>NC_058371.1:152874896-153498396 GCF_018350175.1 Felis catus | reverse complement strand
CTTTTGGTAGTAGAAACTATTAGATGTGCTATAATTAGTCGTCCCTTTCATTTTTATATAATATTATAACCTAGTAACATATCTACACAAAGGTAACATTTTCTTTGTGCCTTTTTTACAGTCAGGTGTGGCCACAGAACCTAATTCTGCCAAGTAGATGTAAGAAGCAGTGGTGTGACCAGAATTTGAGAAGGCTTTTATATTTATATAGAGAGACTCCCACATCTCTCTTGCTTTTCTTCTTTTCTATAGTTTTAAGGAAAGACATGAAGACATGATGATTAGATCTAAAGTTGCTGAGATGGACCATTAGATGACTCCAAGACCATGGTCATGGGTGTAGAGCAACAAGAGAAAGGAAGTCTGACATTCCAACACTATGCACCAGAGAATCATATAGTCCTGGTCAACATTTCTTTGGATGCTGTTAACATGAAAGAGCATGTTAACATGCATCTTCCATCGTGATGAATCTAACATCATTTGGAGTTGAACTTCACTAGCAGCTAATCAAATCTTAACTAATTAAAGCCTAGCTATTTTATTTTTCCCTGTCCTGGCACTTCCATCATGTCTGTACTTGGAGGTTACAGCAAGTTGTTGCTCATGGCTTCTACACTCAGTCTTCTACTGAAAGTCATTTCTTCTTCTCTGGTCCCCATTTGTTTCAGGAGGTAGGCTGTCAGCTTTGTGTGTGTGTGTGTGTGTGTGTGTGTGTGTGTGTATACATATATATATATATACATGTATATATTTATATACATATTTATATATATTTATTTATTTGTATATATATTTATATATATGTATTATGTATGTATGCATATATATGTATTTATATATATACATATGTATGTATATACATATATACATATGTGTGTGTGTATATATATATATATATAAGCTGTTTTCAAAAATTTATATATATATAAAATTTTTCTCAAAGATTGGTTTTTCTCTTTCTTACCAACCAGTGAATAATTATTTTTCTCTAGGGCAGGAAAAAAATATCATTTAAAAAATTCAGGCTTCCAAACCCACGGTCCTACATATTTCAGAGCTTAAGATATTGCAGTCCAAAACCACAGTATTATAAGCCTAAAGGTTTAACTTCTAAATGCAAAATATTTTTTTTCTGCTATTCTATACCGTAAGAGCCTCTCTCTGAAGGTGAAATGACAATGGCATACAAGGTGTGGAAAGAGGAAAAACAAACTTCCATTTTTATCTCAAAATATTATTCTACCACAAATATAATGAGTGTTCTGTAAATGTGGTGCTTGTAGGTTGATGCATTTGTATGCTGTCTGTTTCTAAGTACTTTTTATCCTCTCCTCCCTGAAATTCGTTATAAAGATTTCACTTTTTAAGAAAACTCTATAGTTTTACTTTAGCTTTAAAATATTAGTATTTCAAAAACATTCTTCCATAGCATGCAGGTATTCAGTCTGGATGAGTAGTAGTTTTATTAATTGCTAATCTAATTGAATCTTGTAGAGTGCACATTTTTTGTTAAGTAAAAAGTGTTATAGCTTAGTATATACCACTAATGGTCAATTTAGTTTCTCTACACACTGAAGTCTTGTAAAGAAAGGAGCCTTTCGACTTAGAAAAACTTAATTTTAAATTTTAAATTGCCCATTTCTACATATTAATAGTATGCCCTTGGCAAAACTGTTTAGCTTGTTAGTACCATGTTTTCCTCGTGTATATAATAAGAACACTTAATATAAAGTAATTATTATGTGAATAAGGTCAAGGCTTTATATAATTTAAATAGAAATGTTGGCATAAATTGGCCTCCCAATAAATGCTATATTATTTCTCTCTTCACTTTTATTATAGTCCCAAAATACCATTATATGGATAAAACTGCATATGACTTATTCAAAACTACTGGGGCTTAATTGAAGATTAAAGGAAAGTATACTTGTCAATGAGGCTTCGTTTGGAATGGGGGAAGCATGTTTTTAATATGATAAGTAAATTCTATTATTTATGGGGAGCTAAGTGTTTAGAAATTAACAAGTTAAAGAAAATGCAGGCATTTAATGCAAGAGTAGAGGTGAGTTAGATGTCTAGTTTTCAGAAACAGATTGTGGATAGCCATAAATTCATGAGGAAAAATAGACACAATATGAGGGGTATTTGATAGGAATCCAGCAGTATTTACTTAGAATTTATCCTTACAGTACAAATGAGATAAATACAGCACGATAATGCCATTAAGAAAATAGTAATCTAATAGAAAATATGGATATGTAAGTAATAATTTAATAAAATATGAAAAGTATAATGGATTTTGTATGGAAAAGATGTACATGTTATACAGAGCAAAGAGGTTATGACTGGCTTTGGTTTATCAAGAGGGATGACATAATCTCTAAAAATAAATCAGCAGGATAATGTACAGATTTTAAGACTTACTAGCGAAACATTACATTCAAAAATACTGAGAATAGAAAGAAAATGTGAAGTTAGGGGCACCTGGGTGGTTCTGTCGGTTGAGCATCCAGCTTTGGCTCATGATCTAGTGGTCCATGAGTTCGAACCCTGTGTTGGGGCTCTATGCTGTCAGCTCAGACCCTAGAGCCTGCTTCAGATTCTGTGTCTCTCTCTTTCTCTGCCCCACCCTTGGTCGCACTGTATTTCAAAAATAAATAAACATAAAAAAAGATACAAAGTGTGAAGTTCACAGAACTAGTATTTCAGTACTATTAAAGAACAAATTTTAAGAATGAGTGACTAGCAAATAATAATTACTAGATAAATTTTAATAAAGAGTTGTATCATATAAATTGTCTTTTAGGGTTATTTCACTTGATAAAATGGATGTACTTAACAAGTTGTAAAGAAAAAAATACTTGACTGTGAGGTTTGTTATACTGCTTCTTTAAATAAGTGATTCAAATGCCAAATTTACAAGTACATTAATTTGAGAATAAAAGTTGAAACTCCAATATCCATCTTGTTTGTTGATTTCTGTGCCATCCACTGTCGACTGGGAATTATGAGATTGCTCATTTTCTATTTTGCATATAAGAAAGATTATTATACTACTAATAATTTCTTTATAAGAGCTAAGATTGACCTATAAACCAGACACTGTGGGGATTATATGCCTTACTCTCTTTCACATAATTTGGACTCATGTTTTTAATGCAGATGTTGCTGGGCCAACACGATGTGCTCCAGTTACAGTATGAGGAGGGCTAACCCAGAAGTGTAAGGAAGTTGATACTCTGAGATATTGTGATTTATAATTTAAAAAAATCCTGACACAGAGCTCCCAAAACCCTTGGCATTTCCTAAGTGATCTCCTAAGAGCAATGAAGGTATTTTTTTCTTAAGTTAATGAGGTGACTTTAAGAAAGTTTCTAGATTATGGGCTAGTTGCCAGGAAACCAAGCAAAATTGGAGGGTCAGAACTTCTATGCTTGAGGAGGAGGGGCACTGGAGGTCAAATCAATTACCAATGGCTAATGGACGTAATCAACCACACCTAAGTAATGGAATATCCATAAACATCCAAAAAGGAGAGGACTCAGAAAGCTTCCAGATTGGTGAACCCATGGAGATTGTGGGAAAGCAGCCCACCCAGAGAGAACAAGGAAGCAACTCATCCTTTCCCAATAACTTGCCCTGTACATCTTTCCCACCTGGCTGTTCCTGAAGTCTATTCTTTCTAATAACCAGGTAAGTAAAGTAAATGTTTCTCTGAGTTCTGCAAGTTGTTTTAGCAAATTAATCAAACCCTAGGAAGGGTCCCTGGGAACCTCTGATTTATGGCCAGCTGTTCAGAAACACAGGTAACAACCTGTACTGTGATTGGCATCTGAAGTAGGGAGGGGGGAATCTTAACCTGTGGGATCTGATACTATTTCCTGGTAGATGGTGTCAGAATTGAGTTAAACTGTGGGGATACCTAATTAGAGTTCAATGAGAAATGGAGAACTCCTTGGTAATCTGGAAAATTAAACATACATTGAACACTTGACAGAGAAACAGAAAATCATGGATTAGTGCACCACTCTTTCATTTCTCAGAAAGACAATTCTAAAACTCACTCCACAAGGCTTGTTGGAGTGGCCTTAGAGAACTAAACCCATAGCTATAGCAAATTCAGTCACACATCTTTAGACTTGCTTTACCATATGCCTTATTTACCCATTCCTTATTTCCACTTCTTTTCCTTTGCTTCACTTCCCATATTGAACTACCTGCACTCAAGCACTTGAGCCAAGCTTTGTGGGGAAACTAGGCTCCCATCCAATGATGGGATCTAAGAGAAGTTAATCTATGGATGAAATTCTGAGACATTGCCACTCTGCAGGCAGAGACAAAGACCCTCACCCCATCAATGCATGGTGAGAACCTTAGGCATACAGTAGGATCACAGTTAGCCGGGGCCTCATAGGTGGACTGGAATGAGTTTCAGGTGTATGGTGAAGCATTTGCTTATGGCAGCCATGGATTGATTGCAAATGGTAGAACACAATCACTGTTTGTTTTAAAGATTATAGCAATCATTGGCTTGTGGCAATGATTTTAGAAGCCCCAAAAAAGTAGCAGTCTCAACTTAGCCAACATCAAGTCGAGGCCTATTGTCAAAGTAAAAATACTTTCATGACCCTGTGTAAGAGCCCTGTAGCTTCTATAAGCATAGGGAAGACTCTCCTGGAAATCAGGCACAGGATGTAATCATAAAGATAACAAAAAAATACAAAGGGGCCAGAATACATAGTCTCAAGAGTTCTCTTTAACAAGTTCTCTGATAGGGAAACCTGGAAACTTGGGAGCTAGACTCACCAGTGATATTTAAGTGGCAGAGCTTGAGAATCCTGAACACACACATTACCCTTAACCCTTTGGGCAAGTAAAAACACCTCCTTTACCCTTGAGGGAGGAAATCAGCCACTCTTCATGTGGAAAACTTGCAAAGTTCTCGGTCAAAGCAGGTAGGGTAAAATGTAGAGCTTCATTGGGGATACTTTATTGAAATGAAGGTGTTTACTCATTACTCATGTTTAATATCTCAGGAAAGAACCCTGGAAAAAAATCTTAAAATGCTTCCATGATTAGCTGCATGAAACTTGAAATAAGATGGCTTATAGTTAATGTGGTAGGAAATGCCTGGACTTCCTTAGCAGAGTATAGAGTGAGGGATCAGATAGCTCCTGACTAAGGCTAGAGCATTTATTAGGGACACCACAGAATTTAACATTTGAATGTGTTCCCTAGGAGAACTTAGAGGACACCCTTCAATAAAGGAAGAATAAATAAGGGAAAACATTTTCTTCAAAAGAAAACAAAAGGTGATGGGCACTGGCATGTTTGAAAAGCTCAGTGGTGTTTGCCTTTGTAAACCAAAGTTAATAATAGTAGATGTGACTATGGAAATGTGCTCCCTACTCTCACTGAAATTAATAGTAGTTTGAAATTTCAGAAGCCCAGGAGTTCCAATTAACTGAAAAAAAAAAAAACACCAAAAAAGTAGATTTAATTACCTTATGGGTGACAAGACTAGAATGGCAACTTGGCTGCCTTGACCTACAAGGATTACTAATAAAGTTAAAAGATCATAGTCATTCTGGGGTGAAGATACTTCTGCAGCTAACCAGGCTAGTTCTTGGCTTATCTATGGAGAAATTAAAAAAAATTGAAAGCTGAAAGCAAAATGCTGATATCAACTGATAAAAACATATTCCTTACTAGTTTCCAAATCTAACCCAAATCTTAAACCCAGAGCCATTGAGAAAACATATTCTTTTGAGCCAAAACCCTGAAATGGTATAGTAAATATATAAGACAAATATATGACAAGAAATTTTCTAATCTTTCCCTAAAGGGATTTATTCCCATTAATCAAAGGAATAGGGGAAAATGAGTACCTTACGTCCTCCAGGGATATTACTATTAGGTAGGTTCTGAGCTCAAGATAGTACCAGGGGACCCCACACACCATAACAGTCTTCCACATAGAGGAAAAATTTGTGGAATTCAACTCAGAAATGGAACCATGGTCCATGTCCATCTCAGATGGTTTCAATGGTCTCTAGATCCATCTTCTGTTAATGTCCTCATCCCAACATCTCACTTTAGTTGCAATATATTGTACATACTTCTCACTTTCTGCCCTGAGTCTCTACAGTGGTCACTAAATGATTTTACTGCAGGAAGTTATTCTGATGCATACCTAAACATGGAAGTTATAGTTATTTGTTATACTGTATTGACTGATTAGTATACAGTCCCAGCATAAACAAAATATTCTCCCCTCATAGTGGAAATTACATATCAAAAGATGTGGATATATTTCTCTATTACATAGTAGTGAATAATTTAGAAAATATCTCATTTGTACCAAATCTTTATTCTTCTTTTAGAATGCCTACTTAACATTTTTATCAGAAATTGTGATTCAAAGTAAATGCCTTTTCTTAAAAGATTATCCTGAGCATTGAATACCATGCTAAAAATATTTTTGTAAGATAAAATTCCTTAAGTATGATGGAAACAAAAAGCTTTGCACAGTGAAGAAAACAATCAACACAATAAAAGGCAAACTATGGAGTGAGAGAAGATATTTGCAAATGACATAGCTGATAAAGAAATAGTGTCCAAAATATATAAAGAACTTATAAAATGCAACAACTAAAAAATGAACGATCCAATTAAAAGTGGCCAGAGAACATGAATAGACATTTTTCTAAAGAAGACATCCAGACGGCTAATAGACACATGAAAAGATGTTCATCATCCCTGATCATCAGGGAAATACCAATCACATCTACAATGAGATATTACCTCACACCTGTCAGAATGGATAAAACCAATGACACAAGATAAATTACTTTGATCTATAATGTGTGTTTTTTCATTAACACCTCTTTTATCTTAGTATTATTTAAATTCAAATCATACAATATTTCTAATTTTATAAAGAAATACATTAAAATAGATCTCATTGATACATTCATTTAGGATATATAAATGACATGAATGTATGTGCCAAGCTGTAGTGGGGTGATAATATAGGAATAGCATGCATAGAAGCAGAAAGCTTTTTTGTTCTTCAGTGCAGATATTAGGAGTAGCGCAAAGATTATGAAATCCTTTTAACTGCCTGAGTGGACAGAGTTGAACTCCTGAGAGGTGCCCTTGGGTAGAATTACAGATTTTCAGGCTTCATAATGAGCTCTATATTTCGACCTGTGGAGAACTATATTAATTATCTGTCTAAGGTTCCTTAAACAAATGAAATAATAGTGTTTGGGACTGTTACTCTAACTTACCATGTCATTTTAAAGACAGTAGATGAGGCAATTAGCCATGAACAGAGAGCAGAGTGATACCAGCCGCAGATGAGTCAATAAGTGTTAGTCTAAGCATGTTAGCCAACGATATGCTAACAACGCTCTGGAAGGCAACACAGGGTGTGTTTATGTTGACAAAATATGAATTACATCCTACCTTAAAACTTCAGTTAGTATTTAAAGCTTATTTTATTTTTCTTTGTATTAAAATTTAGGATGAGAATTACTAATTATTTTTATTGTTTTCTTTAAAACAAAAAAATAAAGAAAAAAATTAGGACAGAAAAAAATAGACTAAAATTTTAGTGTCTATTTATTTTTGTGTGAGAGAGAGACAGAGTGTAAGCAGGTGAGGGGCAGAGAGAGAGGGAGACAGAATCTGAAGCAGGCTCCAGGCTCTGAGCTGTCAGCATGCTTAACCTATTCAGCCACCCACGTGCCCCCAAAATAGACTATTTTAAAGATGATGGAAGTAAAGTTAAAATGGTTGTTACTCTTGCAACTATTGCTTTTTTTTAAGTGCTATTCCCAGTGGTTTTCATGGTGAGACAAAGCTCAATGGTTGTTGTAATGAATGGTTGATATTATATACTTGGTTAGAGTAGGAGTCGTTAAACTCAGTTCCCTTTGATTTTAAATCGAGTGATCAGTCCACTAAATTGCACTGCATTTCATGAGGCACAGAAAACTGAAAAATATCACAAATGAAACATCTACCAAAGGTATCAGTCTCTCTCTCTCTGTTTTGAGTAAATCATTTTTTTCTTTTTACTTATATTTCATGTTCTTGTTAGTGTAAAATGATAGAATTGTGATTGTGTCACAAGGAGTGGAGAGAAATTTATAAGAATGAAGGAGAATAAACCTTGAGATAAAAACTGATGATTTCAATGTTAGATGTTACCAAGTAACATTTAGAAGTATATCATATTAGCTTTTATTGTTAACCTATAAAATAGTAGTATTAATTCTCTTGAATTCTCCTGATAATTTAAACAGGCTGGGAAAACAGTAATTCTCCTCATTGCCACAGTTACATTATGTTAATACTATATATATTTAAAACATACACACACACACACACACACACTCATTTATACTGCATTCTTAACATAGAGATTTTATGATGAAAATTACACTATGAAATTGTTACCTGTGATCATATTGCTGCTAAATAATTCACACAATTACAGCAAGGTAGTCTGAGAGAGAAAAAGTCCTGTGGCTGCAGAACCAGTAGTTGGCTGTATAAGGAGGGTAGGTGTGTAGGTGTGTGTGTCTGTCTGCCCGTATTATAAAGATGTAAACATGCATGTGTTTCATAGTATTTAAGATAAGGGGAATATATTAAGAACATAACCAAATTATTTAGTGAAAAACATAATAAAACCTTGTGGAAATAACTGCAGTTTGGTGACTCTCACTTATGGCTCTTCCTTCATTTGGTAGTGTAAACAGCCATAACAGTGAGTTTTTTCCCTCAATTGACTCTTCCTTGTGTCCTATCAATTTTTCTGACCATTATTTTAGAAGACCTGCTTTTTGCTGCCTTGTACATCATTCTCTTTCCTCATTCTAGAACATTTATAGCATGAAGACGTAACCCACATTTGATAAGTCTGACTTGACCAATAGTTAAAGGACAACATGGAGGAAGCACTAGCCCTCTTTCTGCCAACGGATGTCTAAATTAAATCTTTGTTGACACAGTGAATATGTTATCAACTTCATTCAGCAAGAAACTAACAAGTGATTGGTTTATTTCAGGATGCCATGAATGAATGGAGCGTAAAAATAGTTGCTTAAACTGGGTGCTTGATTAGACCTGATTTATTCTGCTTTCTCTTGTCACTAGTGAGTGATAGGAGGAGCATGGGAGGGGTTGTATATGATGGCAATTCACATTCTAAAGCAAAACTCACTAGAGCTTTATTATTGTTTCTATTCCAAGCAGGTTTTCTCTGCCCTCCATCCTCCACACAACTTGACTCTGCTTTTACAGTCTGTTTTGTGTCATAGACTTCAGCATTTGAAATAGACTTTTAAGCTTCTTCATTACAGTTTTTCCATTTTCTTACATATCATCTTAGTAGGATATGTGTTATTGGTTATGAATGGTTGGCTTTCGAGATCTAGCTATAAGTTCCAACTCGATAAAAGTGAATTTATTGAAGTTCAAAAAGAGAAACGTTAATACTGTCTGTCCTATATATTATCCAGAAACAAAGAAAAATTCATTGTATTTACCCAATTTACAAGTCATATTTACTTTTTCTAGTAATAAAAAGCACTTATTGTAAGATGAAACAATAGTTCCTTAAAGTTTTAAATAAGCAATTACATGCAGTTTATTTTAATCAGATTACTCTAGAACAATTTAGTTTATTTTTGTTGAAAAAAATTTAATGTCAAGATAACCTTTATACTTGATTTTATAACCAAACCAGGTAGTGATTGCTAGCATATTCTAAAATTGTAGCCATTATGAAGTCCCCCAGAAGGAGAATGAAAGGAGTGTACTAATTTGGATATTTTTGCAAATTTAACTTTACAAATATTGAATATTATTTCTTAAAAAAAACTTGGGTTTTTCATACACATTTCCTACTTGAATTTGACATTAAATTTCCATAATATTTCTAAAGTATTATGAAAAGCTATTGATGACATAAGCAAGACCTCTGCATCTGAGAACTGTTTAAGATATGTATAGATATAAATATATATGGACCACTTCAGATTTTGGGTGAATGGATGTAATTTTCCTAAATGAAAAATATTTATTAGACACTTTTTTGGGTAAAAAAGGATTTATACAAAAGCATTTAAAACTAAACAGACCAATACCCTAAATGTACCAAATAAATTTCTTATAAAAATAAATGTTAGATGGAAACTCAGTGGCATTTTCTTTTGTACAAAAGATCAAACCATGTATATTACACTGACACGACATTTTAGATCCTGACCTGATATGCTTTACTATTTACATAAGTTCAATTCAGTGAAAGTGATTCCTCTTTGTAGCTTTGTCATGAATTATAGTGCAGTTGAGTATGTCCTTAGAAGAAGTATTAGATTGATTACCAGAACTGGTTAGAACCATTCATGTATGGGAGACCTTTAGTCTTCTGGATACCTAGGAATTTCTAGTCAAAAAAAAATTATGGTTCTTTCCTTGAAAAACATTTTAAAGCTTTTGGCTCAGAATGGAGGTGAGTAAACCTTTAAATTACCATCTTCATTTACTTCAGTGATCAAAATTTCTAAACTTTCAAAGGTCAGATGCTTTCCAATGTGTGGATTCCATCTAAAACATCCCTGGAATATATTCCTATCATCCAGTGAACAAGTAAATATGTAAGTAAATATGGTCATATTATGCAAAAGATTAACTTTATCTATATACAAAATATTAATGTTGACCATTTAATTCATAAATTGGAAAATATTCAGGAACTGGACTCTGTTGATAGGTCTTGAGAAAACAGACCCCGTCTTGCATTTAAAAGACTTGTTTTGCCTTTAGGAGAATAAAAATAATAAAATGATACAATACCTGTGGGATACTGAATTTGGCAATATCTGGCATATGCGACTGTATTTATATAATGTATATAAATTGTGTATGTACAATTATATGTATATTGTATATATGTCATAGATTGTGTGTATACATAGTATATATGATATAGTGTGTATAATATGCAGATACATAGATATTACAATTACTATTTGACTTATCCATCCCACTTCAGGGAATGTATTATAAATAAAACGACTATTTGCATTGGTAAAAGAGTGGAAACAACTAAATAACTATTAATAGGAAACTGGTTTAATAAACTACAGAATGAAGAACGATACAACTAAAAATAAGAGACATGTTAATTCTATAGTTATGAACTGTTCACTTAGAAATTAGGCTTCAGATTTAAATTATTATTTCCCATGCCCAATAACAAGACCCAAGTCTTCTTGGATAAATTGTCTATTCAAGTTCTGATGTCAGGAAAATACAAGGTAGGGCATACTGTTTCAAGAGTGCCTTGAGACAGCCTCTTTGCAAAAAGATAGAGAAACTAACAATAAGGGGGCTCTCAGTGGACAAATTTGGAATGTAAGCAACACAAATAAGGATCACAACTGATTATGTATGAAACAATTAATTAAAAAAACTCCTTGAGAAGAATTTTTAAAAATCCTTGAGAAAATTAATAAAACTCTTCTTTACACAATAACATCAAGTAATGAATCAGAAAAAAATTAATTAGAAAAGTAATTATTTTGTAATCCCCAATGCAAAAATGATTTACACAAGGAATATCAGTGTGGGATGAAACCACTGAATGGTTGACTTAGAAATTAAGATATTACTGAGGTTTAAAAGCATCTCCCCCCAGGTTATTTAACGACTCACGAAAGGAAAAATAAACCTGTATACTGGAAAGATCTGGCAGCTACCACCTTGATCAACTGTTCCAAGGTATTTTTTCTTAATGCCAGCATAAAAATCATCATCTGCCTCCTGGTAGAAAGGATTCATAATATGCTATGATTACTCTGAGTCCATTCATCTTCTGACATTTTTATATAGAATACAGGTAGTATTATAATAAATTAAATGACAGCATGAGGAAACAAAGAGATATTCTGTGGATAAACATTTTGAAAGTCAATGTCAAGAAAAAGAATAATAGGATTATTGTCTCTGATTTTCAATGACCAAAAAAATATCTAACAAATAAATACAACTCAGAAATCTTCATTAAATATTTCAAAAAGCATTTTAGGCAAGAAGGAGAAGTCTGTATTTGTACAGGAAAGTAGATGATAAGATGTAATGATTGTTAGTTTCTTTAGGTAAATATGATAATAATGTGCATACAGAAGCCAACGTCTTTACTCTTACAAATGTCATTATAATTATTCAAATGTGAAGTGTCATTAATGCCTGCAAATATCTTTCAAGTCACTCATTTTTATATATAAATATATATATTTAAATATGAATATATAAATACAAACATATTTAAATATGAATATAAATATTTAAATATATATAATTGAGTGAAATATATATAATCTATGTATATATACACATATAATATATATAATATATTATATATATGCACACACATATATCAGTAAAATATATAATATATATAATATATGTTTGAAATATATAATATTGTATATATATATACACATATATCAGTGAGAGAGACAGCGAAAGACATTAAGAGATATGCAAAAATGGCAAATATTAAAAAGTAATGAATCTAATAAGAATCAGATAAAGAATTAGGTAAAGAAAGATAAGCAATTGAAATTACATCTTAAATTAGCATACAATATCTCTCTATTGGACTTTAAAATTATGTTTCATTTATGATCAACATCACATCTTTGGTCGAATAAAGAGATCCATTCTTTTCAATAGAGTTCTCATCTGTGTATACCAGAATCAGTTTTATCTCTATTTTAATCAGTTTGTCATACTATTTTTTTTTAATTTTTTTTCAACGTTTATTTATTTTTGGGACAGAGAGAGACAGAGCATGAACGGGAGAGGGGCAGAGAAAGAGGGAGACACAGAATCGGAAACAGGCTCCAGGCTCTGAGCCATCAGCCCAGAGCCCGACGCGGGGCTCGAACTCACGGACCGCGAGATCGTGACCTGGCTGAAGTCGGACGCTTAACCGACTGCGCCACCCAGGCGCCCCAGTTTGTCATACTATTTAAAGCTTTTTTTCAAGGTAATAAGACTGTTAGTCAATATTATGCTTATATAAATGATGACATATTTTACATAGCATTTCTTTTATCTCATTGAATTTTCTAGGAGTTATTCTATTTCATTATTATAGTTTAGAAAAAAATTGTATAAAAATATTTATCTATTTCTCTTTATTTACATGTCTCTTTCCTATATTTTAACTTTTACATTTCTGTTGAGTGGTGTGAACTCTTGGTTCAGCTCTGTGGCGTGTGTGTGTGTGTGTGTGTGTGTGTGTGTGTTTGTGTGTGTATGTGTGTGTGTATGTGTGTGTGTGTGTTTGACATATATACATAACAGTTAGAAATATATTACGTTTATGAATTAATTATTTGCTTTGTTTTTGGTATTTGTAAAACATTCAAAATGAGACACCAGTGTGTATTTGGTTACAGGTTGCTGAGCTAAAATGCCCTTGAATCCTATATAGCTAAATTTAAATTTGGATATAGTACCCAATATATATGGCCTCTGCTATCTGATATGTAATTAATGGTAATGCCAACACTATAAATAAAATACATATAAGAATGTTGACACATACATGTAATCAAAAAAAGTATAAGTAATATCATAATTACTTATGATAAGTAATAAGTAATAAGCATAAGTAATATCACTATTACTACTGTCTTCTGGAGCTTAAATGTGAGTGCATTGATTTAAGATTTAATTGATTTAAGATTTGAGAGACAAAAGCATTTGAAGCAGTTAAAATATGTAGTGTTCTCAAGGGGGAACCGTTGGAATGAGAAGAGAGGAGGAAAAAAGGTTAAAAATCAGAATTAACAAAATTATCTAAGGTGTCAACACAATGAATTCAGAAGTATGCAGAGTAAAACAAAATGAATTAAAATAGAAGAAATAAATGATTCAGCATTCTGAAATCATTTAATATAATCAAACATATCAATAGACTGAAGAATAAAAAAGGACTAAAAAAAAAAAGGACTGAAAAAAAGTAGGAAAAATGCAGAAAAAGAAAAAAAAACTTTTAGTAAACTAGGAATAGAGGGGGAGTTTCTCAACCTGATGAAGACTATCTGCAATACTTAATGGGGAAAACTAGTCACTAAGCTGGCATAATATTTAACGGTGAGAACTTTCCTAATAAGGTCAGGAAGAAGTTACAGATATCTGCTCTCGCTCTTTTTGAACATTGTGCTGAAAATCCAGGCTGATGTAATAAGACAAGGAAAAGAAATTAAAGATATACAGATAGAGGTAAAGAAATGTAACTGTCCTTTGTCCACAGATTAAATGATTATCTATATAGAAAATACACAAGAATTGGCAAAAGCATAACAAAACAAAATAAACTCCTATAACTAATAAGCAATCATGTTAAAGTTATAGGATACAAGGTTGATTTATAAAAGTCAATCAATTTCCTATATATCTACAATAAACAAGTGGAATTTGAAATTAAAAACACAACAAAATTTACATTAGCACCCCAAAAAGTAATGTTTGGGTATAAATCTACGAAAAATGTGTGAAAAATAAACTATATGAGGAAAACAATATTTTGATGAAATAATGCAAAGAAAAATTAAATGGAGAGATATTCTATGTCCATAGATAGGAAGACCAAGTATCATCAAGGTGTTAATTCTTCCCATCTGATTTTTTTCTTTTTAATATGAAATTTATTATCAAATTGGTTCCCATACAACACCCAGTGCTCATCCCAACAGGTGCCCTCCTCAAGCCCATCAACCACTTTACCCTCCCCCCCATCCCCCATCAACCCTCAGTTTATTCTCAGTATTTAAGAGTCTCTTATGGTTTACCTCCTTCCTGTATGTAACTTTTTTTCCCCCTTCTCTTCCCCCCGGTCTTCTGTTGAATTTATAAGGATCCACATATAAGTGAAAACATGTTATCTGTCTTTCTTTGCCTGACTTATTTAACTTAGCATAACACTCTCCAGTTCCATCCATGTTGCTACAAAAGGCTAGATTTCATGCTTTCTCATTACCAAGTAGTATTCCACTGTATGTATAAACCACAACTTCTTTATCCATTCATCAGTTGCCCATCTTGATTTCTAGATGCAGCTGCCCTGATTCAAAATTTACTATAGAGCTACAATAATCAAAAACATGTGGTACTGGAAAAAAGAATAGACAAATATATCAATGTAATAGAAAACAGATCTCAGAAATAGACCCACCTAAATAAAGTCAACTGATTTTGGACAAAGGATTGAATGCAATACAATAGAGCAAAAATAGTCTTTTTGACAAATGGTGCTGGGATATTGGGACATCCACAGGTACACACACACAAAAATTAAGAAAAGATTTATACCCGTCACAAAAATTATTTCTTATATCTAAATGTAAGACAAAAAAAATATAAAACTTCTAGAAAATAACATAGGAGAAAATTTTGGTGACTACAGTATGTTGATAATTTTTAAAATATAACACTGTATGCACAATTTATGAAAGAAATAATGGATAAGATGGACTTTGTTAAAGTTAAAAACTTATGCTCTGAAAAAAACACTCTCAAGAGAATGGGAAGATAAGCCATAGACTGGGAGAAAATATTTGCAAAGATATGTGATAAAAGACTGTTATCCAAAATATACAAATAACTATTAAAATTCAACAATAAGAAAATGAAAAACTTGATTAAAAATGACTAATGGCCTAGAAAGATAACTTACCAAAGAAGATATACAGATAACAAATAAGCATGTGTAAAGATACTCCATATCAGGGGCGCCTGGGTGGCGCAGTCGGTTAAGCGTCTGACTTCAGCCAGGTCACAATCTCGCGGTCCGGGAGTTCGAGTCCCGCGTCAGGCTCTGGGCTGATGGCTCAGAGCCTGGAGCCTGTTTCCAATTCTGTGTCTCCCTCCCTCTCTGCCCCTCCCCCGTTCATGCTCTGTCTCTCTCTGTCCCAAAAATAAATAAACGTTGAAAAAAAAAAAAAGATACTCCATACATATGTCATCAAGGAAATGCAAATTAAAGCAACAATGAAATTCCACTACATATCTATTAGAATGGTCAAAATCTAGAACAATGACAACACCAAATGTTGGCAAGGATATGGAGTAGTGTAAGTCTCATTGCTAGTGGCAATGCAAAATGGTACAGCCACTTTAGGAGACGATTTGTCAGTTTCTTACAAAGCTAAACATACTCAGGGCACCTGGGTGGCTCAGTCAGTTAAGTGTCCAACTCCTGATTTTGGCTTAGGTCATGATGTCATGGTTTTTGAGCTCGAGCTCCACATCGGGCTCTGCGCTGGCAGTGTGGAGTTTACTTGGTATTCTCCCTCTCTTCCTCTATCTCTGCCCCTCCCCTACTCACTCTCTCTCTAGATAGAGAGAGAAAGAGAGAGAGAGAGATAAATAGCAAAACTAAACAGTTAGCACACAATTCAGCAATTGCATTCCTTGATAATTACTTAAATGAACTGAAAACTCATGTACATACAAAACCTTCATATGGATGTTTATAGCAGCTTTATTCATAACTGCCAAAACTGTGAAGCAACCAAGATGTTCTTCAGTAGGTGAATGGATAAATAAACTGGTATATCCAGAAAGTGGAATATTATTCAATTCTTAAAATAAATGAGCTATCAAGGCCTGAAAAAGCGTAGAGAAAACTGAATATCATTAAGTGAAAAAGCCAATCTGAAAAGGGTGTATCCTATGTGATTGCAACTAAAGGTCATATTAGGAAAGGAAAAACAATGGCAACAGTAGAAATATAAAAGGTTTCCAGAATTTAGGGAGAAGAGTGGGATGAATAGGTGAAACACAGAGAGTTTTAGGGCAGTGAGAGTATTCTGCATGATACTATATTGGTGATACATGTCATTACAAGTTTTTCTAATCCCATAGAATGTACAAAATCAAGAGTAAAGCCTAATGTACCTTACCTGTACTTTACCTGAGAATGACTTGTCACACAGATTGATCAGTTGTAACAAATAGACCTCTCTAGTGCCAAATGTTACCAATGGGGAAGGCTATATAAGGTCAGGATAGAGGATATATGGGAACTCTATCCTTTTTCTTAACTTTGGTATAACCTAAAAGTGCTCTTAAGAAATGAAAAATATTTAGAAAAAATAAATAAAGACAAATAAAGAAGTTATGTTCTAAACATCATGCAAGAAAGAAAATTTTAAAACAGCTAACTTTATTTTTGAGATGCTACATTATAACAGGCTCTGTTTTCAACATCTAATGAATATTGTCTCATTATCCTTTTCATGGTCAAGAGATTGAAAGGACTCTTCAAAAGGACTGCAATTATTTTACATTAATTACTAAGATATTTTCCACCACATGGTGATTTAGCATCTCACTTTCCTCCTATATTTTGATTACAACATACATAGGATCTTGTTAATTTTGCAGGTAAGGGAATATGACAAAAAGGCTCATTTATTGTTTAAATGCTTTGGCCCAGAAAGTGACATTCTCTACTACTGGTTATAGTTCATTGGCAAGTACTAGTCACATGGCAACACCTAGAATCAAGGGCGACTGAGAAATATAGTATTTGGCTTTTTAGTGTTTTCCTAGTCACAACTATATATTAAGTAATGGGACGTACATTTTTGTGGATGGTTACTGTAACTACCTCATAGATTGTGGAAAGCTGTCATTCAACCTATATTGCTTTCTTTGCCAGTATTATTCCATTCTACCCAAATTGTGGAATGATGGATCCCACTGTGAGTATTCCACAGAATACCTGCTAATAGCTCTATCTTTCAAGAAACTTTTGCAGAGCCTAAATTGGGATGAGTCCTCATTAACCCTGAGAGTATTCATAAAGTCCATACAACTCAGAGGGTTCTTCCTTAAGAAAAAAAAAATATATATATATACACACACACAAATTAGTCTTTAAAATGTGAACATATATATAAAATAGGGAATTATAATTCAATGTCAATTTAAAAAAAAACAACCACCACAAACACTATTTTAAATAAGTCAGAGAGAGACGAATATCATATGATTTCTCTCATATATGGAATTTAAGAAACAAAGCAAATGAACCAAAGGAAAAAAAAAACTGAGACAGAGGCAAACCAAGAAAAAGACTCTTATATATAGAGAACAAACTGATGGATACCAGAGTGGAAGTGGGTGAGGCAATGGGTGAAATGGGTGATGGGGATTAAGGGGGCACTTGTGATGAGCACAGGGTGTTGTATGGAAGTATCGAATCACTTCATCACACACTTGAAACTAATATTCCATTGTATGTTAACTAACTGGAATTTAAGTAAATCTTTAAAAAGAAATATTTAACAATATACAGTGCATAGATATATCAAATCATTACAATGAATAAATAAATAATAGTGTAACATATATTTGTAAGTCTTTCTACCTATACTTGTTGTTTTCATTCTTATGGTACATAGGTGGAAATGGAGTGAGAAATAGCTCAAATATAGATGTATTTGGAAGTACAGTTCCTTGATGATAGACTAATTAGAATTGAGAATTACCACTGACAGGGAAGATCAAGGCCAATGGAAAGCACATTGAATTGTCATGCTATTTATGGAGATGGGGAGCCATGGAGAAATACCACAGTTGGTAGTGCTAGTGAAATTAGAATGTAATGAAAATTTTAGTTTGGGAAATTTTAATGTTGAATTGCTGGAAAGATTTCCAGTTGGCACTTAAATATAAGAATCGAGAGCTTTGCAAAGAGGCTAAGGCTAGGGAGAAAATACCACAATTTATTTAAATGTACTCAGTATCCCCATCAACCATTTTTATAAAAAAATGTGCATAGAGCCAATATTTGTTTTCAATTTTGAATGATAGTATTTGGAAGATGTCACAGTAACTTATTCTTGTCAAATCAGTTTAGAGTACAATGATGACAATATTGTAATTTTCACCTTTCAGATTCTCAGTCATCTATTATATATACATTATGGTACCCAAAACCTACATATGCTATAGGATATAATAGAAAGAACTGAAAAATTAACTTTCTTTGCTTTCATTTCCATCATAGAAGAAAAAATATATACTGGAGCGTCTCGAGCATCTACTTTGAAAACAGATGGCAATTATCCTGTTTAACACTTCATGGAGGATTTAACAATGTTTACAAGATTTTCTAATGTATATATTGCAGTGGATGATATATTATGGAGGGATACTCTCCATTATTCAAGAGTCTTTAAATTCTATTTAAACATATGAACCATAGCCATTTTGTCTTTTTATCAATCCATCCTTCTTAAAATCTTCCTTTCATTACAACAATTATAAACTATAATTAACAGGTTCTCTCTGAGTAAAATTCAGCTGTCCTCTAAAAGATCGGGTCATAGGGGCGCCTGGGTGGCGCAGTCGGTTAAGCGTCCGACTTCAGCCAGGTCATGATCTCGCGGTCCGTGAGTTCGAGCCCTGTGTGGGGCTCTGGGCTGATGGCTCAGAGCCTGGAGCCTGTTTCTGATTCTGTGTCTCCCTCTCTCTCTGCCCCTCCCCCGTTCATGCTCTGTCTCTCTCTGTCCCAAAAATAAATAAACGTTGAAAAAAAATTTTTTTAAAAGATCGGATCATATATTATTTACAATATAAACCACTGGTCATGGAAGCATAACGCATGGTTTTCTATATTCAGGAGATTAGGTAAATAGTTGGCATTTCATTAATCAAACCTCTTTATTCCTCTCTCTATTCCTTCATAGAAAAACATAACCTATCCAAACTTGAAATTTCTAAGATATTAAAATTGGATATACCATTTACTTTGCTTCTGCAAATCATTCCCAGATATTAAAACCAAATGAATGCAAGGCATGTATACCATCAATCATGATTAAAATCCTTTTTGAAAGTCACCTAAAAAGCCGCCTATTTCAGTTGTGTACGGTGAAAATCTCCAGGGCTAACTTATTTGCTTTGGCTCACTTCGGTGACCTTGTAAAGTCACAACTTGGCCAATTTAAACTATTTTTTCAAGAAGTCTCATTTTTATATGTCTCTGGTTTGGGTGGGTCATGAAAATAGTTATTGTGAAAGACTTGAAAGGTGGTAGTGAAGTTGGAACCATTTAATGGCTCATCCCCATTGTCACTGATCTAGGGGCTCACTGGGTGGGAATCACACATTAGCTATGCCTCTATGGCTCTTCCTTTCATGAGACCATTCTTTGATTTCTCTGTTGGGGCATGTTTGTGTGTGTTTAGTCCCAGAACTAACGACCTTAGCTTCTGAAAGATATCTACACCACAAAGTCCAGAAGCAACAAACACATGTATTTCACTCTGTCCTGTGGCTTGTGTTGGTATTTATGGGTCCCAGCTTGTTCTTGCTCTCCTCAACTTTGCTGCGTACCTTCCCTATTCAGCTCTGGCACCAAATACGAAAACAACAGCCACACAGAACCTACTTAACAATCCCTGTGCATGGTCAAATTCCTGTAACAAATAACTTTATCATCTATAGAAGAACACAATTAACAGCTCTGATTTTAATAAAAACTAGACATCATTCCTAAAATTTAACACTGTTTCTAATTAGTGAGATGATAGAAAATATTTCAATTAATCTAAAAAATCAATTAAATAAGATTCACAAGGGCATCTCTTTTATAATGAAATGTTAATCAATAAATCTTGATCTAAGGAGAAGGTCCAAACCAATTTACACACACAGGATGGAGGACAACTTATTACTCAATAAGGGGAGAGGGAATGGAGTCAAAACAATGAGGGAGTGAGTGCTACATAAGAATTGGAGCAGAATGTTCTAGGTGAATATAGATGTCATTTCCAGAGCACAGAAAGGAAGGATAATTTCACACAAACCACCCTGTACCACGGAATAGAATGAGAAAATAGAGTGAAGGGAAATGTAATAATACCTGGAATTCAAAGTCTGATTCATTTTAGCAAGATCCAGGAAATGGATAGGGATGCCAATAAGAAAATAGATCAACTTTGCATCTCATCTCTGAGGTGGTGGGGGAAGAGGGGAAGTAGTATTACTCAGAAATAATGTATTAATGTAAAAAGGTGTAAACATTATTTTTACATACCAAAAAGTATAATCAGTAAAACACTATTAGGTCTTCTAAACTACAAGGGGGATAAAATTAATTGAAAATGCAAGTATAAAACAACAAATTTAGCATTTGGAAAGTAAGAAATACAAGGAACGATTAATACAAATTTAGATAATTGTAATAAAGCAAAACGTACATGTTCAAAATCGAAGCAGGTTGATTGAATTTTTCTAAGAAAAGCAAAAGACAATTCAATTGCAGTTGACAAACAACAAATCCTACCTAGATACATACTGTAAAGAAAATTTACTTCTAAAATTCAGTGTCCATTAAGGTCAAAGATAATAGTATTTTTTTATTTGAGAGACAAAGCATGAAAGGGGGAGAGGTGCAGAGGGATAGAGAGAGAGAATCTTAAGCAGGCTCTATGCTCAATGCAGAGCCTGATGCGGGGCTCCATCCCACATCACTGGGATCATGATCTGAACTGAAATCAAGAGTCAGATGTTCAACCAGCTGAGCCACCCAGGTATTTGTAAAAACATATGACAAGTGCAAGACAAAAAGGAAGTTGTGGCAATATTAATATTAGTTAAAGAACACTTTAGGGTAAAGAGCATTACATGAAACATGATATTTAATCATGATAAAATAATAATCATAGGGAAATAACAAACTTTTAGGCATTTCCTGAGATATGTAGCAGACAAGATAGTTAACTCAGAAAGTACTTTATACCCCATAAATCTGACTAAAATCTGCCACTCTGCTAACAAATGGTTGTTGGTATATTTCTCCTGGGAAGAGCCTATTTAACTCACAACATTCAGCAGCAACAAAGACAGAATGGCAGAGATACAAACGTACAGTAATAGGAGGAGCACATTGTAGAAAGAGAAAAAAATTCAAGAATAAGAGGAAAGGAAGACAAAAGCATATTTAAAAAGTATATTTACAAATGTTTATTCTAATATAATTGCTATACTTGAAAGCATACCTCGGGGTACCTGGGTGGCTCAGTCAGTTAAGCATCTGACTTCAGCTCAGGTCATGATCTTGCAGTTCTTGAGTTCGAGCCTCACATCGGGCTCTGTGCTGACAGCTCGGAACCTGCTTTGGATTCTGTGTCTCCCTCTCTCTCTGCCCCTCCCCCGCTTGCACTCTGTCTCTCTTTCAAAAATAAACATTAAATATTAAAAAAATAATAAAGCATACCTTATTTAAATAATCCAGCACTGTTCATTTTTGGTCCTAAACCTCTATTACATGTCTCAAAATTAGGCCATTTAGTCATTAGAAACATCATAAAGCAGAGTTTGTCTATTTAATATCCAACCTCTTGTTGACAAGAATCATACCATAAACATATGAGGAAATAAAACCAGTGTCAGTCATATTTAAAGTTGGATTTAGGGGTGTCTGAGTGACCCAGTGGTTTAAGTGTCCAATTCTTGATATCTGCTCAGGTCATGATCTCACGGTTTGTTAGTTGGAGCCTGTATTGGGCTTTGTGTGGACATTGCAGAGTCTGCTTGGGATTCTGTTTCCCTCTCTCTCTCCCCCTTCATTTGCTCTCTATTTCTTTCTCAAAATAAAGAAAAATAAACTTTTAAAAGATTTTAAAAAAAGTTGGGTTTTAAGTTCAACTGATCAGATATGTGCCTTTATATTATATTACATTTTACTGTACTATTTCAGTGCCTTTGTGTTAATATTTTACTTTTTTTTAAATTTTTTTTTCAACGTTTATATATTTTTGGGACAGAGAGAGACAGAGCATGAATGGGGGAGGGGCAGAGAGAGGGAGACACAGAATTGGAAACAGGCTCCAGTCTCTGAGCCATCAGCCCAGAGCCTGACGCGGGGCTCGAACTCACGGACCGCGAGATCGCGACCTGGCTGAAGTCGGACGCTTAACCGACTGCGCCACCCAGGCGCCCCAATATTTTACTTTTTAAAAGTTTTATTTTTTTGTGTCTGCTTTTACTACAAGGGTAATAACTTCTATGTAAGATCTATACTGCTTACATGGTAAACATCTTATTCTTGGAAATCAGTTGTTATGCACTCCACAGATGTTTACTAAAATATTACAACTCTTCTGAATATAATGCATTTTATAGTTATGATAATATTGAACAATGGTATTGGTGGGCCTTATATACATGTTTTCCTCAAGCAACTTGAAATTATTGATTTCATATAACTTTCAGTGTACATATGTATCAGTGTGTATAAATTCTTTTATGAAATTTCATATGAAATACTACAGCCAAATGAGGTGCTCAATGAAAAATGGGGAACATAAATTGTGGAGCAGAGAGAGTAAGTTATAAATAGCAACTATGGTCACATGACCATTAGGAAAAACAAGAAATATGGAAACCAAGCACATTTTCTTCTGTACTTTTATGTCCATATTTGTATGGACTAGCCAATTTCCCCCTTCCCTCTTCCTGGATATGTTAAACCTATTATTCAAGATTAATATAATAGTGCATTAAAATGTGATAGGAACTTAGCTAGGGTAACATTAATTATGGCTGACAAATGGATGAAGTTTTATGAGATTTATATACTCTCTTTAAAGGGAGAACATGTTTTCTATCGTCTAAGAGACAGTTGAACTGTGTGTAGTGGGTGTTCTGTAGTGTTGTTGCTTCAGAGGCTTAGACACAGCGTCAAGGGTTTGTAGAGACTCGGCATGGACTGGGTTGCATAGTATCACCACTATGCAGTTGCATACATCACAAATGGAAACCTGGCGATTTGCTCAGGAGTCTTGTTCAGGAGACTTGCTCCATTTCTCCATATGGATTGCATTCAAAAACTTCTCAATAGAATTGAAAAAAGAGGAGAAAACTTTTTCCATAGAAGGAAGTTGCATGAGCGAGAGAAATCTTTTGAAATCCACAGCATTGCTATACTAGAGAGCTAAAACACAATTCAATCGCTGACATTTACTTTAGATTCTAAGAAACTTGCTGAAAAAATCTCTTGGGTAGCAGCTTCTAATAACATTGCTGAGATTCACCATGGCTTCCAAACGATCTCCTGTGAATCACCCATTTCTGACAACTTTTTATGATTTTAAGTTCTGCTCGACTTGCCAACAGTTTTGTTACCTTTAATTCCTCATGATAAATCTCTTTCTAGGTTATACCAAGAGCATCTTCTGTTTTTCTGACCATATCCTCACCGATTAAAAGACTTATCCATATTATATTTTAAAGCATTATCTTTAAATGAATTTAGTTTATTTTTTTGAAATATATATCAAAGAAATACGAATTGAAGCACAACAAGATAGCATTACAGCTTGAGTTTGGCATGACTAAGTGTTGGGGAGTATTCTAAAGAAAGAAAATCTCATAGATTGATTATTAGACCACAAGCTGATAAAAATACATTGGAAAACTTGTAGTCATTATCTAGGAAATTTGAAAAGATGCATAATTATGACCTAGCAGCTTTATTCCTGATTAACTACACTAGAAAAATGCCTACACCTATTCACTTCAGACATGTGCAAGACAGTTCATAGTAGCACTTTCCATTGTATTGAACAACTACATGCAATCAAAATATCTACCAGAAAAAGGATGATATACAAATAACTGTGGTATAGTAAAACATAAACCATACAATAATGAAAATAATGAACTATAGATACCAGTAAAAAGAAGGGTGAAAAATATACCTAATATTAAGCAAAATATGCAAGACACAAAGAAACACTGACATCATGAGTATATTTATATATAAATTTTTATAATACAAAATGAAATGCTCTGCTTTTATAGGGGTCAAAAGTGTAAAATACATAAAAGAAATGATAATCATAAACCTTTAATAATAGTTGCTTTCAGGATGGAGGGATAGGGGCACCTGGGGCGCTTAGTCAGTTGAGACTTCGGTTGAGGTAATGATCTCACAGTTCATGAGTTCGAGCCCCGTGTCAGGTTCTGTGCTGACAGGTCAGAGCCTGTTTCAGATTCTGTGTCTCCCTCTCTCTCTGTCCCTCCTCTGCTCAAGCTCTGTCTCTCTCTCTCTCTCTTTTTGTCTCAAAAATAAATAAACATCAAAAAAAATTTTAAAGAATGCAGGGAGAAAGTTTTAATCAGTAAAGGTAAAAGTAGCTTTTGAGTTTATGTAAATATGCTGTCCCTTGGCATACGTGCAATTACATTGGTTTGTGATTTGTGTTTGTGTGTGTTTGTTGTGTTATTTGTGTTACATGTGCATGCATGTATGTTTCTGGCAGTCTTCTGTCCATACAAAATATTATACTATTAAGAAAAATTCCCGGGGCACCTGGGTGGCTCAGTCGGTTAAGCCTCCGACTTTGGCTCAGGTCACGATCTCGCGGTCCGTGAGTTCGAGCCCCGTGTCAGGCTCTGGGCTGATGGCTCAGAGCCTGGAGCCTACTTCCGATTCTGTGTCTCCCTCTCTCTCTGACCCTCCCCCGTTCATGCTCTGTCTCTCTCTGCCTCAAAAATAAATAAACGTTAAAAAATAATTAAGAAAAATTCCCTATTAAAACATCAGACATGTACAAGACAGTTCAAAGTACCATTTTCCATTGTATTCAAAAACTACAGGCAATCAAAATATCTACCAGAAAAACTCGGAACAAACAAAGAAATGGACAAAACAAACAATTAAAAAAAATCTGAATGAAAAACTATGTATATAATCACAAAACAGCCGCATCTAAGATTATCAAAATAGCTCAGCCAGCTGGAGGTTACTTTCTATAACCTTAAAGCCATGATAAGTTTTCACTGATTATGATTCCATGACTCAATTCTCAGAATATATTTATTCTCAAAATGTGATAATGTAAAATTTTTACAAAATGACTTAATCAGATATACAATAATATCACTTGCTATTTTGAAAATTGTTTGTGATTTTTTAAAGCCAAAATTACACTTGTGATTCTTACCATTTTAATATATTTACATATGGAAGGTATAAAAATAATCATATCTAATCTCAATTTGTGGAATTCTGCATTCAGAGAACATTCATTCTTGTGTAACAAGCTTGCTAGGTTATATATACGCAGGGAGCTACACGATTTGATCAGGTTGAGAAAAATATTTTCTTAAACCATAGAAGCTCATCATACTCATATTAGGAAAACTTGATTTCAATCTATAGTCATCAAAAGTGTATTTTGTAACTTGCATTATAATGAAATGCTGCTGTCTTTAGTGAGAATGAGATTTTAATTACAAAGTTACTCTCTCCCTCTCTTAATCTTTCTCACTTTCTTCCCAAATATAGTTGGAATGCTGGCTAATAAAACTCTCATAAGATCACTTCAAAAAAAGAAAAAAGAAAATGCAAAGGAACATATCAGTGTCATACCTATACTCTGGTTTGTAATGGAGACTGAATTGCTTTAAGGTTTAAATGTATTGTTTTATCTTAGTGGAATCATCCACAAAAATAATCTTTAATGTTCTTCTGGATTTAAAAAAAAAAACAACCTAAGTATAATTGATTTACTTTTGCTCTAAATAAAATCAAAAGTAATTGAAGGCTTTTGAGCAGAGCAGTGACAAAATCTAACTTACGCATTGTGATGTGTTAAAACTGGAACACACAAAATCCATATATATTGGGTCTATCTATTCTTAGTTCAACTAAAACTTCACCCTATGGAGGATATAATTAAAAGACAATAGAAATCAATAGCAAGAATTACTCACATTTTCCTATAGAAATGCAAAATTACCAAAATGCAAAATTAACAAAAATATTAGGAAATTGAGCTGGCAGTTTTAAGTAGTTATAACAGAAACATGTTTACCAACCTTCAGCTAGATAACCAACAAAGTAATGAATCAACACTGAATGACAGTATTTGCCAATTTACATCGTGTAAATACTAACATATAGACATCACTCTAACACACAGTTAGGAAGAAATATGCACATGATTATATAGCCTTTCTACTCTATATGTGCAGTAGGTACAAATAACCTCAAGGACACAATAAGAGTAAAATTTAGTAAAATAGGAGAGTTTATGTTTTGAGTATTTGTTATCATTACATTTGTTTTAATGTTTATTTATTTTTGAGAGAGAGAGAACATAAGCAGGGAAGGGGCAGAGAGAAAGGGAGACACAGAATCTGAAGCAGGCTCCAGGCTCTGAGCTGTCAGCACAGAGCCCGATGTGGGGCTCCAACTCATGAACTATAAGATCATGATCTGAGCTGAAGTCAGAGACTTAACCAAGACACCCAGGCACCCCTCATTACATTTGTTTTTAACATATTTTATATATTTTTATATAATTCAGTTCATATAATTTTACTTCGAAAAACATTTGTATTTAACAGCCAGTACAAAAAATTACTGAGTATGTAACAGTAGGCTCTGGTAAGACTACACAAGTCAGCTCCTGTATACTGCTACGTTCATTCATGTTATCTATGCACACATTTTTCTATCCATTTTTCCATTCATGTATGTCTTTGTTCAAGCAAACACCTAACAGCAGGGGAGGCCCTACTTTATACCCAGCCTTTAAAGACATCCCTGTATCTTTTGTAGAGAATCCGAAATTTGTATTGCATCATGCAGGGAAGCATGTTCATGTTATGTGTTTTTTTTTTTAATGGAGTCAGAGAAATTCTTTATAAAACACTGTCTACAAAGAAGCGTTACTATATCATATATTGATGCTTAAAACATACAATTGGAGTTTATATTGTAAATGAGATTTTAATGTCCCATCATACATTCAACCACCACCCAAAAAATAAAAATATAATAAAAATTACAAAAATAAATATTCCTCTAGAGAAGGAAATGAAATCCTCTTCTAATTTGGCATAAAAGACTAATTGGTTGAGAATCTAAAAATAGGTTTCCTTTTTAAAAATTCTTTCATGTTTCTTTATTTTTGAAGGAGACAGATACAGAGCGTGAGCAGAGAGGGACGGACAGAGAGGGAGACACACACACACACACACACACACACAGAATCTGAAGCAGGGGGCTGGAACCCATGAATCACGAGATCATGACCTGAGCAAAGTTGGCCACTTAACCGACTGAGCCACCCAGGCACCCCTAAAATTGGGTTTCCTTTTATATTGCTTTGGGTAATTCTTTAAAAAATAACCATTAGGGAAGAATTCATCTCTGAGAAAGTTGGGAGTTCTGCTCTCAAATGGGAGGGAAAAAAGTGCATATTTTCACTGACCTCAGAAAGTGAGATGGTACGTTTCTCGCTGTTATTACATGAAGATATTTTTAAGTCAGTATGAATGAGTAAATCCACAAAATAAAACCTGGTTTTCCCAGTATGAATACCACCAACTCCCTCATCTGTTCTGATGTTGTGAAGTAAGTTTGAAACAGTTAAAAAGCAATAGAGGAGGGGAGTTCACTTGCATTTACTTTAGTAAAATGTGCCCCCTGATTAAGCTAGTCATTTTAGTGTGCCTTCTTTGAAAGAAAGTATGACCTCGGGCAATAGAGTCTACATTGGTAGTAGAACAACTATTACAGATAAAGTTTTTAGTTTTTTGCATGATAATAAGAACGTTTTAATGAAAAGACATATGGAACACTGTGTGATTTAGTACTTTAGAAAATATTTTGATGGTTTTAGAAATTATGTATCTTCTTGCCAAGTGTCCTTTATCTTGTCATTAAGAGAACTAATTTATTTTAATAAAACTAAGCTAAGCCTCCTCAGATATGATGGTAGTTTAGCCTCAAGTGTATCTTCCATATTTGATTTGTTAAATTCTTATTACAGTGAGAATAAGACTTATTACTGAAGCTAAATTGTTGTTTATAAAAAACTGTGGGGCTGGAATTGGAAAACAAATAACTCAGAATTGCAAGACGTTTTATAAGGCACACTGCCACTTAACCTGATATTTATGAAATAAAAAAATAGACTTCTGTAGGAAATATAAAATGTCTATACAGTGGTATTTACATGTCCTGCAAAAAGTGTGCCACAGTTTTCAAAACACAGGTCAAACTTCTTAGAATAACAAATAAAATATAAGCCTGCGATACAGTCACCTCAAAGCCTTCTCTCTCATTTTCTCTGTTTTTACTCCTGTTATACTGAATCACTGGAAGAATACTTTATCGAAATCATCAGTTAATTTGTAAACATTGTTCCCAGTTTTTGGAACACTGTTATTCTTCTAAATTTGGCTTCCCAACTCCCAGTGTTACTTCAAGAGCATTTTTAATTCAATTTATCCTGGGAGAATTCACTTATTTATCTTCCCAGGATGAAATTTGTAACAATTTCTGTGCTCCTATAGATCCCTCTGTATAGTGCTACTGGATTACTAACATATTTTACTGTGACCATTATTTTATTGTATCTAATTCTCACTATACTCCTTTTCAGCAGGGACAGGTTTTTTGTCTGTTTGGTTGTTTTCCCCTGCAGCCCCTCAATGATAGTATGTAGTAAATTTCCTATAAATCTTTATTGGGTAAACAAATATATTTTCTTCCATAATAATAATTCAATAGAAAGAACATAGCATGAATTTTATAACTATTCTTTACCAATCAAGGAAAAATGGGGCACTGGGTGGCTCAGTCTGTTTTGCATCCTACTTTGGCTCAGGTCATGATCTCAGAGTTCATGAGTTTGAGCACCATGTTGGGTTTGTGCTGACAACCCAGAGCCTGGAGCCTGCTTCCGATTCTGCATCTCCCTCTTTCTCTGCCTCTCCCCCGCTCTCTCTCTCTCTCTCTCAAAATTAAACAAACATTAAAAAGAGAAAAAAATCTTCACATATTTATCTACTTTTATCCACCTGCCAGTGATATCTCTAGCATTTTAAGTTATAACAGATACTGCAGATATTATTTTAATGTTTCATAGCCATGCCACTCAATATATAACATAATTCTTTATTTTATTTTTTATTTTTAAATTTTAAATGTTTATTTATTTTTGAGAGAGAGAGAGAGACAGAGTGTGAGTGAGGGACGGGCAGAGAGGGAGGGAGACACAGAGTCCAAAGCAGGCTCCAGGCTCTGAGCTGTCAGCACAGAGCCCTATGTGGGGCTCAAACCCACAGACTATGAGATCATGACCCGAGCCAAAGTCGAACGCTCAACCGACTGAGCCACCCAGGTGCCCCTTTATTTTATTTTTTGTTTGTTTATTTGTTTATTTTGAGAGGGAGAGAAAGTGTTTATGATCAGGGCAGAGAGAAAGGTAGAGAGAGAATCCCAAGCACTGGCAGCGTGGAGCCTGAAATGGAGCTCAACCTCACCAACCCTGAGATCATGACCTGAGCTGAAATTAAGAGACATGACATTCAACCAACTGAGTCACCCAGGGGCCCCAATATATGACTTAAGTCTTGACTGACATTTCCAAAAGAAATTTTCTAGTTATTTTTTACAAGTTTCAACTCCATTGTTTTAAGTCACCTAAAAATGAATTAATGCAAGTAACACAGAGTCAAAATAAATTGTCATTTATTTTGTTTCCTTCTTTTATTGTAAAACATTTTTCTTTTTCATATTAGAAATTTAAAAAAAAGTTGTATATACTCTCATTTAAATTAAAATTTATTTCCCTATTTGAGAATATGTAGTGATAATAGTTAGATATGTACCTAAAGATGAAGTAATTGCCTGGAGATGTTCTTGACTTGTTTCTTTGATTATATGAAAGAACCCATGCATATATACATTCCAAGTTCTTTGGAAGCAGATGTAGTCACTTTGGGAGTTAGTTATAATCCTTTGTTTCTCTAGCCCTTTAATTTTGTGAGATTAATCAACAGCTGAGATTATATATATTATCTACACACACACACACACACACACACAACTCACACACACACACACACAACTCACACACACACACACAACTCACACACACACACATATATATATATAACCTGTTTTTCTCTTCACATAGACATTCTTTCTATATATATGCATCATTTTGTTTATCATGATAGGAAAACGGGAAATATATACGTAACTGCCAAGCAAAGCCCCCATTCCTAACAAAGTGTCTTATATATGGTAGGCAATCCGGACTTATTTGATGAATGAATATATGAATGAAGCCATGCTCAGTCTTTTCTACTTAGTATCACTGACTTTTATTTTTGAAACAACAAATAGAACATTATGTGTTAAATATGTGCATAGAATATATAATTCCACTAATTTACATAATTGCAGCTGAATAAAGATTTCTTATTGAGCAGTTTACCAATTAAGATGTAATTCCATTTCATATTCAGAATATTTGAGGAAAACATTAAGGGTATATGTATGTATTATTTAATATATTTAAATTTTACAATAATATATATTCACCTTTTTAAAAACTATTATTACTAAGTTTAGTAATGACATCAAAGTGTTAATGCACTTTAAAATCCTTCAGAAAATGGGGGTGCCTGGATGGCTCAGTAGGTTAAGCATCTGACTTCAGCTCAGGTCATGATCTCACAGTTTGTGGGGTCAAGCCCTGTGTTGGGCTCTGTGATGATAGCTAAGACCCTGGAGCCTGCTTCAGATTCTGTCTTTCCCTCTCTCTGCCCCTTCCTCACTCATGCTCTGTCTCTCTCTATCTCTCAAAAATAAATAAACTTTAAAAATTTAAAAATAAATAAAAAATTTAAAAAATAAATACATAAGATCCTTCAGAAAATGCAAAATTGTTCCAAATGACAAGCTTAATAGATAAGAATGTGAATAAAATTTTCCCCAAAATTTTCAAATAAGATAGATAAATAAATAAATTAAATAAATAAATAAATCAAAAGTGAAATCTTCAAAAGTCCATTAAAATGATAAACATTTTAGAAACAAGATTAGTTAAAATGTAGAAAGTCAAAAATGTATTTTAAAAGGAAAATAGCATCAGTTTGAAAGCACTAGGTAAAGATTTAAAAAAGCAGTGCAAAAATGCAATTCCCACTTTGTCTCTGGATCCTTTTCTTGTGTCTCTTAAAAAAAATACTAAATGAATGAACAAATAAATAAATAAACAGTAGAATGGCTTTTCACATGAATGCAAAACCACAATTTTCATAAATGGAGATCATAGAGGTAGAATGTTGACTAGAGGTTAAATTTCAGGAACTCATAAGAATGTCAACGGTTAGAATTATATTATTATTACTATCCTACCACTTTCATCTAAGGAACAGAATATTTTATGTAATTATTGCATTTGTGTCTTAAGAAATACCTTGCTCCAATCAAGATCCCAAATTAATTTATCTTACCCAATAGATTTTTAAAAATAATGTTTTATTTGAAGCATACCAAATTTTAAAAAGCTTAATAAACATGTCTATTATTTATGATCTAGCTCTACTGTTAACACAGGTGATAAAATATGAGTTAAAAGTCTTCAGTTATGGAATGAGTAAGCCACTGGAATAAAAAGCAGGGCATAAGGAATATAGTCAATGATATCGTAATAGTGATATAATGAGACAGATGGTAGCTATGTTTGTGGTGAAGATAACATACTGTATAAAGTTGTCAAACCACTAAGTTGCACACCTGAAATTAATGTAATATTTTGTGTCAATGATTCTCAAATAAATAAATAAATAAATAAATAAATGGTCACAGAGAGGAAATTACATCATAGGGAATGTAGTCAATAATATTTGAATAATGAGGCATGGTAAAAGATGGTAACTGTACTTATGGGTGTAGCGAGCAATGCATAACACATGGAATTGTCAAATCACTCTGCTGTGTGTCTGAAACTAATATAACTTTGTATGTCAACTATACTTCAATAATAAATTAAAAAAAAAAACTGTTTTCTACCCTCCAGGCCATTACAGGTCAATTGGGAATAAAGGCATCAAAATGTGGTCTAGATTATGAAATGATAGTGGTATGTGTAAGTTGCTATTGGAACAGAGAAATTGGCTCAAGCAGCATGATATTCATTTCCCTTGTCTCATATAACAAGATGGACTTTTTTCTTTCCATTTTTCTATACTGAATATGTTGAATTTGAAATAGCACAACATAGTAAATGAACCGGAATTTTATAATGTCTGCTATTAGAATTTTAATTAATAGGTCATCTGGTCTTAAAAATTTAATAATCCAAACATAACTAAAAAATAAACCTATCATATATTGCATTTTGTCAGTGTTTATAAACCAACCAATGTGAATAAGCAAAGGATACACAGTAGGTAATTTCTGACTTGGTTCCTTAATGATAATTTAAGAGGAAAAGGAAGTGATGTGTGAGAAATTAGAAGTTTGAATTTTGGATGGTTAAAAGGTGAGCCTTTAATTGTCCAAAGTGAAGAATGAGAACATAGGCAGAGGCCAGCTATAACAGACTCTTCATAAATCATGTTTAGAAACAGAGGAAGATCACTGGATGCATAGTAAGTTAAATAGCATGCTTAATTTTATAATGAGGAAGATCAATTTGTTCGAAGAGAGAAAGTGGGTTTTAGTGGATAGAAGAAGAAGCAGACATTGAAACCACTTACGGATTATTTTAATAATATGTACAAGCTATGGCAAGAGTCTATTTGTGGTTGATCAGAATGGGCATACAGAGGAGGAGTATATGTTAAGGTGTGACTGAGATAGTTACATTTTCAAGCAAAAAATTTACTTCCCCCTTGTATAGTGTAAACTTGTTTGGTTAAATGGTTAGCCATGGGCTACATTTTTTGCAGCTCACTGGACCCATGTAGAACCTGAGAACAGTGAAATGCAAATGGAAGTTATTTTAGCATTTTCCTGGCTGCTAGATGAATAGAGGAGATTTCAGGAGCCAACAGTTTCATAAGAAATCGAGTTGGAAAACGACTGAAGATCTGAATCAGCACATGTTTGGTGTTATTGGTTAAGCAGGTGTTTTTGATTGTACAGTTTTCTTTTTATTTTTACATAAAATAGCCTATTCTAAATAATACAAAGGGTAAAAGCAAGAGAACTTGAGGACTGATTAGATATGAATGGGTGTGTGTGTGAGACAGAGACAGAGACAGAGACAGACAGAGAGAGATAAAGGAGGGATTAGGGATTAGGCTAAGTTGGGGGAAAAAATCCTTATTTTTTCTGTGGCCAGGGTTGGTTATTTAAAAATCAATATAGCATGAATAAAGGTATTTTCTTTCATCTGTAAATTTTAGATATAATTCTTTCAAATATAATATTAAGGTTTGTTTAGTTTTATTATATCGCTTGAAGAAAATTCGTATTAAGTCCAAAATTATTACTGTGAGAAATCTGATATTTTATGTTTCCTTTTTTTTTTAATTTGAGAGAGAGAGCACACATGTGAGCTAGGTAGAGGGAAAGAGGGAGAGGCATATCTTAAGCAGGTTCCATGTAAAGTGTGGACCCCTATGCGGGGCTCAATTCCATGACCCTGGAATCATGACCTAGCTGAAAGCAAGAGTCAAACACTCAACCAACTGAGCCATGCAGGCACCCCTATTTTACCTTTCTTTAGGGGCACCTAGTTGGCTCAGTTGTTAAACATCCAATTCTTGATTTCAGTTCAGGTCATGATCTTACAGTTGGTGGGACTGAGCCTCACATCAGGCTCCACACTAACAGTGCAGAGCCTACTTGGGATTCTCTGTTTCCCTATCTCTCTGTCCCTCCCTTCCTTCCTCCCTCCCTCTTTCTATCTTTCAAAATAAATAAATAAAACATTTTTTTTAAAAAAGCTAACAAGTTAGTCTGCCCCAGTTTTATGTACATATACTCACAGAAAACACTAGAACCTGAGTCAGAGACAGATAGTTTACTACTCACAGGAAAGGTAACAGCCAGATAGTTAGTACTGGTTCCTTCATTGCCCATCCCCATAGTCAAACATGACAAGGTCAGATGTTTACCTGCACATGCAGTGGGTTTGCATCACAGGAGAAGGACTATAAACTAAGGGGTCCTAAATTTTTATGAACTGCTGGCTGATTTGCTCCAACCCTGTTCAGGGAAAGCAATTACTCATTACTCTGGAATGTAAGCAGCTGTCCCTAGGACAGGATGGAGAAGGCTTTATCTTTATTAGCCTTGGGATATTTCTGTGGTCTCTCTCTGTTGAAGAACACTTTCTCTAACTGCCAAAGCATGTGTGCTGTTCACACATATCCTTTTTCTCAGAAGGCCCAGATGGTGCATAAACATGAAAAATACAGGGAAAATTGTCTTCAACACATTCCTATATATATAGAATATAGATATAGGTTGATATAAATATATATGAATATAGAAATACATCAACTAGTTGATTCTCACCATTGATGGATACCACATTTGCAAATTCACCTACTCACTAAAATTTATTTGTAACCCCCAAATCAATAATCAATACCAGCTGCACTCCCATTGGCCAAAACTGTGACAACGTAAACATCAATGAAGACAATAGTAATAAAATGTTATAACCTGTTGAATAAACTAGCAATTTACGTGTCTCTACTGATATAAATAAGCTAAATTAAGATATGAATAAATGGGGAGGCTAGAGAGGTATTCTGTATGGAATAAGGCCAACTGATCATTTTGAAGGGATGAATGAATTAGAAAATTACCTTGCCACCATGATACTTTATTTAATTCAGGCAAGAAATAGCAATAGTTGCTAATAATAAAATATAATATTTTGATGAGGAATGATAATTACATAGCCTCAAAGTATAGTTCCATAAAATATTATTAAGGCCAAAAGTAAAAAAGAATAACTCTACAGCGGAAAAATAGAACCTTGTTCAAGTGACCAGTTAATACTACAAGTAGTGGGACAAACATGTCCTGGATACACTTCAGGGGATGCAGTGAGAAGAGCAGAATATTCTTCTGTGATATTCTTGCCAAGACTGCATAACCTGAATCTAACTAATCATATAAAAATATCAGATACATCAAATGGAGGGATAAGTTATAAACTACCTGGCCTGTAATCGTTAAAAGTGTCAAGGACACAGATGTCAAAGAAAGGCTAGGAACATGTTCCATATTGAAGGTGATTTAGATGAACTATGAAATGAAATGAGTGATCTTGGCCTTTTGCTGTTAAGGACACTATTGAGATAACTGTCACAACTTGAATGGGGACTGAGAATTACATGTATTAATGTATCATTGTTGATTTTCTGATTCTTATGGTTACCTTATGGTAATATGGGAACATGTAGTTATTTGTAGTCAATATATACTACATATAGTATTATTGCTGGGTGTCCATTAAATGAAATAAGTTAGAGTATTTCAAAATATATTGTTTTATGTTTAGCATCATACCATTTTGCATAATGATTTCTAAAACTTTAAACAATGGATGCTTTGCAAATTAATATTTCCCTTATCATTTTTATTATTTTGAAATTTCATAGTTAAGGCTGAGACAATTTGCTTTACTACACCACTTTTAATATTTTTAACACAACGATAATATGTATCAATGTACAATTTAGTTAGCTAGAGGAAAATTGCTTTTAAGCAATTCTAAGGAGGTTATAATTTGTCTTGTATGACTGCATTTTCAAAAACAACTACTGTGCAGAGCAAAGAGGCTTTTATATATGATTACTTGTGGGTTCCCAGTGAACCAAGGAAGAGTCACAAAAAGCAGGCACCTGAAGCTGATAATGCTGATTGAACAACTTTAGTGCATTCCCTGGATTTTCTGAAAATCTGTTTCATGTGTGGATTTTGCATTTGAGGCCATTTAAAAGCAATAAATGTGTTTCTTTTTATATTTGGAATCAATTCTGCTAAGCATCAGTGTTCTATCTATATCCACCTCCTGTACTCCATTTCCTAAATAACCTCCCTATTCATTAGCAATGCTTTGCAAATGCTGAAGCCAATGAAGTGCACTCATATAATTTGTGTTCAAATGGTAAAAATGACCTCAAAGGTACAGAGTTATTTTGTGGTTCTTCCACCTTTGAAGTCATTATTGCTTAATTTTTCACTGCTGCCTGAATGCCACAGAAACATTAGTAGTGGATTCATGAATTACTAATGCGGTGCTTGGAGGTGAGATGTAAAGACCTCATCAAACTCTGAGTATTTGCATATACATTGCAGATAATTAAGTGGCTGATAGGCAATATCCCCCCTCCTTGCTCTTGGGATATTCAAAGATGACAAGATGTTTAATATAATATGTTTCTTAGCATTAACCCTGCTTTAAGAATATCCAGGTGCACATATTTCAGGGTGTATGGGACTTCATTTCCAATGCTGTTGCTTTGTGGATTACATTAAAGGTAACATTAAATACTCACATTTTATAGAAGACATATGAGCTGTCAGCATAAATGTAATTCTTAGTTTTGCTTTGCTTTAGTAAGTTTAACAAAAGTCATTTTTGATCAATATGAGTTGATAACATTTGCTTAAGAATTAGTTAGAACACACACACCATCCACAATATTTATTTTATAAAATAAATAGCAATCTGTGAAAATAAAATATAACAAGCAGGTGGTAACACTATTTTTTTCTAAAACTGGCATGTGTCTTTTCTTAATTAGATAAGTTTGCTTGCTGTAGGTCATTTGCTTTAATCTTTGAAAACAGTAATGTTGAAAATTCATTTTAATGTTTCAAAATTTACAACGTATTTGGAAATGCATTATCTCATTTGATACAACAAATCTGTAAGCTTAATAACTGAAGACTAGATTTTCAGCTACAAAACAAGATTATTTAGAATCAAATGGGACAAGAAGGATTTATCTTTGTTTCTAATTTCCATATATTAAACATGTTTTATACAATTCCAGCTCAAAAATTAAGTCATGTATGGTATCTGAAATAACAGATAATAATTATTTTCCTATACTTGATCCTACTTTAAATAATTGCATGCCTGTAGATAGCGAAAATACTTCCTTTATGATAAATAAAAAGATGGCAATGGAGACTTGCTCTACAGCTTTTTCATTTTGTAACAATTCCGGTTATTGTTTGTTAAGTCTCTTCTGAAATGTCAGATTTATATTCGACAGATGTTTACAGAGCTGTTATTTAAAATTAGCTGTAGAGAATGCAAACACCATCTGAAAGTACTTTTTTTTTCTATTTTATTAGAAGGTTCCTTTGGAAAACACAATAACTTAAAGATATGTGAGAAGGAGGGCTTTAGGACCTTATAGAAAACTACATTTTTAAGGCTTGTGGAAGCATAGAATTACATATATTTTTCATGCTTTTCTACAGCATGCCATGAATCTCATGATCTCAATGAAAATTTTAGGAGGGATTGTGGCAAAAATACTATCCTTGAAAGTTAATAACTAGGGTTGGAATAAAGCTTCATGATGAATAAGACATGATATACAACCTGGACAAAGACAGAAATACGTATTACGTTGCAACATTTCTAGCACAAGTAGAATGAAAGCTATTGTCATAGTACTCACTCAGTAGGGTAGTGTTTCAACACTTACATTTATAACTTGCTGTTTTCCTAACGATAAGGCTGAATTATTCATACTGCAATCTAAACCTATACCCTTTCCCAGTGGATTGAAATCAAAATAGAGAAACGCAAAACCAATCGAATATACATATACCACCATTAACACCACCGGCAATATCAACACCATCTATAAAACATAAAAGTATGCTTCTTTTTCACAGTACTCGTATTTAAAACAGGAACTTTTACTTTGTTTTCTTTTGCTGGATTTGAATGCTTTAATTTTTTAACGTTTATTTATTTTGGGGGGGGATGGGCAGAGAGAGAGAGAGAGAGAGAGAGAGAGAGAGAGAGAGAATCTGAAGGAGGCTCAAGGCTCTGAGCTGTCAGCACAGAGCCTGATGCGGGGCTCAAACTTATGAACTGCAAGATTATGACCTCAGCCGAAGTCAGGCACTTAAATGATTGAGCCACCCAGGTGCCCTGGATTTGAATGGTTTAAATGTTGGAGGAATTTACTCAGTTGGGCTGGGAAAATACTTTGTCTCTATGACATACTTGTTATCCCACCTTTTCCCATAAGAGTGAAGAAGCATATGGCCAATGATATGCCATTTAAAAGAATCCAGACCAGAGTTTGAGTCAGGTGCTGGTGACAAAAAAAGGGGAAGGTAGCAATGGAGTCACAGAAAGTTCTCTCCAAGTCTGAGACTGGTATGGGTGACTGTGGAGAAAGGATATATGGGTAAGTACCTGACAGAAGAGAGGAAGTGGTGCAGGAGACAATAGTGCTTGAAGAAAAGTCAAGTTCCTGGCACAGAAAAGCCAATAATACAAATTATTGTATAATACAAATAATTGTATAATAATACAAATAATACAAATAATACAAATTATTGTATAATAATACAAATTGTAGGACAGTGATGTGGAAGTGATTTTTTTTTCCTTTTTGGTAAGATTTAGACATTAAATCTAGAAGCTTAGCCTTGAGTGTGGTTCATCAGTCCCACCTGTGATATTTTGAGGTGTCCAAAGTTCATATCTCAAAATAAAGACAAAAGCATATTCTTATCATCTTTGAACACAGAATCAAATTATGAAGTTTAGTTTTGATTCATTTTTTTTCTCATGTAAATTTTGTTAGTCTTCTCTATACTTTATTTCACATAAACAGTTCAAATTATCTCTAAAGATAACCAAGATATAGTGACTTCTTATGTTAATTTGGTAGCTTCTATATCATAGTAGAGTATTATCTAAACTCTGAGGTCCTACAATTGAATATAAAAAAAAGTGGAATTGAAGCAAAACAAAAAAGACCATGCTAAGATTTTTAAAAATCATATGAATTCTCCTCAGGCTATTTTTCTGTACTGTAATTCCTCAATCTTGAAAATTTATTTTAAGATAATCAAGGAATTAATTTAAGCTTGAAGGAAAATACTTGTTGTCTTTTGCTGCATACACAGGAATAACGATTTTTTGTTTGTCTTCTGGGCCTCCAAAAGGGAGAAATCTTTTGAGTGCCCTTTTTCCTTTGTCACTTTAACACTTTCCACCAGGTCAGAAGATCACAGTGTCCCTTTTCATCTTGTGATTGTCATGTATTTTTCAAGTTGCCAAAACCAATAAGAAAATAGTGATCACTTCACAGTGCTGACAACCTTGAATGACATGTGTTTTATAGCCATTAAATATCAATTTGGAAAGAAATTGCTATGACAAGATATTTTTGACAGTTAGTCCTTGACAACCACTGGTTGCTATCTTTAAAGTACTAAGTTCATAGATTTTGGGTATCTTCCCCACTGTCACATAACTGATAAGGAGGTATGGGAGCAGAAAGACATTGTGTTCTCACAAGAATATGAATGGCTATGAGTGGAAGGTATGTTAATAATGAGCTGAAACCTGACACCATGTCACTAGGTACTTACATATTAATATACTTGTCTATATATAGAAAAACATTATACTAATTTTTTCCAGATGTCTATCTACTCACCTAGCAACCTATTCACCCGTCTTTATCAGTGCTTTGCAGTTTTGACTTGGAATATTACTACCTGATACAGGGACTTCATATGATGACATTTTCTTAAATTCATTTGGACCAATTCATATTAATATTCCATTATAGATATCATCCTCTTTGAATACTGGAAACTCTCCTATCTCCTCATATGAGAAGGAGAAATACTGTGTCATGAATTCTGAATTCTTTAATTTGGAAGAATAGTTCCAGGAAGAGTAAAAGCTAAAAAAAACCTTCTGGGACATGAGGTAAAATTTGTTCTATCATTATTATCCCCCCACCCTACAATATGTCATTACTTTGTACTACTCTCATTTCATCATCTGTAATAGAATACTCAGGAGACATTGACATTTTTTATCTGCCCCTCTACCAGCCAAGGAGAGGCTTTTCAGTATAGCCCGGAAAACTAATCATATCTTCCTGCTACATATACCATACCATAAACCAGACAACAGGTTAACATGAACTTCTTCACTAGTTCTCAAAATTGAGTTAAGGTTAATCTCAACAAATCTGTGATATCGCTGGTAGAGTTCTGCTTCTCTGCATACACTTTAATGAAAAAAAAAAATGTCATCAGAACCAATTCCAAGGAACAGAAACTTAAAAATTGGCTTTCTGTATTGAGTTAGACTTGTCTTAATGGCCCTATGTCAAGTGCTTTCTGTGGCCTCAATATTTCAGCCAAAATCACAAACTGTAGACTTACAGCATGCCTTATTCAATGCCATGAAATTCTAAAGAATGTTGCTTCTGAACAAAGAACTCATTTCACAACAAATTAAATGCATCTATCAACTCATGCTAATAGAACTAGTTAGTTGTAACAAGTTCCCCATCATTCTGAAGCAGCCTAACAGACCTATAGAATGATTTTTAAAAGATTTATTTACAGTGGCAGTTAAATTACTCTGAATCATCAAAACAATTAGTGTCACAATTTCATCATTTACACGAGAATTACAGTATATTTATGGAAAACACAAATGACCAAACAAACCAAAATGATTGTTTTGAGAAAGAACTAAGCTGAAGGATTAAAATGATAACTTATTGAGACTTATTTTAAAGCTGCAATAATTAAGAGAGTAGAATATTGGATAGTAGACTATCAGGATAAGAGCAAAAACCAGACTCAAACATATATAGTAACTCTGATTTATGGCAAAGGGCACTGTGTATCGTAATGAGAAATATTGCTAGATCAATTGGATGTATATACTTAAAAAATAAACTTAGTTTTACCTTGTTTAATGCCAATCTAGGATTGAGGATCTAAATATGAAAATTAAAACAACAGTTTCTAGAGTTCAAGAACAAATTCAGCACTGTCATATAAAATGTTGGAAGTTGTCATTTTCATCCCTGCAACAAGAAAAAAGGTAAACAAAAAGAAATCCACCCCTTTCTTGGACCCATCAGAGAACTGAGGTTTTAGAACAAACCACCTCCAAAAATTCTGGAGAGGCATGAGAATCCAGCTGATCACATCTGAGCCCTGCTTCTCTGGAGCAGAAGCTACTAGAGCCACAAACTTGTAGAAACATTCAAATGATAATTTTGACAAATCCCTGGGGGAATTTTTTTTGGGGGGTAGGTTATTTTCAGGATCCTCACCAGGTCCTCATGGTGAAGAGTGAGAAAGATCCTCTTGTGGCTCTGCCAGGTGGAAGGGAAGTGTGATTATTTAAAATGCATGCAGAGCACTCTCCATAAAAAGGTCTACTGTACAATGGAAGATAGTTTACCAGAGTTTATCCCACCTTGGGGAAGGGCATTTCTCCCACTCCAACCTCCTCCAACTTTCCTGTCTCTCCTAACCGAATTAACAAAAACATTTTATACTAAAGACCTATTTAATTTGTAGTCTATTAACCAGTACATCACATCTGGATTTTGACAAAGAGTTAAAAGCCATGCTAAAAGTCAAGAAAAAGCACAGTCTAACGAGACAAAGTAAGCATCCAAAACAGACTCAGATATAACATAGGTGCTAGAATTTTCAGACAAGAAATATAAAATATGTTAAATTACCTAATGAAAAAGTAAATAACCTGAAAAAAAGATGGATAATATAAGCATAGAGATGATAGCTCTAAGAAAAAAAATCAATAAAATTGCTTAAACACACACACACACACACACACACACACACACACAACACTGCAACAGAAATAAAGAATACCTTTGATGGATTCAATAGACTGGAGACAGCTGAGGAAAAGAACACCAAGCTTAAAGACTGGTCAATAGAACCTCCCAAGCTAAAATTTAAAGAGGAAAAAAAAATGACAAACACTAATACCAATATTCTGAGAACTGAGGGGTAATTCCAAAAGAGTAATATAAGCATAATTGGAAGATAAAGAGAATAAGTGTGGATCAGAAGAAATATTTGAAATAATAATGACCCGGAACTTTTCCAGAATTAATGATAGCCACAAACCACAGGTATGGGCGGCTCAGAGAATACCAAGTATGATCAATATTAGAAAATGTGCACTGAGTCATATCATACCCAAACTTTAGAAAACTAAAGAGAAAGAAAACATATTGTGAAAAAAATCTGGGGATGGGTGGGGGTTATCTACTGAAACAGGAACTTGTATAGACTTAGAAGTATAATGTTAAGTGAAGTAAGTCAGACAGAGGAAGACAAATACCACATGATTTCACTCATATATTGTTGAGAAACAAAACAAATGAACAAAAAAGAAAAAAGCAAATACTGAAATACATCATTAAATATTGAGAACAAACTGGTGGTTACTAGAGGGGAGGTGGGTGGGGGGATGGGTGAAATAGATAAAAGAGATTAAGAGCTACAGCTTCAGTTCCCAAATAAATAAATAATATAGAAAGGAAGAAAAAACAGTTATAGCAGACTTATCATGAGAAACCATGCAAGAGAATGAAGTGAAATATTTAAAGCACAAAAGGAATAGAAATTACCATTACTATTACCATTACTAAAATTCTCTATTCAGAGAAATTACCCCTCCAAATTGAAGGGGGAAAAAGTTTCTGTAGACAAAAACTGAGTGAATTCAATGTCAGCAGACTTGCCCCACAAGTAACATTTTCAAAAGTTCTTTAGAAAGAAGGAAAAAAATGATATGGGCCAGAAACACTGATCTACAGAAAGAAAAGAGCATAAGTAAGGGTACAATTGAAAATAGTGTAAAATCATATATATATATATATATATATATATATATATATATATATATATACATATATATGTACATATGTACATATACATATATATGTAATAAGAGATAATATATAAAATAAGAACTATTTGCTTTCTATAAGAAGCTCACTTTATTTTTATTTTATTTTCAAAGTTTATTAGTGAAGTACAGTTGACATACAATGTTATATAAGTTTCAGGTTGCACAACATAGTGATTCGACAATCCTGTACGTTACACAATGGTCACCACAATGAGTGTAGTTATCCTCTGTCACCATACGACATTATTACAATATTATTGACTATATTCCCTGTGCTTGACTTTTTTTTAGCTCCTTGACTTATTTATTTTAAAACTGTAGGTAAGAGACTCACTTTAAATATAAAACCTCAGTGAAATTACATACAAATATGGGAAGGAGAAAGATATACTCCTAAACACTAATAAAAAGAAAGTTGGAGTATCTTTATTGGTTTCAAACAAAGTAGATTTCAGAACAAAGAAAATTATCAGGGATGAACAGGAGCATTAAATAACAATAAAGTGGCCATTTATGAAGACAAAAGACAAAATGATTTTAAATGTGTATGCAACGAACAATGGTGCATCAAAATTGGTGAAGCAAAACAGAACCACATGAGGAAATAAAAAACCTACTTTGCAACTGGAAACTTCAACATCTTTTTTAGTTATGGATGGATTGAGCAGACATAGTATCAGTAAGGATAAAATTAACCTAAACAGGCCTATTTATCAACTTGATTTAATTAATATTTGTGCAATATTTCATTCAATAAACAGAAAATACATTCTCTCAGGGTAATGTGGAACATTCCTTGCCTTAAAACACAAGGCAGACCACATTCTTCACCTTTGGACATAAATTTAAATAATAAAAATCACACAAACAATATTCTCAGGTTACTTTGAAATTAAAGTAGAAATCAATAAAAGAGGTTAAGTAGAAAATCCCAAATATTTGTTGATTAAACAATTCACTCCTGAGTAATACGTAGGTCAAAGAAGAAGTCTCCTTGGAATATTTTTAAAAGTCAATATTTGAAGTAAAGGGAGATAAAAACATAATTTATCAAAATTTGTGGAATATAGTGAAAGTAAGACTTAGAGGGAAAGTAATAGCAGTAAATGTATATATCAAAAAGGGGAAACTTCTAAAAGTAAGCTTAAAGCAAACAGGAAGAAAAAAAATAATAGAAAAAATCAGAACAGAAATCAATGAAACTGATAGCACGAATATAATAGAAACAAATTTAAAGCCCTCAAATTGGTCTTTAAAAAGATATGTCTAAGAATTGAATGGTAGGGGCGCCTGGGTGGCTCAGTTGGTTAAGCGGCCGACTTCGGCTCAGGTCATGATCTTGTGGTCCGTGAGTTCGAGCCCCATGTCGGGATCTGTGCTGACAGCTCAGAGCCTGGAGCCTGTTTCGGATTCTGTGTCTCCCTCTCTCTGACCCTCCCCCGTTCATGCTCTGTCTCTCTCTGTCTCAAAAATAAATAAACGTTAAAAAAATTAAAAAAAAAAAAAGAAATGAATGGTAAACCTCTACTCCAACTAACCAAAGAAAAACAGAGACAAGTCACAATTTACTGAGTTTTGAAGCAGGGAAGAAAAATGACATTTTTCCTGTTTAAAAAATTTCACTCTACTGCAGAAAGTGAATTGGGAAAGGCAAGAATGGAGGTAAGGAGAGGAAGGACAAAAATCCATTACAATAGTTCATATGAGAAATAAAAATGGTTTAAACCAGGATTATAAAGGTGATAGAAGGACTAAAAAGCTTTAGTGCGTATCTATTATACAACAGGTAACCACTTGAAGATTACTTAGACATGGATGGTTAAAGGAAAAATAAAGTCAAAGATAACTCATAGGCTTTGGATGAGCAACTGGGTAGAGGGAGCTACTGTCAACTAGGGCATGGCAAAAATAGAAACTGGGCGGGAGAGTAGAAACTATATTTGGGGTATATTTTGCTTGAGATTCTCTTTAGACATCAAGTGGAATGTGCAATTGATTGGGTGGCTGTAAGTTTACTGGTGAGGTGAGGCTATAGGTATAAATTTAATATAGAAATGACTTTTAAATCCATGGCACAAGATGTACCAGGAGAGACACAAAGAAAAAGAGATCAAGCGGCAAAAAAAAGAGTTTTCGAAGACCAAGCCTTCAGTGCTCCAGAATATGTAGCATGAACAAAGGAGCATGAGTTAGCAAAGAATTATCCTTCTGAAATACTAAAATCCAGGAAGATGAATTCCTTAGGTCACTCAGAATATATTCTGAAGTGTCCTAATTTTTTAAATTTACTTTTAGAACACTTCACACATAAAATTTTCCCCAGTTAAATATATATATATATATATATATATATGTGTGTGTGTGTGTGTGTCTATATATATATATATAGACACACGCATACATATATATACACATATACATATAAATACATATATATACATATAAATACATATATACATATGTATATAAATACATATATACATATATATGCATATATACATATAAATATATATATACATACATATAACATATATTATATATATATATACACAATCACTCAATACTCTTATAGGTCAATTGCTGTATAACAAATTTATTTTTTCTAAACTTTCCCTCTCCTCATTAAAGAATATTTTGTTATACATTTTTCTTTTATTAAAGTTTTTGTTTTTTTTTTTAATTTTTGGGACAGAGAGAGACAGAGCATGAACGGGGGAGGGGCAGAGAGAGAGGGAGACACAGAATCGGAAACAGGCTCCAGGCTCTGAGCCATCAGCCCAGAGCCCGACGCGGGACTCGAACTCACAGACCGCGAGATCGTGACCTGGCTGAAGTCGGACGCTCAACCGACTGCGCCACCCAGGCGCCCCTCTTTTATTAAAGTTTTAAAGCTTTATCACATTCATTGTCATTTGTTACTGGAAACCCATTGAAAATTTTATTTTTCTCTTACTACCAGGTATATGGCATAATCACTGATACATACACAATTCATACTTTGTAAAAATCAATAATAGAATTAATGATTATCCCCTTATTTTTCTCAAATAAGAAGCACACCCAAACTCAGACAGAATTAAATACATATAAAATATTTTAGAATGTGTTTCCATAAAATGGCTATTTTTCTCTGAAACAAAGCATATGGGTTTGGTTTTGAATATAGCTTCTGCAAGTTAAATTAGACATGCCTCAAAATCATTTGCTTGTTGCTATAATTTGTCTTATTGAATAAGCCATCAGTATTCTCAGAAGAAAAAGCACTCTTAGATCAACACATTAATTTGACATTCTTCTTTGCAATTATTTAAATTTTTTGTTATTATGACACATATTAGTAGTTCTTTTTTCCTTGGAAGGGATCCTGTTATGTTAAAGGAGGCATATTACTGACGAAGAAGAACAGGGGAAAATCAAATATATTGATTTAATTGCAAAATATATTAAGCCTGGGTTTGCTATCAAGAATGGGATCTGTTCTGCATCTGATCAAGGCAATTAACTCTTTCCAGAAGTAAAACCTTTTTTTTTTTGTCAGAGGATGAAGTCTCTACTGAAGCTAATCCTATGACCTGGGAAAGGTTATTGACCCAAAACTTGAGTTATAAATAGCCATTAAATGAACTCAATAAGGAACAAAAGCAAAGGTTTCTTAGAAAAAGAAGAAAAAATTAAAAAGAGAACAAGCTCAATAATGCCAACTAACATGATGGTGAGTGGTAGTGAATGTGAAAGAAGCAAGTTCAAAAGAAACTAAAATTTTGAGAAGGAAATGTTTCTAAGACTCAAATGGCTGTAAAGATTGTTTTAGGAGGGTGCCTGGGTGGCTCAGCCGGTTGAGCAGTTGAGCATCTGACTTTGACTCAAGTCATGTTCTCGGGGTTTGTAAGTTTGAGTCTGCATCGGGCTTGCTGCTATCAGCTCTCAAAAATAAAAAATAAGCATTAAAAAAAGATTGTTTTAAGAAATTAGATATATAAATATTAATAACAATTTCCTAAAAACATTTCTGGAAAGGTGTTCTCAATATTTAAAGCTCAAGGTTTTGTTTCAGGCATTTTAGAATATTTGTTATATATATATATATATATATATATATATATATATATATATATATATACACACATACATCATACATACATATATATGCCATTTAAAGGGAAAACTCTTGGGGAGTCTGTGTGGCTCATTCAGTTGGGCATCTGACTTTGGCTCAGGTCATGATCTCACAATTCATGAGTTCCAGCCCCTCATAGGGCTCTGTGCTAACAGCTCAGAGGCTGGAGCCTGCTTCGGATTCTGTGTCCCCCTCTCTCGCTGCACCTTCTCTGCTCATGCTCTGTCTCTCTCTCTCTCTCAAAATTAAACATACAAAATATGGAAAATAAGGGAAAACTCTTGAATATATACATTGAACTATGGAAGTATAAAATAGAGCAGCCTTTCTCTGAACATAAATTTTCCAATAATACCTCATATTCCTACAGTATCCAGTGTTTATGGAATGATTATTATTTGCCAGATTGTTTGTTAAAATAATGATTTTTTAATAATCTGCTAATATACGTAATCCTTAGTACTTATAAACACAATCATTTGAATTTTTGCAGCAAATTTTTTCTAGGATATCAACGTGGAATTGAAGAATAACTTAATCTGTTACTATGGCAATAGTTGTTATTATTTCCTTAAAATCTTTTAGGACAGCTCTTTTTTAAAGTTTATTTAAACTTTATGTCAGCATGTCACTTGCTGTAGTAATGAAATTTATGTCAATGTCACTTGCTGTAGTAATAAAATTTAGATTTAAGTTTAGTCATTCTAATAACATTGTCTCAAATTATCAGTCAAGTTTTTAAAAGCAAAAGCAGAATATTCCAAGATATGGAAGCAACCCAAGTGTCCAGAGATAGATGAATGGTGTGATAGAATATTACTCAGCCATAAAAAAGAATGAGATCTTGCCATTTGCAAAAAACATTGATTTGATTTCACTCATTTGATTTCACTCATATGTGGAATCTAAAAAACAAAATAAATGAGCAAACAAACAAAAACCGACCTCAATACAGAGAACAAACAGGTGGTTGCCACAGGGAAGGTAGGTGGGGAGATGGGTGAAATAGATGAAGGGGATTAAGGGGTACAAACTTCCAGTTAGGAAATAAATAAGTAATGGAGATGAAAGGTATAGCATCGGGAATATAGTTAATAATATTGTAATACTGTTATTTGGTGACAGATGGTAAAACTTATCATGGCGAGCATTAAATAATATATTGAATTGTTGAAGCAATATGTTGTACACCTGAAAACACTATAACATCAAATATCAATTACACTTCAATTTAAAACAAGAATTTGAATGTTATTCTAAAGAGCAATAAAGTCTTTGGGGTACCTGAGTGGCTCAGCCATTAAATATGTCACTTCAGCTCAGGTCATGATCTTGTGGTTCATGAGTTTGAAACCTGTGTTGGGCTCTGTGCTGACAGCTTGGAGCCTGGAACCTGCTTTGGATTCCGTGTCTTCTTCTCTCTCTGCCCCTCCTCTGCTCATGCTCTGTCTCTCTCTCTCTCTCTAAAAAATAAAATAAAATACACATTTAAAAAAGAGCAATAAAGTCCTTTAGAATACACAAGAAACTTAAGTGGGAAGAAAAACATCAGCTAAAAAAATTCCTACTTGAAAACAGCCAAACAATTTTCAAAATATTACTACTTTCGGGCTTGACATCTTTCTTTCTTATGAATTTATTCTCAAGAAGAGAAATAATTCTGTGATTGTGTGTGTTTAAGTGTATCCCCGTTCAAATTTATCACCAATAATCTCAATTAAAATACTAAAACTCAAACCCCAATTTTTCTGGGTTATCATGTAGATACAAAATAATGTTATTGTCCAAAAATACAGGCTGTATGCAAATAAAAGTGGTTTCTGAATTAAATATCCTAGGCACGTATCCACCTGCTTTTGAGGTGTCAACTTACTTAACAAGAGGCTGTATCTTATTAGCTTCATTTTATGGATGAAGAAATTGATACCAATAGATAGTAAATAACTTGCCTGAGCTAATCTAGAAGTAAACCTAGATTCAAGCCCAACAAATTTATCCACAGCATTTAAATACTTAAATGTAGAAAATACTATATATAAAAATATATACAATATAGTATATATATATATACATATATGTATATATATTACATATATGTATATATATATATGCATGTATGTAATATATATATATATATATATATATACATACATATATATATATATATATATATATATATATGAACTCAGTTATTGTAGATGTGGAAAGATTGGTTGTATCTAAATTTCAGGTATATGGAAATGCCTAAAAAGAGAACCTTAACCTATTGTCAAGAAATGGAAGACCATTTCACTTTTAAATCTGAAGGATAATGTACTACTATATACAAACAGTAGTTAAGGAAGTCCAATGTGACAAGATTGTAGTGGAGAAGAACATACAGACAAAAACAATTTTAAGAGGTGTTGCATAGCCAAGATATCCTTGAGGATATACAATCATTGAGACTACAAGAGGAAAAAGTTTCTTGTGTATTTAGAGATTACGTAGATCACTCCCTAATATGTAAACCTGGTGTGGGGCACAGGGTATATGGGAATTCTCTCTGCTTTCCACTCATTCCTCCTTAAAACTGGGCTAAAAAATAAGATATGCTAATAAATATTTTTTTAAAGTAATAGCTACAAGTGTTTATATTCTTTTATGATGAATAGTACTTTTACAAATGATCCTTTGGTTACTGCTGTTCACTTTCCTTAGTTTGGAGACCATATATATGATTATTGGTTTATTATAATTATATATTATTTACACTCATCCTATTTAAAATATGTTGTTAAATCTTGTTAGCAATTCATTACTTTTTAAGTTATTCAAACAAATATAGGTAAGATGTGATTTTATTTCTTCTTAAGTATTAAATGCTCTCATTCTATATCCACAGTAAAGTAAGATAGATCTTTTAAAATAGCCTCGGAAATATATATGTATATTTAACAAAGTATATTTCCTAGTGAAGATTGCAGAAGATACAGGGAAGAGGATTCACATTATGAACAACATAGAAGATTAAAACAATTTCTTGTTCAAAGTTTTATATTTCCAGCAATATATCTTCTCCTTTATCTTAAAAAAAAAGACGTAAAATACTTTCTATCAACTGGAGCATTTAAGTTCAACTTACCCTTTATTTAAACCAAAAGCCTTAACAGATGGTTAAGCATACCATCTGAATACCAATTTTATTTTATTTTGTTTTATTTACAAATTTTACCCCCCACCCCACCCGTCCAGCTAGCTCAAAAAATACGTAGGAAAGAGGATAGGATCTGGAAGGAATTCAAAAGTAAAGAGAGTAATATTTCCACTTCTGTAAATGCTACATAAATTCAACAAGTATTTGTTGAATATTTACTCTGTGACACAGTTCTAGGTATTGAATATACAAAACTATAAAGCATTAAGCTCTAAAATAATAAAATATGAGTAACCAAAGAGGAAATACATTTGTGTTATAAAATTAGATTGATATTCATAATTCACAAAACATTATTTTTAGAGCAGTTCAACGAAAAATGAACCATAGCAAATTAGATTTCATATTAGCTTGTACAAGAAAATATTTAGCACCATATTCTATAGAAGATGAAAAGTTATCTTTGCAAAAAAAATAAAATAAGATTAATGAGTTAGGTTAAAGAAACATAGGTCATGAGATATACAGTGAGATTTTTCCCCTTATTAGTAAATATGTTATGATGGAACAGCACTAAGCTGTTCTTACAAGAGCAGAAACAAAGAAATCCTGACAAATAGTCTCTGGGAAGAGTGCAGTAAATTTTCTATTCTGCTATAAAGGAAACAAATTCTAATTATCAAAGAAGTATTTTCATGAAGTCTTCTTTTCCTTTCTGAAAACAATTCGACAATGTAGGAAGTTGTCACAGTAAGAGGTTAAGAAAAATCCGTGTGAAACTGAGAAATTGACATTTAGATACCACTTTCAATTTCATAAAGGCTTTTTTTTCTTAAGGAACTCGATTAAAGTAATTTGTTGGTTACTGAATAAATGAATCTTGTGCAAGATGCCTTATTAATCTTTCTAGATTTTCTCTGTAACGAGAGTGTTTCTAATGGTTATTTAAATAATTTATGTCAACCAGTATATTTCTTTTATTTCCCTTTCTAGTCCAGTCTTATTTAAGTCTATTAATATTTAAACATAGAAGGAGATTCTTTTGAGATCAATGACTAAATTCTATAAATTACAAATGTTTTATTTAACAAAGGTAAAAATACAGAATTAGTTGCAGAAAACTACAAATGTGAGAACTATTCTGAGATAAATGGATTTTCTATGCATCTAAATGCCATCTGTCAAGAAATATAGTTTCCTATTAATACTTCATGTTGATCATTGCAACTCATACAATAAAATCACCACAGAGAACAGATATCCTGTAAAAATGAACAAGGCAGAAATAGTTCCTATTACATGCTCTGAATTTTTTTAAAAATCATCTTAAGTTTACACATTCAAATCTATTAAATAAAAATACAAATGAAAGAATTTGCTTTGGAAATTGTAATAAATAAACAAGATCTTTCTTATATTGGTGATATTATGGATTAAAATAATTCATTAAATAACTTTCTAGTATGTTTCCAAAAATATTGAATTTATTTTTAAGTTGTTTTTTTTATTTTTTTTAACGTTTATTTATTTTTGAGACAGAGAGAGACAGAGCATGAACGGGGGAGGGTCAGAGAGAGAGGGAGACACAGAATCTGAAACAGACTCCAGGCTCTGAGCAGTCAGCACAGAGCCCCACGCAGGGCTTGAACTCACGGACAGTGAGCAGAAGTCGGACGCTTAACCGACTGAGCCACCCAAGCGCTCCAAGTTGTTTTTTTTTTAACATTTATTCATTTTTGAGAGATGGAGATAGAGTGCGAGCAGAGGAAGGTCAGAGAGAGAGGGAGACACAGAATCCAAAGCAGGCTCCAGGCTCTGAGCTGTCAGCACAGAGCCCGACGCGGGGCTCAAACTCAGGAACCGCGACATCATGACCTGTGCCAAAGTTGGATGCCTAACCAACTGAGCCACCCAGGCGCCTCTCCAAAAATATTGAATTTTTCAAAAAATTTCAAAATTTTTTTTAAAAATTAAAAAAAAATTTTTAAATTGAGTGTATCACTCATTTTACATAGTATTTCTCTTTGAAAGATTGCAGATTTTCTTTCTTTTTAATCGACTTTTAAGTTGTGTAGTTTTAGATTTATAGAATATATTGTAAATATAATAGTGTTCCTCGCAACACACATCCAGTTTCCCTCGCAACACACATCCAGTTTCCCCTATTACATTTGTATGGTTACTTGTCTCAATTCATAAAGCAAATAAATACTAATACATTATGATTGACTAAATTTGTAATTTATTCAGGTTTTCGTGATTTTTGCCTTAATATCTTTGCATCTATTCCAGGATCCCATCCAGGACCTGAGATTAGTTTTTTTTTTTTTTTCTTTAATTTAATTAATTAATTTATTTATTTATTTACTTATTTATTTATTGAGAAAGAACACGTGCACAGCGGAGGGGCAGAGGGAGACAGAGAGAAAAATCTTAGGTAGACTCCACGCCCATCATGGAGCCCAACTCAGAGTTCCATGTCACCACCCTGAGGTATGAACTGAGCACAATCAAGAATGGATGCATAAGTGACTGAGACAGCCAGGAGCCCCTAGGACATGACATTACCTTTAGTCAGCATGTCTCCTTCGGTTCCCCTTGGCTGTGACAAAAAGCCTCTAGTGATAGTAACTGACTTGAAGAAGTTTCAAATGAAGAAATTTTAAAAAGCAATTGATTTGTGGGAATTTCTAAAAAAGATTAATAGGTAAGTAATGTGAAATGAGTACCTGAATAACAATGAAAAATTTCCTCATTATTCAGTATTTCTGTCACCTAGAAGCCAGAAACCAAGCAATTTTGTTTGTGTTTAATCTAAATATAATATAAACATAAATAATAATGCCAGGAATTGTTAACTGTTATTAGAAAGCTGTGTTCACATCTTTCTGGTACAGCCAAATGAGACGTTCATCATCTCTGAAAGGAAAACTCTGACAGGAGCCTCCATCCTCATGAAGTCAGAGTATACAGCCTCCCACATGCATGTGTTCACCTATCCAGAAACTCTCCACACCCAGTAGGTTAGGGATTTTTATGGAGGCTTCATTATGGAGACATAACTGGTTATTAACTCAATTTCCAGCTCCACACACTTCCCCAGAGGATGAGGGGTGGTGCTGAGAGTTCCAAGCCTTTCATCATGGCTGGTCTTTCTGGTGATTGGTCTCCATTCTGAAGTTATCCAGGTGTCCACCAAGAGTTGCCCCTTTAGAACAAATGATACTACCATCACCAGGAAATGCCAAGGGATTTAGAATTCTGTATTAGGAACTAGTGTCAAGGACCAAAAATTAGAACTAAACATGTTCTTAGCAACTCTATCCCTCAGGAAGGTACAAGTGTTTCAGAAGCTCTGTGACTGGAACCAGGATCAAAGACCAAATACTAAACAAAAGATGTTCCTAGAACCCCCATCACTCAAGAAATAACAAGGGTTTGAGGAGCTCTGTGTCAGGAACCAGCGCCAGAAACCAAATATTCATTTCTTATTATGTTAGAGTCTACCACTGGTCTCTGGCCGTGGACTCCTGACAGCCAAATGATCCTAATAATCAAAAGACTCTGCCATATGACTAGAATCCCATTCAGTCATTAATAAGTAGTCCAAACCAATATCATATTGTACAAAAATGTCTCTCAAGGCAAGGCCACTCAGGCCTCCATTTGATCTTGTCAGGTTCTAAAAGCAGAAATGGTTCCAGCAATATATGGCTTTACCCTTTGAGATGTCTGATATAATTAAACTCAGATAATATTATCTCTTGCTCTGAGCCTCTTTGAAGGTGTTAATGCAATATTAGAGTTCCCTCACTGCATAATCCATTTATTCATCCCTTTATTCACAGCTATTATTTCTTCTCTAAGTTCAGGCTCAAACTTTCCCATCTTTGTAAAGGACATTTGGCTTAGCCACTGTGCTCGTCTGGATTGCAGGTCGTAAAACTAATGTAGCAAGTGCGTCCCCCTCAGTCCATTCCCATTCACATAAAATAAGATAACATAAGTATAGAACTACTGGGTTATCTTTACCACCAGGTGATTATGCTAAATTCACTGTTTACTGTAATTTTGTTAGATAGGGTAAAGGCAAAATTCATTCTACCAGGCCTTTAGGAATTCTGACGTAACATTAAAAATATAGTTTCTTACTCAGAAATTATCCCTGCATCCAGCACGAAGAGCTGCAGCCCTGGTCCTATGACTTCTGCATCAAGTAGGAAAAAAAATGTAGGTGATGGGGGGGAAAAAAAAAGTATAGTCTTTACACCAGCATCCCTCCACCCTTGGCATGAATTGCAAACACCATTAAGACAGTGAAAATACCAGCATTCTCCTCCTCCTCCTCCTCTTCTTCAGATTCACCAGGAAAACTGAAAAATCTATCCAGTGGTGATACCTCCGTTACCGTCCCTCTTATCTAATAACAGTTCACACTCATGAAAGTATGATTTAGACAACCAATATTTCAATTACACATTCCAATTCTCTATCAAACTATTACTCTGAAGAGGATATATCCCAGCCTGTTGATGGACATTATGGGCTGTGAAGTGTGTTCCTTGGTTTGAATAAATGATGGTTAATTATCCAAGTGGATGCAACATGCTCTATTCTTTTGTAGTGCTCTGAGCATTTGCATCTAGTACCCAGTAAGCAAAGCCCTGTCTAGAGTCAGTGTCTATTCCAGTCATTAGAAATCCTCCAAGGCTACGAGTATCAGTCTCACTTGCCAGTAATGATCAAGATTTTCCCATGAGGAAATATATCACATAGCCAGCTGTCTGTAGTATATGTCTTTTTTTTTTTTTTTACAGACACACAGAACAGTTCTTATTGGCATTTTGTGCTTCAGAAGGTGCAAGAGGAGTATGTCCAGTTTCAGCTCTTCTCTGCATTGCTGCAGTATCCCCATGTTCAGTCATTTCATGGAGCCAGGTGGCTACCTTAAGTAAGCCCATAAGGATATTGGCTTGCCAATTCCAACCACTCTCTGGACCTGAAGGGAGTTCTTTCAATGAGTATCAACATGTCTTGTATTAATGCACCCCTTAAATTTCCTTATGACCATGCCGCATATGGCCATCCCTTTAATAGGCCAGGTTTCACTTCCCTCCGCCTGACCATATGGACAGGCCATTGGCCACTGCCCATAAGTCCGTAAAACCCCAAACATAGGGGCTTTTACCACTCATCCATCACTGCTAGGGCAACGGCATGCAATTCAGTCCACCAGGCTGATTTGTTTCTCTTTCTATGATCGGAGTGACATCCTTCCAAACAGGAGTTTGTCCATTTGCCTTGTAACTGCCATCCACAAACCAAGCAGCTGTTTGTCAGTCAGTGAAGAGCTGTCTGTTCATTGGGCACTAAGTACTGATAGAATCCTGCAAGTCTTCATTCAGTTCCAAAGTCAGTTCCGGGGGAAAAGAGACTTCCTGCTTGCGAGTACCTTCTTGCAATTTTCAGGTAATATGAACCTGTATAAGCTGTATAAACTGTTTCCATTTTATTATGGACTTCTTTTGGGCACCATCATCCCATATAGTGTTTGTTTTTTTTTTTTTTCAAATCCCCCAGATATCACAGGTATTTTAGGGCTTAATGTCCTTCAGTAATGGAGGTAGTTTCAATTAATGTCCAATAGCAAGCTAGTAATTACCCCTCAAATGGAAATTCACTAGTTCAAAATCCCAGTCATTGCTAATAGGAAGCACTCCTAGGCTTTTGCCATAAGCTTCGGTCTATACTCTACATAGCACTATATAGATTGACTATAATTTGTCCATACCAGCGCTGCTGCTTCTATTCTACACTGTGCGGACTCAGGCAATCTCATCTGTTCCATTTAGCAAGTCCAATTAATATTGCTCGATAGGTCAATTTGCATGCATTCTGTTTTATGACACTAGGTAGAGGAAATGTTCCCCAATAAGACACTGCAGCCACTCCTACAATATACTCAGGCAAAAGGGAGACAGCCACTTCCTATGAAGCCTGTTAAAACATAACAATTATCCTCCAAACTTTCACCTTAATCCCATTAACACTTATGAACCTAACTGTAGCCTCCACTAGGATTTCATCAACAACTTTTGGGTAGGGAAAATTTGCCTAGTATGACATAATATTCATCCCCACAAAACATTTAGGTAAAGAGAAAGCAACTTCTTTACCTAAAGCAATGTTCACCAGCATACTATCAATCCTTACATTTTTTTTTATATTCTTCCAATCCAATTGTACCCTGCATTAGGGTTTTACAAGAGGGTTTTGATACCACAGTGTTTGGGGCTCCCATATGACTTTATAATGAAGACCACCTATCCTTCCACTTTCTGATCACTTGTTTCACATTTCCATCCGAGAGCTCACCAAAAGCAGCTTTAACATGCATATTTCTTGCAGCATTCTATTCATTACAACATAGTATTCTCTGAGATGGTAGATTTCTCTACAGCTGTGTTTCATTCTTTCTGAGGTCTCTCCAGAATCTGCTTTCACATCTATATTTCTATCAAAAGTCTCTCAAAGCAATCTGGGCTTATTATATCGTGTACCTCAAAACTCTTGCACTCCCTATCCAATTCCAAAGCCACTTCCCCCAGTAGCACTACACTTCACAGTACCAAAATCCGTATCAGTTTCAGAGAGCTGCCATAACAATGTATCACAAACTGGGTGGCTTAAACAACAGAAATGTATGATCTCACAGTTCTAGAGGCTGGAAGTCCAAAATTAGAGTGTTTTAAGGTTGGTTCCTTCTGAGGGCAGTGAGGAAAGGATCTGTTCCAGGTCTCTCTCCTTAGCTTAGAGATAACAATCATTTTCCTGTATTGCTTCACTTTGTATTCCTTTTTTTTTTAATTGTATTTTTTAAATTTGCATCGAAATTAGTTAGCATATAGTAGTGCAACAATGATTTCAGGAGTAGATTCCCTAATACCCCCTACCCATTTAGTCCATCCCCCCTCCCACAACACCTCCAGTAACCCTCTGTTTGTTCTCCATATTTAAGAGTATCTTATGTTTTGTCCCCCTCCCTGTTTTTATATTATTTTTGTTTCCCTTCCCTTATGTTCATCTGTTCTGTGTCTTCCTCGTATGAGTGAAGTCATATGATATTTGTCTTTCTCTGACTAATTTCATAATACCCTCTAGTTCCATCCATTTGTTGCAATGTCAAGATTTCATTCTTTTTGATTGCTGAGTAATACTCCATTGTATATATATACCACATTATCTTTATCCATTCATCCATTGATGGACATTTGGGCTCTTTCCATACTTTGGCTATTGTTGATAGTGCTGCTATAAACATGGGGGTGCATGTGTCCCTTCAAAACAGCACACCTGTATGCCTTGGATAAATACCTAGTAGTGCAATTGCTGGGTCATAGGGTAGTTCTATTTTTTAATTTTTTGAGGAAACTTCATACTGTTTTCCAGAGTGGCTGCACAAGCTTGCATTCCCACCATTGCAAAAGAGATCCTCTTTCTCTGCATCCTCGCCAACATCTGTTGTTGCTTGAGTTGTTAATGTTAGCCATTCTGACAGGTGTAAGGTGGTATCTCATTGTGGGTTTGATTTGTATTTCCCTGATGATGATTGACGTGAAGCATTTTTTCACATGTCAGTTGGCCATCTGGATGTCTTCTTTCAAGAAGCGTCTATTCATGTCTTTTGCCCATTTCTTCACTGGATTATTTGTTTTTTGGGTGTTGAGTTTGATAAGTTCTTTGTAGATTTTGTATACTAACCCTTTATCTGATATGTCATTTGCAAATATCTTCCCCCATTCTGTCGGTTGCCTTTTAGTTTTGCTGATTGTTTCCTTCGCTGTGCAGAAGTTTTTTTTTATTTTAATGAGGTCCCAGTAGTTCATTTTTGCTTTTGTTTCCCTTGCCTCCGGAGATATATTGAGTAAGAAGTTGCTGCAGCCAAGATCAAAGAGGTTTTTTTCTGCTTTCTCCTGGAGGATTTTGACGTCTTCCTGTCTTACATTGAGGTCTTTCATTCATTTTGGGTTTATTTTTGTGTATGGTGTAAGAAAGTGGTCCAGATTCATTCTTCTGCATGTCGCTATGCATGTCTATATGTCTGTCCAAATTTACCATTTTTTTAAGGATAAAAGTTAGTTTGGATTAGGGCCTACTGTAATGACCTCATTTAAATGATTGTAAAGGCCCATTTTCCAAATAAGGTCACATTTGGGAATTAGGACTAAACATATCCTTTGTGGGGGCACATAATTTTACCCATAACAATTGCTCACTGAAAAAGCAGTTTGCCATATTTAGCAACAATTTTCTGGAAACAATAATAATTTACCCCCCACCATGGATGATACTGCAAATTCATCATCAGTATGCTTCCTAAAATACCAGGTATTTTTATTCAGATATTTCACAATCATGATATCTAATTCACATGTAGTAACTCTGAAGTTTTTTAAAATGCTGAGACATTTTCTGCCCAACTGGAACACTCAATATTCTTGTCTGCTTAGCCATTTGCAGACATGGTTAAAGTGGCTGTGGTGAGTGATAGGGCTTCAGGAGCTGTTTTTCAATATTATTTCTCTGGTTTTATTCCTCCTTCATGCAGTTACCCACATCCACATGGGAACAGAAGATCAGGTTGATTGTGAGATTATATATAAGCAAAGTGCATTTGGTCTCTGAGGCTGATCATCAAACAGGATCATACTGTAAGTAAAAGAAGTTACTTTAACAATTTTCTTTAACATTTATTCATTTTTGAGAGACAGAAACAGAGGGTGAGTGGGGCAGGAGCAGAGAGAGAGGGAGACACAGAATCTGAAACAGGCTCCAGGTTCTGAGCTGTCAACACAGAGCCTGATGTGGGGCTCAAACTCACTGACTGTGAGATCATGACCTGAACCAAAGTCAGACGCTTAACCAACTGAGGCACCCAGGGACTCCAAGAAGTTACTTTATGTATAGGGAATTTCCTAGGTGTTTTGACATCACAAACACCATTACATATCACCATTCTTTGTCCAAGAGCCCCACGCTTATAGTATTTAGGTCAATCCTAAATACTAGGCTTTTTGTGCAATGGTTTGTGACGCTTTGTGCAATGGTTACAATTAACATTCCTTTAGCTTTTGTGTCTGGTTTTTAGTCAGACTGCAATACCACCTAAACCCCTGGAGAAGGTATATTGATAAATGTGATGGCAAGAACAGTGACAAGGTGAATTATTATCAAACTCTGAAATATACTCTGAAAGAAGCACTGACATTTTCTAAATCCAATCAAGAAATAGATCCCATCTAGCAGCAGACAATGAAGATCCAGAGACTAGAATATTAATCAAAACCCCAGCTTTGATTTTTTTTTGCAGTATCTTCTGCTTTTGTAGTGAAGTTACAGACTTCTGTTAAATCTACAGGAACAAATGTGTAACAGCCTTTTCATAACACTGTGTAAATACTTCCTTGTGATGCTAGAAGATGCACTATTTTGAACAACTGCTTTCCTCATTTCAAGTAACTCCCGTATTATTTTTTTTCAAAGGTTTGTAAAATTCTAAGTTTTCTTTGAGCCAAAGTTTAAGGCAGATTTTGAACCACAAGGCCTATTTTTCCTGCCTCCAGTGTGGCATAGTTTGAGTCAGCCTGAGGACAAAAGTACACTGCTGAAAATCCTCCTTAATTTTACTAGTATATTGTCATTTGAGGTGATAATGATAAATCCAGTGACCTGTACCTTGTAATTTCACTGTAGCGTAGTGTTCATTGCTAACAGTACCTAACATGATCCCTTCCATCTTCGTAGTTTGTTGTTTTATTTTTTTCCTGGTGATGTTTCCATTAAATGAAATGTCCAGATTAAAGTCCATGAAGATATCCACAAGCCTTTTTTTTTTTTGAATCTCAAATTTAGTCTTTGACTATAAAGCTGAGTATTCTCTAAGTCCTCTATCCTCTCTAATATCTGTCCATATATTTTCTGGAAGGGGTTAGATTCAAAATGTCACACCTGGGGGCTCTTGGGTGGCTCAGTCTGTTGAGCGTCTGACTTCGTCTCAGGTCATGATCTCATGTTTCATGAGTTCAAGTTTCACATCAGGCTCTCTGCTGTCATCTTGGAGCCTGCTGCAGATCCTTTGTACCCCCCTCTCTCTGCACCTTCCTTGCTTGTGCTCTCTCTCTCAAAATTAAATAAGCATTAAAAAAATACAAACTGGGCTCTTAATGTCATTAGTGTCCTCATAACAAGCTCATAAGCAGAAAGTTGTAGGATTAACAGCTATCAGAGTTAAAACACTTTAGTCCTTGAATTCAAATATAAATTTACATCTGAGATAATATACCTACAATCACTGGAACATATTTAAATCTGTAGAAGAAAAAATGTAATTACATTCAAATGAAAAATCTCAAACTTTGAGGCTCAGGTTCCTGTCTCCAAATAAGGAGCTGCCTTTATAGATTTCCTTCAAGATTATATTTTCACCTCTAAAGAATGTACTAGAAATATCTTCAGCTTCCATGTGATATTTTGCCACCATTGGTGATTAGGTTAGTTTCCAAGTAATTTTTGCTATAATGACATGTAATACTTTTGCCAAATTCTAATTTGGGTGACTTGGTCTCTTTAGAGATTATCATATTTTGGCGGTTCTGGTGCCTGAGAAATGATCATAATTTTAAGAGCCTTCTGAAAGTTACCAGTAAATTTATTTCTTCTCTTGAGATTGTTACTAGATATCAATTAAAATCAGTGGGGCAAATGGGTTTGGATTCCTTTATGGAACACTGAAGGACTTTAATTACTGCACCCTGCTTAGCACAGTAACCAGTCAAAAACATTTCTTCTGGATTTATATATATGTTGTTTAGATGTACCTTTATCTTAATCACAATTTTTCATTAGTAAAGGTTATGTCATGAAGCAACTCTTAAATCCAAATGTAAGTTTTGAGGGATTTCCACTAGTAGTTAAAAACCTCTTTTATGACTCAAAAATGATGCATGCTTCCAAAAGCAAGTCTATTTTTGCTATAGATGTTGATCCTTTAGAGACATGACATGTTCCAGAAGGAGCTCTTAGCAGGGCCATTTATATTGATTTAACATCTGGGAAACCATTAGATTTTCTAATCTGTTACAAATCAGTAATAATATATTTAGCCTCCTCTGTTTGAGGTAAGAATCATCTACAAAGAGAATCAAAATGGATTATAAAATGTTTATAAAATACCATGTTGAGTCAAGCGAACTTGTGAATAGCCAAACGATATTCACCAGGTATGATTTCATCAGGAATGCCCATTAATGTGGCAAGATTTAAACTGTTGCATGAGTGCAGAATTATAAAAGAAGGGAGTAGTTTTCTATATTATATGAGGTTAGCAAAGTGACAGAAAAATGTTGTATGGTATCAGTTAGAAGTAAAGTTTGGAGACAGTAAGGCAATAATAAATTTAACTTCCCAGAACAAAATTGGCAGACTAAAATTCTACTATGTGGAAATGGTTACTGCCCATAGAGAATAGATTAGTCATAGCTCTAGCATCCAAAATTACACTGTAGTATGCTATAATCTATGACGTCATTGTATTTGAGTGGACAATACTAAAGAATGTTCAAATGTGTCAGGTACAAAGGTCAAGATTTATGATAATAAGGAAGCCACAGAGTGGTGGATAACAAAGAGCACATTGTTTAGTGAAAGTCGGAAGTTCCAATGCTTCAAATTTAAAAGCTACTTTAGAGAAATTGTACTGATAATTATATCGATATCGTAGGAGAGGGGGGAAAAAAACCCTTTTTCCTCTACCTGCCTAGTTACTTTAGTGGGGGCCCTTTAAATTTCACTAACAAAAGACAGATTAACAAAAGAAAAGCTAACAGAAGTTTATTAACATATGCATCACACAAACACAAGGGAACACTCAGGGATAAGTAACTCAAAGGGATGATTTAAATTTGGGCTTATATAGTGTCACAGCAAAAGAACAATAAAATTAAAACGTTTTTTTAATGTTTATTTATTTTTGAGACAGAGAGAGACAGAGCATGAACAGGGGAGGGTCAGAGAGAGAGGGAGACACAGAATCGGAAGCAGGCTCTAGGCTCTGAGCTGGCAGCACAGAGCCCCATGCAGGGCTCGAACTCATGGAACGTGGTATCATGACCTGAACCAAAGTCGGACGCTTAACTGACTGAGCCACCCAGGTGCCCCAAGAACAATAAAATTTTAAAGTGACAAGACAAAGGAAAACAACTTAGAGTTTCAAGCATGGTAACTTGTGGGAAGATAAATATATGGAGGAAGCTAATGGACTGTTAGCTAGTCCAACAGCTAATGGACTGTTTGTCTAGTTAGTGAGATTTGTTGTACAAAGTCTCCTTGTGTTTTCTCTGACATGATAAGCTTCTAGAGTTGTCTGTAGTGATTAACTTCTGTTCTTCCTGGTAGAGAGGAAAAGAAAGATAGTTTTACAAATTATGTCCTACTTTTACACAAAAAGGAGGAAAGCAAAGAACTTTTCTTTTATCTGCCTTTTGCTCAATTGTCTATAGCTCAAAGTATTCAATATGCCAAAGTGGCATGTTTGGATGTGTCAGATTCTGCTACTGTTCACTATCCTACCATTCTCAAAACTTACTAAGTTCTTTCTTGGTGGCTGGTTAAAGGAAGTTCTTACTAACTTATAAATAGTCAATTGACTGCTGTTTGCTTTGCTGATGGCAAGCAGCAGGTGATGGACTGGTGATTAGCAAATTTGTAATTTGTCTTTGGAGACACAGTGGCTCTTTTCAGCAAGTTCCTGTTTTTTGTTGTTGTTGTTGTTGTTGTTTTAGAAAATAGATTCTTCAACTAAAACTTCCTTAGTAATTAAGAAAGCATTAAACCCACATTTTTAAAGAGGTGGTGCCTCCCTCACTGAAAGATAATTCAAGTACTTATACAAACACCGAAAAAAACCAAACAAACATGAGGCGCTTTAGTAAATGCTTGTTACACAACTGTCCAAGTGATTGTTGATTTTCTCAACTGAAAGCAAGCAGAAAACAAATGTTGACTTAAAAAAATGCATAGCTCTAATAAAGAAAGATAAACAAGAGGGCTCAGGTGGCTCAGTCAGTTAAGCACCAGACTCTTGGTTTCAGCACAGGTCATAATCTCATGGTTTGTGGGTTCTAGCCCCGCATCAGGCTCTATGCCTGTTGGGATTCTCTGTCTCCCTCTTTCTCTGCCCCTCCTCTGCTCTTTCTCTCTCAAAATAAATAAATAACATTTTAAAAAATCTCCTTAGAAAAAAGGTAAACAGAGTTCTGTCACAGTGAAACAAATAGCATCTGAAAGAACATAGGCAAGAATAATAGTTAGGTTGATTATAACTAGAAAATTAGATGTTATATTTATATATATGGCCCCAAGATCTGAGATAAAATTATACCCTGTCCATGAGATTTCTTAACTAGAAAAATTATTATTACTAAATAGTAATCATAGTAATTTATCATTTAGTAATTATGATTACTAAAATTACTAAAATTATGATCAGGGGTGCCTGGGTGGCTCAGTCGGTTGAACTTCCAACTCTCGATTTCAGCTCAGGTCATGATGTCACGAGTTCCTGAGATCAAGCCCCTGATAGGGCTCTGCACTGAAAATATGTCTTTATTCCTGAATTCCGCATGAAAAAGAATTGATCCTTCAGTTAAAATCAGTTGAAGCAATCTTAGAATCTCATGATCAAATCCAAACACCACTTCAGTATTAATGGAGACTGATATCCTCAAGAAAGGGAGATGTGATGAACCTCTGGTATACAATAACTTCATGTGGGAACCTGAGCCTGGCATGACGGTAGTCTTATTTTCAATCCTAGACTCATTCCAACTTAATTCAGTAAAGGAACATTTATTATGAGATCATAACATGTGTTTTTATTTACAAGGTGCTACAGGCACCTTGGGGCAGCTTGGGGAATAAATTTCTCTACTGCCTGCTGAGATGAAGGACTCACACAGGATCATTAAAAAACAAACAAACAAAAACTTTGGGGTCATGTAAAGCCAGAACTTAAGTGCAATCTTACATGTCCAAAGTCAGAGACTATATGAGTCTTTCATTTCAAGATGAGGGAGAATTCTCATATTAAATAAGAGCAGGATGCAGTCTCTGGGATAAATTAAGATTAGTCACTCTCAAGTTTAATTGAGTTACTATGTATGGGAATTCTTCAGGGACTTGTACAGCAGACATAAAAATTAAATGTCTTAATTTAAAAACAAAAATATACTTTTTTATTATTGAGATAAAAACTCATTTGTGAGAAATCTAATTTAACTGGAAACCTAAAGATTATAATCTGTTTTTTTCTGTTATCTGGAAAGCATGGCCTACCTCTTCGGATGATACATTTAAAGATTCAGTGAATTTCACAAAGTATGGTAAGTCCATACCAAAGAGTATTGAAGCATAAAGCTTTGCCTTTCAAATGTAATACATTTACCTTACACTCAATGAATCAATTTGAGTATTGCTATAAGCCATTTACTAGCAATTCTGAAAATAATCCACCACCTGTTATATAGTATGTTAGGTTAAAATATTTTTCTTAAACTTCATGCAGCATACTATCAATATTATAAATGATGTGCTATAACTTAGAACATTTCTAAGCCTACACATTAATGTGCAATAGTGCACATAATGTAACAATAAAACTTGGCTTAGCAGATCACTGCAGCACAACAATTTATTTTTATTTCTCCTGAAGTAAATTCTTAGTCCCTAAGTTTCTATATCAATTTTATTTTAACTATTAAACATATGTAGTTTCCTAAATAATTCCAATTTACATTTACATTTTGCACACTGTTTACATATAAATACCAAATTTATCTCAAGACCAAATATCTCTTTCCAGTGTCATTTCAAACTGTTTTTTGATAATTCAATGATGTTTATTTACATTTCATTACTCCAAAGTCAACACTTTCAAAATTGTCTTAAAATAAAAAAAAAAAAACGACTATTTTGACTTTGAAGGGTTCCTCGCCATTTTCTCCTTATTAGAGATAAGGAAATACCTTTAATATTATTGACTTCCAAATCTCCAATCTACCTCTTTATATTATTGGAGATTTAATGATTCATAACAACTAAATTTGGATTGCCAATAAACCTTATGTTGTATAATACTTTATGGTTTGCTTTATTTCCACCAAAATCAGTTATAATATGTGACTGAATATTTATGTTCACCAACAGTACATTCCGAACAATAAGTAAATAATATTATCTAGAGAAAAAGACATAAATTCCAAAAAAAAAAAAAAAGAAAATAGAAAAGGTAAAACATCAGAATGAAAGATCCCTGAATGATGGATAACAGTACAAAGCAGCAGACAAACATGCACTGAAAGATTGTGGTCTGCATATTTAGAAACCAAGAAGCAACTCAATCTGCACCAGAGAATTACAAAATTAAAATTCGAGGTAGCCTAAGCAGGAGAGTTTTGGTGGGGATTTGTTAATTAGAAGTCATCGTAAAAAAACAGCTTACACCTAGATGCACTTCCATACCCTGTACAGAGAGAGATGACTAGCTTTTATGATCTCAGGAGAAGATAGTAAATATATTTTCTGGAAAATGTACACAAGGGAGTACTTAGGTCCAGGTACGACCTGGCTATCTAACGGTTAGGATGCCATATTGAAAACTGAGGAATTATGTAAAAGCACATATTGCCAACAGGAGTCCTCCAGCTCCACTTAGCACTGAGGGTGCTGTCTAGAATGCTAATGCCTTCTGCTTTACCAACCTTCTCAGTAGAAGCTTCTTTCCTGAAGCAACAGCCTAGCTCAAAATAAAGACCTATAAATACTAATATTGAAGAAGTCCCCAATGAAATGATTGGAACTTGTCAAATCATAGTGAGCCTAATATACCACTAAGCACCCTTCATGGGCATAGAATTTATGATCAGCTTTTAAGTGCTACATTCTTAAATATGAATGGGCAGCCAAGGATTATCAAATATTTGTGGGAAAAGCCTATAATGATGATTTATGAAGGAAAATCATTAGCTGATGTAGGGCAAGAGAGGATGTTTGAAGAGTGGATGAGGCATTAAATAATTCCTTAGTGAGCATACAATTGTATTTACCGGAAGAATTTACTAATATTCCAAGTCTTGTTAACAGTCATTTTGAAATGCTGATCAAGATTTTGTAGTAATATCCAAGTTGAGTGATTTTTTTCTGTAGCCAAACCCAGCTACTCAAAAGCAAGTTCTATTAATTTCTTTATGGTTGACAGTGAGATATTCTAAATATGATTAATGAATAAGTCTTCCAGGTCATTATAGTTTAATTATTAATTCTATCTCAGGGTCAGGAACTGTGGGCTCTTACCAGAGCATAACTTTAGATCTGAGATATGTACTTCAGGCCCATCATGCCTAAATTAGCCTTACTGTCTTATTAACAAGCTTTATTTTGTTACTGTACTGCCTCCCAACCACATCTTTTAAGTATTCTCTCTTTTCTTGATTTTTTCAACAGAATGAAGGATTCCAGAGATTTCTGCTTAGGGCCAGTATTTATTAATTCCTTCTTATTCACTTTTAAGAATATTTGTTTTGAATAATTTAAAGATGCTTTGAAAGGCAGTACAACATAGTCTTTAAAACCACAGATTTGGTAATGATACTACTTTGGTTTATAGTATAACCTCACCAATTACCAGTTGAGCAATTTACCTACTGCTCCGAGTCTCAGTTTCATCATCTGTAAAATGAAGACAAAAAGAGTAACTAATAAAGAGTTGTAAGAATTAAATGAATTAATAATCTAAGTGAAGAGCTTCAAACAGCTCCGGGATACAGAAGTCAGTAAAATTTAGCTATTATTTTTTTTTAAAGAAGGTACTTCCATTTCCTCAGGAATGTCTTTCTCTTAGATTACATTTGCCAATCATGTTTGCCATATAATTTATTAGCCTTTCATAATGTAACAAATGATTTACAGTAACTATTTAATGGCTAAAATCTTTTAAGGGCTTGCTATAATGCAAGTTTGATGGGATTTCCAGAGTTAGGGTATCATGTAAGCATATCCCATTTTAGAACTTGGAAATCATTTTTAAAAAATGAATTGTATTTTCAAATAAAGATCCTGGTATATCTGCTATAGTGACTCAATGAATAATTGATAATTTAGAAAATATTTAATGAACTGCAGTGGATTAAACCACCAAGCTGAACGGTTTCACTGTTTCAGAAATATACTGAACCCAATTTTGTCTCACAAGATGTTTTATATGTCATCAGAAAAACAAAAATAGTGTGAAACATTTGAGAAAATTCACTTCTGTTGCTCATCATATGCTCATACAAAGAATAAAGATATAAATCTTCTTTCACATTTCATCAATTTTGTACCTCTTCCAATGAACCACAATGTTTCTGAAACATTAATGGTTATAAATTACATATTAAATTTCTCAAATGGGCTATATCAAATATTACTAGGCACCTTGATACTAATTACAAGTTTAAATTTATAAGATTAAATCGGTACTTTCTCCAAGAAGGAGAAATCTGAGTACAATACATTAATAGGAGCTTTTGGTGGCAGGAATCTCACAAGTGAATTAAATTTAATTTAGACAAATAGACTCAGCCTTACAGAAGTACTCCCAAGAAGAAAAGTAAGTTAAGTGTTTTAAATAGCAAAGAAGCTAGGATTAATAGCACAAATTGTATTTCCTAATGTTAAGAATTTTTACTGTCATTTGATCAAGAATGACATATTACTTGTATAATTAATGGAAAAATAAAATCTAAACTGTTCAGTTCTTTTTAATCGGAACGATAATTGACTAAACAATGTACATTTCTATTTCTCAAACCTTTATCCCACAGCACATTTGTGGGATTACTTTGTTATAATCTGTAAGAATAATTTCCATTTCACTTAAATCATTACTTTATTCACTATAATTTTGAATGTCTATTAAGTGCCTGAAAGAATAACAAAATATAATATGTTCACAATAGAATCTTTTCAAAATATTGAAAAAATTTAGAACTATGAGGGATATATAATCTCTGTTAAGTATTGAAATACAAGGCAATCAATAATTCAAACTATAGATTTGAATGTAATAAATTTGATTTAAAAACAAGCAAGCTATGAGTGAAAAAATTAGTACCTTCAAATATATATGCATATATATTATTAAATGAGAAAATAACTTGATTAAAATAGCAGTTGTATGCCAACTGGGTTTTGAATAAGAGACAATGACCTTAGTCTAGAACAGAATAATGCAAGTTAAAGTAAATAATTAATGCCTTATCTCCATCTCCCTTTGACTACATTAAAAAAAATCAAAGTCAAAGTCTTTTATTAACACCATTGATATTAACACCGTAGATAATGTAGGAATACAAACATATTTTGATTGTAAGCCAAAGTTTAGAGAGGTCTCTGACTTTCAGAAGTGCCACATTTAATGCAAAACAATGAAGATAAGTACACTGACATTCAGAGGTACTGGTTGAAATTTTAAAAGCAACTAAATATTAATGCAAACCTTGGACTTTGCTTCTCAATTCAACAGTCTTTCCAAAACACCAGTCTTCAGAGAAATCAGCAAGAGCAGCCAGAGGACATTATCTGATTACTGCAACATCTGATACCAGTCATTAAAATTGGGGTTATGTTAAATACCTAAAACCACAGAAAAGTTCCTAATTGTATTCTGTATTCTACATATTTCATCATGTACTAAAGTATTAATGAAATGATAATTTTCTTTATTTTATCACTTTGCATTTAGAACTAATGATACAACAATAAAATGTTTGCATATTTTTCTAATCATTTACCCATTCATTTATTTAACAAACATTGAGTTTGTAGATATTAAAAAAAATCTTAGGTCTCTTTCAAATGGGAGATATTACCATACAATTTTTAAAGTATTTGATAATTTCTTTCAGTCATATCTGTGTTTATCAGACATCATGATATCATTAAGTGTTGACAATTATAATAATATTTTCAGTAAATATGTTAAAAACATTTACACTAATATTTTTAACTTCCAAAATAACATCTTATTCAATGTATTTTGAAAATGTCAAACACACACACACACACACACACACACACACAGCAATAATTTCTAATTCCACACTCAGGAAATATCAATACTAAAATTTTTGTGCAAACTAATTCCAGTCCTTATTTCTATTTATTGAAAAATGTATTTTATTTTTAAGATGAACTGGATCACAATGAGAAGTAACAGAATAGGGTGATTAGAATCAGGGGGTCTTGAGCTACGGTGTACTACATCAGGTCTGTTGCTTTCTTCCTTAGCAACTTTGGGACTTTTACTTACTACTATTTAACCTTTCCGTGACTTATCTTTCTTATCTCAAAAATGAAGAAAAATATAATCTATTACATAGAATTTTATGAAGGTTCAATTATTTAAAACATGGACCACACTTAGATTCGTACCTGATAAATAATAATCTATAGTAACCATTATTACCACTAATATATTACTGGTAATGGCTTTATACCTAGCAGCTTTAAAGAATGGTGAGTTCATTAAGAATTTTTCTCAACTTCATTTTAATGACTTACTGTAGTATTGGTCAAAATATTTTTGACTAACTGAACTTATACTGTATGCAATGGTTATGTTATTATATGTAAAAATAGCCCTCAACTGTGGACCCCTAGACAGTACTTCCCTCCTCCCCACCTATTTTTTTCCATACTTGTCAACTATTTTTGTTTGCAAATGCCCAAACACTTAATTCAAATTAAATTGAACCATACTGGGGCTTCCTTAGCCACTTTATTGAGCCCCAAGAAAAGCAGAGATATCTCCTTTAAGATACCTATAGATACGAAAAGGCCTTGAATGCTGTCTTATGTCTCTTTTCTTTTCTTTACTTTTCTTTTTTTTTTTTTGAGACGTTTATTTATTTTTGAGAGACAGACACAGAGTGCAAGCAGGGATGGGTCAGAGAGAGAGGGAGACACAGAATCTGAAGCAAGCTCCAGGCTCTGAGCTGTCAGCACAGAGCCTGACATGGGGCTTGAACCCATAAGCCATGAGATCATGACCTGAGCCAAAGTTGGTCACTTAACCTACTGAGCTACCCAGACGCCCCTCTTTCTTCCTTCCTTTCTTTTTTCCTTTTCTTTCTTTCTTTCTTTCTTTCTTTCTTTCTTTCTTTCTTTCTTTCTTCTTTCTTCATTTCTTTCTTTCTTCCTGCCTGCCAGCCTGCCTTCCATCCTTTCTTTCTTTTTTTATTTCTTTAATTTTTTAAATCTTTATTTATTTTTGTAAAGAGAGAGAGTGAGCAGGGGAGGAGCAGAGAGAGAGAGGGAGACACAGAATATGAAGCAGGTTACAGGCTTGGGGCTTGAACGCACAAACCAAGAGATCATGACCTGAGATGAAGTCAGAGGCTTAACAGACTAAGTCCTCCAGGCGCCCCTCTTTCCTTCCTTCCTTCCTTCCTTCCTTCCTTCCTTCCTTCCTTCCTTCCTCCCTTCCCTTCCTTTCCTTTACCTTCTCTTTCTTTTCCCAATTGGCTTATTTCTCTGGCTGTAACAGAGTTTAAAATCATGACCACAGAGGAAACAAAATTATCTGTCTTCCAAAGTTGTATACCTTGCCCTGAAATATGAAGATAATGCCAAAATGCTGCCAAATTTGGTTGTCCTGTTTTGTATTTAAACTTCCAAGTTTAAATTTCCTTAAATCCAAGTTCTTTCCTTACGTCAATCAGCAAAGTAAACATAACCTGCCATCTGGTGGAAGTGAGGCAAATGATTTCAGGAGGAAGCAATGAATATCTAACAATAGAAAGCCCAATGTGTAAGAGAAACATTCAAGGGAATAAGTTATTTGCACAAGCAGATGCTGGAATGAGACAAATTTGGGACCACATGTGTTATAAGAAGACATGCCTCAATTGTTGCCTTATACTGACATATACCATTTTTTTCAAGAGAAGTTTGAGATCTAAAATGGAATGAGGTCTAAAATGAAAATCTTCTGATTTTAAAAGTAAGCAATTAATGAACAGAATATAGAGAAAAAAATAAACAATTTAAATATCAAATTCAGTCCAGAGACCATGTTTGCTTCCTAGTTTTAAAAAGGAGACTTGGGGGATGACTGGCTGGCTCAGTTGGTAAAGTGTAGGACTCGATCTCAGCATCATGAATTTGAGCTCCATGATGAGTGTAGAGGTTACTTAATAATAATAATAATAATAATAATAATAATAAATCTTCAAAAGGAGGCTTGGAAATTCATTTTACTTCAGGAATAACAATTCTAAAAGCTTTAATATGTATTTATGGAGATGCTTGGGGTAACCAGAGTTGGATTTGAAGCCTCAATCTTTTTTTTCCTTCTATAATAGTATAGATATAGTCAAGATTTTGAACCTCATGTTCCTTATACAAATTAAGAACCAAATATCTACTAGATTGATATAAGGATATACTAAAATAATACACATTAGGCACTTGAATAATAAGAGGATCTTAACACATACCAATTTATTTCCTTACCTCTCACACTTTCTCTAAAAATTCTGTTACAAAAATGAGGAGTTTAAGGGGGAAAAATAGAACCAAAACTGAGAAAAATATTTGCTCTTAAATATATACTGTTATTAACATACTAAAATCAAAAGTATGATAATATCAATGAGTAATATCTATTAATTAACAGTTATGAAAATAAGTTAATATTTATAAAGCATCTATAAGAAATACAGTATATAATTAAATAGAGTAACCAGCATGAACAGTGTAGTACAGAACATAAGAGGTGTAAAAGATCAAAACAAAACAAAAAAAATGAAACTATGGTGTTTCACTTGACAGTTTCTGATAGTTTCTTTGAATGCTGTCATCTGAGAATCAGTTTTTTGGTGTAAATGTATCTCATGTCTATGATGTTATATTTCTAGTTCAATAAAACCAACCATGTTTGATTCCAAATACTTGAAAACTGTTAAAAAAAGCTTTGCAGAGCAAAGCAGCATCATAAAGCAGGATGGCAACTACAATATTTGTTAAATTGGGTTCAGGGGGGCCATTTATTCCATCTGTTATTTCAACTAAACTGCATTTCTGCCTTGAAAGTGTTTCATGAGACTCCAGTGAATGAGGAGTATTTGTGATTCATTTTAGTACCAGAATATTCCAGAATAATTGGCTTTTAGTGGAGAGCTGCCATCATGAGCCAAGTTTTAAAATATGCTATTTTTCTGAATTTTGTGGCCATGGAGGGATACTTTGAAAGGATATTATAATGGCATGTGCTGCTACTAAAATGTGATTTTGCAGTTATTAACCAGGAAAAGATCCTTTTAGAATATAATATAGACAACAGAACAGACCTAGACAGAAATTTCTTATATTCTTGTCCACTACAGAACTATTAAATGTGGTATTATACATAAGTGACATTTCTAAAAGTTGCAGAATTAAGCTTCAAGTGGTTAATCTAATGTTAGTTTAATAATTTTTCATTATGGGTGCAAGATAAATGATAAGGCAGTTCCATGACCAAAGTCGTGACCATCACATTACCATGCAAAAATAATTAAATGTACTATATACTAGGACTAAAGAATGCAAGAGAAGATAGAGCTCTTACTTGATGTAGAACAAATTAGCAATGTGTATCTTCAATCAGGGAAGTACATTGGTAAGATGATTAGATACATGAGTGTTATATACTTATCTATTTCCAAAGCATAGAGATAATTTTTTAAATGTAAAATGATTATATAAAATTAACACATTCAGCAGCACCTGTGTGGCTCAGTTGGTTAAGCATCCGACTTGGGCTCAGGTCATGATCTCACGGTCTATGAGTTCAAGTCCTGCGTCGGGCTCTGTGCTGACAGCTCAGAGCCTGGAGCCTGCTTCAGATTCTACGTCTCCCCCTTTCTCTGCTCCTCCCCCTGCTTATGCTCTGTCTCTCTCTCTCTCTCTCTCTCTCTCTCTCTCAAAACTAAATAAACATTTAAAATTTATTTTTAATCAATACACAAGTTTAAAAAAACACTGCATTTGCATTATTTGTTTGTTTTTACTGGTGATGTCTGATTGTCTCACACTCATTACTTAACTAGCTCAAGAGTTAGACATGGATGGGGAAATAGATTTTGCTTTCATAATGTATTCAAACTAAAAAAGAAACAGTAAAACTCACAATACACTTTGACATGTACTGTTGTAAAGATTTTCCTAGATGTGTGGGAGTACAGAGAAACAACAAAAAAGTTGGTGTGGGTTAAGTATAGGAAGGAAATTTTTGGTGAAAAAGCTAATAATTAAGCTAAATTTTAAAGATTATCAGGGACTTTATTGGGATAGAAAGGCTTTTCAGTGTTCACTCCAATACATGACGTCTAATAGTTGCTTAATAATTGATGGAAGAATGAATAAAGAATGAATTGTTGGTATGGTAAGATATAAATTACAAGCAGTTCTGCAATACTGATAAAATTTAGGAGAAAAAAGGATGAATCTAGAAATGAACTTTCTTTTTGGAAGGACCAAGGATGTTCCATTAAGAGATTATTGAAATAGTTAAATGTTTAAATATTTATAAATGTTACACATTAGTAGTACTGAGAATGAGGTGAGGAAGACAAGTCTGGAAACTGATACCAATTAAAAAACTACTGCAACAATTTTGGAGGGATTTTATAAAACTTTGGTAATAGAAATAAAAAGATAAATTCCACCATTAAAAAAAAAGAATACAACACAATTTTCAGTTGGATATGGGAGGTGAAAGAAAAGGAGACTGGAATGTCTTTCAGGTTTAAATATGTGTAACTGGGAGAATGGGGCTTTCACCATACGAAGAAAATTCCAGATCAGGAGCAGGTTTGAGAATAAGGAGATTCAATTATAAAATGTTACATTTGAAATACCTTTCTGAAACTCAGAAGAATGTCTGGATTATGTATTTAATTACTACTCTACTCTACCTAGCTATGCTAGGTGTTGAGAATCTTTGAGTATATAGATGCCAATTAAAGCAAACATTTGCATACTGGATTTTACACACTGAATATAAAAAAGGACAGAGAAGAATCCTGAAAATTTCAATGTTAATGTGAAGAACAGAGGAAAACAACCTGAAGAAAAAGCTAAGATTGAATATGAGAAGAATAAAATTAAAAGATTGTGTTATCATAAGACGAACATATAGTTTATCATCCAAACTGATGCATTTTTTAGAGATATAGGTGGTATTATTAATGATTACATCAGGACAGAAGATGTGAACCCAGCCCACCCCAGTCAAAACAAGGGCATATGGTCAAACTAATTATCACGCAAACCAAGAGACAAGGAAAAGTATAATTATCAGTTCAAAATGCTAAAGAAATTCCAAGTGACCTAGAGATTGATCCATTTAAGGCAGCGAATGCTTTTAAAAATCATCCTTCTCAAAATTCTTCCAGATTTTGCCCACCGGCCAATCCCAAAACCACTGCCTCATTTTTAGGTATATGTTAGAGCAGCACCCAAGTTATAATACTGAAATTTGTATTATATTCCTATTGCTGCTGTAACATGTTACCACAAAATTATTGCCTTAAAAAACACACATTTATCATTTTACATCTCTCAAGGCAGAAGTCCTAAAATGATGTTGGAGAGGCTCCATTCCTCTGGTAGCTGTAGGAGAAGATGTATTCCCGTGCCGTTTTTAGCTTCAAGAGGCCACTTGCATTCCTTCCTTTGTGGTTCCTGTTCATCTTCAAAGTCAACAGCATTGCATCCTCAAATCTCCATTGGACTTGACCTGCACTCCATTATCACAGTTCTCCTCACTGTAATCCATTCATCTTCCTCTTAGAAGGACCACTGGGTCCACCCATATAATCCAGTATAATCTTCCTATCTCAGGATCCATAACTTAATCTCATCTGCAAAGCCTCTTTCCCACATAATGTAACACAGTCCTAGGTTTTGAAGATTAGGATGCAGAGATTGGGTAAGTGGTCATTATACTGTCTGTTACAATCAGTAAGTAAAAATATTTTGGATTTAGATTTCTGTATAAAATTGTGTGGACTGGACAGAATGTGAAATCACGTCAAAAGTGAAATCCTTATTCAAATGGTTCCTCATCAGGTTTTCAAATATGGCAAGTGTCTCTCTCTCTCTCTCTCTCTCTCTCTATATATATATATATATATATATATATGTATGTATTTTTTTTCAAGCACCAGTTTGTACCATCATATTATTCCTGTCTGAGATATTTCTCTATTCATATTAATATGTGAAATTAATAAATGATAGAACTGAGCTACTTCAGTATGACTGATATAAGAAGACTGTGAAGAAGTTAAATGTTCTTTGTGGATTACCAAGCCATTTGTATCTTCATGAATTAACTAAATTTCATTAAGCGCAATGCATTAAATAAAAAACATTTATTTTGAATTCACTGGAAAATGATGCTTTTTAATAATGTGTATCTTTGGGAATTAGCAAAATTTAGCTTCTGTAACAATGTCCCTAACTCTTTTTTTTTGTTAATCTAACATAATACTTAGAATATAATGTAGATTCAAATTGAACTGAAGTTGGGGCACCTGGGTGGCTCAGCCGGTTAAGCGTCGGACTTTGACTCAAGTCATGATCTAGTGGTTTGTGAGCCCGAAACCCGCGTCAGGGTCTGTGCTGAGGGTTAAGAACCTGGAGCCTGTTCGGATTCTGTCTCTCCCTCTCTCTCTGCCCCTGCCCCACTCGTGCTCTGTCTCTCTCTGCCTTTCAAAAATAAAGAAAACTAATAAAAAAATTAAAGAAAATAAATAAACGTTAAAAAAATTCAGATTGAACTGAAGTTGGCAAGGATAAAAATACCAAATGATCACACACTCAAAGTCCAAATTTTATTACTGGTGGCACTATTGTCAATTAAATAAGTTAACAAATCATTCAAATCTTTGTAAAAATTGATTTATCTTTATTTATTTTTAGGGAAAATAATATGAAGTAATTATTGGGCCAAGTCATGATTAATAATAAGAGTAATTATTTTTTTTTTATTTCATTAAGCACTTCTGGAATCAAAAGTATTCCAGAGAGCTTTAAAACTTTAGCTTCATGTTCTCCAGGGTTATATAATTCCATTATAGAATATATATTCCTCAGAGAGTATTTACTTTTTCTATATCTGATATGCTATCTGTCAAGGAAATGAACTTTAAAAAAAATTTTTTAATGTTTATTTATTTTTGAGAGAGAAGGAGACAGACTGTGAGTGGGGCAGGAGCAGAGAGAAAAAGAGACAGAATTCAGAGCAGGCTCCAGGCTCTGAGCAAGCTGTCAGCACAGAGCCTGACGGGGCTCAAACTCACAAACCGGGAGATCATGACCTGAGCCGAAGTTGGACATTTAACCAACTGAGCCACCCAGGCGCCCCTGTCAAGGAAATGATCTTAAAACAAAAAAATTAAATAAAAATGAAAAAAATAAAAATTATGTCCTAGCCTTTCACACAGGATCTAGCTGCAAATATCTTAACTAAGCTCTATTTTCTAATATGTGTCTCCCAGGGGCGCCTGAGTAATTCAGTAGGTTGAGTTTCTGACTCTTGATTTCGGCTCAGATCATGATCCCAGTGCTGTGAGACTGAGCCCTGCATGAGGCTCCGTGCTTAGCATGAAGTCTGCTTGGAATTTTTTCTCTCTCTCTCTCAAATAAATAAATAAATAAATATGTATCTACCAGATAATTTATCAATTATGCTGGACTTTCACTACTCCCTTTAAAAAAAAATATTTATTCAGAGAAAGAGACCAAGAGCAGGGAGGAGGAGCGAGCAAGTGAGAGAGAATCCCAGTAGGCTTTGTGTTGTGAATGCACAGCCTGACAGGGAGCTTTGTCTCACAAACCTCGAGATCATGACCTGGGCCTAAATCGAGTCAGACACTTAACCAACTGAACCACCCAGGTGCCCCCTCACTACTTCCTTAAGAGTCTCTTTGATATATGAATTCAAATCAAATTACTTTTATGACTAAGTCACTTTAATATGCACAATATCATCAGCAACAAAACTCTTTACCACGTTTATTTTACATATTTGAAGACGCCCTTGAAAACAAATTGAATTTTAAAAAATCAGATTATTTTGAATATTCCCGATTTTATTTTGCATTTTTATTAAGTTAAATCATAAGTTGCAGGGGTTTTTTTTAATTGTATTTAATAATTTGTTCATTTTCCTTTTTGTGTGATTGGGATTGGGACCTTTTAATTTTGAGGTGCTAAAAAGACTTGCCAGGACTTGTGTTGTCCCCAGATTGAAGTAACAGGGACTGTATTTAACCTGTGACACATGAAACTGAAAACACTGGACAAAATATGTAAAACAATATTTTTTAGTTACTAGGTAATAATCAGTACAGACTATTGTTCCCTGACAGAAGAGAAACCAATAAGAAGCTGTGCCTCTAGCTCAGTGACTACAGAGAGTTCCTGGGCAGCAGCAAATTTTATTTATTTATTCAGTAATAAATTAATTCAGGAATAAAGCTGAGTTGAGCAGATATGTTTCAGAGTATAGTGAAACTTATGCTAGAACTTGCAGGGCACAGTACTAGAGAAGAGATTTTGAAGAGAGAAAGAAAGACAGAGGGAGGGAAGAAGGAGGAAGACAGGGAAAGAGAGAGAGAGAAGGAGAGAGAGAGAAGTGACAGAGAGAGAGAGAGATCTGTAGAAGCGCTCCCTTAAGTTTTTGACTGTTGCTGATCTGCATAGGCAGAAAAGGAACTGAACTACTTGAAGTCAAGGAGAGAATTACTAGAAAAGACTGAGTATAAATGCCTTGGTGCTCACAATGGTAGGGAACAGTTAATGTTGCAACAGGCCAACATGGAAAAAACTCCAAATTCATAAGCATTACAGAATCCTGAGATGGGTATTATGGCCAAATATGCCCTAATCTAAAGGTTGTTCTAGGCATACCTTAACCATGTTTAAAAGTAAGCTTCAAAAGATTACACTGATTTTAAAGTCTATTTATTCTGAGAGAGAGGAAGGGGCAGAAAGAGAGGGAGAGAGAGAAGCAGGCTCCACATGTTGTCAGCAGTCAGCTTGACACGGGGCTCGAACTCAAGAACGGTGAGATCATGACCTGACCCAAAATTAAAAGTCAGATGCTTAACCAACTGAGCCACCCAGACACCCCAAGATTTAAATAATTTTAAATAAACTCACTAATTTTAAATAAACCTAATAATGTCTCAGAATAATAAAACCAAGCATTACTTGAAGGCAATACATACATACATACATACATACATACGTACATGGACACATATGTACGTACATACATTTTAGCACCTGACAAAATACAATTCAAAATATTGGGCCTCTAATTGGGGAAAAAAAAATGTAACCCATAGCCAGGAGATTTAATCAATAGAAACTAGCTTTAATGACAGGGATCATAGAATCATCAGACAAGAATGTTGAAACAACTACAATAACTAAACTCCAAAGATTTAAGAAAGCAGTGAAAATGTGATCATGATGAGAAGAGATGTAAAAGATATAGAAAAGACCCAATGGAACATCTGGAGATGAAACATATAACTAAAATGAAAAATCAATGGCTAAGTTTAATGGCCAACTAGACATTGCAGAATTTGAGTTCTGTGAACTTGAAGTGCCTCCAATAGGTTGTATCCAAATTAGAAAAAGGAAAAGAGGAGAAAGTCCTTGAATATTAACCTTAAAAAGATTGGCATTAGGATGAAATCAACACTTTTCTGGCACTTTCAGAGTCTTCAATCATTATCAACCTGTATAAAATAAAATAAAATAAAATAAAATAAAATAAAATAAAATAATAAAATAAAATAAAATAAAATAAAATAAAATAAAATAGATGGATGATGTAATTAAAGCAAACCTTTTTTTATTAAATTTTTTTTCAACGTTTATTTATTTTTGGGACAGAGAGAGACAGAGCATGAACGGGGGAGGGGCAGAGAGAGAGGGAGACACAGAATCGGAAACAGGCTCCAGGCTCTGAGCCATCAGCCCAGAGCCTGATGCGGGGCTCGAACTCCCGGACCGAGAGATCGTGACCTGGCTGAAGTCGGACGCTTAACCGACTGCGCCACCCAGGCGCCCCAAAGCAAACATTTTATAAGGTAAATTTATTACCCATTTGGATTAATTTCAAATATGAAAATCTCATGATCTTGAAAGTATTGATGGCTTATGTTGAATGAAATTTTTGTTTATTATTTGGAGTATATTAAACTTCAATATTAAAAACTCATTTTAAAACCTAAGCATCATATATGAATGAAAGCAGGTATGTATTCCATGACCACACTTAATCGATTGCAGTTATATTGCTGATTAAAGAGGATTCTACGCCTCATAATTTTCTCATAGGAATTGCCTTTCTTTTGTATTGGTGATAAACATTTTATTTAATACTTGGTATTAATTATAATTATACATTTTGACATTTTGATATATAAAATATCTACATACCAACTTTCCTTTTATGGTAATTCACAACAAAAGTCACCATCAACAGAAATACTTATGTTTTTTGCTTGATATGTTTGTCTCTCTAGATGTACTTTCTGCTGTTCTCCAAACTCATCTAGCCCTGGGAAACTGAGCTCTGTGGATTAAATGGACAGATTTCCACACTTTGTCTTGCTGATCAATTTGTCAGTATGTAGACTTTTGTGATGATTAGAGGAGTATGAGGTCATTGTATTTAACCCTCTGGTTTTCTCTCTGTGAACCCAGGAGGTTAACCTTGTTGTTTCACAAAGGATCTCCTCTTCTTCACTGTATTCCACCACACCTGACTTTTCCTTACCTTCAGATTGCAGAAATCCCTTCCTCCCTTTGTGTAGTCAGCTGAAGAATGGAGACAGCTCAGGAGCACCTGGGTGGGTCAGTGGGTTAAGCATCTGACTTCAGCTCAGGTCATGATCTTGCAGTTTGTGAGTTCGGGCTCTGTGCTGACAGCTTGCTCAAAGCCTGGAGCCTGCTTCAGATTCTGTGTCTGCTCCTCCTATGCTCATGCTCTGTCTCTGTCTCTCAATAGTAAATAAACGTTAATTTTTTTTAAATGGAGACAGCTCAGTTGCTACTCGTTTGAGGTTACCCAACTATCCATGCTTTGTGTTTCCTGTATCCCATCTTATAAACTGCAATTTTATGAGTATAATGTTCTTTACCTATTTTACCTTGAATGTGCTTTCCGTTTCCTAACTGACACATAATTTTGGCAATGTTTTTGATGAGTTGTGATAAATTATAAACTATTTCATTATAAATAATGATATGCAGTAAAAAGATAGTTGATTAACCTTTCATGAAAGCGAAATATCTTAAAGCTCATTTAAAGCTCACACATGTGCACAAGCCATTCATTTTACCAAAGTTCACACATTACATTTGTATATACAGTAAAACCTTGATTTGAGAGCACAGTTTGTTCCAGAAACATGCTTGTAATCCAAAGCATTTGTATATCAAAATGAATTTCAAGAACCATTGGCTCAATTGTTATCTTGTGATATTTGGTGTCACCTGCTACTCGTATTGCAAGACATTGCTCGTTTATCAAGATACAATTTATTAGAAATGTTTGCTCATCTTGCAGAACGCGTGCAGAACAAGTTACTCGCAATCCAAGGTTTTACTGTATTGTAATCTATATTAAAGGTTGTAGATATTTCACATTTAGTTTATACAAATAACAAAATACATGTGAAATGTATACACATAAAGGTACACTTTGACATGGTTTTCAAATTCTTTCATGCCATTGTTATTATACTTTGGATTAATTCAGACAGTTTTCTTGAAACGATCTGGCAAAAGCTCTCTAAATCAACTGAAATTTAATTTATTCATTGCTTACTGTAGTCTTTCCATATGTATTTATCAAATAGGCTTCTCAGTTAACTATTATTGCATAACAAAACAATAAACCTTAAACAAAACCTTAAAACAATAAGCCTTTATTGTTGCTACTCATGAGCTTATGTGAGTCTAATAAAGTAGCTGAAAATAATAACTACCTCAGTATTGGGAGACAGAGGGGAGTTTTCTCTAAGGAGGTTGTTTGTGATGTGAATTATACATGTTAGCCTGGAAAAGTGAAATAAAAAGTGTAATTTCTTTAGATCATAGAATAGTAATTTTACAAAATGTAGTCAATAAAACAACATCATGGAATACACACATTTTCATGTTAGAAACAAAGTAATTAGAATATGTATAAGCATGCAGAATTAAACCAAATGGCAGGACTGAAACAAGTGTATTTAAAAGTCAAGAACTTGCAATAAATTATTATAAGATATCCTTACTAATCATATAAAAATATTTTGTGTGCTAAGAAAGTCATTTTAGTTAGCTTTTGAATATTATTTAGTTCTAATCTTATCTAAATATCTTAACTTACTTCTTTACTTGTTTGTCTACACTAGTCAATAATTTTAATATTGGACTGCAGTTAATTTCACAAAGTTAATAATAAGACGAATGGTTGCAAAGTTGTTTTTTTTTCTCTTAGCTATCAAAAATGGCAGGAACAAACCTCAGAGGAAATTAAAATCCAGACCTATTTTAACATCAATATTGATGGTCAATATTCATTTTTAAGCATACATTATTGTAAATTTGATTAATATAATATTATCTGCTCTGTGCTTAGACTAGTGAGATATATTAATTACTTTCATGACTAAAATAAAAATAGTAAGCTGAAACATTATTTTCATGTAGTCTGTGTTTAATCACACTGACTTTGTTCACATAGAGCAATTAATCGCAGAATAATTCTAATGTGATGTTGTATACTTTACATTTGGCAAAAGCATCCACAAAATGAAATTCATTCTTTAATTAAATATTAAAGGTCATAGATGGCACTTAAAAATGATGTTTTGAACATGAGCTTACTTATTCTTCTCTTTGAAACTCTATTAAAATCACCATGGGGATGAAGAAACATATGTTCATAAGGATTTTTTTTTAATGATAATAGAAGAGATCTTATCAGATGGGCTCTATTAACCAACTATTGGATGTTATAAACCTGATGAGATCATTTCCTTTCCAAACAAAGTAGCTTATAGCAAACAGTATCTTCCACTAAAAAAGACAAAATAATAGAGAAGTAGATATAATTTGAGCATAAAGCATCAGAGAAGTAAAAGTAAAGGGGCTAATATTACCGATGATGGAATGATTTGGGGATGGTAAATGCATGTCTGCCAAATTCTAAACATATATGGGGCAGGAGGCTGGAAACCTCAGCCAGAAATCTGTTAGGGACGATATAAAGTTTTCCTTATTTTCCTACTACTGAAGAGCAAAAGATTTGAGTTCGGAGTCTATCATAGAGACATCAGAGTCTGCTAATGAACACAGTAAGCTTTTGATAAAACTGCTCAAAAATTGCAGGAACAGACTAAAGAAGATGATGATTCAGCATTATCAAATGTGTCACCCAGCTTCAACGTGGCATCAGAATAGCATTGACTTGTCAACAGAAATAATTTAATGAAAAAACATTATTTTGAAATCCTCAGATTTCTGAGGAAACTAATTACAGCTCTTGTTTTTATCCTAAGTTAAAAAAAAAAACTTTTAAAATGAAAGCAAAAAAAAAAGATATTTTAGATAAAAACCAAGTGAAAGAAATTTTATTTTAAATTTGAAGTGAAAACTTACTAAAAAGAGGGTGTAAACTTGAAGGAAAAGAGTACAAAACAGACACGAAACTGGACAGAAGTAAATACAGAGCAACAAAAAGCAAGATTCTAATGAACTACCCGAATGCTGATGATTTAAAACAATACTAACAACTTGTAGGTGAAGGTCAATGTAGAAGTAAAATGGATGACAACAGTTACATGTAAAATGAGAAAGGGTGCCTGGGTGGCTCAGTTGGCTAAGCACAGTACTTCAGCTCAGGTCATGATCTCATGGTTTGTGAGTTTGAGCCCCATGTCAGTCTCTGTGCTGACAGCTCAGAGACTGGAGCCTGCTTCGGATTCTGTGTCTCCCTCTCTCTCTGCCCCTCCCCTGCTTGCACTTTGTCTCTCTCAAAAATAAATAAATATTAAAAAGAGAGAAAGAGAGAGAGAGAGAGAGAGAGAGAGAGAAGTGAATGATGAAGTTAAAGTGTCAAAAGTTTTTGTTTTGTTTTCTTTATTGGCTTAACACAACAATATTCATTTTGCTTACATATTTGCAATTTGGGCAAGGCCTCTTAGGAAGCTCATTTGCTCATTTCTGCTCCATTTAGTGTCTACTGGGACATCTCAAAGTCTGAGGGCTGTAAACATCATAATGTTCTCTCATTTATACATCCAGTGGTTGATCTTGGCTATTGGTTTACATGTTAGCTGGTGCCATTGTGGCCTCTCTATGTGGCCTGGGCTTCCTCACAAAATGATGGCTGAATTCCAAGAGGAGGTGCAAAGAGAAAGACACAGAGCCAGGTGGAAGCTGTATTGACTTTTCTAACCTAGCTACAGACGTCACACATTGTCTTCCTCTATATTCTATTTGTTAAAAGTACATAACTAAGGAAGCCTATATTCAAGGGGGAGGGGAATAGATTCCATCTGCTGACAAAAGAATATCAATATAACACTATAAGAAAAATACATGGTATGGGATATATTAGTGCAACCATCTTTGGAACATATATATTACACTGAGTATTTTGCAGATTGTGATTTTTTTAACCTTTATTATTTTTATTTTTATTTTTTTACCTAGGGTATAAGTGACCTGTAATGTTATATTTATTTCAGGTATACAAGATAATGATTTGATATTTGTATACATTGCAAAAGAATCACCCCAGTAAGTCCAGTTGTCATCCATCAGGTTACATAGTTACATGTTTTTTACTTGTGATGAAAATGTCTCAGGGAACTATTCCTCTTTCTAAATCCCCATAACTATTTCCTGTCTAAATCCATGTCCATTGGCAATGTGATTTGTACCTTCTTCCTACAAGAAGTTGAGTCTACATCTTCTTTGGAAAAATGCTTATTTAGGTCTTTGGGGCATTTTTTATTGGATTTTTTTTCTTTGCCATTGAGTTGTATGAGTTCCTTATATATTTTGAATATTAAGCCCTTATCAGGCTTAATTTGCATTTTTTTTCATTCCAAAGTTGTCTTTTCTTTTTGTTGATTGTCTTATTTGTTGTGCAGAAGCTTGATATATTCCAACTTGCTTAAATTTGCTTTTGTTGCCCATGCCAGTGGTGTCATATCCAAACAGATTATTGCTAAGACCAGTGTCAAGGAGATTTTCTCTATGTTTTCTTCTAGAAATGCTTTATAATTTCAGGTCGTACATTTAAGTCTTTAATCCAATTTAAGTTAATTTTTGTGAAGGCAGTAATCCAAGTGTTGTTTCATGTTTTTGCATGTAGATACCCAATTTCCCCAACACCGTTTAGTAACAACACTGTCTTTTCCTCATTCAGTGGCTTCCATGTCAAATATGGAGAAATACAAATAACCAACATGTATATGAAAAGATGCTCAACGACACTAATCAGAGAAATGCAAATAAAAACCACAATGCGAAATCACCTCACACATAATGGCCATTGTTAGACAAGAAATAACAAGTGCTGGTGAGGAGGTAGAGTAAAGGTAACCCTTGTGCCCTGTTGGTGGGAATGTGAATTGGTGCAGCCACTGTTGAAATCAGTATGGACATTCCTCAAAAAGTTAAAAACATCATTGCAAAATGATCCAGTAATTCCACTACAGAGTATTTACACCAAGAAAATCAAAACACTAATTTGTAAGATATATGTACCCCTATGTTTACTGCAGGATTATTTACAATAGTCAGGATATGGTAGTAACCCAAGTGTCCATTGACAGCTGAATGAATAAAGAAGATGCAGTGGATATATACAATGGAATATTACTCAGCCAACAAAAAGAATGGAATTATACCATTTGCAACAATAAGACTTGCAACAAATCTTGCCATTTGAAATAACCTAGAGAGTATAATGCTAAGTGAAATAAATCAGTCAGAGAAAGACAAATGCCATATGATTTTTTTAATATGTGAAATTTAAGTAACAAAACAAAAGAATAAAGGAAGAAAACAAACAAACAAAAAACAGACTCTTAAATACAGAGAACAAACTGGTGGTTGCCCAACAAGAGGTGGGTGGGAACATGGGTGAAATAAATAAAGGGGATTAAGAGTACACTTATTTCAAATAGAAAACCCAAAAATGGACCCACATCTATATGGTCAACTAATCTTTGACAAAGGAGAAAAGACAATCTTTTTAACAAATGGTGTTGGGAACATGCAAAAGAATGAAACTGGACCACTTTCTTATACCATACACAAAAAATAAATTCAAAATAGATGAAAGACCTAAATGTGTTAGAGGAAACCATCAAAATCCTGTAGGAGAACACAGGCAGAAAACCTCTTTGGCATTGGTCATAGCAACTTCTTCCTAGATCCATCTCCAGAGACAAGGGAAACAAAAGCAAAAATGAACTATCGGTACCTCATCAAGATAAAATCTTCTGCACAGCAAAGGAAATAATCAGCAAAACTAAAAGGCAACTGAGAGAATGTGAGAAGATACTTTCAAATGATATATCTGATAAAGGGTTAGTATCCAAAATCTGTAAAAAACCTCATCATCCTCAGCACCCAAACATGAAATAATCCACTGAATGGGCAAAAGACATGAATAGACATTTTTCCAAAAGGACATCCAGATGGCTAGCAGACATATGAAAATATGCTCAACATCACTCATCATCAGGGAACTGCACTCAAAACCACTATGAGATACCAGCTCATACCTGTCAGAATGGCTAAAATTAGCAACACAGCAAACAAGTGTTGGCAAGGATGTGGAGAAAAGGGAACCCTCCTACACTGTGGGAATGCAAACTGGTACAGCCACTGTGGAAAACAGTATGGAAGTTCCGCAAAAAGCTAATAATAGAACTACCCTACAATATGATCCAGCAATTACAATACTAGATATTTACCCAAAGGGTACAAAAATACTAATTCCAAGGGATACATGCACTCCACTGTTTATAGCAGCATTATCAACAAGAGCCAAACTATAGAGAGAGACCAAATGTCCACAGACTGATGAATGGATAAAAAAGAGGTTGTATGCATACAATGCAATATTACTCAACCACAAAAAAATAATGAAATGTCGCCATTTGCAATGACATGGATGGAGCTAGAGTGTATTATGCTAATCAAAATAAGACAGTCAGAGAAAGACAAATATCATATGTTTTTACTCATATGTGGAATTTGATAGGGGAAATGAACATAGGGGAGAAAAAGAGAGGCAAACCGTAAGACAGACTGTTAACTTATAGAGAACAAACTGAGGGTTGCTGGAGGGAAGGTGGGCAGGGGGATAGGTTAAATGAGTGATGGGTATTAAGGAAGGCACTTGTTGGGATGAGTCCTGGATGTTATATGTAAATGATGAATCACTAAATTGTACTCCTGAAACTAATATTACACTATATGTTAACTAACTGAAATTTAAATAAAAACTTAAAACAGTAAACAAATAGGTTCACATATTTCAATGAGCACTGAGAAATGTGCTGAATGGTTGAATCATACTGTATACCTAGATCTAATACTGTATGTTAATTAAAAAATAATTAAAAATAATTAATTAAAAAAATAAAATGACAACATGCTCCACCAATCTTACTTCTATGTATATAGCCAAAGAAAATGAAATCATGATCTCAAGATTTATCTTTACTCTCGTGTTTATTGCTGCATTATTCACAATAGCCAAGACATGGAAACAACCTAAGTGCCCTTCTCTAGATAAATGAATAAAACAGATATGATACACATAAGCACACTCACACACACATACACAATTGAATATTATTCATCCATGAAGAAGAAAATGCCAAAAAAAAAAAAAGAACATACATTTTGCAACAATGTGGATGAACCTTGAGGGCATTATGTTAAGTGAAATAAGTCAGACAGAAAAAGACAAATACTGTACTATCTCAATTATGTGAAATCTAAGAGACTCAGACTCATAAAAGCAGAGAATAGAATAGTGGTTGTCAGAGGCTGGGGAGAGGGGGAAATGAAGAAGTATTGGTTAAAGAGTACAAAGTTTTAGTTCTAAGTTGAATACATTCTGGAGATTCAATGTACAGCATTGTGAGTTAATAATACTTAATAATACTATATTTTATACTTGAAATTTGATAAAAGAATAAATATTGGGACACCTGAGTGGCTCAGTCGTTTAAGTGTCCAGCTCTTGATTTCGGCTCAAGTCATGATCTCACGGTTTGTGAGATTGATCCCTGTGTTGGGCTCTGTGCTGACAGTGCGGAGCCTGCTTGGGATTGTCAATCTCCCTCTCCCTCTGCCCTCCCCCACTTGTGGTCTTTTTCTCTCTCTCTACCTCAAAATAAATAAATAAATAAACTAAAATAAAGAATAAATATTAAGGGTTCTCATGCTTAAAAGGGGTAAGTACATGAGGTGATGATTTTAATTTACTAGATGTGGTAACCATTTTACAATGTATATGTATATAAATCATCATATTGTGCACTTAATATGTATATTTTATGTGTCATATATATCAGAATAAAGCTGGGGGGGGGACCAAGGAAACTATTAACTCATATGAATCTGTACCTGTACTCTGCCTTCCCCCTTTTTCCACAGATAAGTTAGTGTTGATGATTTCCTACACTCCTATTGAAGTCTAACCTCCAATTATTCTACAATCTCATGTTTTGTTTTTTTAATCAGAGCTTTGTTTCTGAAATTATATCTTCTCTTCTGTCTCACTAACCTTCCCTCTCCTCTGGAAACAAAAACATAAGAAAACTCAAGAACTCTCCATTTGTTATAATTCTCCTATGACTTCCTATCATCTCCAGATACGATCTCTGCTCTCTTCCATTAAAAAAAAAAGTTATTGAAAGAGTTGTCTGTAGCTATTGTTTTTACTTCATATATCAGTCAGGGTTCAACTAGAGAAGCAGAACCAGTGATATGTGTGTGGGGGGTGGGGGGTGTATATGTATATGGTGTATGACTGAGAACTTGCTTTTTCAATTAAATAAGATGATTAAGCTTGCCTGTAAGGCTGCTACCTCCTTGTCTGTGTTGTAACTTGACATCTACAGGGCAGTCATTCAGGAAGGAAAGTTCATGAGCAGGCTGTAACTGCAAGCATGAGCTAGAACCCCACAAGGACATACTGAAATCCATGTGGTTCCTTAATGCTTCTGTCCTTGGTGATAACCATAACTTACATAATCTGGAGCCATTGCCACAAAGATACACATATCTAGGAAGAGAAGCTGAAAAATAACTTAGGGGAAAAAACAGAACAATTGCAAGCCTATTTGTGCTTTACGTCCATGGGGTGAGTCAGCAGATCTACACACATTGCAGAGCCATCTCAGTTCCCAATCCACATTCTGCAATCAAATACAGTATACCAATTAGTTTTCTCCACCAGCACTACCCTGAGATTGATTTCTGTTCTGATTTTCCAAGTCCCGTCTGCAGCTTTTTAACCTAGTTGTCAATGAATTAATTAGAATTGAAATTTTGGAGACGGTCTGGAGTTTAGGTTCCTTTCTGATACGAGAAATTCCTTTCCCACGAAAAGAAAAATGACTGCCCAGGAGGAGTTTCAGAGAGTGGTGCCAGAAGTTAATCTTCTCATGCAAGATAAACTGAGAAGCAATATGGGCCTTTTATTATCTTTCCAGAAATAATACACCAGATGAGGCATAAGCATATTCTAGAAATGCAAGATAATTAATATGTCGCACTCCCTTTTCGAAATTGAAATTTCAGGCAATCCTGAGAGCTATCCCTATCAGACGATGGGTTGTAGCTGAAGCCATTTATATACCTCCCCTAAAGTCAATATATAGAGAACGTTAGGGCGAAACTGCCACTCCAATATTGCTAACAGTTGACATAAACTTATTTGCCAAAAGTCTCTTGGATACTATTTTAAAAATGTGTTAAGAAAAATAACATGTACTGGCCATCATTGTGCAATTATCAACAAAAACGAGCGCAAATTAAAATAAAATGGGCAAAATATTAGATCAAATACCTCAGTAAAGAAGATATATAAAGTAAAACAAGTACTTGAAAAGTTACACATCATTGGTCAATAGAAATTTCAAGTTATATTCACACTGAGATATTACTATACATCCATCAGAATTCAGTTAAAAGATACTATTTCAAAAGATCAGTGAAGTTGTTACCAACTAAGCACTCATCCAATGTTGGAGAAATGCAAAATACCAAAATCACAGTGGAAAACAGTTTGACAATATTTCAGATAAAAGTACCCGAAGACCTAGTCATTTTACTTTTAAGTATCCAACCAGGATAAGTGAAAGAAAAAATAAAAATTCCTACAAAGGTTTGTAGACAAAGAGCAAATCCAAACCAGAACAGCCCAATGTCCACCAACCAATACATAGATAAACAAAAAGTAGGATATCCCTAAAACTGAAAATTCCTCAGGAGTAATAGTGAATGAAGTATATTAAATTAAAAATATAAATGAATCCCCCAAATAGTGTGATATGAAATAGAATCAAGACACAAAAGACTACATATGGTATGGTGCCATTCTATCTTCACAGATCAGTAGTTGCCTGGGCTTAAGTTGAGTGATTCACAGGGAATAAGGAATAAGGGAGCTGTTGGGGATGATGAGATGTCGTAAAACTTGATTATGGTGGTAATTTTCGGACTCTATGGATTTTGCATTTACCAGACCTCATCAAGCTGTATTTTAAGATGAATGATTACACAATATGTACAATTTCCCTACAAAGGAGCTTTAGGAAAATAGTTGAATTGATATTACATCCATGTACCCTAATGATGGTGCAGTACCTTAAAATCAACCTCAATATTTGTGATCATTAAGTCAGGTGTTTTTTCATTATTGCACAAGGCATAAAATCAGCATGATAGTGATAATGATGGCTGAAAACATAAAATATAATTATTTACATATTTACTTACTACACACATATAATTTTACAAGTCTTTTGAAAAATTTAGTCTTGTTATACCCATTTTACACATGATTAAACTGAGGCACCAATTAATTTATTTTTCCAATTTGCACAACATGTCGTAGAGCTCACATGTGGTCCCATGATCCTGACTCTAGGATCCATGCTCTAGTTTATACCACTAAGCTGTTTGCCCATTACCTAATGATGGCTCCCAGGCATAAAGTAGAAGAAAAGAACGACACACAATACTTAGAATGATATAAAAATTACCAGTTTATTGGAGGTTTATTGGCACAGAATCAAATACAGAATTTAAGAAAGAACAGACATTTTGTTATTGAAGACAGCCCCATTTCTTGCATTCTCAGCTACCGTGCATTCTTTCAGGGATTTCTTTTCACCTACCAGGTGTGAGTATAATAAATATATCAAGGAAGAAAATTAAGCAGCCTTGTAAGGAAACCACCTAACTACAACATTGTGGCTTACTGTTCATTAAATAGTCCGATTGCACTTTACCCTTCATATTTAATAAAATATAACTTTTTTGCAACGATTTTTAACTTTGTATATGCCCCTGCCTGCTAGTTCAGAGCTCATTTCCTAAATATATTCATGTAAATGTTACTTTGAAAAAAATATATAACAAAGAGAATTCAAAAATACACTGTTGAGTACCTATCTTCTATTCAAAAGACGATAACATAGTCAGACATAAGGAATAACTCCAATAGATGCAGATGATATCCTGTACCCGCATCCCTCCATACATCATGAATAATCGCTGTAGGTCACAGAGCTTTGAAAATGTGTATTACTTTTGAAATTTAACTTGTGTTCACAGAACTTCTGGAAAAAATGCTCACATAGGTTTTGATAAAAAGTTTCATGTGGGATGAGATAAAGTTATATCATTTTTTTAAATATTGCTTTCTGTTTTACTAAACTTCATTTGCATCACAATATTCCAAGCCAAGAAGATCTGATGATAATAAACCAAGAACATACACATTCAACAAAGTAACACTTTTAAGCTCACAGTATCCAATAAAATCTTAATTTATTTTAAAATATCTCCATTCCTTTTTTCACTCATATGAAAGTGCATTGAATTAGAACAATCTGAGTGGTTGATAACAAGTAATAAGCCAGCTTCTGTAGGAATACTTTTCAGAAACAAACATGAATAAAACTAAAATTATTATTTGAAAGCAATAGATACTCTAGAGAGTTAAGATGATTTACAGCGTTTAAGCAAAATAACAATATGAATTTTGAAAAGTAAATGACTACATCCTGAATATAAATTTTCTTTTTAAAAATGTTTGTTCAGAAAAAACATTTGACATTTTTACAAATTTATGAGCCTTCAGTTGAAAGTTTTCAAAATAACACTGCATCCAAGGAAACATTAAATAGAAAGATATATCAGAAATGCTACACAGTCATAAATTTATTTCGGAATTGGTGTTTTTTTTCATCATATTCACCAGCTGAAAGAATGTTTTAAAGTTTTATTTTGACACTATCACTATTAAAGGCCAAACTATAAATTCTAAATAATTGTCTTCTAAGTTCCAAGCTTGCAACCATTTCCAAACTTCATAACATCATATGTTTTGCACATCAGTGTTGTACTGTATGCTATTTCCATTATCTTATTCTCTTTTGCATTCTTCACCCCACGGTTATTAAGTTCTCTATTTCTTATTTTATTAGAGCATTTACTTCAGAATATTTGAAAATTTTAACTTCTAATCCCTTTAAAATATTATGTTAAATATGTTTTTTGGGGCGCCTGGGTGGGTCAGTCGGTTGAGCATTGACTTTGGCTCAGGTCATGATCTTGGGTTTCATGAGTTCAAGCCCCACTTTGGGCTCTGTGCTGACAGCTCAGAGCCTGGAGCCTGCTTCAGATTCTGTGTCTCTCTATCTCTCTCTCTGCCCCTCCTCTGCTCGTACTCTGCCTCTCTATCAAAAATAAATAGACATTAAAAAACTTTGAAAATATGTTCTTCTAGGTACTTCAGTGTATATTACATTGAAAATATAATCTCACATCCATAGACAAGCCACTTTATAGTAAAATTCTTAAAATGGATAAAGGTTTCATTTTTGTAAAACACTGACCTGTGTTGCACAACTACAGGAGGCTTCTCATATAGGATTTTATATAACTTGCAGCCTCTGAGCTTTGTTATCCAAAGATTTCTTGGCCCTTGGTTTGCTGTATAAATTTCTACTGTCTTCCTAAACAGTTTGTAGGGGGAAAAGAAAGCTAATCAAATGAATCAGAGTATTAGATAAACATATTTTTACTTTATCATATTAATCTCCCAAGTTTAGAAAAGAGGACAGTCAGTATTTTCATTATAACCTCTAATATTTCAAGGACACAAAGGAATTAATCTCTCATAGAAACACACAGAAAAAGCACTCCAAATTACAGGTATAAAAACTAAATAAATTTGACATGATTCTCTATTTGTTTCAACAGTGATAAAAATTTAGAATGTAGTGCAAGGGAAAAATGAAAACCAAAATAAATTGCCTTAAGAAGATAAAAATATGCTTAACACATAAATAAAATATTATATGACCTCTGATTTCTTACTTATCTTCCTCATAGCGTTCAAAGTGTTCCTCACCCAGCTAAGTAATCTTTTCTTGAAAATCCTTTAGTTTTTATATGGAAGCTACAGAGACAACAATGTATCTTAAAAAAACGATTCTAAAGAGCCAGAATAATAGATCACTGAATATTTGAGCAGGCATTGAGTTCCTAAATAAACTTAGCTGAGTAATTATTCATATTTTGGCTACTCAAATACTATATATATATATATATATATATATATATATATATATATATGTGTGTGTGTGTGTGTGTGCGCGCACGCGAGCGCGTGTATGTATTCTCTCTTTCTCTTTCACACACACACACACTCACATAGACACTTTTTATTTATTTATGCACTTGTTTGTTTATTTGTTTATGTGAGCTTTGTTAACGTGGATCTATTTTGTGTTGTAACAAAATAAAATTTCTAAGTTCCTAAGACTGAAGCTAAATCTTAGACTAATTGCAATTAATTTAAATAATTGCATTCAAATAAATAAAATATAAAACATTTTTGATGACTTTCCGGTCATTTCTGTACTGTCCAGCATCACAGAACTTTTTCTTTAAATTGTTTGCATGTTTTTCTAAATTTAATAATATTTTGAATAAATCTTATTGGTCTGATTAAGTCTCTTACATACTTATATAAACGGTAAAAAAAAAAAAAATCTAACATTTTGGGACACCTGGGTGGCTCAGTTGGTTAAGCATCAGACTTTTGATTTAGACTCAGGTCATGATGTCATGAGTGAGTTCCAGCCCCACATCGGGCTCTGCACTGATGGTATGGAGCCTGCTTGGGGTTCTCTCTGTCCCTTTCTCTCTGTCTCTCCCACGCTCTCTCTTTCTTAAATAAATAAACTAAAAAAATTTTTTTTTCTAAAAAAAAATTAACATTTCTGACAAAAAATGTTTTTCAGGGTGCCTGGGTGGGTCATTCATCCATTCAAAAACTGTTTATTAGGAATCTATATATCATTCATCCATTCAAAAACTGTTTATTAGGAACATGTCTGTAACAGGCACACTGAATGCTGTTGCCATAAAAAATTTAGTACTTCAAAATAAAGCAAGTGTGTGTGTGTGTGTGTGTGTTTATATTTGTTTTGTTTTGTTTTTCTAAGTAGAGAAAAAATAAAGGTAGAATACCTTTACAAGGAAAATCCAGAAAATGTTAATGAATAGAGTTAAGATAATACCTTTGGTCAGTGTAAATAGTATAAATGAAATCAAATGAAACATACTTGAAGGGTTTGGGCCCAACATCATTCCCCCACACCTACCCCCGTTCTCATTTCATTTACAAATGAACAGCAGTTCTCAAAACAGCAATAGCTTAAGGGGTGGGGGGTGGGGGAAACAAGACCAAAAACAAACAAACAAACAAACAAACAAACAAACAAACAAACAAAGGAACAAACTAAAATGTTGATTCTTACATTCCTTATAAGGCTCACGCTATTTTAGAGTAAATTCTAAAATGATTTCTTATACACTTTCGATTTATTGTTAATCTTTGGTAACCAGAAACATTTTTATGACCTTTGTTTTGATATATATTTGCATGAAATTTGGGGTGTCCTCAGTAGTTTCATTCTCAAACATAAATTAAACTTTATGAATCCAAAATAAAATAATTATTCCTGCTAGGCAGGAAATTTCTTAGGACTCAGTCTTTCACCTGATAGAAGATAATGTCCTGTATCTTCCATGACTGGGTCATCCAGGAGTAATTAAATCTCCAAACCCATGTTCTCAGAGCACTGTACATTGGAATCTACTTATATGAAAGAAATGATGGAACAAAGTAGATTGGTTCTTTTTATAATTCCAATTACCATGTGCTTGGACTCTCAATAATAGGAAATTTGTTCTACTGATGATAGTATCTTCCATACTAAGATATCAATAAGAATCTGAAACTTTATTTTGCTTATTTTGAACTGAAGTCTCCCTAAAACTTTCCATTCAATAGTTCTTTGCTTTAAGTTGATAGAGAAAACGTTTAATATTTCAGCCAAGCTACAGATTTATATATTTGAAAACAACTCCGATATCCCTTCTTTATCAAAGTATAATGAGGTCCTCCAACTTCATTATATGATCATATTCTGAATTTTCATCAGGATCGATCAATTCCAAACTTTATGTCCCTATCAAAGTGTGATTCCCAGAACTCTTCATATAAGATAAAATTATATTGAAAAACCAAATTAAAGTTAGCAGTTCCAAAATTTTTGACTAATTAAATTGGATATTTTTCAACATTCTGATTATATTTTGCTTATTTAAGCATCATAGAGTTTCCAAAAGCTTATGCAAATTGGCATGTGGATCAGAACACTAATTTACAAATTAAATTTGAACTTTTATTGAATTATATTTCCTTCAATAAGATGCTGTGGTTCCGGTCCTTCTTTAAGACAAGGAAAATATTACAAATGTGCATATGAATCTGTGTATCTTGAGTGCAGCCTCCATTAAATATGACAGACATGTTACTTCACTGAACTTTTAATCATCGCATGGAGAATTGCTCAGTACATTCTACATCTGTTAGCTTCGGAAATTCCAAATTGCTAACCCTGCTAATATGATTTGCCTTTATCAGTGTCTGTCTCAATAAAAGGACAAGTGCAATTTATGCCTATCTGAAGGAAAATAAGTGAACTTCATCATATTCCTGTATTTCCCATCAGATATTACATTCTACTGCTAAGTCTATAAGTAATGCAACTTAAAATATACATTTTACACATGTTTTTGAAGCATAAGTTTTATAAACTATTTGTTAAATGAAAAAATATACTTATTTTTTTCTGTTGTAATCACATTAATCTCAAAATCTGGGTTTTAATGTGTTGTGAACTTGAAATCTTACAAATATATCTTGAAGTGTCATGAATCTATAGTCTTACAAATAGAAAATCTTTGTATTACTGTGATTAAAACTTGTTCTTTAATTAATTGATGGAGAAAATGCACTGTTGTTGTTTTTCAGTTGCAAATTAGGCAGACATAGCACCTCAATACACATTTTTATCTCAGCCTCTTCTCATCTCCCACCCAGACCAAACTAGTAGCTTTCTAACTAGTTTTCTTGTTTCAAGTGTTGCTTCAAATTCCATCTTTCTAAAGCATAAAACTAGCTTGTCATTTCCTCAATTAAAATGAATCCGTGAATTCTGATCTCCTAGAAGACAATGTCCTAGTATCTAGCAGGCATTTAAAGTGTGACGTGAGGGGAGCCTGGGTTGCTCAGTTGATCAAGTGTCTGAGTTCATCTCAGATCATGATCTTATGGTTCTGAGTTCAAGCCCTTCATCAGTCTCATTGCTGTCAGCACACAACCCACTTTGGATCCTTTCTCTTTCTCCCTGTCTATCTCTAAGAAACAAATAAACATAAAAAAAAATAATTAAGACATGACCAGCTCCTTGTCCACATTTACAGTTCATCTAATAAGATGGGGCAAGCTGCCTTTGACTGAACCATTTCTTGTATTCCATGGTGTTAACCTGGGATAAGAAGGCCATTTTCATCAGTATAACGCATTCTGTTACCTACTTGTCCTTTCATATTTAATTTCAATATTCTCATCTTTCTCTCCCTCCTTCTTTTCTTCCTTTCCTCCCTCTCTGTGTCTCTTCATCCTTCTCTCTCTCTCTCTCTCTCTCTCTCTCTCTCTCTCTTTCTCTCTCTCTCTCACTCTGAATATAAATATGTATATTTATATATTTATATATATATGCGTACACATACACACAAGATGTACAGAAAATTTTAAAATAAGTATTTGACTATTCAATAGCATCTCCTCTGGTCTTACTCTAATCACTTTCCTTATTAGAAACCAAAGTCTATATTTTGAAAAATAAATCTATTCATGTCACTGGAATTCTTCAATGGTTTCCCAACATTTTCATGAAAATTATAAATGCCCTGCAAGTGTTTTGCATGATGTGTTCATTACCTAGCATTCTTCTAGTCTTCTCTTTTACTCACCATAACTCTACTGTAGCAACATTCGCTTTCTTTTAGTTTCAAAATGCCTATGGTGAACATTTGTTCCGTTTGCCAAAAATTCGTATTTAACATTTGTTTTATTATATTGTATGGTATAACTTGACCTGAATACATTATTTTTGAATGAAGAACAATCATTATTAGTTGCTTAAAAAATAACCTAGGATGGGTTTGATAGGCTTATGCCTCACACCACCAGTCTCTGCTATAATCATGTCTAGTATTGTGTGAACATGTAGGGAGAAGAGGCCTCTTTTTAACATATATACATCCTAAGACCAGCAAAGATGACTCATCTCATTTTTTCTTCTCAGAATTGTTAAGTTACAGTATAGATATAAGACACGATAATTCTCTTTCGCTTTCTGACCAAATAAAATGAGTTTGAAGCAAATGGCTAAGGACAACTCCTTCTCTTCTCATGTTGTGGTGAAAGTATTTGATGCAGCCCCCTTGCGGGCCACTCAGAATACTAACCAGCTGAGTCTTGGCCACCACATATGTCATAGACTGTGACGTGCTGGAAGTTATGCAGTAGCCAGTTGGTGTTGCCATTGGGAAACATGGAAAATTACGAGTTTGATAAATATGCTTTTCCTTCAGGAATTGGGCATTAATAAGTACTGCTGTAGAGAGCAGAAAGTGAATTCTGATTACTCTTATTCTATACATAAGAATATGGATATTACATAAATCTAAATTATTTTATTGTTGGTAATTCTTTGTAAAATCTGCAGTAAACCTTCTTCTCTATATGTGCATGCTTAATGAAAATTAATCCTTCAATTTACATTTAAAGAAAGTTAATAATAAAGATGTAATGTATATAAATTATTTGTCAGCATTTACCATCCAACTATGAGCTATAGTGATATCACCGAGAGCATGAACACTAGAAGAAAAGAAAGTTAAAGTAACATCTACATGACAACAACATACTCAGTTGTATGAAGTATGCAAATACACAGACAAATAATATATTTGTATATATTACTGTCTATTTGTATATATTACTGTGAACATAGCTTTTCATTAGGTCAAACGGTTACTCTTTTAAATTAATTTCACTAATTTCCAAGACAGGTTTCCTTGGTATGTTTAATAAACATGAAAGATGAAAGTGCAATCTTAATTTTTTCTTCCTCTTTAATTACAAACTTAATTTTAACTAACTCATGCCAAAAAAAGTCAAAGAATAAGAAGAATGTGATATTAAGAAATTCCAAATTTTCTTAGAAACATACTAAAGACAGAAATTTTAGAGTTAACAGTTGAATAATTTAACTCTCCACTAAAGTAGTTCATAATTTCAGAAAAGGTCACAGTGCCTATATCATTATTATTTGACATCTAAATATCACCCAGCAATATTTTGCCCTTTGGCAGATGTCATAAAATGTAGGTACCTCCTTGATTTAATTTTAGAGACTCAACTTAAAGTACCCAAAACAGTGAGAAAAATGGGGAAAAATGTGCAGTCTTAATTTAAACACCATAGCAAATCATAGACAAACACAATATTCTTTAATTATATACTTTAAATATACATTGTAAAAACAAAACAAAATACTAATATCCAAATAAGAGAGATGATGCTTCTTTGGACAGTTCCTATCTCAACTAAATACATAAAAACATCAACAAAGTACAGAATTCTAAAAAAAAAAAAATACTCTTTAAAACAAAAGATTATTTTTCGGTGACTAAAATCCGGAGAATGGTGAGACAGTATGAGCCTTCTGCCATGCTCTGTTAAGGATGAAAAGAGCCTAATACAAATGTTTTTAGATAATTTTACAAGTAGACCATCTCATTATCTGAGGCCATATCTTCATGATATCAAAGCAAAGGAACAACAAAAAAATAATTACTTGATAATATAAAATATTTTATTTGATATTTTTTACTCCCTTCACATAAGGGAAACTACATGAATAAATGCAGATTTGGGAGAAGACTTTATTGTAATAAAATCAAATAACCTCAATGTGCTTGCTTTACCATTCTCTAGGTTTTGAGCCTTTAGCAGGTCAAGTTGAGTTCCACTTATAAACTAGCAGCCCAGTGGATCATATTTAATTGATTACATTCTCAGAGAAATTTTAAACTTTAGTTAATTCATAATTATTATATAAATTTCAAATAATCATAGTACTCATTCATTCTAACCACTCTTGACTCCTCACATTTATATATACAATGACATATAATAACTGAATTTGACATAATGGCACTTAAAGACTTCGGTGTTTCTGATGAAGTCTCTGGTTTATGTTATAAAGATGTGTACAGCTGAGACGCTCCAAGTTTAGGAAACCTTTATTTTATGAAAGATCTGCTAACACACCTCCCTAGCCTTTGTCTATCAGGGAAACATTGCCTTCATTATCCTTATTAGGAAACTAACCTGGCCTGGAATGAGACATTATCTTTATTTTCTAAGGCAGTTTGTAATATATATATATATATATATATATATATATATATATATATATATATATATTTGAACTTAAAAGATAATCCCCCAAATCATCATAAAATGTTTAGAAACACCATTAAGAATCCTCAATCAATATGTTGATATTTAAAAATTAAGAGTTGATTTATGGTCGATAAAGGAGTTATTGTTTTCTTTATAGCATTTTACAATAAAATCAAGAATTGGTAAGTACAAGATGTGACAGACATTATACCAAAGTAGCATTTACCAAAAAAAAAAAAAAATCTTATATGAAGATACTAAAATTTTAATCATGTAATGTATAATTAAAACAATGTTTGAAAATAATTCTAAAATATAACATTTGAAAATGACTCTTCATAAAGAATATTTTTGAAAACTGATAATGATGGTATTATTATAATTTCAGGAACTATTTTTGCCTTAGGATATAGTTTAGCTTATAAAACTAATTTTAAGTCCAGCAAAGTATAATAATTTTAAGAGAGATTTAGATAAAATATTGGTTCTGATTTTGATTGTCAAATAGTTCTATATTTTAAAAATTGGGGGAGATAAAGAATATATAACCATTTGAGGTAATTACATAATATGTCAATTAGGTTACTACCTTCTCATTAAATTTTAAGATGTCAAACCATATTTAAGGGAACTGTATGTCTTATCCAACACCAAATGTTACTAATTTAAGAATAAAACAAGATAAGGGTGCCTGGGTGGCTCAGTCAGTTAAGCATCCTACTCTTGATTTCTGCTCAGGTCATGGAGCCTTGAGTCAGGCTCCACACTTCCAGCAAAGAGCTTGCCTGGGATTCTCTCTCTCCCTCTCTCTCTTCTCCATTGCTCATACACTCTCTCTCATTCTCTCTCTCTCTCTGTCAAAATAAATAAATAAACTTAAAAAACATGCTTTAAAAGGGGCACCTGAGTGGCTTAGTCAATTAAACTTCAGACTCTTGGTTTTGGTTCTTGTCATGATCTCACTGTTGTGAGACTGAGCCCCAGTCCAGTTCTGCACTGGCAATATGGGGCTTGCTTGGAATTCTCTCTCTCTGCTCTCTTCTTTGGCTCTCTCTCTGTCTCTCTCTGTCTCTCTCTCTCTCTCTCCCTCTCTCTCAAAAATAAATAAATAAACATTAAGAAATGCTTTAAAAAGAGAGTAAAACAAGATATGGGTACAAATATACCATTTCTTTCTAAAAGAATCTAATCCTTCAGATAAAGCTTTTTTTAACTGTCCCACTCCTCCACACTGATGTGGGTTTGGCTTCCAGCTTTGTCCAGCAAAATCAAGGATGGCAGAAAGGATTAATCAAGATTCCATGCAAGTCAAGAGAGGTAAGAGAGAGGCTAAGGGAAGTCTCTCTGAGCTTCTTTCAAGATCCTGTATTTATTGAGTATACATTTAGGGAAACAATGAGCAATATGTGGGTGGGTTATGTGCCAGTAAGAACATGTAGCAAATGTGCAGAAAAACAAGGTAAGACGGGGTAAAATATCCCATACTATAACATGGCCTAAGGAATTTATGAGTATAAGCAGGACCTAACCCCTAGATAGACATTAACTGGATAAATGAAGCATGGCTGCTGTTTTCAGCAAGCCCAGAAAACAGTTTTCTGCTTTGCACTGCATTCCCTCTAATCTCCTAACCTAGGACAGAGCTATATGATTTCCCACACATTGGGAACTGTTTTATTTTCAAAGTGACACGCTAACTTTTAAATATACGTAAGGAACATGATTTTCAGAAGTTTCAAAATACCATTCCCCTCTAAAAAGTACCAGGGCTCCTTGGAGAGGTGAATGATTCTAGGGTGAGGAAGAAATGTTAAATGTACACAGACATTAGCTTGAAGAGGTTTCCACTTAATAAATCTAGAACAATTTGACTGTCAAAGTAGCAATTATAGAATGTAATTCTTTGAATAAAAAAGAATTCTATGGGTTCATAGTTATAGAAATCAACAAGTAAAGAAATAAAAAAAAAACAAATGGGAGAGGAGGAAAAGCTCTTCTTTCCAGGCAGATAACAGTACATAAATGTAGATGGGATTATGGAAAGAAAAAAACCACGATAAGACAAATGTCATGCAGATGATTGATTTAGTCTGGACTCTTTAACAGGTTATACTAAAGCTGATGTATGGAGGCATGATAAGTAAAAGATAGGAGTATAATCTCAAAATATCTTTCAGTGAAATATTTAATTCTATACAAGGAAAAAAAATGGGACTTAATGGTTGAGACACTTGGCAGAAACGGCAACATGAGTCTAGGGATATGTCAACATTGTTTGTCCCCTAATGTGATGTACTCAGAACACACTATCATTGACTGAATTTGCATTCCTGCCAAAAATGCATGAGCTGAGTCAGAACAAGAGTAAATATCATCTTACAAAAAAAATCATTAAAGTAAAAAGAAATCCTAACTTAAAATCTTTAATTGAGTAATTAGTTCAGTCTTACTTTTAATAGATATTATTTTTAGAGCAGTTTTATTTTATTTTTTTAATCTTTGTTTATTTTTGAGAGAGAGAGATCAGGGGAGAAACAAAGGGAGAGAGAGACACAGAATCTGAAGCAGGCTCCAGGTTCTGAGCTGTCATCAGAGAGCCTGACATGGGGCTCGAACTCATGAACTGTGAGATCATGACCTGAGCTGAACTCTGACACTTAACCAACTGAACCACCCAGGTGACCCTACAGCAGTTTTAAATTAAAAGCAAAATTGAGCAGAAAGTACAGAGAGTTCCCATATACCCCTTTCCCCACACATGAATAACCTCCCCTACTATAAACATCTTGTACTAGACTGGGACATTTGTTATAACTGATGAAACTACACTGACATCCTTATCATCCAAAGTCCACAGTTAACATTAGGACTTGTTCTTGTTATTGTGCATTCTGCGAATTTGGACAAATATGTAGTGACATGTATTAATTATCATAGTATCATACAGAATAGTTTCATTGCCCTAAAAATTCTTTGTGCTCTGCCTGTTTATTCCTTTATACCCACAACTTCTTTAAAATCATTTTCATGTTTTTATTTATTTTATTTTTGAGAGAGAGAGAGAAAGCAGGGGAGTGGCAGAGAGAAGGGAGATACAGAATCCAAAGCTGGCTCCAGGCTCCAAGCTGTCAGCACAGAGCCTGACACGGGGCTTAAAACCAAAGACCGTGAGATCATGACCTGAGCTGAAGTTGGACGCTTAACCGACTGAGCCACCCAGGCACCCCTCTTCATACCCACAACTTCTGACAATCACTGACCTTTTCAGTGTCTCCAAGGTTTTGCCTTTCTAGAATGTCATATCATGTGAATCATATAATAAGTAAATTTTTCAGTTTGGCTTATTTCACCTAGTGATATACATTTAACTTTCTTCTGTGTCTTTTCATGACTTGATAGCACATTTATTTTTAGTGCTGAATAATATTCTATTGTTTGGAGGGGTCACAGTTTATTTTTCCATTCACCAACTGAAGGCCATCCTATTTGCTTCCGGGTTTTGCTAATTATGAATAAAGCTGCTATATACATGCATGTGCAGGTTTTAGGGTGGACATAAGTTTTCAACTTCTTTGGGCAATACCAACCAGTGTAACTGCTATCATCAGTGTGATAATGTGGTAAGAATTTAGTTTTATATAGAGAAAGTATGCTTAACTTTAGTATATGAAGAAATGATCAAACTGTCTTCCATAAGCACCATCTTGCATTGTCACCAACAATTAACAATCCCTGTTGTTTCACATCTTTGTTAATATTTGATGCTGTCACTGTTCTCAATTTTGGTTATTTTAATAACTAGTGGTGCATCATTTTTTTGGTTTCTATTTCCTTGGTGACATATGATGCAGAATGTCTTTTCATATGCTTATTTGTCATCTGTGTATCTCTCATTGGGTGATGTATCTGTTAAGGTCTTTGACCCATTTTTAGTCAGTTTGTTCGTTTCCTTATTGTTGAATTCTGAGTTCTTTATGTTTTGAATATCAGATCTTTATCAGATATATCTTTTGAAAATATGTTCTCCCAATCTGTGACTTGTCTTAGTCTCTTGACATTGCTCTGCAGAGCAAATTTTTTTAATTTTAATGAAGTCAAACTTATCAATTATTTATTTTATGATTTGTGCCTTAAGTGTGATATCTGTAAAGCTATAGTCATTATATATCTTCTTCTATGTTATCTTCTAGGAGCTTTATAATTCTCTGTTTTACCTTTAAGTCTATGATTCATTTTGAATTGATTTTTGTGAAAAGTGTAAGGTCTGTATCTAGATTCAATTTTTTTGCATGTGGAAATCCAGTTCTTCCACTACTATTTGTTGAAAATACTGTATTTTCTTTATTACATTGTCTTTTCTCTTTTGTCAAAGATTGGTTGCCTGTATTAATATGGGCATATTTCTGGGCTCTGAATTCTGTTCCATTTTTCTATTTGTCTATTTTTTTTTACTAATACTACAGTCTCTTATTACAACTTTATAGTAGTTTTGAGGTCAGGTAATGTCAGTCTTCCAACTTTGTTCTCTTTCAATATCATGTTGGCTGTTCTGGATTTTTTGCCTCTCCATATACACTTTAGAATCAGATTGTTCATATCCATAAAATAACTTGCTGGGATTTTGATCAAGATTGCACTGAATCTATAAATCAATTTGGGAAGAACTGTCATCTTGTTAATAGTGAGTTTTCCTGTTCATGAACATGGAATATTCTCCATTTATTCAGTACTTCTTTGATTTTCTTCATCAGATTTCTGTAGTTTTCTTCATATAGAAATTATACCTATTTTGTTAGTGCTATACTTAAGCATTTCATTTTTGACTGCTAATATAAATGGTATCATTTTAAATTAGTGAAGGAAAGTGATTGACTTTTGTAAATTAACTTTGTATCCTGCAATCTTGCTACAATTACGTTAGATCCAGAACATTACTTTTCTTTTATTTTCTTTTTTCTTTTCTTTGTCTATTATTTTGGATCTTATGTATAGATGAGCAGGTCAGCTGTGAACAAAGACAAATGTATTTCTTTAATGATAATCTGTATACTTTTTATTTCCCTTTCTTGTCCTATTTCACTAGAAAATATGTTGTTGAAAAGCAGTGGTGAAAGGTTACATCTTTGCTTTATTTTTGATCTAGCAGTATAGCTTTGAGTTCTCACAATTAAGTATGATGTTAGTTAAAATTTTTTGTAAGTATTCTTTACCATGTTGAAGAAGTTCTCACCAATTCTTAGTTTACTGACAGTTTTTACCATGAACATTTGATTTTGTCTTATTTCTTTTCTATATATTTTGACATGATGATATGATTTTTCTTTTAGCCTATGGATAAGGTAGATCACATTACTTTGTTCTTGAATGTTGAACCAACCTTGCATACCTGAGATAAATCCTACTTGGGTATGATGTGTAACTCTTTTTGTTGCACTATTGGATTTGGTTTGCTAATACTTTGTTAAGGAGTTTTTTATCTATATTCGTGAGAGATATCAGTATGTAGTTTTTGTTATGGTTGTGATCATTTTTTTTTTCTGGTCACGTCTTTGGTTTTGATAGTAGGTTAATGCTGACCTCATAGAATGAGTTAGAAAGTATTCCTTCTGCTTCTCTCTTCTGAAAGTGATTGTAGAGAGTTAGTATAAATTCTTCCTTAGGTGTTTGTCAGAATTCACTAGTGAACCCATATGGACCTGTTGCTTTCTATTTTGGAAGGTAATTATTGATTCAATTTCTTTAATAGACTTATTAAGATTTTCTATCTTGTGTGAGTTTCGGTAGTTTGTATCTTTCAAGTTATTGTTCCATTTCATCTACTCTATCAAATTTGTGGGCATAATAGTGTTCATAGTATTCCTTTATTATCATTTTAATGTTATGGAATGGAATCTCTGGTTATATTACCTCTTTCATTTCTGATATTAGTAATTTTGACCCTCTTTTTTTTTCTTAAACTTATTTTAATTTGATATTTTTTAAAGATTGCACTTTATAGAAACCTAAAATAGGTTTAGGCTCATTATCATTTAAGTTCACAAACTTGAAACAGACTGTTGATTTAAATTGCTTCTTTCCCATTTTTTAAATGTGAGAACTTGGGCAATTATTAATTTCCTTTTGGTTCAGTTTTATTGCATGCAATTTTTAGTTAATGATCAATATTAGCTTTCTGGGTTACAATGATGATAGGTAAAATGAGAGTAGTAGGAAAATGATTTTGAATATCAGTATAACTATAGTCATTATTATGATTTGACACAATATGTCATTTGTTATTCTGAATTTCTGTGTTAAATAATAATATGTGGAATGTTAAAGAAAACCAAGGATGTTAAATGTTTATTAATTTTTATTTATTTTTTTAAAATTTTTTTTCAACATTTATTTATTTTTGGGACAGAGAGAGACAGAGCGTGAACAGGGGAGAGGCAGAGAGAGAGGGAGACACAGCATCGGAAACAGGCTCCAGGCTCTGAGCCATCAGCCCAGAGCCTACGCGGGGCTCGAACTCCCAGACCGCGAGATCGTGACCTGGCTGAAGTCGGACGCTTAACCGACTGCGCCACCCAGGCTCCCCAGGCTTAATTTTTAAATAATCTTTATAAGTTAGTAAATAAAAATACCAAAATTAAATAAAATCCAGGAACTTACCAATGGTTTTCTAAAAATCTATACTTATTAAAGGATAATTAATGTCTACAAGCTGAATTCAAAAGCCTAAAAAGCTGTATTTTTTAAATTGGGACTTCTCTAAATTCAGTATTAATGAACTAATCTGACAACAACTTTGTTACTGGTCTTTTACTAACCAAAACTACATTTAAAGATATAAACATACACACACACATGCACACACCCACACAAGCACACCAACAAAAAGAGTGAATTTCACTATAATAGAATATATATTAAAACTGGTTTTATACTTAGTTGCTGTTCAAGAGGGAAAATTAATAATTTCTACATGACTAAAATTTACAGGAAATCAACCAGCTTTATCTCTTGAGTGAGAAATGTATGTAATGACATTTGCAGGTCACTTTTTCTAGCAATATTGTCTTTTTAAGCTATGTTCTTAAACTAGGCATAATAAACTTTGGAATGTACTCTTTCAAAAGTCTCCATTAATCCATAATTTAGGTGGCATGAATAGGGGGAATATGTTTCAATGCACTAGGTAATAAAATTAGTTTGGTTTTTATATAAAGTTATTACATAGCAGCCTATAAAAGTAGCTAATTCTTTACAGTAAGAAAAATATTTGGTATTAAGTCTTCATTTAGCTTTTTAAAAATGTTTATTTATTTATTTTGAGAGAGAGAGAGAGAGAGAGAGCAAGTGTGGCCAGGGGAGGGTCAGAGAGAGAGAGGGAGAAAGAGAATCCCAAGCAGGTTCTGTGCTGTCAGCTCAGAACTCTCTGTGGGGCTGGATTTCATGAACCCTGAGATCATGATCTGAACTGAAACCAAGAGTGAGTTGGCCACTTACCTGATTGAGCCACTCAGGAGTCCCTAGCTTTCATTTGGCTTTTATGACAAAAATTTTAGATTGTTAATGGTTTTCATTGATGAAATACATTGAGAAATATAAAATAATAGAAAAAAAAAGAAATTTAGTGTTAAAAACAGAGATTAAAATTACCCTCAAAACTTTTAAAATCAAATAATTCTCCAACCATATAATTATCCCCCTTACAATCAGGTTTTGATTTGTTCTGCTAAATAAAAATATTTAGACATGCACGACAATTGGTGCTAAACAGCTACTATGTGTGCTAACGTGACACACAATTTTCTCTGCTAATTTTAGCCCACTACAATTAGTATGATCCAAAAGATGAAACAGAGAAGCAAGAAGTAGAAGAAATGAAGAGGAGGAAATGGAAAGAAAAAATGAAAAAAGAAGAGAGACTGAGAAAGAGGAGAAAGTAGAAATTGAAAAGGAAGGAAAAGTAGAGAAAAAGGAGTAGATGATGCAAAAAAGAAGATGAGGAAGAGAAGTAGGAGTAAGAGAAACAGGAGAAAGAAGAGGATGGAGTGGAGGAAGTTAAAGTGAAAGAGAAGACAGAAGAGGAAGAAAAATATGGAAGAGATAAAAAGAAGGACAGGCAAGAGGGATAAAAATGAGGAAAAAGAGAAGGAAAAAAAGGAGAAAATAATACAGAAAGAGGAATTAGTAAAAAACATTCCACAAAATAAAATAAGAAAAAATATTGTAATGTATGTTAACATTTCCATAAGAATGAGAAAGCTAAAAAATAACAACAAACAAAACACAAACATCACATTCTTTTTATTTTTTTAAGTGTATTTACTTATTTTTGATAGGGAGTGGCAGAGAAAGAGATGGACAGAAAGAATCCCAAGCAGGCTCTGCATTGTCAGTACAGAGCCTGACCTGGGGCTCCATCTCAGGAACCATGAGATCATGACCTGAGCCAAAATCAAGAGTCCGGTACTTAAGTCATTGAGCCACCCAGGCGTCCCCAAACACATTTTTTAAAATTTTTATTTATTTATTTTTTTGAGACAGAGAGAGACAGAGTGCGAGCCAAGGAGGAACAGAGAGAGAGAGAGAGACACAGAATCTGAAGCAGGCTCCAGGTTCTGAGCTGTCAGCACAGAGCTCAGTGCAGGGCTTGAACCCACCAGCAGTGAGATCATGACCTGAGCCGAAGTCAGATGCTTAACTGACTGAGCCACCCAGATGCCATCAAAACACATTCTTTATGGAATAGAGTAAAATCAAAACTCTGAAAAATTAGTTGAAGATACTTGATTCTTGTCTGTTACCTAATCAATTTCAGTTTATTTTTAATTCATTTACTATTAACTCACTGATAAATAAATTTAAAAAATTGTACATAGTAATATTGCATGGTTTTAAAATTATTCTGTACCTTTGCAATAATGCATTTTGTCCTTTGATTTATAGGGTCCTTTGATTTTACTCATTGAATATGACACAGTATGTTTTGTCCTTTTCAAAGAGTTAGATTTTGCTTTAGTAACCCATTCTACTTTTCTTTAAAACTTTCATAAACTGAAATAATTAGACTTCAAGAAAGTTGCTAAGGTATTACATGCTTGGGTGTGTATGCCTCACTCAGCTTCCCCCAAGGCTACCATTTTAAATAAGCATGGTGTAATTACCAAAAGCAAGATATTAATGTGATTATAATACAATCAAATAAATGTTTAAAAATTATGCAGTTTTCTCCAGTTTTACCACAAATATCTTTTTTCTGCTCTCAAGTTCAATGCAGAATATTAAAGCATCATGTCTGTTTCATCTCCTCCAAACTCTCACAGTTCTTCATTTTTTGCTGTTCCATATTCATGACTTGACACTTCTTAAAAGTGCCAATCGGATAAGTAAATCTAAGACAAATCTATCTGAGCATGGCAAGTGTAGTTAAGAATAACATGGAGGTGAAATGTCTTTATCATATCATATCAGTGGGTATATGTATCAATATATTTATTACTGGCGATATTAACATTGATATTTAGTTAGGATGGTGTTAGCCAGGTTTCTCCATTCTTTTTCCTTTCCATGATCTATTCATAGAAGTAAATAAATCCAGCCCAAAATAAATAGACAAGCTGTCAGTCTACACCTAGCAGAGGGAAGGGTATCAAATAATTTGTTGACATATTTTAAAACCACCACCACAATTAATTTATTTGCAGAAGAAGGGATATGTTGAAGCTGTACAGATATCTTATTTTTCTTCAAGGTTTGGCTCACTAATTTTAGCATTCATTGTTGGATCTTGATAGCAGCATTACTGTTTGTTACTAGTGGTGATTTTTAAAAATTTCCTTTAGTTGGGGCACCTCGGTGACTCAGTTGGTTAAGCGTCTGACTTCAGCTCAGGTCATGATCTCACAGTTCATGAGTTTGAGCCCCCACGTTGGGCTCTGTGCTGACACCTTGGAGCCTGGAGCGTGCTTCAAATTCTGTATGTCCCTCTCTCTCTGTCCTTTCCCTGCTCGTTCTCTCTCTCTATCTCTCTCAAAAACAAATAAACACTAAAAGAAACAAATTTTAAAAAACTCCTTTAGTCTTTTTATGTGTATTAATTGGAATTCTTCCAAAAGATGAGTCATTGATTCATTCCCATTTATTTATTCAGTCAGTTATTAATATCAGTATGGATCATGGATGTTTACTTTTTTGCTTATAATACGATGTTCTTGTGTCATTTTGCTTGAATTGTTCCAGTTTTGCCCATTGGCAGCTGAGATCTCTTTCTATTTAACCCTGTCTGTTGGGCATTGCAATCTCCATTCTCTTCCGTCTCCTCCTCCTCTATTCCCTGCTTCTTCTTTTAGCACTTTCTTACTCTTTGAAACTATAAAATGTCCTACACTAATCTTGTATTTTCCATGACCCAGCCCTAGATAAAATAAGTTGCTTAGAAAGCCTGTTTCCTTTTATTGGAGAGGAAAGCCTGTTTCCTTTTTTTTTTTTTTTAATTTTTTTTTCAACGTTTATTTATTTTTGGGACAGAGAGAGACAGAGCATGAACGGGGGAGGGGCAGAGAGAGAGGGAGACACAGAATTGGAAACAGGCTCCAGGCTCCGAGCCATCAGCCCAGAGCCTGACGCGGGGCTCGAACTCACGGACCGCGAGATCGTGACCTGGCTGAAGTCGGACGCTTAACCGACTGCGCCACCCAGGCGCCCCATGTTTCCTTTTATTTTGAAACCAAAATCGGGGGACTAGATTTGCTGATTACCATTAGGTCTGTACTCTTAGTTTCTCTCAAATGCCAGAACCAGGCAATGCATGAATGGATATTAAACAAGGTGCATACAGATATCTCTATATTTATATACATATATCTATCCATTATTAATTTAAATACACATGAATTAATATTTCTATCTCTGGCTTAAGTCCAGCACCACAGAATTAATCACAATTTATTCTAGCATCCTTCTCTTATTTCCTTATTTGTACTTTTCTTCCCAGACAGTGATAACCTAGTTCTGATTATCTACAATGTATTTTTTTATTTGTTCAGCTGCAGTATAAGAAAAGTAGTTTCAGAATTGATAATTTGTATTCCTGTGAGAAAACATTTATCACCTAGAGCAGAATGTGCCTTCATTTCCACTATGGTAAATATAAGGAAGAATGTAAATAAATAACAAGTATCTATTAAACAATTCTTATGAAGTCTAAAAATGACAATATAGAATGGACACCTGGGTGGCTCAGTGTCCAATTCTTGATTTCGGCTCAGGTCATGATCTGAAAGTTCGTTAGTTCGAGCCCCAGGTTTGGCTCTGTGCTGACAGTGTGAAGGTTGCTTGCCTGGGGTTCTCTCTCTCCCTCCTTCTCTGCCTGTCCCTCACTCGTGAATGCACAAATGCTCTCTTTCAAAATAAATGAATAAACTTAAAAAAATGACAATATAGAAGTAATATATATGATAATATTTTGTCTGTAAGTAGAAAAGAGGGAAATGAAGTTAAAATATTCAAAGGCCATTTTCATGTTCAGAAGGAAGGTTTAGATAATAATGTTAAAACTAAAGTAAGTACATTTGCCATATTTTTCAGACTAATTATTGAAAGAATAATAACAGACTATATAACTTCCAAACTGACTACAAAGAAAATAAAATAGTAAAAAAAAATGGCCCATGCACCCCCTAAAAAGATCAACAATAATAAAGCAAAAACAAAGTAAGAGAGTAGATGAAAATGTGACTATGTGTGTAATGACATAAATTATAAATAGTTCAAAAGACCTTTGTAAAGATAAAGACTGTCAAACAAAATTAAAGACCCCAAATGTATTTTATTTACATGAAACATATCTAAGATATAAGAATAAAGAAGTTTTTTTAAGTTGGATAAATTAAATACAGAAAAAATAATTTTATTGCCATATTGGAATTGCTATAGCATCTAAAAATTTTTTTAGACTTATGTAAATTTAGGAAATTATGCTAAAGTACTTTAAAGCTCTCTGGAGTTTAAGTTATTTAAATTATCTGCTTTCCTTGGTGCTTATGTAGAGTGCTAGATGCAAAGAGAGCATTAGTACTTATTCATATAAAACATTAAGGGAATTAGTGATTTTTTTCTTACATTCCACATGGCTCTAATTTCTTTTTTAATGCAGAAATATTTAAAATATGTAATTATATTTCCCTAGTATACTGAATCTGAGAATGCATCTGGCATAGATATGTGTCAACCTAAACTAAATTTGGGGAAACTAAAGCACTTTAATTAAAGGCTCTGCATTTATTCATCTTAAAGTGGATTTCACTGGCTCAGTCCCTTCAAAAACACTGGATGATTTCTATTAGCATATAAACAAGTTTGAGGTTTATAAAGTCAACTGATTATTGCTATTATAATCATAGAATCAAGTGCAAATAACTAATGCTGTTATTGTATACTATCATCAAGAACATTGTAAGAATAAAAAAAGTTGCTTAACTCCTAATGTTTTACTATATAACAGGTAAAAATAATTGTCTTCCTTTTGATTTCCTGTGCAGGATTTTTTTTAAAGTCCAATAGTGATTTGAAGCCTTTTAAGAATCTGGATAAAATAGGTACTAAGATAATGAAAGCACTTGAATAATTTATATGAAATTGGTGACTATGACTATGGGTGGCCTATGTGAAACTTTTTTGTTTTTAAGAGACAGAGGGAGAGAGAGAGAGAGCAGAGAAGAGGGGCAAAGGGAGACAGAGAATCTTGCATGAAGCCTGACACAGGGCTTGATCCCACGACCCTGGGATCACTTCCTGAGATGTAATCAAGAGTTGGACATTCAACCAACTGAGCCACCCAGGAGCTCCACTATCTGAATATTTTTAAATGTTTATGTCATACAAAGTATATTGGAGTTAAAACAGATCCATTGTATCTTTCCAATGTATTATAACTATGCTTATGCAAGCATGTATATGGTACTTTGTTGAACAAATATCTTAGGATATATACTCAACAAATCCCTTTACATCATATATTTAAAATGTGTTAATTATAAGCAGAAAAAGAAATATTGTTATAGTACTCACTGAATGTAAGTCAAATACTCTTATCATGCCACTAATCTTGAAGCTTAATCTAATCAAGATAAGGAAATTAGTTACTTAATAACTTAAACAAAACAAATTTGATGTTTAAAATTGTGATGATTAGCATATAGAAGTGTTTTTCTCTACGGTAAAATAAATATGGCAGTAATTTCACCTGGACTTAAATAATTTTAATATGTAATTTTGTACATTGTTCTTTCAGTGTCTTAAGAGAAACACCATTAAATGAATTCTTAAAAATGTGCACTATTTCATTATAGATGAATATCAAAATATTAACTATATTCCTTAGATAATTGAGAACTCAACATAAATTATTTTCTAAAAGTATTAAAATTCTGAAATTTCAAACATCCTTAAATTTTGGGACAAAGAGTAACCGTTCAACATGCAGCATTAAAAAATAGTGGGGTTTTGTAATGCTTATTTAAGCATGGAGACTTGACCTTTCTTCTCTTTATCAGATAAGCCTGATTTGGTAGCAAGATCATATTTGTACTCCCACCAAAATAGTGTAAAAGATAGCATGTTAACTAACCTCTCAGTAGTGCTGAAATCTTCCACAGAGGAAATAAACATTGGCTATCCTGCAACAATTTCCCAGTTACCAGGGTCATCATACTGCAAAGAGTGAAATTTAATTAGTTAATTACCTTATTTATTTTGTGAGAGGTGGTGGTGGTAAACATTATTCTTTTAGGCCACTTGGGTAAACTATTAGAGAAACAATTTCATTTTAATGATGATATATACATGCTGATATGATATATATATATATATCATTATTAAAATGAAATTACATATAGAGACAAAATTGGTTAACTTTATATATATATTTATGAAACATGCTAGTGCCAAAACATGGGTACATCACATGTCAGTTTTTATAACTGTTGTGTACTGTGTAGAGAGTAAAAAGTACGATGCATCATCAGAATTTTTTATTATGACTAGTGATATCAAAAAGACTGAGAGTATTATTTTATTAGCCATAAAAAAATCTGAGTGTATTTTTTAAATGTTTATTAATTTATTTTGAGAGACAGATATAGAGCAAGTGGGGGAGGGGTGGAGAGAGAGGAAGAGAGAGAGGGAGAGAGAGAATCTCAAGCAGGCTCCATGCTCACAGCATGGAGCCAGATACAGGGCTTGAACTCAACAACCACAAGATCATGACCTGAGCCAAAACCAAGAGTTGGACACTTAATTGACTCAGACACCCCAGTATCCCTGAGTATATTTCTTTAATTTGGAAATTTGAATTTAATTCCAAGATGGAGCTATAAAGCAAAATCACACTCAGTCAAAAACACTAGTGTTAAGGGTGCCTGGGTGGCTCAGTCAGTTGAGCATCGAACTCTTGATATTGGTTCAGGTCATGATCCCAGGGTCATGGGATCAAGCCCCAAGTCAGGCTCTGTAATGAGCGTGGAGCCTGCTTTGAGTTTCTCTCTCTCTCTCTCTCTCTCTCTCTCTCTCTCTCTCTCTGTATCCCCCCCTGCCCCTCTCCAGCACTCGTTCTCTCTCTCTCTCTAAAACATAAATACATGAATAAGTAAATAAATAAATAAATAAATAAATAAATAATAAATAAATAAAACACTAGTGTTAAAAATCATAGCGTGGAAATTATTACGGATGAAAATTATCTTAGTACCATATTTATATTTTATGCCTATGTATTCAAGGATTGTGCTCAGCACTAAAGAACAGAGAGAAGAGGGGAAGACACAGCATACAAGTAACCTATAGGCTAGTGAGCAAAACAGGCAGAAAGATAGGATGTCCTGTGTCGCAATGGAGTAGGTCCTGTTGTTATAGGACTGGAGTAGTGGGACACTTAACAATTTTGAAAAATCAAGAGAAGGTCTAGAGAAAGTAGCATAATACAAATGAGCCAGAGGCAGAGGGAATAAGGAGAGTAAAGTGAGTGGAATTTATTCCATAAAGAAAAAGTTACACCATAAAGTATGCCATAAATAACATGTAATTGAAGGTGTTTGGAATACAGAATTGAATTCAGGGTGGTGGTGAAAAAAGAGTCTTAAAAAAGAAACAGAAGCCAGAAAATTAAGGATATTGAATTCTACAATAAGGAATTTGTAAGTTTATGTATGTATGTATGTATGTATGTATGTATTTAGAGCATTCATGAGTGCACACAAGAAAGCATGGAGCCTGACTTGGGGATCGATCCCATGATCACTAAGTCACAAGCTGAGTTATAATCAACAGTCCAACACTCAATTGCCTGTGCCACCCAGGCACCCCAAGGAATTTGGAATTTTAGCTTGAAGACACCAGCTGACAAATAAGGTGGGGTCTTTTTTGTGTTGTTTTTGTTGTTGTTGTTGTTTTGTATTGTTTTGTTTTGTTTCACAACAGTGACCATTATGACCATTGTGGTATCACGTGGAATATAATTTAGCCTTGGATAAACTAAGAAACAGGCAAAACAGTCAAGAACTTTCTGGACATTTCGATGGAAGGATGGAAACTGCTAAATTACAAAGTTAGATATTGCATCTAGAGTTGGAAAAAAACTAGTATGAAACAGAAGAGAGATCTTGGCTAAAGGTATTTATTTTCAGAAATTTGGTAAAAGTATACCTAAGAAGCCATGTTTAAGAACACCAGCTTTGTTTGTTTAATTTCTTTATTTTCCATTCAGCCTTCTAAGGAGATATGCAGAAGGGTACTTCACAAAAAACCAAAAATCTTCATTTATATAAATATTTTTGACCTGTCCAACATTCTGGGTTCAGTCTGCTATATAAAACTACTATGGGTGTTCCGAGAAGAAAATAATCAGATCCTAAGAATGAGAAGCTTATCCAGCCTTTAGAAGGACTGTTAAAGTCAAAGTCAGTGAAATCCTTCACTAGTTTTTAAGAACTCTGAAGGACAGGAGTCTCAGCTGCTTACAGCCCCCAAATGAGTAAGACACAGGAGATCTACCAGAAGCCATCACAAAACCCATCTCTACCCTATACTTACAGGTCTGCCTGCTACCAGAGAATAATGCTTTCTTCTCTTCTACTTCCAATTAATTGTTTAAGTACTGATTATTGGTGGTCATTCTAACCTAGTTGTCCAGTAACAAAAGACTCTGATTTGTTAAGTCCCCACGATTCTCCCTGATTGGCAGGGTAGCGTAGTGAGTGGGGTAATGCTGTCTCTGCAATCAATAATTGAGGATAGCCTTATAACTCTTTCTAATTTTCTGTTCTGGTAGCTATGGTGAACCACTGGAAGCCATCCTATGTTAAAACTAGACGCTAGCCTGTAAAGTCTGCTCATATTTATTTCATTCTTTTCTAAAAGATGAAAACATATAAGGCAAACTGCCTTACATAAGAACATATCAGAAGAATTAAAGTAAATATAAGGTCATAAAAATCAGCAGTTAATTTAAAACCATTATTTGTCTATGCTTGAGTTTATAACATATATGTTTATATATTGTTAAGGAATATATCTAAATATATCATTAATTTTAAAACCAAAAAATAAATAGATATTTAGTTATTTCAGAGCTATATTAGATTCTCTATAGTAAGCTCAAATTCACATTTTTAAATCTATTTTCAAAATCATATAGTTAAAAAAATTTTTTTTGGATGCCTTAAATCAGTTTTCAAATTTAAGTCTTTTTTGTCACAGGTACTGTGTCTGACAATGTTTTTTGGTTTTTGGGTTTTGTTTTTTTTTTTTTGCTTTTAATTGTTTTTAATGTTTATTTATTTTTGAGAGAGACAGAGACAGAATGATAGTGGGTTAGGGGCAGAGAGAAAGGGAGACACAGAATCCAAAGCAAGCTCCAGGTTCCGAGTTGTCAGCACAGAGCCTGATGCCTGCTCCAACTCACGAACTTCGAGATCATGACCTGAGCTGCAGTCTGACACTTAACTGACAGCCACCCAGGCACCACTGACAATGGTTTTATTAACCTAAAGGTTGTCCTGATAATAGTGTCTAAAGGTAAAACTAAAGATTTTGGTAAGGAAGTAAAGCATCTTTTTCGTTTCAAAGCAATAATATCACAACCTATATTTTCAAATATACTTACATTCATACTTCCATGTTATAATTCCTATCCAGAAATTTATATAAATTTCACTTGCTGAATTAAAAAAATGAAGAATATGAATAAAATAATATCCCAAATGGAATGTTCTGGTAATTTTTGAATTCAGTCTTAATTGAACCCCTCCCTTTACTAATACAGAGAAAATTATGTCACATAGAAGGTTAACTTGTCAGCAGTCATGAATCAACTATCTCATCCTTAAGGTGGAATCCTAATGCAGGATATCTTGGTTGACAGTTTTCTGCCATGTAAAAAGATAAATTAGGTGATTCATTTATGTTTACAAATTTGGCTGGTTTTGACCAGATTGAGCAAGTGGACAGAGAAATGTGCCATAGGCAGAGAAGGGAGCCTGTAATTCTGTGCACTTATTTTCTCCAGAGAACTTGGTCATGAATAAGCAGCCCGGGCATTTCCCTTTGTTTTACATTCTGTTCTCATACACTATGCCAGCCCATCGTCTGAACACATCATCTCACTGTGCAGCCAAGTTTTAAGACCATCTGGTACACTTAGGATCCAGAAAATTGTGAAATTCTGAGAAACAGTGGCCTGTCAGTGCCTGAATAAAACACTCTCATCTAAGCTAATAACTTGACAGTTGTATGTTCATCTAAATTTAGATCATTATATTTGATTTTGATCTCAATATCTGTGTGTGTATGTATGTATGTGTGTGTGTGTGTGTGTGTTTCTAATGTCCATGTGTTTATGAGAGTAAGACTTCCACAAACCAACTTTGTGTAACTTGTTAAAAGATTTAAATCTGAAGTGCTTAGTCCACAAATTTATAAAATAATGTGATACATTTCAGGAAACTCATTGCACCTCAGAAAATTGCTTATAATTAAGAAAGTGAAAAACTGAACTCTTGATTTCCCACCGTCAGACTTCGTTTCAGGTCATGATCCCACGTTCGTGGGTTCAAGTCCCAGGTGGAGCTCTGTGGTGACAGCACAGAGTCTGGAGCCTGAGATTCTGTATCTCCCTCTCTCTCTGCCCCTCCCGCATTCATTCTCTCTCTCTCACTCTCTTTCTCTCTCTCTCCTTAACTGCCTTGCTTAACTCTATCTTTCTCCATATAATTATCATCTGACAATCATTGATCTAATTTCATTTAACTTAAGAAATTATTAACTATAAGATTTTCTGTTAGTTTATTTAGTATTAAAGCATTTAGAGTTAAACTGACCTATTACTTTCCCACCACTTAAACATTTCATTTTATGCTTTAAAAAGGTCTTATATACACATTTAAATACATTTTTAATCATTGATTTACTTTGACACATATGTTAATAGGTAAATCAAACAAACTGGCAAAAGCATTCCTAAAACATTTTCATATTCAGAGTGATATTTCACTTTTCTGATTCAGGATTTTTAATATCCGGATTTTTCCATACAGTGACATCAAGAAATTTGGAGATGCAGCATTTCTTAAGAGTGTCTAAGTCCCTTTGACTTTCTTCAAAACAGCTGACATCCAGTGTTTATACCGCTACTTTTTTTTTTTTATGTTATTCTAGGATGATGTGGCCTGTGCCCCATCCTCACAGAATACTTTGTATTTATCAGTTATTGCTACAGGGCAGACAGCAAAAATATCTCAGTGGCATACGATAATGAAGTCACATGGAAAAGTCAGCAACTGAGGGATGGAAATGTATGCTCCTTTCACAAAGGCCAGGAACGGTGATCATAGCATGGAGTGGTAGTAACAAGGGGATTATTATTTGTTGAACAATAATTATACATACATATAATAATGGGACTATTTTTAGGATCTTTCTCTTGAGTTGGTCCACTCTCCAGTGAATGTTCTAGTATTTTCACTAAAGTGTAAAGGTCTGGCTACCAGGTTTGAGAGAAAAATGCATAAAAGTTCTTCAAGTCATTAAATTCACTGTATCACTTATCACTTAATAATTATGTTTTAATATACTCCCTGTGCCTTTGTGCCTTGTGTCCCTTGATCCAAAGATCTTCCATTTCATCCAATGTAGAGAATAAAACCCCAGACCTCTGTCCAGCTCTGTGCAGTGGATTAGATCTGTGCATCAAACTGTTTATTACATAAACTTTCAGCCTTTATGTTTTACATTTTGTTTCATTGCTACTTACAGTGAAAGCTGGTTGAAGAAATTAGCTTTTTGCTATGTCACAAGCCACCCCAAAATTTAATCACTTAAAATAGTAAGCATTTATTTGCTCACAATTCTGAGCTCAGTAGTTTAGGTTGAGCTCTGTTGGGATGGCTCATTTCTGATTCATGTGTTACTGGCCTTCTTTGTGTCTGTCTCAGCTGAAAAAGCTCTCTGTGTGGTCTTTCATTTTCTAGCACAGACTTATTTACTTGTCAGCAGGATTTTAAGAGGGCACAAATGGAAACTACATGGTGTCTTGTGCCTAGGCTCAGGCCTCAAGCAAAGCCACATCTGCCACATTTTGGGTCAAATCACAAGGCTTACCCAAGTTTAAGGAGTAGACCTCACTGCAGCTAGAACATCTGTGTCGCCATTAGCAATCTACCATGCTGGCGCCTCAAATCCTGAACATTAGGAGGCTTGTGTGAAAGAAATCAGGTGTTTCTCAGATTTCTCCACCTGAAAAACAATTTTTTTTTCAGTCTTCTAACATAGTTCTCACTTATCCATTAGAATTTTTCCACTTCTATCAATATGTTTCTGCTCTCTTCTCTGCTTTTGTGTTAGTCCTTCCAAGTTTATTCCACTCCCTGTGCTCCAAAGTAACATAGAACAAAAACCAGACTATCTTTTTTATTTGCATAAACTTCCAGGAGGAAGCAAATTTAAAGCCTGTGTGAAATTCAACATCCTTAACCAGAGACACTATGCCACTACTCTACCTGGAAAATCCCTATTTAGCCTTCAAAATCCTACTGTGTAGCACCCACCTTAGTGAGATCTTCCTTAACCACTTCACAGATAGATTTGATCAATTCCCTTTTTAAATTTATATGTCTATTTATGAATCTATCATTTTATTTACCACACTACATTAGAATTGCTTTAGCAAAATGGAATGACTGTTAAAAGTGCAGGCTTTGGAGCCAACTACCTGGGTCAAATCTCAAGTTCACCACTGACTGGCTATGTGACCTTGGCACATTTCCTGAGCTCTTAATACCTGTGTCCAATTCTCCTAAAGTTGTTCTCAGAGTTAAAGAAATTGACCCAGGTAGATTACTTAGAACAATGCCTGGTACATATTGAGAGGAGAGTAAGTGCTATTTATTATAACTATATATATATTTTTTTTTCCTGAGACCAGACTATGAGCTAATTAAGTATTCAAATTACATATTTCTCATCTTTACAACCCTAGGGGGGTGCGGTGTCACCACTCAGTATTTGCTGCATAAATAAGGGAATATCTCAGAACCCCATTCATCTCATAAAACCTCCTGTGGTGATCCTAGCACAGCTTGTTCTCTCATCTTCCACTTGCCCTAGGATCCTTTGTCAGGGAGAACAAATGTGGTATCCAGCTAGGCTCTGCTCTCCATATTTATTGTCCTATCAATATCCTAAATGCTTCATTTCTAAAGATTTTTAAATATTTGATTTCTGGTAGGTGCAGAACTAGGAACAAAGGGTAGATATGAACATGAATGAGACACCAACAACTCTCCTACATGTAAAAGTAATTTTGAGTATAATAATTAAAATTTATGCTATCTCTGTTGTCAGGTTTTAGGGTACAAAAATGTTTGGTTTTATGCCTTCCTATAACCTAATTATTAATACCTCAAATTTTAATATGAGGAAGTACCTTCTGATTTCTCCTATTAAACCTTTGATTCAAGAGGGCACAGACATAGTTCACTCTCATACTGATTGGTATTTTACTCATGTCATTTAGCTGGTGAAAAGGATTAAGATTAGATGTTATGATGATGTCCATCATCAAGAGTTCTACATCTTTATACGTTTTGAACATCACTTGGGAATATAATACTTTATTTAATCCTATTATCTTGTGAGATGAATGTACTACCTCCATATTACATAGGATAAAACAGAGGCTCTAAGAGACAAATCACATGTTAAAACTGAGAAGTCAAGTTTGTTGTCAGCCACCATCCCAGAGAGGAAATGCTGATTTTACCCCTCAGGTCTCATTGAACATTTAGGAAATATTTTACATGGAGTACTAAATAAATTGCCAGTTCTTCAGGGAAAAAAAAAAACATATGCCCACAAACATTCCATTAAAATGTTGAATTTATGTGGGATGAATCTTTGGGTTTCTCCTCTATTGTCCTTAGAACAGTGTTCATACAACAAATCACTTTTTAAGAATTTATTGAATATTGAGTGAATGGATAAGGTGAAGAGCACTTGAGATAATCACTAGCTTTCTTCTCTGGTTATTTATATAAAAATCCTTAATCAAGGGGCGCCTGGGTGGCGCAGTCGGTTAAGCGTCCGACTTCAGCCAGGTCACGATCTCACGGTCCGTGAGTTCGAGCCCTGCATCAGGCTCTGGGCTGATGGCTCGGAGCCTGGAGCCTGCTTCTGATTCTGTGTCTCCCTCTTTCTCTGCCCCTCCCCCATTCATGCTCTGTCTCTCTCTGTCCCAAAAATAAATAAAAAACGTTGAAAAAAAATCCTTAATCAAAATCTTATTTTTCTCATAGACCCTATTATGAGTTGACTTGTCCTTCCCCAAAATTCATATGTAAAAGTCCTGACCTTCAATATATCAGAATGTGACCTTATTTGGAAATAGAGTCTTAAAAGAAGCAATAAGGTTAAAATGAGTTCATTTGGGTGGACCCATTCAATATCACTGTTATCCTAATAAAAAGGGAAAATTTGTAGAAAGGCACATAAACATAATATGAAGATTATGGGAATAGGCATAGGGAGTAGATGGTGATATACAAAAAAAAAAAAAAAAAAAAAAAAAAAGGCCTGGCACAGATTCTTCCCCAATAGCCCTCAGAAGTAATAAGCCTTGCCAACACTTTGATTTGGGCTTCTAGCCTCGAGAAATGTTATAAGATAAGTATATTTTATTTCTGTGAACTTGTTATGGCCACCCTAGAAAAGTAATACAGACCCTACTTCCTGTTGTCACTACCTTAAATTATATCTAGAATCTAGCCACTTTTCACTACTGTGCCTGTCCTACTCTAGTGCAAGCCATCATCATTTCTTGCCAAGATTATTCAACTATCTCTTAATCTCCAGGTATATGTCCTTATCTTTCTATTTTTCACAGAGTAGCCATATTGTTACTTTGAATGTATGTCAGATTCATGTTAATCCTTAAAACTTTTAGAAGTGCCCCATATTTACCAAGACACAAAGCAAAGTCCTTATTTTGGCTGATAAGACCATACATAATTGAGTCCTCTGCTATCTCTATGACCTTATCATCTCTTCTCCATTCCTTCATCCAACTCTAGGCTCTGCTCCACCATACTGACCTCTTACGTCTTCCTTGAACATGGTAATCATGTGTTTGCCTCTGGAGTTTGTACTTAATGTTCCCTTTCCTTGGAATGTTCATCCCTGATATAGCCGAATTTCTTTCACTTTCTTCCAGTTTCTGTAAAACATGACTTTGCCAGTCAAGTCTCTATTGACCAAACTCTATAAAATGGCACCTCAGTCTCTCATAATTCTCTGATAATTCACTCTCTGGCATAGTACATAAATACTTAAACAATTCATAACAAAAAAATAGAGCAATAATTTAGGGTTACCTATAGTATTTTCTCTCATGTGATTGAAGACACTATTGAATTTAAAAGGAAAAATTGATATCTAAAAGCCTTTTCTTATAATAAGCACTGGGGGTTTCTAGCTTTTAGAAAGATGTAACAAAACTCACCTACTGCCATCTGGTTCCTTACACTATAGTTGGAGAAGTGTTCTGATGTCATCTCTATGTCTCAGGAGAAACATGGAGGATTTCATAAAGGTCATATCTGAATAGGTCTTGAAGAATGTATGAAAGGCCAAACCAGATAAAAAAGAAAAGACATTCCAATCACATTATTAGCATGCACAAAAATGCTTGTCAAGAATAATATTTAAAATATAATACATTCAGAAATTATTTAATTGCAAAACACAGAGCCACCTGTGGGAACAAGCACAGCTCCAACACTGGTTGCCTAACTTGCTTATGTCAAGCCCCACCTCCTGTGCTCTGCGAGGATTGCTCTTCTCAGTAAAGATTGCCTCAGTCCTAGCTCCATGGTCCCCTTTCCCAGAAGACAAGCACAAGCCCCTGCTCACACCACATCTCCTGACCAGAACTCTGCAGGGTCTCAGTTCTTGTGTAAGTGGTGTCAGGTCTCATTTCACAAGCAGACCAGAACACACCTTGTTAAAACTTGCCACATTCAGGCTAGGGACTAAACACTGCCCACAGCAGGCAAAGGAAGACTACAGACAACTGACCTGAAGGACAGAGCAGCCAAAACACAACTGCAGAGTATACACAGCACACACTGGAGATACTCCCTGACACACCAGTCCCTGGGACTATATGACATCTTCTTCTTAAGGACATTACTTTCAGGAGCAAGAAACATAACTGGCTTTTCTAACACACAGGAGAGGGCAAAGACTTAGACAAACTACCAAGACAGAGGAATTCATGAAAGAACAAAGATATCTTGAAAGAACAAGATAAGGCCATGGCCAGAGATCTAAGCAAAAAACAACAACAACAAAAAAAACAAAAAACAAAAAACAAAAAACAAAAAACAAAAAAACTATAAGTAACATGCCTGATGAAGAATTTAAAGCAATACTCATAAAGATACTCACTGGGCTTGAGAAAAGAATAGAGAACATCAGTGAGACCCTTACCACAGAGATAAAATAGTTAGCAAGCAACCAATCAGAGATGGAGAGTCCAAAGAAGGAGATTAGAAACACGCTTGATGCAATAAATAACAGGCTGGAAGAAGTAGGGGAATGAATTACTGACCCAGAAGGTAAAATAATGGAAAAGAGTAAAGCTGAACTAAAGGGAGAAATAATTATGCAACATCAGAATAGACTTAGGGAACTCAGTGACTCCATCAAATATAATTACATCATGTTATGGGAGTCCTAGAAGAAGAGAGAGAAAATGGGGTAAAAAATTTATTTCAAGAAATAATAGCAGTAAACTTCCTTAAATTAGGGAGGGAAGCAGACATCCAGATCCAGGAGGCAAAGGGAATTCCCATAAAAATCAGCAAAAAGAGGCCAACACCAAGATATATTATAATTAAATTTGCTAAATACATGATTAAGAAAAAAAAAAAACGCTGAAAAGCAGCATGACAAAAGAAGTCCCAAAATTACAAGGGAAGACCCATAAGGCTAGCTGCAGATATATCAACAGAAACTTGGCAAGCCAGAAATAAGTGGCATGATATGCTCAAAGAGCTCAATGGGAAAATTCTTCAGCCAAGATATTCTATCCAGCAAAACTATCATTCAGAATAGAAGGAGAGATAAAGAGTTTTCCAGAAAAACAAAATTAAAGTAGTTTGTAACTACTAAATCAGCCCTGCAAGGGCTGAGTGCAAGGGGGACTCTGAGTGCAAAGGGGAGAACAAAAGTGACAAAGGTGAGAGAGGATCAGAGAAATTTCTAGAAACAATGACAAAGCAAGTATTAAAATGGCAATAAATACATATCTATCAATAATTACTCAATGTAAATGGACTACATACTTCAATCAGAATATATAGTATGTGAGAATGGATTTAAAAAAATGACCTATCTATATGTTGCCTACAAGAGACTCATTTTAGACCTAAAGACACCTGCAGATTGAAAGTGAAGGGGTAGGGAAACATTTACCACACAAATGGAAAAGAAAGCCAAGTGAAAGTAGAAAAACTTATATTGGACAAACTAGACTTTAAAACAAAGGTTATAAAAAGAGACAAAAAAGACACTATATAATAATAAAGGGAACAATTCAAAATAACATATAACAATTGTCAATATTTATTCACCCAACATGATAGAACCCAAATATATGAAATAATTAATAACAAACATAAAGGAACTAATTGATAATAACACATTAATAATAGGGGACTCTAACACCCCAATTATATCAATGGACATATTATCTAAATCGAAAATAAACAAGGAAACAATGGCTTTGAATGATAAGACATCCATTCACGTTTAAAACCCTCAACAAACTAAGTTTAGAGGAAACCTACTTCCAGATAATAAAGACCATATATGAAAATCTCACAGCTACTATTGTCAAAATAAAAGTCATCCAATGGGCAAAAAGAAGTCAAACTTTCTCTATTTGTAGATGACATAATACTCTATAGAAAACCTGAAAGACTCCACCAAAAACCTGCTAGAACCATTACACAAATTCGGTAAAGTCACAGGATACAAAATCAACATACAGAAATTTGTTGCATTTTATACACCAATAATGAAGGAGCAGAAAGAGAAATCAAGGAATCAATCCCATTCAGAACTGCACCAAAAACTATAAGATACCTAAGAAAAACCTAACCAAAAAGGTGAAAGCTCTGTATTCTGAAAACTATAAAAAAATAATGAAAGGAATTGAAGATGACACAAAGAAATGGAAAAAGCATTACACACTCATAGACTGAAAGAATATTGTTAGATTGCAATCATGGATTACAAATATTGTTAGAATGTCTACACTAGTCAAAGCAATCTACACATTTAATGTAATCCTTATCAAAACACCATCTGCATTTTTCAAAGAACCAAAATAAACAATCCTAAAATTTGTATGGAACTACAAAAGACCTAGAATAGCCAAAGCAATTTGAAAAAAGGAAAACAAACCTGGAGGCATCACAATTCTGGACTTCAAGTTATATTACAAAGCTGTAGTGATCAAGCCAGTATTGTACTGGGTGCAAAAATAGATACATAGATCAACGTAACCCAATAGAAAACCTAGAAACTAACCCACAACAATATTGTCAATTAATCTTCAAAAAGCAGGAAAGAATATTTCATGAAAAAAAAATTCTCTTCAACAAATGGTGTTGGGAAAACTGGACAACAACATGCACAAGAACGGAACTGGACCACTTTCTTACACCAAACATAAAAATAAATTCAAGGTGGATTAAAGACTTAAATATGAGACCTGAAACTGTAAAAATCTTAGAAAAGAAGGCAAGCAGTAATCTCTCTGACATTGACCAAAGCAACTTCTTTCTAGATATGTGTCCTGAGGGAAGGGAAAAAAAAAGCAAAAATGAACTATTGGGACCTCATCAAAAAAAGTATCTGTACAGCAAAATAAACAATCAACAAAACTAAAAAGCAAGCTATGGAATGGGACAATATATTTAAAAATGACATCGCTGGGGCGCCTGGGTGGCGCAGTCGGTTAAGCGTCCGACTTCAGCCAGGTCACGATCTCGCGGTCCGGGAGTTCGAGCCCCGCGTCAGGCTCTGGGCTGATGGTTCAGAGCCTGGAGCCTGTTTCCGATTCTGAGTCTCCCTCTCTCTCTGCCCCTCCACCATTCATGTTCTGTCTCTCTCTGTCCCAAAAATAAATAAACGTTGAAAAAATAAATAAATAAATAAATAAATAAATAAATAAATAAATAAATAAATAAATAAATAAAATAAAAATGACATCGCTGATAAAAGGTTAGTATCCAAAACATATAAAGAAGATATATAACTAGGAGCGCCTGGTGGCTCAGTCAGTTGAGCGTCCAACTTCGGCTCAGGTCATGATCTCACAGTCTGTGAGTTTGAGCCCCGCATCAGGCTCTCGGTTGACAGCTCGGAGCCTGGAGCCTGCTTCAGATTCTGCGTCACCCCCTCTCTCTCTGCCCTTCCTCAGCTCATGCTCTGTCCCTCTCTCTCTGTTAAAAATAAAAAAAAACATTAAAAAAAAGAACTTATAAAACTCAATATCCAAAAATAAATAATTCAAATAAAAAATGGACAGAAGGCATGAATAGACATTTTTCCAAAGAAGATACCCAGATGACCAATAGACACATGAAAAGATGCTCAACACCACTCATCATCAGGGAAATACAAATCAAAACTACAATGAGATATTGCCTCAAAACCTACCAGAAGGGCTAAAATCAACAACATAAGAAACAATGGGTGTTGGTGAGGATGTGGAGAAAGGTGAACCCTCTTGCACTATTGGAGGGAATGCAAGCTGGTGCAGCCACTCTGGAAAACAGTATGAAGTTTCCTCAAATAGTTAAAAATAAAATTGTCCTATGATCTAGCAATTTCACTACTAGATATTTACCCAAAGGTTACAAAAATACTAATCCAAACGGATATAAGTACCCCAATGATTATAGCAGCATTATCTACAATAGCCACATTATGGAAACAGCCCAAGTGTCCATCAACTGATGAATGGATATAGAAGGCATGATTATATATGTATGTATGTATATTATATATATATATATGTATGTATATATATGTATATATATATATATACATATATATATATACACACATATAGATAGATAGATAGATAGATAGATAGATAGATAGATACATAGATAGATATCTTCTTGGAGAACCCATCCTATGTTGCAAGCAATAGAACCAAAAATATATTAGTTCCAATAGCCACTACTATAGTGGGGTAAGAGAAATTGTTTAAACCTCCCAGGGATTACAAACAACACGTTGTTACAACATGTAACAAGGAGAAGCCACTTTCTGAGATTTCCCAATTTAATTTACACTCCTGGCCCTCTCAAGACCATGAAATGACCACTTTCAAATGCTTTCATGCGTAAGTGGCAAATTTTCTTCTCTGTAGCTTGTCCAATTCTCATATTTGTCTTCTCTTCTGAAGATTCCTAAAAACTCAAAATTGCATGCCTCCCTTACTGGTTTATTTTCTATATGCTGTTCTGTGGAGGAAGTTTAAGGGAAAACAAGGAATATACAGTTGGAAAGTTATCTTCCCAGAACTGTTATTGGAGTTTTTAAAGCTACCTTTGTAACAAAATAAAATGTATTTTCTGCAAAAATAAACTTGAGTTATTAGAATGTTCTGAGTTAGACTCAGACATATTTCTTACCATGATATCTTTCTTAACCAAGTGTCTCTCACTCTGGTGCTAATGAATCCTGATTTTTTTGTGAATAATACTCTTATTTTTTCTTCTCCTGGATAATTCTTGCATCTCTTTCAGTTCTCACTGTAATGCTACTTCTTTGGGACATACCTCCTATCATTCAATTCTCAGGTGAGTCTTCCAAGAGCTCACAGAGCATATTGTACAGTACTTCACTTAGAGAATGGATCAGACTACATTTAAAGTCTTGGTTATTTCTCGGTATATTACACCAATGTGTAGGCTTCATAAGTGGAAGAATATTTTCTAGATTATTCATGATTGTATCCTCAGTCTTCCATAGAGTTTCTTGCATAAAATAAGCACTTATTAATTATTTGGTAAATAAAGAGTAGCATAGTAAATTATATGAACATTGAGTTCTAATGACTGAATTTTAAAATTCAAAGTATTTTATGGTAATATCCTCTCAATAACTTCTTGGTTTGCCTTTTTTTCCAAATTAAAAGGGTTACATGGGGTGCCTGGGTAGCTCAGTCAGTTAGGCGTCCGACTTCAGCTCAGGTCGTGATCTCATGGCTCATGTATTTGAGCCCCTCATCCAGGGCTGTGTGCTGACAGCTCAGAGCCTGGAACCTGCTTCAGATTCTGTGTCTCCCTCTCTCTCTGCCCACCCCTGCTTGCGTTCTGTCTCTGTCTCTGTCTCTAAAATAAATAGACATTTAAAAAAAAGAGTTACAAAGAGTTATGGTAACATATGAAACAATGTAGTAAAACATGTGTAGAAGCCAAGCTAATCATACCTTCCCATTTTCCACCTCATTACAGTATGCATCTCTCCTTCATATTATTGTTCGATATGTATTATTCCACAAGCTTTTATGTAAATTATCTTGTTTGATCATTTAACCAATATATAATCATGCTACAATCAGTTGACGGCTTGCTTTTATCACATTACCATATAAAATGGGACTGACCACAGAGTAGTGATTAAACACCAAACAGGTCTATAGTCTTCTTTCACCCGTACCCCCAATTTATTCAGAAATATATTTTAGCAGATTGCTACATGCCCTCCAATATCCCTGTCCTCTATCTTTGTCTATGCAATAGCATCTGCAATACTTAGCTACTGGAATGGCCTTCCCTAGATCTTTTCTCACCTGTGTTACATTTAGGTGTGTCCATATGACAAAGTTTTGAACAATAGGATATGAGTAAAAGTGATTGTGTGAATTTTGAATTTTAATTTTATACTAAAATTTTTCTTGTCTTTCATTTTTTTAGCTTTTACCTGGTGGAAGAGCAATGTGTTGATTTGAGAAGTTTGAAACATGTGGATGATAGCTAGGAATTGACAAATCATGATAGAAGGTACCTCAAAAGGAACCTAAATTCATTTAAGTTTGTTGACTAGAGGTTGCTCTCTGCCCTTGACTTTCAATCACATCGAGACTGCAAGGAGAGACATAAATAAGGTTCTATTTATTGGAGTCATTTGGTTTTAAGGTCTGATTAAGAAGTATAGAATGCACCTTAATTAATAGATGAATTGCTTCCTGAGAGTGCGGTACTGCCCCAAGAAAAACTGAACAATATGGCATGGTGTAGCACTCAAGATATAGCTAATAAAGAAACAAACATTTCAGGCTAGAAACAGTTTCTCCTTGTTGTACCATGACAAATCATTTAGTAATATTCTTGGAAGATGTGTCATATATCTATTAAGTCTGTAATTTTAAGGAAGGTGGTAGAAAAAATTCATATCATTGGTATGTTTGTGTGTCCTGGTATTTTATGTTTTCAACAAGTTAGTGTTGAAATAGAGAGATTAGAAAAGAACCAGTATCCAAGGAGTGATTGAAGAGAATAGAGTTCTGCCAATAGCCCAAGTCTTTGCTAGGCTTGTAATTTAAATTAATGGAGTGAGGCAGCCAAATGAACCAGTTTCCAAATCAAGAAGAGAAAAGATTTTTTTTATTAAGGATCTCCCTAAACAGCTTTCTATTAGATATTCTTGGCTGGATGTTGAGCACCAACCTAATGATAAAGTTTCATTAGAAATTGATACATTTACATCCAAGTGGATAATTTTGATGGCCTTAATGCTACTATAATGAAAATGAGGGGTAAATGGATGGGTCAGATACAGAAAACAGTAAACAGAGAAGAGTCAGCAGACTTAAAATCTATGTCCAGAAGGGATCTGTGGTTGAGGTTATTTGCACAATGAAGTGAAAGAAAACAAGTAGAGTAGAAACTATTCTATTGAGGAAATTGTATTATCAAAGAAAACACAAACCTGTTCCACAAAAGCTTTTGTCCAGTCCCTGAAGCAGTACTTGCTCTCAACCATGCACCAGCAGGAAGTCGCCTCAGAAAGCTGTTTGGTCAGCAAGTCAACATACACTCAAACAACTTCAGATTTGGCTATTAAGTTTAATGAATGAGGAGAAATCTCCTTGATATCAAATCCAGGAGTCACAGAGACCAGGATATAATTATCAGCATAAAATCAGACATATCCTGATGAGATAAACAAAGAACAGTCTCTACATTTAATATCTGTATTATCTAAGTTTAAACCAAATAAATGATAAAAATAATAAATTGTGAATGTTTATGAGTAGTTTAACTATTAAACACAGAAAACAATAAGAGAGTATGATTTTCTTTAGTTTTATTTTATTAATCCCCAAGCTATTCTTTTTTTTTTTAATTAATTTATTTATTTTGAGAGAGAAAGAGAGAGAATGCACATGCATGCATGGGAAGGTCACTGAGAGATGGAGAGAGAGAGAATCCCAATCCCCACGCATTATCAGCACGGAGCCAAAAGTAGGGCTTGATCTCACAAACTGTGAGATCATGACCTGAGCAGGAATCAAGAGTCAGATGCTTAACCAACTGAGCCACCCAGGCACTCCAAAGTGCCTAGTTATTCTTTAACATTACTTTGATTTACTTTTTTTTTTTTTGAGATTCTAGTGTTTCTATAATGGTGGAATTCACATACAAATTTTAATATTTGTGGAATACAGATTCATTAAGAATTGTAGAACATGGTTTCTCAATCTTCATACTTGGCATCAGGGGCTGAATCAATTTTTGCAGGAGGCTGTCCTGTGCCTTGTGGGATGTTTAGAAGCATACTTGGCTTCTACACACTAGATACTATTATCTCTCTTAGTTTTGACAACCAAACAAGCTTCTGGACACTGTCAAATGTCTCACTGGGATACAGTTATCTCCTGTTGAAAGCCATGGCTCTAGAACATGTATTTTGCTCCCTGGAGTTCCTCCAGAGAGCCTCTGTTTTTGCCTGCCAGAACCTAGAATATAGTTCGTATTCTTCTTTCCACTAAATAACTTTCTAATTATATTATAGGCAATCTTCATTTTATTTGCTTGCCAATCAAAAATTAAAGTTTTTTAATCTTATGACAGTTTTATTTTCTTCACTATATTTAAAATACATACCTCTGAAATACAGCAATTGATTTCTCTCTACCTGTGTCAATTCTTACTTCAATGTCTATTCAAATTAATGAGAAAGCCTGAAAAAATATATGAATGAAGAAAAAAAGGAGAAATGAAAAATGTAGGGCTTCTATGTATGAGTTCTGCTGTAGCAGGATTCTTCCACAGAGAGATGGGACACTGAGGTTTATTTTGCCCAGGAAGCAACTTTATTTGCTGTACTAGCACGGGCCCAGTGGGTTCATACCTGAAAAACTTAGTCCTGAGCACAGCGGGGTGAAGCCTTTTGTACAATTTTTTGTCCTTTGTCTCCCATATATGGTAACATACAGTCTGAATGGGTGGTCTATTTTACAAAGTCGTGAGGAATGTTGTGCATGCGCACATAGCCAGGTTGCCTTCTCTTGTCTTGAGGCTTTCACCACATTCCTTAGGGAGGGGCTCGACTACATTTCCCCCTTTGATACTCAGACCCCTATTCAGGGTCAAGGAGCATCATCTTGGCTTAGAGGCTTATATTTCCATAACATCATCACATGCATGGCCATTTTCCTTTCGATCATTACCTCAATGAGGCTGGAGACAGATCGTACAACCAGGGAAGCTAGGCAAAGTAGGATTAAGCAAGCTCCCCAAATCAAGAGGATAATACCTATGAGGGTTTTGAATCCCCCGGGAGTTGAAAACCATCCTCGAAATAACTCCACAGGGTCCCAACCTTTCCAGGTCTGCACTGGGACATGAGTAACCTTTCTCATTCAGTCTGTGATCTCCTCTATGACTTTTCCTTCATCATCTATCTGTAGGCCGCAGTGGCTCAGGTTAAATTTCTACAAACTCCTCCCTCAGAAGCAAGCAAGTAATCTAAGGCCAGGTGATTTTGAAAGATAGCATTTCACATTTTGGTTTGCTGCTTGGCTAGTAAGTTAAGAGCTCTGGCAGTGTCATTGGTTATAATTTCTACAACTGCTTGCAGTCTGATTAAGTGGTTTAGCATGTAAATGAGAGTGTGGTAACCGCAGGACCCATCCTCTACCCAGGTGGCAGGGCCATGACATTGGATTATACACTCAGGAGGTCATTCATCATCTTTCCAATTGCCAATTTGTAGGGCACATCATTTCCTTTGAGTCCCCATACACTAGGACTCCCAAATGTGCCCCTCTGGCAAGTGGGAGCAGGAAGAAAGATGAATGAATAGTTCCCAGCACACATGACCCTGACCAGCCTGAGGGAAGTAGTATATAGGCTGTCCTTCCACATATGCAGTATAGTCCACCTAGGGCCCGCCATTCAATGGTGCATCAACATTGTTCCAGGCCTCTTGGAGATGAGAGAAGTTGGACAAAGGGTGGGGATCTGGCTCAAAGTGATCTGGGGACCCCCACCATTGGGTGTCCTGGATGGTTGAGTTATAAAATCTTTGGCCTAGGCATGTTAAGCTTCCAACAGAGATGGTGAACTTTCTTCCCCGCATGGCAAGGCAGTTCTTTCCAATAATTGAGGCTTTGAGGAGCCAAACCCTGGTAGTAGAACTGGGGTATTCTGTTCCACTATAAGGTTCACGGGGATCTAATTCTCTAGCCTCCCATGGCCATTGATCCCCCATGTTGGTTTCCCCACATACATAACAAGAAGAGACTTTAGAGTTGGGTTATAGTCTCTGTTAGAGCTAGAAACAGATTTTTCCTCTTGATGTAGCCAGGAGGAGGACCCTTCTCCATTTCTTCATAAAATGAATAAAAGACCTGGTGGGTCATGGCCTTTTGTGTAACAGTAACTCTCTTAAAATACAGCACAGTTCCTGGGTCTTTCCCTCCCCCATAAGTAATTATACCAATCTCCCCTTTGATGTCCCCAACAATGCATGACTGCTGCTCTTTTAGGGACCCAAACAGCATCGAAGAGTTCAAGGATTTCCTTACCATACTTTATGTCTTTTCCTCCTGAGTTTATTAGACCCATCTCTTTATATAAAGCCCCATGTATGTGGAGGGTGGTAAATGCATACTCAGAGTCTATGTATATATTAACATGTATCCCTGCCACCAGTTGGAGGGCTCGGGTTAGTGTGATGAACTCTGCCTTCTGTGCCAAAGTCCCCTTTGGCAGGAGTTTAGCTTCAATGATAGAATTTAGGGTCACCATGGAGTACTTTGAAAGGTGTTCTCCCTCTTTCACAAAAATGCTGCCATCAGTGAAATACTCAGCATCAGGGTACTTGAGGGGCTGCTTCCTCAAGTCTGGTCAGCTGGAGAACACCTGTTCCATGTGTTCTCCACATGGCCCAACAGGCAGGGGTTTAGGGTCCACACTACTAGGTGACTGTATGGGTTCTCAAATAGCATTCCCTGATATCTGACCATCCGGGCATTGGTTAGTCAGTACTGTCCCTTGTACTCCTTTAATGCCAATACTGAATGTGGCACTCAGACTGTCAATTCTTGTCCTATAATTAACTTGTCGGCCTCAGAAACTAAGAGGGCCATGGCTGTAAGTGTCTATAGGCAGGGTGGCCAGTCTTGGGCAACAGAATCAAGCTGCTTGGTAAGAAATGCCACTGGATGATGCCATGATCTAAACATCTGGGTTATGACTCCCACTGTGATGCCAGTACATTCATGAATGTACAAGAATAAGGGCTTGGACATGTCTGGGAGTCCTAAACCAAGAACGTTGGTGAGAGTCTATTTGATCCCTTCAAAGGCCCTTTGATGTACTTTCTCCCATAACAGAGGTTCCCACTCTCCCCTCTTTGTGGACTAATAAAGGGTAACCAAGACAGAGAAGTTAGGTGTCCAGATTCTACAGAAACCTGTGGTCTTGAGAAACTCCCAAACTTCACATTGGGTTGACAGGACCGGGATTGAGCAAACAGCCTGTTTTCTCTCTGGGCCAAGTTGGCACTGCCTGTGGGAGTGGTGAAAGCCCAGGTATTTGACTTTTTTTTTTTTTTGACAGATTTGGGTCTTTTTCCTTGAGACCTTATAGCCAGTTTCCCATAGGAGGGTAAGGATTTGCCACGTTGCTTCCATGCAATCCTCCTGAGACCTTCCAGCCAGCTGTAAGTCATCTACTTACTGAAGCAAGACACTGCCATGTTGATCCACTGGGAAGGCTGTTAGGTCTGAGGCTAATGCAGTGCCAAAAATGGGCAGTTTTTGAACTCCTGAGGCAAACTGTTCCAACTCAGTTGACCTTTGTCATCATTTCCAGGATTCTCCCACTGGAAGGTAGAGATCAGTTGACTCGGGGCAGGGAGGGGGGGTCAGATGCAGATGGGGATGCAGAAGAAGGCATTCTTGAGGTCTAGGCATGTGAAGAAGTCAGCTTTGGTGGCAGGTATGGGTTGGGGACAACTGGTTGCAGGGTGATGGTGGCCTGGTTTACTGTGTGCAGGCCTTGGACTGGTGAACAGTTATTGGTGCCAGGCTTCTGGACTGGTAGGAGAGGCATGTTCCAAGATGACTGACAGGGTAGGAGGATCCCATATTTTAGAAGTCTCCAGGTGCTTTTGTATCCCCATCTGTGCCTTATGAGGAATGATATCTTGTTTTTGGAGGATGGGCTCTGCCCCTGGCTTTAATTCTACAATTACTGGAGGTATGTTCCAGGCCAGTCCTGGTGGGTTGTCCTCAGCTCACACCCCTGGTACTTTGAAGGGCAGCTCAGGTCCCTGTTGTGGTTCCTCCATGAGACTGAAGAGGTGCAATTCTTCTTAGGGAACTGTGAGAGTCATAATCTTTGCTTTCGGCTTTTGTAGGGTCAGAGAAGCTTGTCAATGGGAGTTGAAATTTACCTGGGCCTGCAGCTTTCCCAACATGCCCCAACCAATTAAAGCCATGGGGAAGTTGAAGAGGTATAGGAATTCATGAATGACTTCATGGCTGCCTAAATTGCATCGCTGAGGCAGCAGACAGGGATGGTGCTTCCAATTGCCCATGGCCCCCACAATGGTGACTTGTCTCTCTGAGAGGGGCCCCATGGATTGGGTCACCACTGAGTGTTCCACCCCAGCATCTACCATGAAGTCAATGGGTCTACTCCCCATATTCATTCAGACCATAGGCTCTTGGGGAGCCTAACAAAATAGAGCCTGGTCTGTCCTAGTCCTCCTTATATTCCACATATGTCACAAAATCATCTTCAAGGGTCGCATGAGGCCATGATGCTGGTTGGTACCAGCCCTGGACAATTTGGCCTCTTTCTTTCTGCTTGGGGCCCAGCTGAGAATTACCTAGATGCAGGGGACACTCATTTCTCCAGTGGCTTTCCTGATGACAGTGAGCACACTGGTTCTGTCCTAACTTTGGTCCTGGGCAAGATGATCCTCCCTGCCATTCCCCTTTGTGGCCCCGGCCCTGCAGGGCACCTTTGTGGGAGCATTCTGACTACTCCACCAAGGCAGAAGCTAGTAAGTCTGCCTTTTTCTGCACCTTCTGGCGTTCTTCCTTCCACACCATCTGGTCACTGTCGACAAACACCTTAGTGGCCACTTCCAGCAACTGACTGGCATTCATGCTGGCAAAACCCTCTAGCTTTTGCAGCTTGTGCCAGATGTCTTCTTGGGCCTGACCTATGAAAGCCACATTGACCATCTGCTGGTTAATTGACACCTCTGGATCAAAAGAGATGTAGAGATGAAATGCCTCACATAGTCTCTCATAGAACTGACTCAGGCTCTCCTTGGGTTCCTGGGGCACTTCTGTTGTTTTACTCATATTTATGGCCTTTTGTCCCCTTTCCTCCATGACATTTAGAAGGGCTTCTTGATACCATTCAGTCCTCGTGAGCCCTCTATCTACACAGTAATTTGGGTCCCATTTGGGATCCTCCTCAGGGAAGTGAGCCCAAGTGTAAACCTGGGTGTCTAATGTCCCAACCAGGACATTCTCCTCTAACCATTTTAGGGCCACCTGGTAATTCAGCGATGCTCCTCCATGTCGAAGAAGGTCAGAAGGAGTTGGTGGCAGTCTTTCCAGGTAGGTTTATGGGTTTGAATTATGGACTGCATTAGTTCAATCATAGCCTGGAGCTTCTCTGTATAAGAGGGAGTATGGTGTTTCCAATTTAGGAGGTCCACAAAAACATGCTGGCTTCCTCGGATCTGACCTTCCTGATCATAATAGATGGGTCCCTAGGTCCCCTCAGTGGCATCTGTAGGGCTCCTTGGTGTTGCTGCAGGGAGGCACTGTCTTCTCTGGCCTGATCTTCTAGTCATCTTCTGGGAAGGGTGTATGGGGTTAGGATTGGTGGTCTGGGCAAGCTGGTCACATCTGGAGGGGCTGGTGGTGCTAGAGGTGGCAAGGCCTCTACGGGCAGGGTCCGGTGGGGTGCTGGTAGCTGCAATGGTGGGAGGTGCAGGTGGAAGTGAGGGGTAGGTACAGTGGAGCGAGCATATGGCAGTGGGGTCCCCTCAGGGTCTGCCGACAGTATGGGTTTTTCAGTTTTTGGCCGGCATTTGGAGGAAGCAATGACACAAGACATCATAGCTTTACAGTTCTCTTCAGTACAGACTTTTAGCCAAGACAGCAGGGATAGGACTAGATCTTGCCTAGAGTCAGTGTAAGAAAATTGGTGAGGGTGGCCTGGATCCCCCATAATGACCCTCAACATTTGGCCAGCTAGTGCCTTATCAAGTGAGCCTTCAGAGTGCCAACCCATGCTGAAATATGGCTAATCAATTCCACAGAATGTCCAGAGCTTTCCAGGAGTTAATTTCACACCATAATCTCCTAAATATACCCTTTACAAATTCTTCAACATACACTCTAGGGGAGTTGATTTACTCTGCTTTCCACCCATTTCTTCTCCCCTAATGGACAATTTTCATGCACATGAGAGGAAAAGAGGTGAAGGAAGGGACTAATTTGGAGAGGAGGCATACTCACTTCATCTGTTTCTAGCCACTCTCCTTTCAGAGGTATTTGAGGTACCTCTTAGTATTGGCAGGTTCAGTCAAGCCCTGACTTGAATCAGATTTCCGAGGAAGTCTGATGCCACCCTAAGCCAATGAGGTCACCATGGAACCACAGATTGGGACTCAACACTCACTTCAGTCCATTGGTCAGGTTGGAACCTTTCCACGGTCCGTCTCATTCACACACAGTCATGCGATGACTCCAACCTGCCGCCCAGTGCCCAGTGCCTTAGAGTTCTGGTTTTGTTCCTTATGGAATTACTTGGGCAACTCTGGTTGGTGATCAGGCTCCCCTTCTTCTTCTTAAGGCAGGTCTACCAAAACAAACCCAGTTTCTTATGAATCTGATGGGCGACACTCCCTGAGCTGGTTCCTGGCTCTCACCAGGTTCCATTGTGCATATGAGGTCCTAGCACACCAGGAGGGGCTATTCTCCTACAGATCAAGTAGTCTGCTGCCACCAGGCAGGGTCACTTCTCCCAGCACTCAGAGATTCCCACTCTGGCGACAAAGGAGGTGGAAACACACTGTCTCCAAATCCCAGATGAGCCACCAAGAAATGTAGCAGGATTCTTGCACAGGGGATGGGACGCTGAGGCTTTTTGTGTTCAGGAAGCAAATTTATTCATTGTGCCGGCACAGGCTCAGTAGATTCATACCCAAAAAACTGAGCCCCAACCACAGCAAGGTGTAGCCTTTTGTAAAATTTTTGCTCTTTTGTTTCCCATAGACGGTAACATACAGTCTGTTACGGAGTCATGAGGAATGTTGCGCATATGCACATAGCCAGGTTGCCTTCCCTTGTCTTGAGGTTTTCACCATATTCCTTAGAGAGGGACTCTACCACACTGCCATTTGTAGTTATCATATCAAATTTTCTGCATAAATAATAAAAAATAACAAATTGCACTTGAAAACCAAAATAATATGCACCAAATGGCCTGTGTTTATTCTAATATTATAGCATTCAGGTAAAACTTTCACAATAAAAGGTCCAAATTTCATGACCCCAGAGTCAGTATTCTTATGAATTAAAAGATAAGACATTGGGTTTTTACCTCTAAACTCTGATTAAAAAAAAAGACTTAAATATACTTAAAATAATCATGCTAATGTGTCAGCATTTCTAATATCCTGCAGAAAGAAGTGTAGTCCTAGCAAGTGAGGCTCAGACACATTTTCGTATTTCTCAGTCCAAAAATTTATCTTGAAATCAGTGGCTGTGCTTATTTATTATATGCTTCACAGGAAAAGCAAAAGGTTGTGATTTTTTATTTTGTTATTGTTGTTTTTACACATCTATAGAGAAAACAATGTATCAGATTGCTTATTTTCATAGTATCAGTGTTTAAAAAATTATGAAGGCTAAAAGAAAAGAGAGAATTAGAGCAACTGTTTTAATGTATTGTAATTAACAATATCCAGGTAACCTCATAAGCTTTAGGAAGACAACTCTGACTTATTTTGATTCTTTGAATTGATGTGGGATGGTCTTCAGAAATCAATCAATGACACTTCTGACTTTTAACTCTGTTCTTAGATAGTGCCTTACTCAATTTTTTATATCATCTGTAAAGTACAAAAGGCTATAAAACAAGTAGTAGCACTTCCTCATTTGATTATTTTTATTCTCTCTAGTTCTTAACAGCAGTTAATCTTCCAGACTTTGACAATAAAAACGAATTCTATGTAAGGATTTATTATCAACAGTTAGGTAATCACTAGAGAATGCTATCCTCCATGGTTTTAAAAATCTATCAGTGTCATATGCTACTCACCAATCTACTCAGGTGATAGGTTTAAAAATATTTGGGGGGATAGTTTTAAAAGTATTTTGGGGGAAGAGATTTTATAAGGATCAGTAGTTTACCCTGATTTGAAAATATATAGGAATTTGGGAAAGCATTTGCTGTTTCTTTAATTTATTAAACATATTTATTTAGCATCTAATGTGCCAGGCACTGTTTCAATCTGATAAATTCTATGAAGAAAATAAATACAGGAAAGTGATAGAGTGACATGAGAGATTGTGTGATTTCCATCACTTAGTCCGAAAACTAAGAGAAAGATGATATTTAGCCTGAAACTTAGTTTACAAGTACATGGCAGGCATAAAATAGTTGAGAGTAAGCCATTCAGACAAAAAGAAAACAAGCTAAAAAAAAAATCTAAGATTGAAATTTGATTTTCAAAAATAAGAGTTATGCTTTTGACATGTAGTAGGAAGTAAAATAAACAGTAAGAAAAATAAAACACCTAAAAATGACCAAAGATGGCATTTTATGCACTGAAAATTATAAATATTAATATCCAAAAATAAGGCATTATTAAAAGATTAATATATGTATTGATAAGATGCAATATATTTTTGAGTTTATTTATTTATTTTGAGAAAGAATAGGTGAGGGGCAGAGAGAGACAGAAAAAGAGAATCCCAAACATGCTCTGCATTGCCAATGCAGATCCCGACTTGGGGTTTGAACTCAGGAACCGTGAGATCATTATCTAAGCCAAAATCAAGAGTCAGACACTCAACCAACTGAGCCACCCAGGTGCCCCATAAGATCCATTTTCTATTTCTACCTTTTGTTCCCAGGTCATGTGTCCTAACAATTGGGAATGCAGCACTATATAATGGCTATTGTTTTAAGGCCGTTAACCTCAAAATGTATTATTCATTAGAATTATCCAGAGAGTTTGTTAAAACACTATTTATTGAGCCCCAGCTACAGAGTTTCTGTTTCACTGGATGTAGGATGAGACTTGACTGTTTGCACCACTTTTAAGTTCCTAGGTGATACTGATGTTGCTGGTCCAGAAATGAAAGTTTGATAGCCACTGGTTTAAGCTATATATTCTATAAAAGAATGTCCTATTTCTACTTATGAAGTCTCCAAGATGGTACCTCATTTGTACCTTCAAGAGACTATTTGTTCAAGCTTTCTGGAAGTGTAATATGTTGTAATAACAGTGGATCTCAAGATCATGAGTTCACTGTTACATCACCATTTCTGTAATGTGGTTCACTTGGTATGAAACGAGGTCATGCAGAGTTCAAAATAGTAGATCAGACATTCTTTGAACCCTTGAATAGTATTGCTGCTTGGGGTATGGTAGGCAGGACAGATTCCCCAAATGTGTGTCAATTCTGAGCAGGATAAAATATTTTCCTTTCAAGGTTAGAAAGGGTCCTATGTAATCAACTTGCCACCAAGTGTCTGGCTTCTGTTGGTGACTAGTTAGACATAAGGGCACCCATGATTGGGAACATAGTACAATAGCACCTCATTTATGGTTTGTATTCTCATGCCAAATCAACCCCCCCCCCCCAACCAAACATGGGCATTTTCTTCCTGTATATACTAATCATAACAATTACTTTTCTATTAGGACTTTTATGGAATTCATGAGATGTGATTGGGCTTGATAAACAACCCTCTCAGATGTTCTTGTACTTTTATAATTAAGTCCTGTGCTGATCCCTAGATAAATCTGCTTTCCAATTGCAGGGCATGAAAATCTATTTGAGTCCTTTTAAGGAGTCCCTCAAATGCTCACTCTGTGTTAAATTCCTGATTAGTAGATTTAAAATTATCATTTTTCTTGTAATAATTATAGTTAAGTGTTTCTAAGAACTTCAACAGTCACTGGAACAAAGTAAGTTTCAGGAAATATTAGCTGTTATTTTTCCAAAATTTGACCCCCTATTCTCTTTAGTCCCAAACCAGGAGAGTTCCCTACCTCCCTTTCTCCAATGCAAGCATCACGTCAAAGAGCAATGCCTAGGAAAACAAAAAACAAAAACTAAAAAGTGTGTGGCTATTATGGCCCTTTTATTTCTGTACCCCACAAAATTTACATGTTGGAATCCTAATCCCCCAGTGTGATAGTATTAAGAGGGTAGTGGGCTTTGGGAGGTGATTAGGTGCCCTCGTGAATCATTAGGTGTCCTTATGAATGGGAACACTGCCCTCATAAGAAGAGAAATGAGGGCTAGTTTTCTCTGCTTTCCACCATACAAAGATACAAGAAAAAGTCCACCATCTGCAAGAGTAGAGAGCTCCCACCAGACACCAGATCTGCCTGCATCTTGATCTCAGACTTCCCAGCCTTCACAACTTAGAACTAAATATGTTGCTTAAGCCACACAGTCTATGGGAATTTGTGATAGCAGCCTAAACTGACTAAGACAGTGGCCTATCCTGACCCCAAAGAAATCAGTAGTAACCAGATCAGGTTTTTACTCTTTTTGAAATTTCTCTTGTGTTACTTCTTAATTCTTTTATACAAAATAAAATTCTTTCTTTCAGGACTTTACTCCTTTGACACAAAACCTTCCACATATTTTCTCCAAAGATGGATCTAATTAGTCAAGCTGAGGCTAATTATTACTTACTATAAATATTGTTTATTACACCTGTATATGTATTTTTCTCATGATTCCCATAAGACAGATATCCCATTGTTAAGGCGAACAGCTAATGCATGTATGTATCTTCTATGAATTCTTAGCCTTATTTGGATAAATACAGCAGTCTTCTTGTTTTTGCCATTTGGGTGTGTGTGTGTGTGTGTGTATGTGTGTGTGTGTGTGTGTGGTTCCAAGAATGTGAATATTCTAGTATTTCCATTTTATTTTCCCTTGATTTATCTCCCCTCACCCTTTGTCCCTCTCCCTCTAGCTCTCACTCTTGCTCTCATTTTGTCTCTCCTCACACCTCTCCATCCTTGAAACATTCTTTCTGATTTCTCATGAATGTAATTATCACCTTGTATTTCTACAAAGAAATCTGGATACCCATTTGTCTCCTATAGAAGGAGGGAAACTTAACTAATACACAGGATGCCATCTAAGTCTCAGCAATGGGAAGGAAGCAATGTAGTTTTTGTCTTATATTTGCATCTTTTAATTCTAATATGATTTCTAAATTTTCTGTAAAGATTCCTACTTATAAATTATACAACTGGTGCTTCAGGTTATAAAAAATGAAATTTAATTTTAGAGGTGAAGGAATGGTATAGACATGGAACAATAAGACTAGAAACTCTTTATAAAGCATATCAAAATATTCACATAGGTATCAATTCTATCTTCAAATAATATGCACCCTTCATTTTACCTCTTCAGTTTCTAATGATAATTCTGATCTTGCAAACTACTTTTCAGAGCTGCTCTTCCTAACCCAGTGATGTTTAATCAATCAATCAGCTTGTATAGTTTTAAGTTTGGATGTTAAACTTATCTTTATCTACTGAAAGACTTTGAGATTAACTGGCTAGTAAATAAGGTATAAAATTGTATTTCACTAAAAAAAAGCCTATATTTTACTGGAGGAGGCAATGGGCAGGTGTGTGTTGATATCTGTTGAAGGATGAACAAAGGGATAATTGAAATACAATGGGAAATAACTGTAGAATAATAGCAATTTAAAATAAACACACAAATGAACTTTTTTTTAAATTTTTTTGAATGTTTATTTTTGAGACAGAGAGAACACGAGCAGGGAAGGGACAAAAAGAGAGGGAGACACAGAATCCAAAGCATGCTCCAGTTTCCAAGCTGTCGGCACAGAGCCCGATGAAGAACTTGAGCTCACAAACTGTGATATCATGACCTGAACCGAAGTTGGACACTTAACCGACTGAACCACCCAGGTGTCCCCACACAAATGACCTTCTAAATCTTAGGCTTTTCTATGTTTCTCTGAGGAAATATATTCATTTTATCTAAGAATATTCTAGGAAATCTTCCAGGTCTTTTTTTTTAAATCCATATTATAATGTTTTTAGCTTCTTTAAAATTGTTCTGGATTTTTGAAAATTGTGTTTTAGAAGATTATGCTAATTGTATAAACCTTTGAACTTTTAAAGATTTTAAAATTAATGAAGGCTGTAAAAAGAAAAACCATTGTAATATGTCAGTACTCTATATATCTCTAGTAACATTTAAAGTATATCTAAAACACTTTCTTCTTAGGAAAATCTTAATCTCTTCCATTAATATGTATAATGACTTTGATATATTTCAGGAAGTCCTTCCACATTTTTAGAATAACTAGGCTTGGATTTCTCAGGGGGATAAAATTCCTGGAGATTTTTTGTACACAGAGCACAGAGAATAAATTTTGTTTAGGCTCTTCAAGAGCACATATTTGTGAATTTGAGGTAAATTGCCAAGGTTATTTTATATTTATGGTTTATTAAATAATTGAATAAACATAGTTTATTAAATATTTTCTTATAAAGTATAGCAAAATCAGCGATTATATGGGTATAGGCATTGTGTGTAGTACAGAAACAATCTGTTCAACCATGACAATTAAAATATAAATCATATTTAAATATGTTTCAAAATACCATAAAGATAGCTTAGATCCCTGAGAAAACAGTTGCGTCAGTGGTCTTAAGAAGAACTACAAACAGGGGCACCTGGATGGCTCAGTTGGTTAAGTGACCAACTTCAGCTCAGGTCATGATCTCACAGTTTGTGAGTTCCAGCCCTGCATCGGGCTCTGTGCTGACAGCTCAGAGCCTGGAGCCTACTTCAGAATCTGTGTCTCCCTGTCTCTCTGCTCCTCCCCTGCTCACACTCCATGCCTCTCTGTTCTCGCAATAATAAATAAATGTTAAAAAAAAGAATAACTACAAATATAAAACTATTTTATTCTGCCTTGGCCTACTCCTTGCAGTTGTTCATCTAATACCTATCACCCCATGTTCTAACGTAGAGAGGAAACACGGACAAGTCAAGCATTCTCTAAGCAATTCCAAGGAAGAACTCACATAATCTCTTTTATTTTCTCCTGAGTAACTTTTTAAAAAAGAGCCAAGTCAGAAGAATAAAGGGAAGAGGATAATAACTGCATTGTTGAATATTCCTTTAATTAATTCAGGTTTCAGTCATGGAAAGCAAAAAAATTAGTATGAAAATATATGTGCAAAACACAAACCCCAAGTTTGAGAGCATCTAAGATAAGAGTTCTGGGCTTGAACTAAAAAGACACATAAGCAGGAGGCCAAGCTGCTAGTCAGCTGCCCAGGTGTTGGTTATAAATACTGTACAGAGGAGAACTGGACAGCAATGTGCAGAAGAATGAAACCGGACCACTTTCTTGCACCATACACAAAATTAAATTCAAAATGGATGAAAGACCTAAATGTGAAACAGGGAATCATCAAAATTCTACAGGAGAAAAAAGGTAGCAACCACTTTGACCCGGGAAGCAGCAACTTAACATTTCCCTGGAGGCAAGGGAAATAAGCAAAAATGAACTGTTGGGACCTCATCAAGATAAAAAGTTTCTGCACAGCAAAGGAAACAATGAAACTAATGGAATGAGAGAAGATATTTACAAATGACATATCAGATAAAGGGTTAGTATCCAAAATCTATAAAGAACTCACCAAAATCAGAGAGAGGAGTTAACATGACAGAGAAGTAGGGGGACCTGAAGTTTCCTCATCCCTCAAACACAGCAGTACTGAGGCCAAAAGACTTGGAATTCCAGGAATCCGGGTACAGAGTGACAGAAACATTTCCAGGGGCCCACAGGGACAACTTGGTGGGCCACTGGCACGTGACTGTGAATTGGGAGAGATAAATTGGGGGGTACAGGCATGGAGGGGAAGGATCCCCCTGTATGGAAAGACAAAAGAAAGAGAATGAGAGGCTGTGGAAGTGTAGGATTGTATTTGGACAAAAGAAACATCTCTACAGACCACGGACTGGAGAATGGAAAAAATGGAGAAAGAACCAATACCTAACTTGCAAACAGCCTTAGGGGTGAAGATCTAGAGTTGTGGGAATTTCTCAGGACTGGGGCCTGCCACCCTGTACATGTGCCTGGGGGAGAGGGGAAGCCAGCCCCGAGCTCAGTAGTGAGCTCAGAGGCACCGTCAGAGAGAGCAGTCTCCTCCCTTGAATGCTATGGGAAGAAGGTATATCGATGTTCCAAGGAGAAAAGACACTGCAGGTGCCCTCCAGTCAGAGGCCCTTTGTTGTCTGGGTGGAATGTCATTATCCCAGAACCAGGGTGCACAGAGTGGGATCCTTTAAGACGTCAGGGTTTGAACCACAGCTGAGTGCCTGGGAGGCACCAGAGACTGTGACAGGGAAAAACCAGACTGCTCCCGCCCAAGCAGCACTGTGAGGACAACCCGAACAGAGTGGTCTGGGACACCAAGTCTGGGGGCAGAGGGGAGAGTGGGGTGTTGTCATTTTTCTCCCCATCACCAACAAGGTGGGACTTCAGGGAACAGGACAGCAGGCCCACAGTGGAGGCAGACCTGGCTACACAAAACCCTGAACCTCTGTGCCTGGTAAATGCACGTCTACTGGAGGAAGATTGAAATTGGCAAGACCAGCACAGCCACCGGTTCCAAGGCACCATGATATATCAGTCCAGCAGTTTTGCATTTTCTGATTTGATTCATTCTTGGTCAATTCTTATTTTATATATATATATATATATATATATATATATATATATATATATTTATATATTTATATATTTATATATATTTTATATTATATATAGATAGATATATAGATATAGATATAGATATAGATATAGATATAGATATAGATATAGTTCTTCCATTTCTTCCTCTTATTTCTTCCCTTCTCTACTCTCGTTTTTGGTTTGTTTAAGCAGACATTTTTAATCTATTCTTTTTATACCTTTTCTGTATTTCCTTCTTCTTTGTTTTCCTTTCTCTCTGGATTAAACTGTATAGTTTCTCTCATTCTCTGCCTAGTCAATTGTTTTTCTTTTCATTTTCCCCACCCCCATCATTTTTCTCTTCATTTGGAATAAGGCTTTTTCACCACCATCACCTTCCTTTTAAAATTTTTTCCAGGGTTATTTCAATGAACAAATCAAAGCACACCTGGTGGAAGGTCCAAACCACCAATATGAATAGGGAGATAAAGCAACCAGAGTCACAACAGAGAGCACACAACACACTCTACAACACCTCCTGAAGGGCTAGGTCCTGGACAGTGTATGGTCCCTTTTTAATATAGTAGTGTTCGCAAGTGCAGGACACATAAGAAGCTATTAAAATATGTAAAGGAGAGAAAACTAGCTAAAATGACAAAATGGAAGAATTCTCAAAATAAACTTTAGGAAGAAATGACAGCTTAAGATTTACTCAAAACAGATATAAACAATATATCTGATCAATAATTTAGAATAATAGTCATAAGATTAATAGCTCAGCTTGAGAAAAGCATAGAAGACAGCAGAGAATCTGTTGCTGCAAAGATTAAGGAACTAAGAAATAGTCATGACAAATTAAGAAATGTTGTAAATGAGATACAAAATAAACTAGATGTAGTGACATCAAGGATGGAGGAAGCAAATGGGAGAATAAGTGAAACAGAAGATAAAATTATGGAAAACGATGAAGCCAAGAAAAAGATGAAAAAATACTAGACCACAAGGGGAGAATTAGAGAACTAAGTGATTCAATGAAATGTAATCATGCCCATATCATATGAGTTCCAGAAGAAAAAGAATGAGAGAAAGGGGCAAAGTTTTACTTGAAGAGATTATAGCTGAATTATAGCAAATTATAACTGAAATTATAGCAAATTCCTTAATTTGAGGAAGGAGGCAGACATCCAAATCCAGGAAGCACAGAGAACTCCCTTCAGATTTAACAAGAATAGGTCTTCTCCATGGTATAACACAGTGAAACTGGCAAAATACAAAGATAAAGAGAGAATTCTGAAAGCAGCTAGGGACAAACAGGACTGAACCTACAAGGGTAGACACATAAGGGTAGTAGCAAACCTGTCTACTGAAACTTGACAGGCCAAAAGGGAGTGGCAGGCAATATTCATTGTGCTGAATAGGAAAAAATAAACATCCATGAATCCTTTATCTAGCAAACCTGTCATTCAGAATAGGAGAGATAAAGACTTTCCCAGACAAAAACTGAAGATGTTCGTGACCATTAAACCAGCCCTGCAAGAGATCCTTAGGGGGACTCTGTGACTGGAATGTTGCAAAGACCACAAAGGACCAAGAGACATCACCAGAAGCATGAAACCTATAGATAACACAATGACATTAAATCCATATCTTTCAATAATAACTCTGAATGTAAATAGACTCAATGCTCCAATCAAAAGACATTGGGTATCAGAATGGATAAAAAAAAAAAAAAAAACAAGATCCATCTATATGCTGTCTACAAGAGACTCATTTTAGACAGGAGGACACCTGCAGATTGAAAGTGAAGGGTTAGAGAACCATCTATCATGCTACTGGAAGTCAAAATAAAGCTGGAGTAGCCATACTTATATCAGACAAACTAGATTTTAAAATAAAGGCTGTAACAAGAGATGAAGAAGGGCATTGTGTGGTCTAGTTCTATCAAGAAGAGCTAACAATTGTAAAAGTTCATGCCTCCAAATTGAAAACTCCCAAATACATAAGTCAATTAATCACAAACATAAGCAATCGTATTGGTAAGAATACAGTAACTTCAGGGGATTTTAATACCCCACTTACAACAAGGGACAGGTCTTCTAGGCAGAAAAATCAGTAAAGAAACAATGACCCTGAATGATACACTGGACCAGATGTACTGGACAGTTTTATTCAGAAGTTTTCATCCAAAAGCAGCAGAATACACATTCTTCTAGGTTGTACATGGGCCATTCTTGAAGATAGATCACATACTGGGTCACAACACAGACCTCAATAAATATAAAAGAACTGAGATCATACCATGCATATTTTCAATCACAATACTATGATACTTGAAATCAACCACAAGAAAAAATTTGGAAAGCCTCCAAAATGCATGGAGGTTAAAGAACACCCTATTAAGGAATGAATGGGTCAACCAGGCAATTAAAAAAGAAATTTAAAAAATATATTTATGGAAGCAAATGAAACTGAACACACGACAGTCCATCCCCTTCGGGATGCAGCAAAGGCAGTCATAAGAGGAAAATGCATTGCAATCCAGGCCTATCTCAAGAATAAGAAAAACCCAAAATACAAAACCTAATCTCACACCTAAAAGAACTAGAAGCAGAGCAGCAAAGAAACACCAAAGCAAGCAGAAGAGAAATAATGAAGATTAGAGCAGAAATAATATAGAATAAAAAAGAAAAAAAAACATTAGAACAGATCAATGAATCTAAGAGCTGAAAGAAGACAGATCACAACCAACACCATAGAAATACAAATGCTTATTAGAGAATACTATAAAAATTATATGCCAAAAAACTGGACAACCTGGAAGACATGGACAAATTCCTAGATACCCACACACTACCAAAACTGAAACAGGAAGAAATAGAAAATTTAAACAGACCCATAACCAGCGAAGAAATTGAATTAGTTATCAAAAAATCCCAACAAATAAACATTCTGTCCCAGATGGCTTCCCAGAGAAATGCTACCAGACACTTAAAACAGAGTTAATACCTATATTTCTCAAGTTGTTCCAAAAAATAGAAACGGAAGGAAAGCTTTCAGACTCATTCTGTGAAGCCAGCATTACCTTGATTCCCAGACAGAAAGAGACCCAACTAAAAATTACAGGTTAATATCCCTGATGAACATGGATGCAAACATTCTCAATAAGATACTAGCAAATCAATTTCAACCATATATTCAAAGAATTATTCCCTATGTTTAAGTGGGATTCATTCCTGGGCTGCGGGGCTGGTTCAGTATTCACAAATCAATCAATGTGATACATCACATTAACAGAAGAAAGATACAACCCATATAATCCTGTAAATAGATGCAGAAGAAGCATTTGACAAAATACAGCATCGTTTCTTAATAAAAACCCTCAAGAAAGTCAGGATAGAAGGACCATACCTTAATATCATAAAAGCCATATATGAAAAGCCCATAGCTAATATTATCCTCAATGGGGAAAAACTGAGAACTTCCCCCCTGAGATCAAGAACATGACAAGAATGTCCATTCTCACCACTGTTGTTTAACATAGTGTTGGAAGTCCTATTCTCAGCAATCAGATAATATAATGAAATAAAAGGCATCCAAATTGGCAAAAAAGAAGTTAAATTTTCACTTTTTGCAGATGACATAATACTCTACCTGGGAAAACCCGAAGGACTCCACCAAAAAACTAATAGAACTGACACATGAATTCAGCAAAGTCACAGGATACAAAATTAATGCACAGAATTGGTTGCATTTCTAGACACCAATAAGGAAGCAACAGAAAGAGAAATGAAGAAATCAATCCCATTTACAATTGCACCAAGAACCATAAAATACATAGGGATAAACCTAACCCAAGATGTAAAGATATGTATGCTGAAAACTATAGAAAACATATGAAAGAAAATGAAGAAGACACAAAGAAAAACATTCTGTACTCATGGATTAGAAGAACAAATATTGTTAAAAATGTCAATACTTCCCAAAGCAATCTAGACATGCAATGAAATCTCAATCAAAAGTGCACTGGCATTCTTCTTAAAGTTATAACAAAGAATCCTAAATTTTATTTGAAACCACAAAAGGCCCTGAATATCCAAAGTAATGTTGAAAAAGAAAACTGGGCGCCTAGGTGGCTCATTCGGTTGAGTGTCCGACTTCGGCTCAGGTCATGATCTCACGGTTTGTGAGTTTGAGCCCCGCATTGGGCTCTGTGCTGACAGCTCTGAGCCTGGAACCTGCATCAGATTCTGTATCTCCCTAGCTCTCTGCCCCTTCCTTACTCACACTATGTCTCTCTCTGCCTCAAAAATAAATAAATGTTAAGAAAATTAAAAAAAAAAAAAGAAAACAAAAACTAAAGTGGGAGGTATCACAATCCCGGACTTTAGCTTCTACTGCAAAGCTGTAATTATCAAGACAGTATGGTATTGGCACCAAACAGACACATAAATCAGTGGAAATATAAATCAAAACCACATTTAGATACCACCTCACACCAGTCAGAGTGGCTAAAATTTACAACTCAGGAAACAACAGATGTTGGCAAGGATGTAGCAAAATGGGAACCCTCTTGCACTGTTGGTGGGAATGCAAACTGGTGCAGCCTTTCTGGAAAACAGTGTGGATATTCCTCAAAAAATTAAAAATAGAACTACTCTACAACCCAGCAAAAGGACTACTGGGAATTTATCCAAAGGATACAGGAGTGCTGATTCATAGGGGCACTTGTACCCCAGTGTTTATAGCAGCACTTTCAACAATAGCCAAATCATGGAAATAGCCCAAATTTCTGCCAACGGATGAATGGATAAAGAAGATGTGGTTTATATATACAATGATATACTACTTGGCAATGAGAAAGAATTAAATCCTGCCATTTGCAACAATGTGGATGGAATTAGAGGGTATTATGCTAAGTGAAATTAGTCAGTCAGAGAAAGACAGATATCTTATACTTTCATTCATATTTGTTGGAACTTGAGAACTTAACAGAAGACCATGGGGGAAGGGAAGGGGAAAAAAATAGTTTCAAACAGAAAGGAAGGCAAACCAGTAAGAAAATCTTAAATACAGAGAATAAACTGAGGCTTAATGGGGTAAGGAGCAGGGGAGAGGGGAGAATGGTTGATGGGCATTGAGGAGGGCACTTGTTGGGATGAACACTGGGTGTTCTATGTAAGTGATGAATCACGGGAATCTACCCCCCAAACCAAGAACACACTATATACACTGCTTGTTAGCTAACTTGACAATAAATTATATTTAAAAAAAAAGAAGAAGTACATATGGGTGCATCTGGGTTGCTCAGTGGGTAAAGCATCTGACTCTTGATTTCAACTCAGGTCATGATCTCACGGTTAGTGGGTCTGACCCCCATGTTGGGCTCTGTGCTGACAGAGAGGCATCTGCTTGGGATTGTCTCTCTCTTCCCCTCCCCCATTCATGTACACACTCTCTGTCTGTCTCTCTCTGAAAATAAATAAACACACTTAAAAAAAAAGTACATGTAATTCTTAACGGCTAGAAGTGACAGAGTTAAGGATTTAAATTTAAATTCAGATTTTTTTTTCCAATTTTTTTAACCATTCCAGTATACTGTAATCTATGCAAGACAGTATCTCAAGCATGGTCAGGTTTCCAAATACTTTTTAATGTAAATAATTGTAACAATTGAATGTTGACAATATTAATGTTTAATATTTTATTTTTAGTTGATATACTTTATGAGAACTATTCCATGAGTCATATCTACATAAATATAACTAACTTATTAATGTATCAAATTAGAAATATTAGAAATATTTAATGAGAAATATTAATACTGGATGTAAGAGGTATTTTGAGTAGATTTTGAAAATACTTACATTTGAGAAACAATTCTTTCATTTGAATATATATTTATAAGAAAACTGCAGACTTTAATGACTTTTTTATAAAATTACAAAAAAAATCATATTTATTTCATTATCCCAATGTCATCTTTTAGACCTATAAAACAATTTGACAAGATAAATTGGTTGAATTTTCTAACTCCATAAATGTTGCACCAACACATGTAGCTATTTCTGAAACATGATGGCTAGTTGTAATCCTCATTAAATAATCACATTTTTTGTAGACTTTCAAATATTGAATTTGGGTTTAAAAAAATACAGCCATGGGGAGTCTGAGTGGTTCAGTAGATTAAGCCTCTGACTTTGGCTCAGGTCATGACCTCACAGCTCGTGAGTTCGAGCCCCACATCAGGATCTCTGATCTCAGCACGGACCTGCTTTAGATTCTCTGTCCCCTCTCTTTCTGCCCCTTGTCTGCTTGTTCCTTCCCTCTCCCTCTTTTTCTCTCCCTCTCTCTGAAAAATAAATAAATAAGCTTGAAAAAAAAAGAAATATATCTATGGACAGCCTCTATGACCTTAGTAGATAAACCTCATTTAAATACCGATGAAGTATGCTTACAGTATATAATTTCATAGGTACTGAGTAGAACTCAGCCTAAAAATAAAAGTTAGATGTTTTCAATTAAGGTTATTTATCTCTTGGAAGGTTTCAGTATTTTTCTAGTTTGCAAAGAGCCTCTGATAACACAATAATTTGGGGTTACATTTTTTTCATGTATTCTTCAATTTAAATTTGATTTTTTGTTTTAGATCTTTATGAAATGAGAAAGAATTAATGTTCATTCTGACGTTTGAGATACTGTAAAGAACCATCATTAGACCTGAAAAGCTTACAAAGTGAAAAATAAAGACAGAAAGATATTTCTGTTGACTTCTTCAACATGCTATGCATGGGAAAAATGTTGCTATTACATGATGCATTAGAATTAAAGGCAATATGAGATCCTCAAATGAAAGTTTCTCTGTTTAACAAATAAAAAAAAGTTGTGCCTAAAAACTGAAATACAAAAAGAAGAATAGTATATATTATTGATGGCCCAGTCTCCTTCAATATTGAAAATACAGTTGATCAAGTAGTAGACTGAAGTTATAACTCATAATTGAGTTATAATCATGAAATCATGATTTTTAGTGAGGTCATGAGTTAAATTATCTACCTTAGCCTGGCTATTAATTTACAGCAAAGATGATTTGTTAGGGTCTGTGGTAGAGGTGAACAAGAAAGTACGCATCCCTTCTGTTTGTTCTCATCAGCAGGAGTTTATGAATATTTCCCTCACATATGTAAATCTATAAAACTTTAAATACTGAGAAATGATTCATTTAATTAGAAATCCTAAAACTTATACATAAAAATTAAAAAATAGGATATGAAATTAATGTACAGAAATCAGTTGCATTCTTATACACTAATAAGGAAGCAACAGAAAGACAAATAAAGAAATTGATCCCATTCACGACTGTACTAAGAATTATAAAATACCTAGGAATAAACCTAATAAAAGATGTAAAAGATCTGTATACTGAAAACTATAGAAAGTGTATGAAGAAAATTGAAGAAGATACAAAGAAATGGAAAAACATTCCATGCTCATGGATTGGAAGAATATTTTTAAAATGTCAATACTACCCAAAGCTACCTACACTTTCAATGCAATCCCAGTCAAAATTGCACCAGCATTCACCTCGAAGCTAGAACAAGCAACCTAAAATTTGTATGAAACCACAAAAGACCCCGAATAGCCAAAGTAATATTGAAGAAGAAAACCAAAGTGGGAGGTATCACAATCCCAGATTTTTGCCTTTACTACAAAGCTGTAATAATCAAGACAGTATGATATTGGCACAAAAACAGATACATAGACCACTGGAATAGAATAGAGACTCCAGAACTGGACCCACAAATGTATGGCCAACTAATCTTTGACAAAGCAAGAAAGAACATCCAATGGAAAAATGACAGTCTCTTTAACAAATGGTGCTGGGAGATCTGGACAGCAACATGCAGAAGAATGAAACTAGACCACTTTCTTACACCATTAACAAAAATAAACTCAAAATGGATGAAGGACCTGAATGTGAGACAGGAAACCATCAAAACCTTACAGGAGAAAGCAGAAAAAAAAACCTCTCTGACTGCAGCCGCAGCAATTTACTTGACACATCCCCAAAGGCAAGGGAATTAAAAGCAAAAATGAACTACTGGGACCTTATGAAGATAAAAAGCTTCTGCACAGCAAAGGAAACAATCAACAAAACTAAAAGGCAACCAACGGAATGGGAAAAGATATTTGCAAATGACATATCAGATAAAGGGCTAGTATCCAAAATCTTTAAAGAACTCACCAAACTCCACACCCGAAAAACAAATAATCCAGTGAAGAAATGGGCAGAAGACATGAATAGACACCTAAAGAAGACATCCAGATGGCCAACAGGCACATGAAAAGATGTTCAACGTCACTCCTCATCAGAGAAATACAAATCAAAACCACACTGAGATATCACCTCACGCTGGTCAGAGTGGCTAAAATGAACAAATCAGGAGACTATAGATGCTGGCGAGGATGTGGAGAAATGGGAACCCTCTTGCACTGTTGGTGGGAATGCAAACTGGTGCAGCCACTCTGGAAAACAGTGTGGAGGTTCCTCAAAAAATTAAAAATAGATCTACCCTATGACCCAGCAATAGCACTGCTAGGAATTTACCCAAAGGATACAGGAGTGCTGATGCATAGGGGCACTTGTACCCCAATGCTTATAGCAGCACTTTCAACAATAGCCAAATTATGGACACAGCCTAAATATCCATCAACTGACGAACGGATAAAGAAGATGTGGTTTATATATACAATGGAATACTACTTGGCAATGAGAAAGAATGAAATCTGGCCATTTGTAGCAACGTGGATGGAACTGGAGAGTATTAAGCTAAAGTGAAATTAGTCAGGCAGAGAAAGACAGATACCATATGTTTTCACTCATATGTGGATCCTGAGAAACTCAACAGAAGACCGGGGGGAAGAGAAGGGGGGAAAAAAAGTTACATACAAGAAGGAGGTAAACCATAAGAGACTCTTAAATATTGAGCATAAACTGAGGGTTGATGGGGGGTGGGGGGGAGGGGAAAGTGGTTGATGGACATTGAGGAGGGCACCTGTTGGGATGAGCACTGGGTGTTGTAGGGAAACCAATTTGACAATAAATTTCATATTAAAAAAAAAGAAAGAAAGGGCCAGAAAAAAAATAAAAATAATTTATGTCAAAAAATTAAAAAAATAAATATTTACTATACTTATTCATTTATTTAACAGATATTTACCAAATTCCTACTGTACACCATGTACCATTCCATTTATCAAATATAACATCCCTAGGAGCCGTATTTGCTGCAAAGCAATAAGAGAAATATGGTGACGCTTGATTAACATTTTTCAAAAAAGTTATATTAATGCAGTGTTTCCTAAAGTTTTATAATCATATGCATAACAGATAATACATGTGATACCATAATTTTAGGAGTGCACTAAATGAGGCAAATATTACCAGGCACCGTCTTAGGGCATGGAGGTGTACATGAAAGGGAATCTAAGGACAGACAAAAAGGTTGATCTAGGAAGAGAGTGACGAGAAAATCCCAAGCAATATTTTTTAGGTTTTGTGACAATGCTAAGATTGTAGAGTGCACACACACACGCACACGCACATACATGCATGCACACACACAAAAGCCTCCAAATGTACCCAGCATAGACTATGAAATTATGGAACATAGGTTTACTATCAAAGGTGAGGATCCAAGGGTATATAAAGTATGTGGGATCAAAGCATTGTTAGGCCCAGAAAATTGTGGGGAGTTCGGACTCATTGAGGAAGTCTGGTTTCTGAAGTTAAAGACCCAGTGCTTTGAGATTAAGGTATAATTTAGATTATGATTGAAAAATTAGTTGCTTTTAATGAATTTGAAAATTTAAAACCACATTTACAGAGTACCCTTGCAGCTAGTATGCTTGATGAATCTGAGATTCCACCGATGGAACTTAATCAGATAATACTGGGTAGATGGAAGTGGAACAGAAATAACTTTTTTTCAAAAGCAGTTAGCAAAAATTAGAAGGGATGTGAGTGTCTCTTGGTGCCCACTCTGCATTCCAGTGTTTAGTGACCAGCAATTTGTTGAGAGTCAGTTTTTAAGGCCACAACAATGGTAGCACCAGACCAAATGTCTCCATCTGATATATGACGACATTAGTGTGACTTCCTCTTAATTCCACTCTTTTGATTCTAATAATTTTTTAAGCACCAATTCCAGGAAATAATTTCTCCCTGACATACTCAGAGAAGCTTCCGTTTTCTTCACTTAAACCCTGACTTATACAGATGGGGACTGAGCAATATTTTAGGATAAAGACGATTAAGATTTATGGATCAAATGATGGTTACTTGTTAAGGGAGCTTCTCGTCTGAGATCATATTGAAAGAAATACACCATACATTTCCACTCTGAATTTATATGCTGATCTCCATGTGCCCACTCTGGTTCAGGAAACCGAGCCTGGGATCTGGATGAGGTGCATCTCTGAATGGTGATCTCACTGCTTTCCTATGACTCTTCCATTCTGTTCTTTTTATTCTTACATCCGACCACAACATGTTTTTTCACTAACTCTTTCCTCCCCAATCTCCTTCATCTATCTAATCACTTGGAAAATTCAAAATTTTTTCATCTACTCTTCCTAATCTGTTGCTAAAGGCACAAACTTTAGGCTCTGAGACCCTAAATAATAATTTATTTAGATATCAGACAATTTAGATAATTCAGAACTCTACTTTTGAATACTCAGGCTCTAGTGGGTAATGAATGATTCCTGACTGAAGTCCAAGGACAACTGGATTGGCATCACAGACCTTCTGATTCATTTAAGATCGCATGAGCAAATTGGAGAGTGTAGCATTTTGCTACAGAAATTATCTGAATCTTTTATAGGATGCTAAAGAGTCACTAATGGGAAAACAACAGCAACTTTATATAGAGTCAAACACTTTATTAGGACTACTGTGATATACTCATTGGTTATCACATTTCTATTACAGTTAAGAAAACAACCCAAACTATTGACTACCTTACCAGTTACTAAATTAATATTTATTATTTTTTTTTAATTTTTAATGTTTATTTTTGACAGAGAGAGGGACACAGAAACATGAGCGGAGAAGGGGCAGAGAGAGAGGGAGACACAGAATCAGAAGCAGGCTCCAAGCTATCAGCACAGAGCCCGATGCAGGGCTCTAACTCACAGACCACGAGATCATGACCTGAGTGGAAGTCAGATGCTCAACCAACTGAGCCACCCAGGCGCCCCCTAAATTAACATTTAAATTGGTGGTTTAGAGGTATTTATTTCCATTACTTGGGTTTTTACCATTCTCTGTAGCAGGATTTTGTAGAATTAGTCCCAACCCAGACAATTTTCTCTAATTGTCTACAATGAAGAAAGATAAGAATTAAAACTATCTATATTTATATGTCCAATTTGACCAAGCACTGATTTGGGGAGGCATACTTTATTTTAGCTTGAGACTTTTTTTTAGCATTTTTTGGCAGATAGGCACATTGATGGAATAGACCCATCTGTTGTCCTAGCAATTAGTTGGCTTGCATCTAGATGAATCAGGCATGTATCCAATGTAAGAGGAGTCTACTGTGGTAGGCCTTGATTATGAAAATAAGATTTGGCTTCCTAGAGAAATGCCAAGTGGATCTAGGCCATAAGCCTGTGCATTCATTCATGGCATTTTGGGACTTTCCTAAGACACACAACATTTATTCGAAATATTAATTGAAAAAAGTTCATTTGCAGAATGAAATTGGCTTCAGATCACTTTGGGTAATTTCATGGTGTTTTGAAACACCAAACTCACAATTGATAAAGTGGGCATAATTTATTGTTATATTTACTTAAGAGTTCAACTAAAGTTAAACATATTTTAGCAGAATATTTTCATACCATTCATCTTATAAAAAATTTCTTTGTTGAAACATAAGGTCAGAATTGAGAATGAGTATAATGTGTCATCATCTATCTACAGTCATATGCAAAATAGTAGGAAAATAGTTCAGAAAATATCTCTTCTGTTAACTAATTAGGCCATAGACGGGTTTTTGTTTCTCATGTTTAAGATATAAGCACAAAAGTCACTGTTCCTTCTTCAAAAGTATCTTAACTTTTATAGATTTGATATGTTTCAATAAATTTACCCACTTATTCATATATACATGAATGAACTTTGTGCAGGCATTGGAGGTCCAGATGATAAAAAAGAAAACATTAAATTCTAATGAATAAACAAACACTGCCCTTATTGAGTTTAGATTGTAGTACAAAGAGGTAGTAAACAAAATAAATGAATTAAATAATGGTTTATTATATATTAGTCCTCTGGAAAAAAATAAGACAATAAAAACATAACAGTGTTAGAGTTTGTGTCCCAATTTTAAATAGAGTGGACAGTGAGGTAACTAAGAAGGTGATATTTAAGTGAACACTAGACTGACATGAGAGAATGAACCCTGCTGATTTAGGAAGTAGAGAGTACCATGAGGAGAAGTTAGTAAATGCACATGTCCCAATGTACCAGTGTGCCTGGTAAGATAGTAGAATAGCCAGGAGTCAGTCTGGCTGCCGCAGTGATTAGGGAGGGAGCAACTAGATACACAGGAAGAGGTAATGGGCCTCTATAATTACTTCTGTTTTTACACAGAGTAGGATAGGGATCACTGAAAGTTTTGAGCAGAAAAAAAGAAATAATTTGGATTTTAAAAATATAACTATGGTTGATCTAGAGAGATTTAAGTACAGAGGCACTATAGTGGAGGCAGGGAGCCAATTAGTAAGCAGTAGCAATCCAGTTGACAGATGATGATGACTTTGTCCAGAATGGTAGCTTCAGGAGTAGTGATAAATATTTAGGTGCCAAAGAAAAACAGGACTCAATAATTATTTTGAAGTTTTTGGCCTAAGCTACTAAAAGGATATAGATTAACATATCTGAATGGAATATTTACTTAAAATTAATTACCACGTGGGCTTCTTAACTATTCTGATAACAGAAGGGGGTTTACATCTTTGTCCCTCCCCCAAACACAAACCTTCAACTCTCTGTATTCCACTTTTGTAAAGCAATTCCATTGATATATCCTATATTAGAAAATACTACATTCAATCCTGTTAACAAGGATCTTACTATTCAAACTGTACTGCTCTTCCTCTAGCTCATTTATTTAAATATCTCATTGCACAAAGTTTTCTGCCTCATTAATACTTCAATCTATAGGCATGCACAACTATTTTTACTTCTCTTGTTGCTCAACTGAAACCACTTGATTTACCATTTTAACTACCTCTTTACAAACAGACTTACTGTCAATGCTTCCTCAATGTATCAATATATTTCAACTCAAACACCAACGTTCTTACTTCTACATCTAATCAACTGCAGGTTTCTTGAAGAAAAAATAATATAACCAAGTTGACTGCATTTATTTAAAAACCATATCAAATGAAGTCAATACTACTACTAAGCCTATGGTGATTCTATCAAATGTTTTTCCTCCTACCAGGAAAGAATTATAATTAGATACCCTAATACTTCTATAATCTTGTTCTTTATGATAAATGACTAGATATATACTCTTATTTCTCTAGATGAATTTTCTCCATAAATGTTCATTTATGTCCATGGTTTATATGTTATTTGCATGCTAGCCATTTCCTTATTTTTATCTCTAGTCCGGACCTATTTCTTTAGCTCCTAGTTAATGTATATAATTGCTTACCTGACTTCATTTAGATATTCATATGTAAGTTAATTTTAATCCAAAACAGAACTTAGTGTTTCCAGTACAGCAGGATGTCTATTTTTCTCTCCCATGGAGGCATTATTTGTTCAGATAATCAGGCCAGATATCTATAATTAATCACTGATTTCTCCATTTTCCTCCAGTACCTACTTTTATGATTTATATAACTTAATCAAATTATAAGACTGATACAGTGCTTATGGCTTTAGAAAGAAATTATGACAATAACAACTCTGTATTATATATAATGAATACATTAAGTTGATATATATGTCCATCAAGTGTGTCTTTGGTCTAATTCTTATTTGTTTCACTATTATTCCATAATTTAGATGTACATCTGTTTATCATTGATACCATCTTATTATCATTAATATAATACCTTGATATTTTAAGTTGAGATATTGTGAATTTTAGGAACCTTTATCTCATTATTTTTACCTAATTAGTTTATCTTTTGGAAAATACAGCCATTTAAACAAAATGCAAAAGAGCTTTTCATGGAAATATATAACATGTTCTTTTCATAATTAAACACATTTCACTGAAATTTCATTGGCACTAATATCCTACTGTTGAGCTAATTAAACTGTGAAAAGATTGAAACAATCAACTGATATTGCACTTACTATAGTTTTGATTATTTAAGAAATATATCATTCTCACAGTGCAACAACACGTAAAATTACATTTGCATACAGACTGTACAATTAGTTTCCACTTTCTGTAATGGTTAGTTTTATGCATGGATTTGGCTAGGCTATAGTACTTAGTAACCCTAGTTTAGGTTTTGCTGTGAAGGTATGTTGTACATATGATTAATCAGATGCTTTTATGAAGATATCTTTGATAATCTGGATAGGCCTCATCCAATTACTTGGAAGGCTTTAAGACAAAAAGACTTCTTTGAGACAGAAGAAATCTGGCCTCAAGACTGTAACAACAACCCCTGCTAGAGAGTCTCTAGCCTGATGACATGTCCCATAGATTTCAGATCTGCCAGTCCCAACAATCTTGTAAACCAATGCCTTGAAATAAGTCTCTCTCTCTCTCACTCTCCCCCGTCTCCGACACACACACATGCTGTGGCTCTTTGTATCTGTGCACAAACAGGCTTAAAGAGTTGTGAAGTAATCTTTAATTTTAAACCCAGAAAATGTGCATGTGTGTGCATGTGTGTGTGTTGAGTTGTAAGTGATGGGATGAAAACTTCTTAAATATATTCGCTGTTGGGCTCTGAATTTAAGAAGGAAAGGGCACTAAACTGATAAAAAGGGATGCTTCGTATAATATTGACTATTCTCAGTGGCATTTTCTCCAAAATTATCTAAAACTTTTATTCTTGTATAAAACACAAGAGTGGTTAAAAATTATAGGATGTTATAAGATGCCTTATCTGTCACATGTGCTTTAATTACTTCTCTTAAAATAAATCATACAATGTTATTTAGACACTTTGCTTCTGGAGTCATGTGAGTTTATTAATTCTCTTGATTAAATATGTCTAGGCCTCAAAATATATAACAATGGCCTTATCTGTATATTGATAACATCATGGTTGAGAAATAAAAATATTAAAATAATAAAATATAATGCAATAAATGGGGAGTCTTATGCTGACCAGTGATAATAGTGTGTTATGAACTGAGATATTAAATAAACTTAATTCTGTGTACCTGAAGACACCGACAAAGAAGAAAAACAATCTATTTAGAGTAATGTCGTGGCCTAGGCTATATAGTCAAATCAAAGGTTCTTATGAAAGGAAAATCTACATATTATCATCATATGAAGTACATAAGCCTAGTTTTCCCTTTAAAAATATATTAGCATACTTCTTCATTTAAAACATATTCAAATGACAACCAGATTCACAAAAATTAAGAAATCATGAGATATTAAAATCAAAGCAGATGTTCTGCAAATGCCATCTGCAGAGGTATCACTGACAGAAAAATGGAAAGTATTCACAAAATGTCTAGCATCTAAAAATTTATATAAAAAAGTTTGTCCTCTTCTAATTTAAAGAGAAAAGAAACAAGAATGTATGTCTATGTGCACAAACAACTCTTGAATGAATATAATAGTATGGAACTAACAATAGACATATAAGAAAATAAAACACTATTATTATTACTAGATATAAATACATTCAGTCATTAAAACTTATTTAGAAAATCTACTCTTAAATATAACAATCAATAATAAATTCTTTCAGTGTTTCCAGAATAATATAATCTAAATTTTTGGTATAATCAAATCAATGTAGATTAAGAAATGAATACCTCCCCTAACAGTTTATTCCCAACATAAATTCTATCATTTACAAACCAACCTGAAATCACACTGTGATTTCCTCTACCCATCCAAGTTCTTGTTGGTTCTGGCAAGGATAAACCTTTGACATAATCATCATTTAATGGACATTTTTATAAGACCCTTTCCTATCAGTATTACATTTCACCCTCTTCAATATTCCTAATACTATAATATGAACTATATAAAGTTTAGAATCCCAATTCCAAACTTTCTAGATTTTTCCCCTCACAATAATCATTCATTCATCCACCTCCCCCCCAAAAAATCCAGACTAACTAAACAAAAACACAACATAAAACACACATTCCCAAATATACCTTGAGAGAACTGTCTTAAAATATTTACAATATGTATATTTAAACTGTGGGACAGTAAGTAATTTTCTTTTTGTTTTTATTATTTGTCTACCTTTGCTCTCATGATCATGTATAGTTTCACAGTAAAGAAAAATGTATTAAAATAGGTGATATTTCATTTCCTTTCAGGGAAAAAAAACACATTAAATCAGTAGTGTTTAGAAGACTTTATTGGTTAAAGCAGTGATTTACAAACTTTTTGTATAATGGCACACAGAAGAATATATTTTTAGGGGACACGAAGTTAATAAGAAGACTGTTTAAGGCTAATGGCTGTCAGCCTAGTTAACTGGTGTTCTGAATGCTGAGGCCACTAATACCTTAGCACGATAGGTAACTTCTAATCTGTACACCAATTTGCCACACTTTGAGGACATCTCTGGGTTATTTTAAGACACACCATTATACAAATATTTCAATTACTCTTCAGAACATTGACATTAAATTTTTGACAGTACAATTTCCATTACTGGTTTTTGTTTGTTAGTTTCTTGTTTGATGATTAGGTTTTCAGAATCAACTAAAAAAAGGTGAAATAGCAGTTAAGTATTTGTCTTTCATTTTTTTTAAGTTTATTTATTTATTTTGAAGAAGAAAGAGAGCACAAGCAAGGGAGGGACAGAGAGAGAGGGAGAGATAGTGCTGGAAAACAGAATGGAGGTTCCTCAAAAACTTAATAATAGAACTACCCTATGATCTAGCAACTGTACTACCAGGTATATACCCAAGGAATACAAAAATACTAATTCAAAAGGATACATGCAGCTCAATGATTACAGCAGCATTATCTACCAAAGCCAAATTAAGGAAACAGCCTAAGTATCCAATGACTGATGAATGAATTAGGAAGATGTGGTTGTGTATACAGGTGTGTGTGTGTGTGTGTGTGTGTATAATGGAATATTTTTCAGCCATAAAAAAGAATGAAATCTTGCCATTTGTAATGACACAGATGGGCCTAAGGAGTATAATGCTAAGCAAAAGAAGTCAGTTAGAGAAAGATGAATACCGTATAATTTTACTCATATGTGGTATTTAAGAACCAAAACAATGAGCAAAGGGGAAAAAAGAGTGAGCGAACAAGAGGAAAAGAGAAAGAGTGAGAGAGAGATTGAAAGAGAGAGAGAGAGAGAGAGAGAGAGAGAAAACAAGAAACAGACTCTTAAGTATAGAGGACAAGCTTATGGTTACCAGAAGGGAATTGGGTGGGGGATGGGTTAAATAGGTGATGGGGATTAAGGATGACACTTGTGATGAGCACTGGTAATGATACTACCTGGAGCATCAGTATAAGTGGGCACTACTTGCTGCCAATACACCTGGGCTCCTAATGTTACCAAGCCATTATTTCTCAATTTTTATGTAAATTTTTCTTTCTTTCATGTTTTAATTTAAATTCCAGTTCACTAACATACAGTGTCTTATTAGTCTCAGGTGTAAAATTTAGCGTTTCATCATTTAAATACAACACGCAGTGCTCACCACTACAAGTGCCCTCCTATGAGATTTGCAGAATCCCCTTAAGGTTCAGATTCTTGGCAGTAGCACTTTTTTGACATATTGTGGGACACAAAATTCTAAGGATGCCCAAACGAAGGGCAACCTTTGGTTGTCCAGTGCATGATGGGTAACCAACAAAAAGAAAATGTCCACTATGGAAAGAGACTGAGTCTCAAAAAATAAACTGATACAATGTTGATAAGAAAGTTTTATACCATTACCCAAAGCTTATATTTTAAGCTTATCCATAACTGTATTTTAAGCATAGTAATCTTGTCAGAATTACATTTGGGAAATAACTTTAGTATCAAAGTGGGTGCTATTACTGTAGCTCTGAGAGTCTCTTGATAGGGAATTTAGGTGTCTTATATCTGAAAATGGGTAAGTGTCTCAACCAACAAAATGGTGGTGGGGTTGGGGAGATTGGAAAATAAATAATGGGTATAATAGCTTCTTTTGAAGTAGAATTTAGAGTTTAATAACCTACTGGATATGACAGATAATGAGAGAAATAAGCCAGGGATATCTTATAGATTCTTAAGTTGGCTAACTGGTTAATTGGGATTCTAGCAAAAGATAATTAATTCAGTTTTGGACCCACTGTTTTTGAAGCAAATTGATCATTCAAGAATTGTAAACTATTGGTCTAGAGTCTGGATACATAGTTTTGAGAGTTTTTAACATAGGGAAAACTAATACTCCAGGGATACACACACAAAGATAAACTAGTAAGAAGCATAGCAAAAACCAAGGTGAGAATTTTGATAGAAGACAAGAAAATAGACTTCCAAGAATTAATGGGAAGCTGGCAGGAGATGAATTATGGGAATCTACTCCCAAAGCCAAAAGCACACTGTATACACTGTATTTTAGCTAACTTGACAATAAATTATATTTAAAAAATAAAAAGAATAAAATAAAATAAAAACCAGTTAAAATCTGACTTTAAATTTGGAACTAAACATGAATCAATCAATCAATCAATCAAAGAAAAAAAAGGTGAAGTGCTAGAGGTTCAGATACTAAGTAGTTACTAATACCCTTGATAACAATAGTTTCTTCATAGGGGTAAGGAAAAATCATGATCATAAAAATTAAAGAATGAATTTGTATTTATAAGGCTAAAAGATATTGTTTAACAATATTTGCCAGAATAAGGAAGGGTAAATAGGATATTATCTTGAAAAAGGGTGTAAGGATGAGGGAAGAGTTATTTTAAATATAATTTTATTTTTTTAAGTTTTTATTTAAATTCCAATTAGTTAACATAAAGTGTATAAAACCCTGTCACATACAACCACAAGGTACATTAAGACACATTATGAAATAGCATACCAAACTATTACACTGTTCTGATTTCCAGGAGTTATTTTCTCATTCCTATTTTGACTTAAAATGTTTCTATTCATTATCCATGAAATATTTCTTTTATTTTTATACTGTAACAACCTGCATGTGACCAAAGGCTGAATTAATCAATTACTTATTGTTATCTGTATCCTAAGTCTTATATACCATGTGTTATATCTTATTTCTATATACCTATACATTTCATGATACTTATTTGGGACTTTTACTTTCCCTACCTTTTAAACTGTACACTTTGATGGGGCGCCTGGGTGGCTCAGTCGGTTAAGCGTCCGACTTCGGCTCAGGTCATGATCTCGCAGTCCATGAGTTCGAGCCCCGCGTCGGGCTCTGTACTGACTGCTCAGAGCCTGGAGCCTGTTTCAGACTCTGTGTCTCCCTCTCTCTCTGATCCTCCCCCGTTCATGCTCTGTCTCTCTCTGTCTCAAAAATAAATAAACGTTAAAAAAATTAAAAAAAAATAAACTGTACACTTTGGTAGACAGAACTACAGGTCATTGGTGTGTGTGTGTGTGTGTGTGTGTGTGTGTGTGTGTGTGTCTGAAGATATACCAGGGCACTTATTTCAATGTAAGGATTTGACTGAATTACACAATAAAGAATTTTGTAACTTTTAATTCCCAAAATATTTACTGAAAAACCACTGACATGATTACATTTAAGGAAATTATTTTATAGAATTTGAAAATTAAAGTTTTATGCATTTATTGAACATAAACTCAGGATAATATAATGTGATAATGATCATAATTATGATACCAAAATCTCCTTGCTTCATATTTCACATCTAGCCTATTAGCTAAACTATGGTAAATCTTTCTTAAGATTACTAAAAGATAATTCTTCTCTTTTTTTTAAAATTTTTTTTAACGTTTATTTATTTTTGGGACAGAGAGAGACAGAGCATGAACGGGGGAGGGGCAGAGAGAGAGGGAGACACAGAATCGGAAACAGGCTCCAGGCTCTGAGCCATCAGCCCAGAGCCCGACGCGGGGCTCGAACTCACGGACCGCGAGATGGTGACCTGAGCTGAAGTTGGACGCTTAACCGACTGAGCCACCCAGACGCCCCAGATAATTCTTCTCTTAAAAAATATTTCAAATATTTTGTGTACTCAACTGTTCCATAAGTTAATAAATCATATATAGGTGGGGCTTATTTCTAGGTTCTCTATTCTGTTCCATTGATCTATGTTTTATGCCAGTATCATACTATTTTGGTTACTATGCTTCATAATATAGTTTGTGAACACCTAAACAAGAATTCATTATAATCAGAGACAATAGCTAGTGAAAAAAATTCCCTGTGTTGGATTGTGCCTTGAGTTTTAAGAAATATTAAAGAGTCTGGTAAGTATGACTGGAACAAAGTGGTCAAGAGAAAATGTTAATGATGAGATAAGAGATGTAACCAGGATGTCAGGACACAGGACCTTAAAAAGCAGGTAAGGGCTTGGTTTTTATTCTGTCAAAAGGAGGAGAGACTTTAAAGGATTTTGAACCTAGAGAAAACTTGATAGGATTTATGTTTTATAATGTTATTCTGGCTGAAGTATTGAGCATAGATTTTATAAGATACACAGGAAATTGGAATATTGAGGCATTAGTTGGTTTTTGGTTTAAAAAAATGTGTGGTCTCAGCAGTCTCTGAATGGGTGAAGTTTCTCTTGTTTTTTAAGTTTATTCATTTATTTTGAGAGAGAGAGAGAGAGAGAGAGGCAGAGAGAAAATCCAAAGCAGACTCTGCACGGTCAGCATGGAGCCTGACGCAGGGCTTGAGCCCACAAACCATGAGGTCATGACCTGAGCCAAAGTTGGACACTTAACCAACTGAGTCACCTGAGTTATTCACTTTTAGAGAAAGCCTCTTGCTTTCATTAAAAGGCAGTTCCTAAAACCATTGATTTTTTTTTCTTTGAGAAAAGTCGATATTTTTGCAGGTGAAGGAATCAGTTCCTAACAATGTCACAAGGAATATATTTGTCCCAAGAAATAAATAAACCATTTCTACAGTGTCTTGTTCCTGTTAAAGATAAATTGTCTTCTGATAAGATGTGTTCAGTTCCAACTATGCAGTGGGAGTCAAAAGCAACTATCAAGAGTTCTTATATACCAAGGCTAATCAACCCACTTCACAGAAAAAAGGTCTTGGTCTGGTAGACGACTTGGTGCATCTAACTCTATCCTACCTGCTGCATGCATAACATGCCAGTATTCTTTCAGACTTAATGGCATAATAAGGTAGAAATTGGCCTAGGTTCCCTTATTATAAAGACAACACTAGGATTTTGAAGTTTATCTTTTTATATCTGCATTCAATTTCTAAATAAAAAAGCAATAAAAACAGTAATTTAAAAAAGAATTTTCTGTAGAAAATAAAAAACAAAACAAAGGAAATGGAAGAAAATATGGAGAAATTTTAACACTATATATAAAATTTCACCCATTCAACATTCAGTTAGGCTTTAGCAACTCTGGGATTGTTAATTCAAACTTTTCATACTCTGATCAGATATTCATATATCTCCATGCCTCTGTTCTTGCCATTGCACATGTTTATGATCTCATAAGTATTTCTATATTTTGTGAATTATTTAATTTATTCCTTTTAATTTTTTTAATGTTTATTTTTGAAAGGGAGGGAGAGATGGAGAGTGAAACAAAGCATGAGTGGTGGAGGGGCAGAGAGAAAGAGAGATACAGAATCCAAAGCAGGCTCCAGGCTCTGAGCTGTCAGCACAGAGCCCAAGGTGGGGCTCCAACTCAGCAGCTCTGAGATCATGACCCGAGCTGAAGTAGGACCCTTAATCAACTGAGCCACCGAGGTGCCCCTTTAGTTTATTCTATAAAAAGAAACCCTGCCCTTTCTCTTCCCCCTCTAAGCTAGAATCCATGTTTTTAGTAATACTCACAACACTGACCTATTGTTGTCTTATTATTGTTCTAGCACAGACATACCTAGATCTTGGCTCAATTAAATTGTTGCCATTCATTGCAACTACGCGATTATTTATGAATTCAATTGCACAGATTTTACAAATATTTTGTCTTGGTCCTGAAAGGGGTCTTTAAACCTGGCCCCAGGTGTTTCATTTCCCTGATCAACATTCTTTCCCATTAACAAATATGAGTTTCCAATATGTTTACATTTGGCTCATCTCCTGATTAGAACTCCAATCATTGTCAACAGACTCCATAATATTTTGCCTCAGTGAAAAAATATGGACTTCTTAATTTCTTACACACCATTTATAAATATCAACATCTGTCATTCCTTTTTATTTTCTGTTATTATGACACAGGTGTTCTTACATAAAGTTAAGGAGTCAACTTTACCTCTGGATCTCATTCCTAACTTCTTCAAAGAAATATTCCTTCATTGAATATCCTCACTTTTCTAAATCTCTGAACAACACTCACCAAAAAACAAACAAACAAACAAACAAACAAACAAACACATGGAATTTCTATCTTTGACCAGAAAGTTATCTACACATTAGTATCATCAAACTAAAAGCCAAATTTGGCTTGTGAATCATATTCTCTAGTTTGATGAGTTATGTAATATTCAAATAATCACGCTTAACATGAACAATTTAAAAATGTAAATTTCTATGAAAAATTTAGTTTTCCAAGATAATTTGATAAATAATTTAATAAAATAGGATCTTAGGGAGACTTCCTAAAGAAGTGATTATTTAGCTCTGATAACAAAGGAGAATCAGCAATTTTGAAATGGTTTGTAAAGAAGTGGATTTCCAAGCAAGAAATAATCCTACACATTAAAGGAGCATGACACTTTAATAAAAAAAGGAAAAATAATAAACAGTTCAAGATAACTGAAATGTACAAAATTAAGAGATACACGGATGTTGGAACTGGAGAAGTAGATGCAAATGTATCAAATGCCAGGTTATTTGTATAATCAAGTTTCAGTGCATCATTCTAGGTATTTTGAAACATGAAGAGAGTTAATACAAAAAAATTAAGATCTTCAAAAATTCTTGGAGTCGCTAAAGAAATATTAGTTATGCTGCCATATAAGTGATACAGCTTATCTGCCCAGCAACTTTTACAAGTGCCAGAAGATTGCCACTGCCTCCAAGAGTACAACTGCCTCGATCAAACGTGTCTAGACATGAAATGCCACCACACCAGTCATCGCAAACACTGAAGTCTCCTCAAACTCATATATCAACATCATAGCATCGAGCCATTTTAAAGCACTTTACCTTACAATTCCCTTCCTGTTTCATGGATGCACATCTCAATGATAGCATATAGTTCCTATCTTAAGCCCACTTTGCTAATTAACCTAGGAAATGTAACATTTAGATTCATTCACTGCAGTTTAGGAAAGTACTTGGAACTGGGTAAGAATGGATGCTAAGTGATAATATACCATAATCTGAACAATATGTAAAGTACGTTGGCTTTTAATACTAAAGCCATAAAATCCATTATATACTTTTAGTAAATTATCTTTGCATTTTGGAAATATCATGGTTTATTGTATGGAGAGTGGTTTCAACAGATGCAAAATGGATTCTGGAAAGAAGTTTGGAAGGTATTGAAGTGTTGGTCAAACCAAGAAATTATAGCAAACTGTATTTATGGTATCACCATAAATAAAAGAATGCACTGATTATTAAAACACTAAGGGAATAAAATTGGTAAGACTTGTACATTCATTAGTTTCCTCTTCTCTGAAGTAGACACATGGGCAAAGACTTATGTGGAAGAGCTTTTTTGATGCGATTCAAAGAAACCCTGGTCAGTAAGAAAGGGAGTGAGATGAGAAAGGGATGGAAGCCAGTTTCAGTGTGTTATTAAAAAAAATACTCCTCTATAGACATCTGGAGCCCACTGTTGCTGGTTCTCTAAGAGACAATGTTGATAATTCCTCATCATGGTCCCATGCAAGGGTAAAGGTTGCTGAAGAATTAATATTCCAAATCTCATCCATATTGTCTAAAGAATGTTTCTAAATTATTCACTTTCTAGCCCTTCTAGACTGCCCCACATGTGATCTGAGTGTGTCAGAAAAAGACCTTGGATTAAGAGTCACAAGCATTTGCAATAGGTAGCCAAGAACATGGATAAGAATGGTGAGAGCTATGGGGATATGGATATGGACAAGGAAGTAACAGCATCTACTGCAAGAATAGATTGGACATGAATGTTGGAGGAGAGAGTGATAGCAAAGATGACTTCAAGATTTATATTTTGAACAACTGAATAGGTATATGTACCTTTTACTAGCAAAAACGATAGAAAACTGTTTATCAAGAGAGATTAAGAGCGTAATATTAGAAATAGTGGGTTTGAGGTGCCATTGATAGAGCTGCAAAAAATATGTCAAGTATGCACTTAATATATAAATATCAGAGAGGAGATATAAGCTGGAAATTTATATTTTGCAGATATTAAAGCCATAAATATGTTCAGGAGTCATTATTGCTGCTGTCACTGTCTTCCTCAGATTTTCACAGCCAGGCCTTCACACTCCTTCTTCAGTTGTTATTGTTTTTTACAGCTAAGAGATCACAAAGATTCCCCCTCCATAGAATGTTCCTCAGCTAGAATCAGTCTGTTCACTACAGAATTAATGCAATGCCACAAGGATGGCCCACAACATATCCACATGGCTGCAATGTTCAGTTTGTCTAGCCATAGCTAGATTTTATTTGAGACAAAATTCTTGCTATTTTTCTTCTTCTTCTTCACATTTCTACATTATTTTCCAATCATTTACTTTGTACTTTGTACTTTGTGAACAATCTCTCAGTAAATTATGTGCACTTAATCTTTGTCCCATATGAGTAAAATGAATAAGCAGGTGGCACAGAACCCATTGTCACCTACCATTATTGTACTCATACTTCAAACTCAGACAACACCTCTGGTTACATGCAGAGTTTATTTTGAATTACTGACAGACAAGGAAATATCACAGGTTTAGTTTATTCATGTGTTACCTGGGGATGTAGGAGAGGTAAGGATAGTCTGTTGCTAAAACGTAGCCACACACAAAGAATGACATGGAAAACAGTTTTGAAAGGTAATCCCTTGTGTTATCAGAGCATTAGACATTCACCTCCTCCATTTACTTTATGTGGGGAAAGAAGTAACCCAAGTTAAAGGCATACATGGAGTCATGAGCAATGGAAACTGGTCCGAAGTATGAAAGGGTAAAGATTGGAATATTGAAGGTAATGAATCTTGGAGAAGAGATAAAAGGATCATCCCACCAAAGGTGACAGAATGTATAAGGATCTTTTTCATGGTACTTTATTCCTCACTGGAGATCAGACACCACAGAAAAAAAAATAACAAAATGAACATAATGACTCACTCATATCATACCAGTTGGCTGTATCATTGGCTACATCAGTGCTTTCAAAAAGACAAAGAGCCATAGCAGAGATGGATGCTATAGATAGAAGATGGAAGAAAATACACATACTGAGTTCTGACCCTGCTCCACTAGAAATGGTCACAAAAGTCACTGATGACATCCTTGTCATATAATCCAATAATGATCCATTCTAATCATATAATCCCACATAACTCCATTTCTGTTCCAGTGAGCTTACAGTCAATTTGAGAATATTTAGCATTCTGCCTTTGTTGAGTACTTCACTTTTGACATTTAATGAACTGTACAAGTTTTCTTTCTTCTTCTCTAGAACTACTTAGTTTTTTTTGAAGATGGATATTGACAATCTTTTCTAGTTTTGTTGTTGCTGTTGTTGTTGTTGTTGTCATTGTTGTTGTTGTTGTTTATTTTACTCTCCCTCTTCTGAAGGTTATTGATGGCCAAGATTTTAGTCAGATTTAATAAGATTTAATAAAATTGTAATAATCTTTATTATTCAATATTGAGAGACTGATATGGGATATGAAGTAGGTATAATAATTGCCATAGGAAGATAGAAGAGAGGGAATGTATTTGTGACTTCTGGAGTGGGGGTGGGTAGGGAGGTGGAGAACTGGTTGTAGAGGTGGGGAGGTTGTGGAGGTGGTGATGCATTACTATTAAAATTTAAAAAGAAAAACATTTTGAAAATTTGAAATGAATTAAACAATAAAAATGTATACAGGTAAATCTGTTTATAAATGACTGGTTATTGTGTTAAGCAACTGAAAATTTGGAACCATTTTCATTGTGAAATATGGTACATATACAGAACATTCTGCAATTTAGAAATGCAAAGACCAATAATTTTTACAAAAAAAAGTCCATTCATGCAACCCTCATCCTAAAAGGAAAAAGAACTCTACTACTTTCCAAGATGGTACCTCTCAGTCCTTTCTTAATCACTGTCTTCTCTTTTTTTTCCCAAAATTAACAAATATCTAGATTTTACGGTAATCCGTTTATTGCCCTTACATATTTAGATCTACTGACATGTATACCCAGACATTGCTTTTATTAGTATATGAATATAATCAAATAACGTTACTGTTTTCTATCTGCATTACCCTCCTCAACATTACTGAGATTCATTCTTGTTGCATGCAGTCATAATTCATCCACTTCCATCTCTGCATAATACTCCATTTTGTGAATCATCATAACACTTCTATCCCCTATATGGATAGGTAATTGGGTTTTTTTCCTAATGTTTACTATTATAAATAATACTACTTTTAACATTTTCTTACATTTGTTCATATACACATGCCAATATTTCTCATAAGCGTACAGTGGAAGTAGAAATTTTGGGTTACGAAGTATGTACATTTTAACTATTGCAAATAATACCAAGTATTTCCAAAATGGGTGTATAATTTATGCTTCAACCAGCATGTGTAATTCTTATCCCTCCATATGCTTACCAAGACTTCATTATTTTTTGCTACTCTCTTACAATTCATGAAGAAGGCCCATTTTCAAATACTGTTTGGTCTTATCCAAATCACTAGTTTGGAATGCCTATTTATATGCATTTTCCCATTTTATATTGAACTTTACTATTTATATTGAATTTTTACCTTTACTTATTGATTTGTAGTGTAATTCTATGTTCTGGATATGGATCAGTTATATTTGTTAAAAATAGTGCCTGCCACTTTGCAACTTGAATGTTCACTTTCAAATGATATCTTGTGATAAACAGAAGTTATTTGTTTTTCTGTTATAAAATCTTATCTGTTATGTTTGTTACATTTATATTCTATTTAAGAATTTTTATTCCATTTCAAAAATAATGAAAAATTATATAATATTTTTTGGGAACCATATAATTTTGCCTTTTGAATTTAGCTCTATAATCTACATGAAATACATTTTTGATTTATAGTATGATGATAGAAGTCAAATAACTAATTTTGTATCTGTCTATCAAATTATTCTATTATAACTTGTTGAAAATATTACCCTTTCCACCTGATCTCTAGTATAATTTGTAATTTTCCTTAATTTACAACTGTATATATGCATATGTTTATATAAATACATATAAAATGTTTGTGTATATATATGCATACACACACAAATACATGCTTGTGTGCATACATGTGTGTGCATGTGTGTGTGTGTGTGTGTGTGTGTGTGTGTGTGTGTGTATAATAACTAACACTTTATTTTCCTTTTTTTTCCTGCCAGGAGAATGTAAGATTAAGAATCCAAAGTCTCAACACAGCATTTATACCCTTGGGAAAATTTACTGCAGATAAAAAGAAAATGTTCATGATAATATGAAAGCCTTTAGTTCAGATTTAGTTTAGATTCTTGTGCTACCTTGAGAGGTTCCTAAACTTTAATATATTTGCATAATGCTTTAAAATACCTAAATTTAAACTAACCATATTAACTGTTTAATTATTGAGTCGATGTTCTGTTTAATTTTATTTCCTGCAGAAAAATGTTATAGAACATGTACATAAAAAGTACAAATTATTTGTCCTCTTTAAAATTTGTTATATCTTTGTCAATGCAGTACTACCTAATTGAATTAGGCATTTAATTTTGACTTATTTGAAATTCTAATATGAAACATGTTAGTTCATTTGTCTTAGTATAAGTTTCTATAGGTTTATTCTGCTTTATAATAGAAAGATACCTAGTACAGAGGTTTTGAGGCACAGTGTATGTTTAATAAATTGAATTTGAGAATGCCAATAGTTCTTTATGCAAGTGTTTATATTATTAAGTTTTAGAAAAATGGAACACTCAACTTGTCAGGAAGTAATAGAGAAGAGGCTTTACTCTATAATGGACATTCATTTATTCATTCATTTGTTTATATGTTTATTGAATAAAAATTGTATTTTTAATATAAAAATAATTTATTATAAGTTACACTATACTATCTATAAATTTGTTGATATTTAATAATAATTTGTGGTATGACAATTAACTACACATTCCTATTAACATAAATACAATAGCAATATGAACTGAAATTCTCTCCCCACTCTATATTTAAGCCAATATCATTCCTCTCAAGAGTGCATAAAATAAAATAGAATAAATATAAATTTAGCTAATTAAATGTGTATTGAACATATACTATGTTCAAAGTACATATATGTACACATATATTAATGTACACATATATACACATATGAATATATATGCATATATGCATATACATGCATGTGTGGGTTGTGGTGTTTGTGTGTTAAAGCAGAGTGTACACATAAAGGAAGGTTTTAAGGTATAAAATTGGAGTGCATTGAATGGTCAATTAAAGCATTTGTGTTTTTCCATTAGGCATGAAAAAACCATTAATCCCAGTTATATAACAGCAGAAAAAACATGATCAAAGTTCTGGATTGCTTAGCTAACTGTAGTGTATGATATCACTAATTATACCAATGATTATGTCAAAGGTACCTTTCGACTCTAACACATTGGCATGTAAAAGTTTTCTATAATAATTTACATAGAACAGTCACCAATCTACCTATTGTTGGAATGTCCTGACTGTGATAATCACTAAAACAAATACTAAAATGATTCCTTAAGGGATGGATTACTTAAGTAAGTAGGGTGAGCAGTGCTCCTCTGAAGAACCAGGCTGAATGCATAATGTTAAAGAAAAAAAAAAATATCCTATCACTTGTTAATGATGGTAAGGAAGACTTTATTCAAGGAACTTGTAATGGGTTGTTTTAGTACAGAGAAGATTGGGGTCAACTGTGAAATGTGGAGACTTATAGACAAGGCACAGGGTGCAAGTCAGTAAATGGAAATTACTCAGAGAAAACATCAAGGGAAAGGGAGATTGTAGCTAAACCAATCTGACAGGATTCTTGTTGAAATCAGTCCAGAGTGATCAGATATCACCTAGGGGGTGAAATGTAGAGAGGGATTTGATTTGATATCTACTGAGGGTGAATCAGATATCTATAGTTGAGATCCCTTTACACTGATTTAACAAAGTTCCTGCTGAAACTGGGTGTTGCAAGGTGGAACAAGGAAAGATAACAAGGTTGAGGCCTAGATTAAATAAAAAGGAGCCTGATTAATACATACTATTTTGGCAGCAGCTATGGCTAGAAATAAACTTATGTTGCATTAAGTCACTAGCATTTGGGAGTCCCGTTGTTAGAGATAGCATAGCCTGTCCTAGTCTGACTGAAATATTTATTGATTTATTTGCTATTTCTAAGAATATATGCTTCATGAAGTCATGGTATTTTATCTGTGGGATCACTGTTTATAGTATTATATCTGACACAATATGCATGCCATAAATATGTGTTGAATGAATAAATAAATGAAGATAAGATCAGGAATTTCCTTCACTGCAAGAAGAGCAAAGCCAAATTAGATAATAATTTCAAGGAAAGTTGTAGATTTGGAGACGGTAAATAAAATTTCTTGTTTTCAATAAAAGAAAGAACAAGAACCATATGATCTTCTCAATAGATGCACAGAAAGCATTTAACAAAATACAGCATGCTTTCTTGATAAAATCCATTAAAAAAGTAGGGATAGAAGGATCATACCTCAAGACCATAAAAGCCATATACGAAAGACCCAATGCTAATATCATCCTCAATGGGGAAAAACTGAGAGCTTTCCCCCTAAGGTCAGGAAGGAGACAGGGATGTCCACTCTCTCCACTGTTATTCAACATAGTATTGGAAGTCTTAGCCTCTGCAATCAGACAACACAAAGAAATAAAAGGCATCCAAATCGGCCAGGAGGAGGTCAAACTTTCACTCTTCACAGATGACATGATACTCTATATGGAAAACCCAAAAGATTCAGCAAAGTGGCAGGATATAAAACCAATGCACAGAAATTGGTTGCATTGCTATTCACCAACAATGAAGCAACAGAAAGAGAAATCAAGGAATCGATCCCATTTACAATTGCACCAAAAAACATAAAATACCTAGGAATAAATCTAGCCAGAGGCAAAAAATCTATACACTGAAAACTATAGAAAGCTTATGAAAGAAATCGAAGAAGACACAAAAAAATGGGAAAGGATTCCATGCTCCTGGATAGGAAGAACAGATATTGTTAAAATGTCAATATTACCCAAAGCAATCTACATATTCAATGCAATCGCTATCAAAGTAACACCAGCATTCTTCACAGATCTAGAACAAATAATCCTAAAATTTATATGGAACCAGAAAAGACCCTGAATACCCAAAGCGATCTTGAAAAAGAAAACCAAAGCAGGAGGCATCACAATCCCCAACCTCAAGCTATACTACAAAGCTGTAATCATCAAGACGGTATGGTACTGGCATAAAAACAGACACTCAGATCAATGAAATAAAAAGAAAGTTTTTCTAAATAAGGAGTTCAATAAATTCTTGTTAATTGCATTAATAAATTAATAAAACAAATATTTACTCATGTTTTAATGCTGAAAAATACCTAGGATTTAGTAATGTACAGATAAGGGCTTAAAACTACTTAATAATGAAGGACTCCTGGGTAACTCAGTCAGTTAAGCATCTGACTCTTTTTTTTTTTTTTCAACGTTTATTTATTTTTTTTGGGACAGAGAGAGACAGAGCATGAACGGGGGAGGGGCAGAGAGAGAGGGAGACACAGAATCGGAAACAGGCTCCAGGCTCCGAGCCCAGAGCCTGACACGGGGCTCAAACTCACGGACCACGAGATCGTGACCTGGCTGAAGTCGGACGCTTAACCGACTGCGCCACCCAGGCACCCCTGAGCATCTGACTCTTGATTTTGGGTCATGTCATGATCTCATGCAGAGGCTGCTTGGGCTTCTCTTTCTGCCTCTCTCTCTCTATTCCTCCACTGCTCTTTCTCTCTCAAAATAAATAAACATTAAAAAAAAACTATTTAAAATTAATAAAACACAATATGAATATGTAATTTATACTTAAAATAAATGAAGTATCCATTTTCATTTTAAATATGTGATGAAACATAAAAAAGCTATAAAAATTTGTGTTTCCTAGAATCATCTCTCAAAACATGAAATATATATTTGCTTTTTGTTTGTTTTGTTTCTGTTTGTTTTTGCTTTTGTTTTTGCAAACAATGATTTAGTAAAATAGACTATTCATCTAATCCACTTCCTAAGTCATCATTCATTCTCTCTGAAGGGACAGAGTAGTTTTCATTAATGGAACATCTGTTCTTTTAGAAGTAAATGAGTTCCCTGAAGGACAATTAATAAAAAAATATTGGCACTAAATGCAGCTGTTAAAGTGTTAATAAAAATGTGACAAATTAAAGGGAAAAATAATTGTGGGATTCAATAAACATGAAAATCATAAAATATATAAGTATTTTATTTGTTATAAAGTCAATTAAACTAGAATTTTCAATTTTTAACATAGATATAACAACATACCTTTCAATAACAGTATTTTGAGGGGCCCCTGGCTGGTTCAGTCCAGTGTAGCCAGCAACTCTTGACCTTGGGGTTGTGGGCTCGAGCCCATGAGTGTAGAGATTACACTCTATTTATTTAGTTAAAAATAAAAATAAAACACCTTAAAAAATTGCATTTTGAATACTGAAACCAGAAACACTCATTATCATTTTATAATTACAAAGTGTAAATTGTTGGATTTAATAAACTAAACACTGAGGGAGTAGAAACCTGTTTAACTGAAATGATGTTTCATGTATTAGAAGAAAAATATCAGTTGAGATCCTTTTAGGTACACTATGGTAAGTGGTAGCATAAAGCATGATTGGCTGAACAAATACAGGCCATTTATCTCTCGATTTACTTATTTGCTATCTATCTATTAATGTAAACATTGGAGTGGAAAGTAAATTTGGCTAGATAGTATGTGAAAGGCTTGAATATTAGACTAAAATATTAGAATTAATTTGTTAGTCTACTACAGTCACTGAAGATTTTGAAGAATGTAAAGCAATTAAGAAAAGTGCTGGAGGAAACTAATTGGTAGCACTATGTAGAAAGAACTGGGCAGACTAGAAGAATGGAAAGAACTGAGGCCAGCTATTTTATTGAACTTAAATTTTCATTTTCAGCATCATTAAGTAACTTTAAGGCAGTGTTTTTTAGCCTCAGTACTCTTAACATTTCTACCAGTGAATTCTTTGTGGGAGAAGAATGTGACCCCTGTAAATTGCCAAATGTCCCCTTGAGTTCCCAGCCTAAGTGGGTTGGGGAGTGCCAAGTTGTCCATGGTTTGAATCACTGCTTTACAGGAAGAAAATTGTTGGATATATGTACTTATACAATTTCTAAATTTCAATTTTTCGGGACATGTATATAAGAAGGAAATGCCACCTTTCAACTCATGCTTTTTATTTGTAGCATATCTTAACTGCTACCGATTTTTTGGAAGCCTTCTGAAAATTTCACAGTTGAGTAAATTGCCTCTCATGTGCTCCCATGTAAAATAGCTTTCTGCAGATTTTCTAACTCTTACTTTCAGTTTTAAGAGTTATAACCCATGACAAATTTTAACGTTTAAGGATTATACTGTATTCATCTGCCTTGAAATTGTATTTAACACAGTGTCTGAAAATAGTAGTTGATAAATATATTCATTTGCTGAATTGAGCAATAATAGACATTTGGAAAAACAGAGAATCATATTTATCATTTTGTCCCATTGCCTAATTTTTTGATAAGTTCACTGATGGCCAGAGATGTTTTTTTTTTTTGTTTGTTTGTTTGTTTGGTTGAACATATCTGGTGACCGAAGCAACAACATATAGGGCAATGTCCATACTGCACCTCTTGTGTTCTCAAGACAGAAACTTCTTACCTGATTCCTTTATCCTTTTTTATCTTCCACATTCAAATGAGAATCTTATGTCTGTTTCTAGCGTATAGATGAAATTCATTCATCTGTTTCTCTTAATTTTCATTGTGAGTGCTCTAATCCTGGGCATTGCCGGCTCCCACGCAGATTACTGCAAGCACATCCTGATGTGCACCCTTCCCTCCAGGCTTTCCACACTCCTTACTGTAACCAAGTGGACACTGCTTAAAATCATCCTCTAGCTTTTCAGAGAGTATAAGATAAAATACAAACTCTTCTATATGACTTATAATGTGCTAATTTACTTCTCTATCTCTATAATTCATGCCTACCATTCCCCATCTAACATTCTATTTTTTTTAATGTTTACTTATTTTTGAGAGAGAGAGACAGGGAAAGAGCAAACAGGGGAGGGGCAGAGAGGAAGACACACACAGAATCCGAATCAGACTCCAGGTTCTGCGCTATCAGCACAGACCCCCATGCAGGGCTCAAACTCATGAACCTGTGCAATTGTGAGACTTGAGCCTAACCGACTGAGCCATCCAGATACACACCCCCCACACCTCCATCTAACATTCTATGTTCCATTTTGAAATAAATTTATATGTTCTAATATTATTGCCACCTTTGCAAAAGCTAGCACCTCTATCATGTCATAGAATTATCCTTTCCTTTATGATGGAATAATGAAGATCTAGTAACTTAGCAAGTGTGATGATTATAATACAACACTATTGTCTATATTCACTATAGTGTGTGTTCGATCTCTAGGACTTACTTGTTTACTAGCTGCAAGTTTTTACCTTTAAACAACATCTCTCCTATCCCCTTACCCTGGCCCCTGGTAACCACCATTTTACTCTATGTTTTTATGAGTTTGGCTTTTTTAAATGCCACCTATAAGCAATATCATATATTTGTCTTCTTTTGTCTGACTTATCTCACTTAGCATAATGCTCTCAAATTCCATCCATGTTGGTGCAAATGGAAGGATTTTATTCTTTCTCACAGCTGAATAACACTCTTTTATGTGTATATACTGTGTATACTGTATCTTCTTTATCCATTCATCTGTTGACAGACCCATGTTGTTTCCATGTCTTCATTATTGTAAATAATGCTTTAATAAACATGGATTTTGTGTATATATATATTTGAAACCTTGTTTTCATTTCCTTTAGTTATATAAAAATGGAATGGATCAATTATATAGTAGTACTAATTTAACATTTTGAGGAACTTACATACTGTTTTCTATAATGCTTGAATCAGTTCACATTCTCACCACCAATGTATAAGAATACCCTTTTCTTCACATCCTCACCAACATTTGTTATCTCTTATCTTCTTGATGATAGCCATTCTAACAGGTGTGAAGTAATATCTCATTATAGTTTTGAGTTGCATTTCCCTTATGATTAGTGATGTTAAGCATCTTTTCATTTGTCTGTTAGCCATCCGTGTGTCTTCTTTGGAAAAATGCCTATTTAGTTTCTCTGCCCATTTTTAAATAGATTTTTTATTGATTTGTATGAGCTATTTATATATTTTTGATTTTAGACATTTGGAAAAAGAGAATCATATTTATTGATTCATCCCTCATCCAATATATGGTTTGCAATTATATTCTCCCATTCTGTAGTTGCTTCTTCATTTTGTCGAATACTTTGTTTTATAGAAGCTTTTGATTTGATGTAGTCCTACTTGTTGATTTTTGGTTTGTTGTTTAATATCATTTTTTTGGATCTTCAGGCTTATATATTATATATAACTTCAGCTTGAATCACCCTTTTCTCTGACAACTGCTTCTTCTAGATACCTCCAACCTACCTCATGACCTCAACTTAGATATTGGTTTTTGAAGAAAGCTTTCCTCAATACACTATTACCAGGCCAACTTCCATTGCTCATTACTTAAAAACATTTGACAAACTGGTAAAATTTATAGTTTAGTTGTTAATCTTGTTGCATCATAACTCAGAGGGCGAGCTTATGTCTGTCTTATTATTTTTTTAAGTCCAGTTACCTGGCATCCATTCAATTCCCATTCACTTATAAATGGGTAACATTTACAGATAATCATAAACAGTCACTTGTCCTTTGCCACAGGCTAAGTTCTGTGCTTCATTTTCCTGGGAGAAAATTGTTTTAAAAAAGTGAGTAAATTATCCAAGTCCCGGAGCTTTTAAGTAGTAAAGGCTAAACAGAAAAACAGGATCACATGGCCAGTATTGATACTCCTTACCACGGCAACAATTCTGAAATAATACTAAGCCCTAGGAATGGGTTTATTTTGGATTGAATTAAATGCTTTCAAATTTGCTTTTTCCTAAGAGGAATTTTAATTACTTCTAAACGGCATCTTTATACATTTTCCAACTTTTCCAGTGGACCCTTTTGTTCAAAAGATACAATCAAGTGATAATGATGCTTTTGTGCTCCATCTTTTGACATGCTATGTTACCAAATGATGAGCTCTGTCTCCCTCTTTACTCTGACCATAGCATTAAAAATAACATTTTGTTGTGCTTATTGTAGTCCATGAATCAATATATCCTTAATTGTCTTTCTAGGAACTCTCTTTCAGGTTCAAACCACAGATTTTTAAAACTGCAAATCAAATCATCTTACTTTCAACTATTCTCTGTGTCTAATCTAAGTAACACCATTAAATTCTGTAAATGCTGACAAACTTTTAACTCATATAGGTCTTTTTTTATGTTACTACAGTTCTATTTTTAGACTCTAGTACCTTTATTGATATATTTTTTCCTACTCATTTTACTGTTTTATTATTTATGATGTTTTCATTTATGTCTTTGAGGTTATGTCCATTGTATCTATCTGGTGAAAATACACTGTAATAGTGTGCTATTGTGCATGTTTTCACAACTTCATGTTGAGTGACGTCATGTTGGTAACTTGAGATCAGCTACTACTACCTAGTGCAATTGCTAGAACATGGAGTAGTTCTATTTATTCCTTGGGTTTCAAGGATGGTTTAATATTCACAAATAAATCAATGTGATACACCACATTAATAAAAGAAAGGATAAGTATGACATAATCATTTCAATTGATGCAGAAAACCCATTTGACAAAGCACAACATCCATTCATGTTAAAAATCCTCAAAAAACTAGATTTATAGGGAACAATCTCATATATGAAAAACCCGCAGCTAATATTATTCTCAATGGGGAAAATTGAGAGCTTTTCCTCTACAGTCAAAAATAAGACAGGGCGTCTACTCTCACTAATTTTATTTAACATAGTACTGAAAGTCCTAGCATCAGCAATCAGACAAGAAAAACAAACAAAAGTATCCAAATTGGCAAGAAAGAAGTTAAACTTTTCCTATTTACATATGATATGATACTTTATATATAAAAACCTGAAAAAAAAGCTGCTAGATGTGGTACACCAACTCAGTAAAGTCACAGGATACAAAATCAACATACAGAAAACTGTTGCATTTCTATACAATAATGAGGCAGTGGAAAGAGAAATTAAAGAATTAATTCCATCTCCAACTGCATCAAAAGCAATAATATACCTAGGAGGGAACCTAACTAAAGACGTAAAATACTTATACTCTGAAAACTATAAAACACTGATAAAAGAAATTGAAGATTTCATAAATAAGTGAAAAAAATTCTATACTCATGGATCAGAAGAACAAATATTGTTAAAATATCTATACTACCCAAAGCAATCTATATATTTGATGCAATCCCTATGAAAACACCTCAAGCATTTTTCTTAGAGCTAGAACAAACAATACTAAAACTTGTACGGAACCACAAAAGAACACAAATAGCCAAAACAACTTTGAAGAAGGAAAACAAAGCTGGAGGCATCACAATTCTGGACTTCAAGTGATTTTACAAAGTGGCAGTGATCAAAACAGTATGGTGCTGGGACAAAAATAGACATATAGATCACTAGAACAGAATAGAAAACCCAGAAATGAACTCACAAGTATATGGTCAATCTTTGATAAATCAAGAAAGAATATTCAATGGAAAAAAGACAGTCTCTTCAGCAAATGGTGTTGGGAAAACTGGACATCAACATTCAAAAGAATGGAACTGGACTACTTTCTTACAACCAAACATAAAAATAAGTCCAAAATGGATGAAAGACCTAAGCGTAAGACATGAAACCATTAAACTTCTAGAGGAAAACACAGGCATTAACCTCCTTGACAATGGCCATAACAACTCTTACTAGCTATGTCTCCTGAGGCAAGGGAAACAAGCAAACACAAAACTATTGGGATTTCATCAAGATAAAAAGTTTCTGAATCAGCGAAGGAAACAATCAACAAAGCTAAAAGGTAATATTCAAATTGGAGAAGATATTTATAAATGACAATCAGATAAAGGGTTAGTATCCAAAATATATAGAGAATTTATAAAACCCAAACCTCTCAAAAATGAATAATCCAATTAAAAATGGGCAGAAGACATGAATATGCATTTTTCCAAAGAAGACATACAGATGGCCAACAGACACATGACAACATGTTCAGCATCACTCATCATCTGGGAAATACAAATCAAAACTACAACGAGTTATCACCTCACACCTGTCATAATGGCTATAATGAACGACACAAGACACAACAGGTGTTGGTGAGGGTAAAGAGAAAAGGGAACCCTCTTGCACTGTTGGTGGGAATGCAAACTGGTGTAGCCACTCTTAAAAACAGTATGGAGGCTTCTCAAATGTTAAAAATATAATTATCTTGGGATGCCTGGGTGGCTCAGTTGGTTAAACGCCCAACTCTTGATTTGGGCTAAGGTCATGATTTCATGTTTTGGGCGATTAAGTCCCACGCCAGGATCTGCACTACCGGAGCAGGGCCTGCTTGAGATTCTCTCTCTCTCATTCTCTCTCTGTCTCTCCTCCCACAAATAAATAAACATTAAAAAAATAGAACTACCATACAATCCAGCAATTCCACTACTTGGTACTACCCAAAGGATATTAAAACACTCACTTGAAGGGACACAGGCACACAGATGTTTATAGCAGCATTATCAATAATAGCCAAATTATAAAAACAGACCAAATGTCCATGGACTGATGAATGGTTAAGGAAGATGTAGTATATATATGCCATGGAATATTAGCTGCAAAAAGAATGAAATATTGCCATTTGCAACAACATGGGTGGAGCCAGAGCGTATAAGTGAAATAAGTCAGAGAGAGACAAATACCGTATAATTTCACTCATATATGGAAGTTAAGAAATATTACACTGTATGTTAACTAACTATAATTTAAATAAAACCTTGAAGAAAAAGCAAAGTTGTGGGAGAAACAGTGGGGTAGAGGGTGGAAGTAGGTGTTTTCTTATTTTTAGATCACAAAACCAGTGATGTTATTTTGAAGTAAAAAATCCAGTGAGTCTTCTCTCAACCCTGAATTCTCCTCATACAAACCTTTTAATAATTTGCTACTTACTTTATTATATTAAATTATTTCTCTTTGAACATCTAGATTTTTCTATTTCCTGCTCCGGGCCCTAACTGCTATACTGAGAATATAGTATTTTTAATTACAAATGATACAGTTTTAGAGAATGCACCTTGTAGAGCTAATACACTTTTTAATTCTGAATTATTCACATATAAAATTAAATAACTTTGATCTCTAAAAAATTGTACTACATTCTACTATCTCCTCCTGCAGATATAGGCTTACATCAGGGGTCAGTAATAAACCATGATGAAAGGTTTCCAGGAAACACTAATGATAAAGGAACACTTATATACGATGGGAAGAGAATTCCTTTAGGGAAAGGTAAACAATTATTTTTTTAAAAAAGGGGAAAAACTGAAGAGGAATAAGACTTAACTGGAATGTTAAGGGAACCATTGAGAATCTAGAATACTGAATACTGGAAGATATCAGTGTTTATAACAAAAGAAATTAAGAATTAAGGGAGATGAAAGTGTACAGATATTGGAAGCTGAAAGTGTTCATTTTCCACATGTCTGGACTATCATTAAAATGTCCTGAAATCAGTAAGGTTTAAATAAATAGCCCTTAAACTCAGAAAATCCTGAAAATATATCATTGAACCTCAATCTGAGTAATGCAGATGATTGTAAATTCAGTATACAAGATATCTGTTATATGTCATATAACAGAGCATCTAGGGAGCATTCATTGCTCCTATTAATCACTTCCAAGTTTATATTGTGGAAACCAGCCCCTGCCCTCTTCAGCCCATGTGAATAAAAGAGGGATGAACTCACATACTTAGTACAGGACCAGACATGTGACCTGGCCTTTTAAGAGAAATTACTCAATTCTCTTGGCCATACAGAAGCAGCTGGGGATTGTCCCATGACATAATGAAATCTGTATGTCTTTTGTATTGCTTCTGTTAATTTTACACGTAACAAGTTTGGGACTTCAGGTTTCAACATGTGGAGAAACCCAAACTAGAATAAACGATGATTCAGGATGAAGTACATTAACTGCTTGGCTCTGTCATGATATTAAGCCATTTAAGGTACTAGATCTCCCCTGATGTATAGGTTTTTTTTTTTGCTTGTTTGTTTGTTTTGTTTTCTTAAGTCCATTTGAGCAGACTATTTATTCCTCATAACCCAGAAATCCTGACTAATCCATTCAGTTTTAAATGATTATAGGCAACAGGGAAAGCAACAGACTCTGATTATAATTGGACACAAGAATGGATGTTGCAAACAAATTGAAACCAGGGAAGTGAAGGGGAAAAATATTTCTGAACAACAAATTCATGTCAGTCACTGAAATAAGAAAACATTGTTTTCACAACATTCCCATAAGAAAGATAGCATCAGTCATTTTTTCCTCAATGTAATTATTATGGCTCAGAAAATGTATATGAAAATATAATTCAAAATTGGGTCTTTCAGATTTCAAATGCCTCATGGTCTCAACATTGACATTTATTGACTAAATCTGTCTAGTAATTCTATACAAAGCCTGAACAGATTTTTCTGCTTCAAAGTTGGCTGGCATAAAGTTCCTTTTTGTTTGATGACTTCCACTGAGAATAAAGGTCACCCCTCAGTATCAACTCAGTATTAATTTGTATCAACAATAACAGGTTAACAGTAATAGAACCCATGGAACTTTATTAGCAGTCTGCAGGATATTTTACGTAATGATCATGCTAATTATAATTTGCATCATGTTTAAACTTTACAGTATAGGTTCTGAACTATTACTTCATTCGAATTAACCTCAAGGAATATAGTTATTATTTACACACAAAATTTATATAAAAAGAACCTATAGCTCCAGTTTCTCTATGGTGAGCCCATTTCCTTTCTCACTTATCTTGTTATAATCAGTGGAAAATGAAAAAAAAATTAAGCTTGTACAGATACACTCCAAATAAGCCAACAGGAGGGAATTATATTGGTATTTAAAGAAAGACTCTTGATTTGAGATATTATTCATTATAAATGTAAAACATACTACTAATATGTTTTAGAAAAATAATTTATTTTTGTTTATTTATTTTAAAGAGAGAGAGAGTGCAAGCAGGAAGAGGGGCAGAGGGAAGGAGAAAGAGAGAGAGAAAGAAGGGGGGAGGGGGGAGAGAGAGAGAGAGAGAGAGAGAGAGAGAGAGAGAGAGAGAGAGAGAGAATCTTAAGCAGGCTCTATGCTCAGCACAGAGCCCAATGCAGGGCTATATCCTACCACCCTGGGATAATGACCTGAGCTGAAATCAAGTCAGATGCTCAACTGACCAAGCCACCTAAGTGCCCCAGAAAAATAATGTTTTTATCAAAGTATAGTTGACATAAAATGTTATATTAGTCTCAGGCTTAAAACATGGTGACTGGACAATTACACACATTACAAAGTTCTCACTTTAAGTGTCATCACCATCTGTCACTATACAAACTTATTACAATATTATTGGTTATTCCCCATATTGTACTTGAAAAATAAAATATTATTTATCAAAATAATATTCTGAAGAAAAAGAAAAAAATAGTTCTTCCTGTAAAAGGAAATTGAAGAGGAGATCAGAGTATATCCCATTCCTAAATCATCTAACTCAAGTTATAGATTAGATGACTGTGCAGAATTATTTGAGGTATTTTAAAATATGGGACAAACAGGAATGAGATTCAGGTAAAATTCTGTTGACAGGTAATGCATTGGAGAAAATCAAGAAAGGAATATTTAGAAGTATATTTTAAGCCTAATATTCTCCATTGTTGGAGGCAAATAAATAAATCTCTTCTGCTTTAATTAAGATAACTGTGGTATTTAATACAAAATACCACACTAAATAGCTAAATAATTGTTTTTATTTAGAGCCAAAATCCCTCACAGGTCTCTCCAGGGTCTATGCTAATTTATAGGACCAGGAGGAACCAAAGCAATCTGTTAAAAGTACAAAGTTCAAGATTTATCTGATCTCAATTCTTCTTGTTATAAAATCACAGACATCAGGGCGCCTGCATGCCTCGGCCAGTTGAACATCAGACTTCTGCTCAGGTCATGATCTCACAGTTCGTGGGCTCGAGACCCACGTCAGGCTTTGTTTGCATTGACAGCATAGTGCCTGCCTCAGATTCTCTGTCTCCCTTTCTCTCTGCTCCTCCTCTGCTTATGCTCTCTCTTTCCCTCTCTCATTCTCTCTCTCTCTCTCAAAAATAAATAATTTTTAAAAAATCATACACATCAATGCCGTACAGTATTTGGAAAATTTGAAAAAAAACAATAAATCAATGTAACATAATAAAGAGTCCATGAATAAAACTGCCCTGATGTGATAAATTGATCAATTGATTTTCAAAAAACTTACCCAAGTAATTCAATGTGGAAAAGAGAAACTATTCAAGTAAGGGATATGGAGGACATGTATTAATTTAAAACAATGCAAAAGAAATGAAATTTCTTTCATTTCAAATTTGATATCATATTTGATATCATGCCCTCACATAAATGCTTTCAAGGTAGCATATACAGAAATTTGTATGTTAAATCTATAGGTTTCTAGAATAAAATGTACAAGAATATTTTTTCAGCCTGGAATAGGAAATTCTTTCTAATACTATGTGTAAAGCACATAAGAAAAATCAAATAATGTATTATAATTCATTAAATTAAAGGCTTCTTTAACTGGTAAGAAAATACACAATTCACACACTGAGTAAATACATTTGCCAAATATGTATCTGACAAAGATCTGTTTTAAAAAACTTACAAAGGACTCCCACACTCAATTCAAAGGCAGAATTCCCTCAAAAGTAAGACAACAACATTTAAAAAGGAATGAACATAGGGGGCACCTGGGTGGGTCAGTCAGTCAAGCGACCGACTTTGGCTCAGGCCATGATCTCACAGTTCCTGAGTTTGAGCCCCACCCTGGACTCTGTGCTGACAGCTCAGAGCCTGGAGCTTGCTTCGGATTCTGTGTCTCCTGCTCTCTCTGCTCTTCCCCTGCTCACATGCTGTCTCTCTCTCAAAAATAAATAAAGATTAAAAAAAAAAGAACATAAACTTTTCAAACGAATTCATATAAATGGTCAGTAAGGATATTTAAAAAGTGATCGACGTTAGTCATATGAAATGCAAATGATGATGAGATATCACTATATATACAGCTTCTAGAGTGGCTAAAATTTTAAAACCTGTCACCAATAAAATATTGGTGAGGAGATGAATCAGCTGAAACTCTACATTGCTGATAAGAAAACTCATGGTAGCTTGAACTGTGACAAGATATTGAGAACTTTTAGTTAGACACACCCTAACACCTAAAGATCTATTTTTCTGTGGAAAGCACCATAAATATCTAGAAAATGTATGTATATAATTAATTTTGTGGTACTAATTTAATGTCCTTTTTTCTCAGTAAGGTTTTTCTTATGTCTTGTAATGTTTTTTTAGCGATTGAAGTCAAGTGGTTGGCAATTCTGCATTAAAAAGTCCATTTTTAATAAGATTTGGTGTATGTAAATGATGGACTTTTTTATGATTTTAAGTTTATTATAATTACATGACTATGTCTCACTGAAACAAGTTTTTATTTGTATAAATATACAGACATATATGCAGTATCTTTCTGATTTTCGTCATGTTATTCTTTTCGATCCTATACTTGTTTTCATAATATTAATTGTTGTTATATAGCAAGCATATTTTAATGTGAGAACCCATTTATTAAACTGTATTTTCTAAATATATATTTTAAGGGGCGCCTGGGTGGCTCTCTTGGTTGGGCATCCGACTTCAGCTCAGGTCCTGATCGCGGTTTGTGGGTTTGAGCCCCGCATCGGGCTCTGTGCTGACAGCTCAGAACCTGGAGCCTGCCTCAGATCCTGTGTCTCCCTCTCGCTCTGCCCCTCCCCCCGCTCACACTCTCTCTCTCTGTCTCTCTCAAAAATAAATAAATGTTAAAAAAATTAAATACATATTTTAATATTGTCCTCTTTTTATTTTTGATTAAGTTATATACTGATTTCTATATGTCAAATGGTTTAAATATGCTTAAGCAAATTAGTATATGTTGCTAACCATTCATTAGTCTTTTCATGAAGCATCTCAAATTTCAGGTGTTTAATTAGAATGCAATTATATGATTTTTGCAGATTGTAATTATAATTTCTAGAGAAAAGATTAGTATTTTTAAATGAGTTAGTGGCTACACTGAAAGTTACATGGAAAAAGGAGTGTTATTGCTAATTTATTTTTCTAATAGGTATGATTACATAATCAATTTTTTTTATTTTATAATAAAAGTATAATTTATCATTATTTATAATATTATCTTAAAAATAACAGTAACTAAATTTTAAAAATTCAAACACAATTCTAGACATTTTATGATTCTTGTATTCTAGAAACCATGTTCCATTAGGACAAGTGTCTTACCTTCTTATTCATCATGACAGTGCTGATAAGATCGCCTGGCTTGAAATACGAAATCGGTTTACATTTCTTGAATGAATTCTCCTTTTTTCTTTTATATTCCAGTTAGTATAAATTCTGATAACTCATATTAAGCTTGCACCTTATTCTCTTTATTTCAAAGATTTTTGAATCATGTGTTTTAGTTGTTTGACTCAGTAATTTAATTTACAGGGCTCCCTGAAATACTACTAAGTCTAAATAAACATTTCTCATTGAGTTCATCCTCCACTTAAAATAACAAATTGTGCATGAAAATATTTAAAAAATATATAAATTAAGTTAATAAGAGGGAGTTATCATTATCCAATTAAGTCCAATGTATTTTTGTGGATGATATCATTATTAATTAATGTATCTTTATATTTAATATATATGCAATACTATTATTTTACAACTTCAATTTCATTAAGTTTCAAATGTTCATCCCCTATTTTTTTATTGAAATATATTTGACATATAACATTGTGTAAATTTCAGGTGTACAACATGTTGGCTTGATACATTTCATATTATAATATGGTTGTCATTGTAGCAACAGTTAGCTATCATGTCAACTAATTATCATTTTTTGTGGTGGAAATAATTAAGATCTAGCAAGTTTGATAATTATTACAATATTGTTATTTATATTCACCACATTCTCAAGACTTATTTGTCTACCACGTGCAAGTTTGAACCTTTACACAACATTTAGCAGGGCAACCAAAAGTAATGCTTATAATGCTATATCTGTTGGGCTGCCCTCTTTTCTTAGATTATTTCTTGTGAATTTAATCTTTTTTTTTAATTTTTTTTCAACGTTTTTATTTATTTTTGGGACAGAGAGAGACAGAGCATGAACGGGGGAGGGGCAGAGAGAGAGGGAGACACAGAATCGGAAACAGGCTCCAGGCTCTGAGCCATCAGCCCAGAGCCTGACGCGGGGCTCGAACTCACGGACCGCGAGATCGTGACCTGGCTGAAGTCGGACGCTTAACCGACTGCGCCACCCAGGCGCCCCATTTAAATTAATAATAAGATTATATCTTTTTTTTCCTGCCTGGTTATGTGCTCAAGGCATCAATTTTAAAAAGTCTTTGTTGCATTGTTTGCCACTTTATTGCTTAGTATACTAGTTCATTATTATTAAATTTGTAGTTGTTAATCTGTTCTATATATCTATCCTGTAACTTCTTATCTAAATGAGATGAATTGTGCATCCTTCCATGATCAATGGGTAAAATATTTTCTATTCCTTCTTTAATTCCATGATATATCTTTAAATTCTACAATGACTGATTTTTAGATTTCTTTTGCCATTTATTTTTTTTCCTAAGAAAAGGTAAAAAATTATAAAAAGAGATACATAGGGTTTTTGTTAATAGTTTTTTCTTGGTTTGTTAAGAGTTTTGAATACCTAGAGTAAAAGTAATGGACATGAAAAAGAATTTCAGAATGCTACTAGTGTCTTTATTGTTTAAAGAATTGCTTAATGTCTGATCATTGGTATTAATTGTCTCAGTACTTTTTAGGATATACATGAAGCAGTATCTACAAAATTAGTAGCCTTTGAAGAGGATGACTTTATTTTCCTGGAAAATAGGAATAATCTATCATTTATAAAAAAGTCATTTGTGAATTTGGTGAGCAGGTTTTTGTATTATTGGAACTAATAGCTTATAGAAAAAATAGTGCAGGACCCAAGAAGAAATTTTTATTACTTTTTATTTATTTATTACTTATTTTTTACTTATTTACTTATTTACTTATTTTTTACTTATTTACTTATTTTTACTTATTTACTTATTTACTTATTACTTATTATTTATTACTTATTACTTATTATTACTTATTTATTACTTATTTATTTATTACTTTTTATTACTGACATAAAAGACAGAAGGCAGTCTCTCTGTTGACAAGAGTAAACAATATAGTGAAATTTAAGGTAACTTTTTTTTAAAATTTACATCCACATTAGCATATATATAGTGCAACAGTGATTTCAGGAGTAGATTCCTTAATGCCCCTTACCCATTTAGCCCATCCACCCTCCCAGAACCCCTCCAGTAACCCTCTGTTCTCCATATTTAAGAGTCTCTTATATTTTGTCCCCTCCCTGTTTTTATATTATTTTTGTTTCCTTCCTTTGTTTATTTCCCTTATGTTCATCTGTTTTGTCTTATAAAGTCCTCATATGAGTGAAGTCATATATTTGTCTTTCTCTAATTTCGCTTAGCATAATACCCTCCAGTTCCATCCATCCACATTTGCAAATGGCAAGATTTCGTTCTTTTTTATTGCTGAGTAATACTCCATTGTGCATATATAACACACCTTCTTTATCCATTCATCCATCGATGGACATTTGGGCTCTTTCCATACTTTGGCTATTGTTGATAGTGCTGCTATAAATATTGGAGTGCATATGTCCCTTCGAAACAGTACACCTGTATCCCTTGAATAGGGTAACTTTTAATTTTTGAATTAGCACATAATTTAAATTTATAATTTGGATATTTTATAAATAATGTTTATGAAAAAAATAAAATAAAATTACTTTCATTAAAGAGTTTAGAATATTCTGAAGTACCTCAGCATAAGCTTTGGGGAGTAGTTTGGTACATCAATACTTATTTTGAGTATTTGTGAATATTATATTTCTAAATATAGTTAGAACTCTTTAACAAGATTTTCACATTATTTTATTTCCTCAACTTCATTTTTCTTTTTATTCCTCTAGGTCTCGTTAGTATAATAGAAAGCAAATATTCATAAAAAGTACAGTGGAATCCACTTTAGAAGTCCAGGTTTCGTACAATGGATGCTTAATATATATTGCTGAGATCTTTCACAAATTTCTTGCTGTCCATGTATTTTTTTTTAAATTCTGGAGAAAACCTTCACATCAAGAAAAGTGTAAGTTATATTGAAGAATTTTTAAAAAGGCAATATATGTGAAAAATATCACACAAATGAGGGTAACCAACATAGCTTTGTTGACTATGTATCCATTGATTTATGTTTAAACTTTCATATGTATTAATTCCTTTGTTAATTAAAAACTGAACATTTTATAATGAGGTAGACATATGGATAAAAATATTTAAATATATTATGAGTATGCCTAGTAATATCATTTTAATTAACATAACTAAAATTTATCATTTTTTCACAGGCCTTATTTTTATTCAGGTGTACTCTAACTAGGTAAGGGCACCATTACTATTTTATGCATTAAAAATTAAGGGGTAGAAAATTTAACTGACTTAGATGATGTCTACCTAACATTTTCTCTTGAATATTTATAAACTGCTTCTCCTGTCTATTTAAATAAATGCGTAGAGTTTTATTCTATATTGAAAAATAATATGGTTTATCTCATAAGGATGGATCATGTCCCCATGATCCTAGCATACAGCTTACTTACTGAGATTTGAAAAATCTAACATAGATGGATACTAACACAGGGGACTAAAATTAGCTGGCTAAATGCAGTTTGGTTTAGACAGATGTGAACAAGCAGATAATAGAAAATATATCACAAACAAGAGCAAGAGACAAATGACAGATAGCAAAAAAGGAAATGCAAAAAAAAAAAAAAAAAGCCCTAAAAATTGAAAAGAAAATAATGTTAAGAACTAGAAAGGTATTGTGATCAGAGGCATTTAGTGTTCCTAAATATAGTTTATAGCAATTATAATACTTATGAAACCCAGGAACTGGCTATATTTTTGGTATCTCCTCAATGCTTGCCACTTTAAATATATTTGGGACAAAATTATAATAACTTGCAATGTTTTGATCAACCACTATATGATGGGTATTGTTACTTATTTTCTTTCTTTTTTTTTTTCTTTTTCCCTTCCTTCCTTCCTTCCTTCCTTCCTTCCTTCCTTCCTTCCTCACTATCTTTCCCTTTCTCTTTCTTCTTTCTTCTTTCTTTCTTTCTCTTTCAACAATTAAATAAGCAAATACAGTCTTTGCAATGATCTACTTCAGTTAGAGTGCCTGCTAATTAACTTAGTGGATGGAAATACCCTGAATAGTCTTGCATGTTTTGGTAGCTTTGAAAAGATATTTCATTCTTTACATAATAGGGATGAATGACCTAAAAGTTACAATACATAATAAGTATTTTAATTTCGTATCTGTTTATTGATGTCTTCCTACCCATAGTTCCGTTTTTAGCTATTTATCATCAGCGGATAGGCAAGTACCTGATATATTAAGTACTTCTTTTTTTTTTTTAATGTTTATTTATTTTTTGAGAGAGAGACAGATCGTGAACAGGAGAGGGGCAGAGAGAAAAGGAGACACACAATCTGAAGCAGTCTCCAGGCTTTGAGCTGTCAGCAGGGTCAGAAGCAATGCTCAAACTCGTGAACCCCGAGATCATGACCTGAACTGAAGTCCGATGTTTAACTGACTGAGCCACTCAAGCACTGCTTAAGCAGTTCTTAAATACTGATTGAACTCATAGATACAATTTTAACTGAGATTTAAAACTACATTAAAATGAAAAAAACACATTAAAATGAAATTGTAATGAATTATGCATTATTCCATAATGCTGTAAACCTACTCATGTGATTTATTTTTCTTATATTTTATGTCCTAAAGATCAATATCAGAATAACACCAAGTCATGTATGTAGTCTTGGGCTTCTATGGATACAGACTATCTACATTGAAAGAACTTGTTATAGTTTTAATTACTTATTTCTGACAAAATCAAAGATCAGATGTTTGTTTGTTTGGTTTCTTTTTGGCAATAATTGTGGGCATGCATATCTGGTATAAAAATAAAGCACAATATTTGTTTAATATTTAAAATTTTCTATATTTATCAAATAATGAAATTATTACAGAACTAAGGTGTCTATTGTTATTTGTTAAGTGTGTGTCAATACCATAAGTGGCAACAAATGTAATAATAAAATCAAATGGATTTGTTTCACAAACCTTTTAAATTAACCTCCATTTTGATGTTTTATTAGGAATAGACAATACCAACTAGCTCATATTATTTCTGAATACTCAGTGTTTAGGATAGTATAAATTCTATTTTTTTCACTAAAAATAGTTAAATTAATAGTTTATTCTTCTGAATACTCATTTTAGTGCTATGCTATAAAAGCTATCTATATTCCAAACATATTTAAAAACATTAAAATAAAGCAGAAACAGAAGAAATTTTATTTATGAAAATACTGTATATTTTTAAAAGAGTTAACATATTATCATTAAATTATCACAGCATTCGTAGTTTTACAGGTGAATAATGTGCAGTAGCAAATTCATCCAAGAGCAATTCATCATGTCATTGAAAAAAACATGAATTTTTGTCATGTCATGTCATGTTATTCTGATCCAGTGTGGGTCCTTCATATGAAGCAGAGTTATTGATTCATTCATTCACTAAAAACTTACTGAGTAACATCCTGGGTTAGAATATGAATAAAACATATATGGATACTATTGTTCTGGGAAGACAGATAATAAAATGCCTGCCTTCACAGTGTGATTTTAAGCTCCAAGTAAAATGTTAGCATGTCACACAAATTAGTACACTGATAGCATATTTTTTAACTGTTTGAATCCCAACAAAGTTGGGATTAAATGATTGTCATTGTGGTTATATTATCTATTTTCTTAATGAAACTGAGTTGAAATCATGGTTATACTATAAATATGTACTAATACTACAATATACCTAATACCCTGTGAACTTGCAACAGTCAGCCTCATTTATGTGGTAAAATTAAGTGGGTTTAATCACTATTACTTTGACACCTTTAAAGCATAAAATAATTAATATGTGGGAAAACACACATGTACCCAGTATGTAATTAAAAAAACAAAACAAACAAACAAACAAAAAAAAAAAAAAAAACACAGGCTCAGGTCTACTCTCCAGCTATGTGATCCTGAGATAATCTATTTTCTTCCAGATATTCTCTAGCTATGTGATCCTACAATATTTTATTTTCTTGAGTTTATGCATTTGTACATTTTCTAAAATGCCTATACTACATGTTATTTCCTTTAAAAAGATTGAATACAGTTCTCCAGGGTGCATGATGAGCACTGGGTGTTGTATGTAAGGGATGAATCACCGAATTCTACCTCTGAAATCAATATTGCACGGTAAATAAGCCAATTAAAACTTAAGGTAAAAAACAATAAAAATTGTTTTTACTTTAAACATTAACTTTTTACTTTAAAAATTAAAAGAATATTGGAAAAAAAGGCTATTTGTAACAAAAATGATCAGTTAGGCCAATTTAAAATTAAGAATTTCAGGGCACCTGTGTGGCTCAGTCAGTTGTGTCAGACTTCGGCTCAGGTCATAATCTCACAGTTCGTGGGTTCGAGCCCCATGTTACGCTCTGTGCTGACAGCTCAGAGCCTGGAGCCTACTTCAGATTCTGTGTCTCCCTCTCTCTTTGCCCCTTCCTTGCTCATTCTCTCTCTTTCTCTTTTACGCTCTGTCTCTCTCAAAAATAAATAAACAATTTAAAAATAAATAAAATAAAATAAAATAAAATAAAATAAAATAAAATAAAATAAAATAAAATAAATGAAGAATTTCTGGGGGTGCCTGGGTGGCTTAGTCGGTTAAGCATCTGACTCTTGATTTAGGCCTAGATCATGATCTCACTGTGAGAGGGAGTCCCACGTTGGGCTCCATGCTAACAGTGCAGAGCCTGCTTAGGATTCTCTCTCTTCCTCTCTCTCTGCCCCTCCACCTCTCGTGCTCTATCTCAAAATAAATAAAATAAACTTTAAAAAATAAAATGAAGAATTTCTATTTGTCAAAGTTATTCATAGGAAGAAAATGTAATCCACAAAATGAAAAGATATAATTACCATATACATAACTGATGAAAGATTCATATCCAGAATTTATAAATGAATCATTCAAATCATTAATAAAAATGCATAAAGCCCAATATAGAAGTGGGCAAAAGATTTCCGTATTTATCCCACAAAAAAGAAAAGATAAATGGTCGATGAATCATTGAAATACATAAAAATGCTCTCAATCCCATTAGTAATCAGAAAGGCAAATAAAAAATAGCTATCAGAGATTATTAGACACTGATTAGACGGCCAAAATTGAAATGTCTGCCAACATTATTATAAAAATGTTAATTCTCTTTAATTTTTAGAGTGCAAACGAGCAAAAACACTCATTTATAGTAAAAGCAGATAAATTTATAACCTATTAACCCAAAATTACACTTTCTTATGTAGCTTCAAATAATTCATGCATTTAGTGTACATGGATACACATAAAAGAATATTCAGAGTAACATTGTAACTTACAGCTGGAATCCAGCTCTCCATCTGCAGCACAATGGCTAAACCTCAGTCAATGCTAACAATTTAATGTTACCCAGCAAAGAAAGTAGCAGAATAGAGCTAGTTACAAAATATGGGCAAATCTAGCAAACAGATGTTTTTTACTGAAAAAGCAAGTCAAAAAAATACATAGTTTAATTCCATTTATATAAATTCCAAAACAGGATAAAGTACTTTATTTAAGAATTTATACTTAGGTGATAAAATGTAAAAGAAAGACAACAAAAAAACCAGGATATCAGTTTGCTCTAAATGGGGGAGAAAGGTCATGATCATGGCTTCTGGCAATATTCTATTTCTTGACCTGGGTTGTGAATATATGCATGATCTTTTTATTCGGTGTAGTATACATTTTAATGTTATGCATCTTTATGTATGTGTTACGTTTCAAAACAAGTAAAAAATGTTTAAAACCTGATTCAGTAAATAAACTTCACGATAAATTTCTTAAAGACTTAAATCCTTCCAATTCAAAATAGCAATTAATACATTTTTTTTCCTCACTATATAACCACACCTAAACTTTTCAGTTTCATGTTTTGTTCACATTGATCAGGAGCTGTCCAGACCATGTCTTGTCTTGAACAAGCTAAGGCTTCCCTTGGGGCATCCTTCAGCCCCTCTCTTTACTAAATCTGATTCTTTCCTACAGTCTAACTTACCCATCATAAGCCTTATGAACTTCCAATTTTGGATATGCTCTAGTATCTCTTGCAGTATTCACATTCAAAAAAGTCACTTACCTCTGTAGATCTATTCAATTATGAAGATTGCTGCCAAAAACTGTGACTTAATCATTATCTCCTCTGCCTAATTTGTAGCCGGCTTTTATGGCACTGGGTCCAGAAAAATCTGAAATCCTTTACCTAGCAAAGTTAGTTTGCTTTATCAAGAAAACAATATATTTTTCAAGAAAATAGATCAATATAGCTGTACAACTTTCTAGATAGTTGCATATCTGCCATACAGGGGAATGAGGTTTGGCTGTAGGTCTGTGATCCAAACTAGACTGACTTACCCTCCATTTGCCTAAAGAAGCAACATGAATTCTGTGACTCTGAACCATTCGGACTATTAACACTCTCCAACTTAAGGCAAAGGATTGAAAGAATTGGAATGATTTAGATATTATTTGGATTTAGAGTTAAATAGTAAATACGGATAATATGAAATTAGTTGCTTGTGTCTCTAGGCATTTTAAAACAGGAATCATAGGATAATTATAGGGATGAAAACATTGTCTTGGTTAGAAAGTAGAAGCATTACTAAGTCTAGAAGATTCTAAAACACCAGAAGTGTTTTCTTAATATTAGAAAGCTGAAATCAGAAAAACAAGGGTAAGAAAAATTGTATGGATAGAAGGAGGGTACTTGTAAGCATAATATGACCTTTCAGACCAAAGGTGACTGAGTTACTTCCATATATTCAGGCACAGAGAGCACACTTATGAACAGCATATCAAAGAGAACTGGGAAAGCCTACAGCAAAAATTCATCAATAGATGCCCTACTCTGATCAAATCTTTAGATTTTTTTAGGTAGTATTATATTTATGTTTAACATATGTATTATTAAACAATATGCTATATGTTAAATATATATTATATTTATATAAAATGAATTTAGCAACAAAATAAAACAGAAAACAACAACAAAAAACCTTTTAGGTAGAGTTTACACATAAAGCTTATTTTCTGAGGTTGAGAAAAGAGAAGCTTGTAATATGAAATAATTACTAAATTATCCCATATAGATTGTCCCTTTATGATTTCAAGTTTAATGATAACTTTATTATTCATAATCATTTATTCCATATCTTTTTTTTTCAAATTTTTATTTAAATTCCAGTTAGGTAACATATACTATAATATTGGTTTCAGGAGTAGAATTTAGAGATTCATCACTTACATAAAACACCCAGTGCTCATCATAAAAAGTGCCTTCCTTAATACTCATCACCCATTTAGCCCATCCCCCACCTACCTCCTCTCCAGCAACCCTCAGTTTGTTCTCTATCTTTTAAGAGTCTCTTATGGTTTGCTTCCCTCTCTCGCTCCCTTTTTTTTTCCCTTCCCATATGTTCATCTGTTTTGTTTATTAAATTCCACATACGAGTAAAGTCATTTGGTATTTGTCTTTCTCTGATCGATTTATTTCATTTAGCATAATACATTCTAGCTCTCTCCATGTCATTGCAAATGGCAAGATTTCATTCTTTTTGATAACTGAGTAATATTCCATTGTAATATATGTCACATTTCTTTATCCATTCATCAATCAATGGACATTTGGGCTATTTCCATAGTTTGGCTATTGTTGATTATGAATAGAGAAAGAATGTGCCTTGAGGCTTAGCTGACATAATTTTAAGCTAAAATATTCAAATATTAATTTAAAACTTGAGGAAAAACATTTGACTCCAAACATGTTTATGTGAAATTATATAAAGGGTATATAGTAAGGCATATTTCAATGAGATACATCTTGAAAAATCCTATCACACTGGGTCATTTATTCTAATGGATCTTTATCTTACAACTTGCTTAAAAATACATACTTTGTGCCAGCTCCTTTGCCTAGTATTATATATTTGATTTAATTTCCCTCAAATTAAAAAAAAAAAAACATATCCTTTGACTTGACACCTCTTTCAAGCAACTTTCTTTTTATTCTCTTTTTGTTGCATCAGTCATTCAGAGTCATTACATTTGCTGTCTTTGCTTGCTTCTTGCCGTTCTCTCTTAAACCACTCCATTTGTTTCCTTCTATCCACTAACATTAAATATCCAGGTCATATTTGACCTCAACATAAGAAAACTTCTTTCTTTCCTTTTCTTTTCTTCTCTCTTTCTTCTGTTTTTCCTCTCTCCCTCTCTCTCTCTCCCTTCCTCTCCTTCTCCCTCTCCCTTCTTCTCCTTCTCCCTCTCTTCTTTCTTTTTTTCTTTCTTTCTTTCTTTCTTTCTTTCTTTCTTTCTTTCTTTCTTTTTCTTTCTTCTTTCTTTCTTTCTTTCTTTCTTCCTTTCTTCCTTTCTTTCTTTCTTTCTTCCTTGTCATGAGAACACTTAGGGTTTACCTTCTAAGCAAATTTCAAATATACAATGCAATGTTATTAACTGTCATTACATTGCTGTATATTAGGTCTCCAAAACTTATGCATCTTGCATACGAAAACTTTGTACCCTTTGGATAAAATTTTCACATTTCCCCTTTTCCCCATCCCCAACTGGACTCTTATTTCACATGATACACAAAATCAACTTAAAATGTATTAAAGACTTACACATAAAACCTGAAACCATAAATTTTGTAGAAGAAAACATTGTTTTGGGCAATAATTTTTTGGATATAACACCAAAAGCACAAGCAACAAAAGTAAAAAAGGACAAAAAGGATTACATCAAACTAAAAAGCTTCGGTCCCCTAAATTGCTAAATCATATTATCTAGCTACCTAATCCTCCTCAATGTATTAGTCTATTAGGAATTTCAAACTAAAAATGTGTCTAAAAATTACCTTCTTGTTTCCAAAACCCTAAATTCTTCAGCTTTCATATGCTTTATCATCTTAGTAAATTTTTCTCTTTTTTCCCTGTAGCTCAAGACAAAAAAATCAGATAAATTTTACTTTTATTTATACTTATTCCCACATCCAATACATCAGCAAACTCTATTGGCTTCACCTTCAAAATCTGTCAAAACTTCAATAGTTTCTTACATTTTTCCATTGGACTATTTGGCCCCATTTTCTCTATACCATTTTTAAATGAACATGCTATATCTTATAATTAGTGGTGACTCACACCTCCTGTATCTCAATTTTAGCTGCTTTGGAGGACAAATGCCTATCTTTTGTGCTACCTACTGGGTTTTCAAAGCATGTGTAATTTTCTATGTGCTGCCTTGATTATGTTTTATATCAGACCATCCCAAATATGGATCTTACTTTCAAAATCTGTCAGTTAAATCATTTTCATATTAAGCTGTTAAGAAAAATAAAACTAGAAAATATTAATTTGATTTTTTGTTTGCCCTAGAACAGTAGTTTATTATTTGGTGCATCAATCATTGAGTAACTTGAAAAATAATGATGACATACAGGCAAAGTTTTATCTTGATGTTTGCTCTTTGTTTTTGCAAATTTACTTTCATTTGACACCTTACTTCAGCATCTGTTTCTCTATTATGCATATTTTCTACTTGACCATATTCCTGAATTCCCATTTACCTACAGTGAGTATATCAATATTTATTTAAATGTTAATTATCTAATTTGCCATTTAAATGCATATTTTTAACAGTGAATTTGGCCTAAATTTGAATTGTAGTCCAAACGTGCTTCATTTTTAACATTTAACTTATGCAACTTCTTAATTAGCCACATAGTCTGGATAACTTTCAGATCCCTTAAAATTAGGTTTTTTCTAACTTAAAGTTTGGGCTTAAGATTTGATGAAATAGATTTTATTTTGTTTGAAATCAAGTTTAGCCGATTACACTTCAGTCACTTAAATATCAATACTTGCATTTTAAGAGAATCTATTTTTAATGTTTTAAACACAGAAATAAAGTTATTTTTGAGGTAGGAATTGCATGAAAAAAGAAGACTGGTGTTTATTGTACAGCCTACCCAAATCACATCAACTCTGAGTTTTGGAACAAATGGAAATATCAGAAGTAGAAACTACATTAAAGAATTCCATGAGGATTGGGTATCTGAATAACAGAAAATGCTATTTTGTGGTCCAGATGGCTTAATACATCACGTTTGGGGAAACAGGTTTTTGAGTTTCTATGGAAAATAAATTGTGGCTCTGACATATTTAATACTTATCTTAACGTCATATCATCATATTTATGATTTGTAGTTTTTTTTTATAAGAAGGAAATAACAACATGGACAGTGCTTTATACTTTGCATAGGCAGCACCAGCATTAGTGAAGCAGCATCCTTATGAACCTTTGAGTGTCGTAGTAGTTTGCTAGAACTGCCTTAAGAAAATATCACAAACTGACTAGCTAAACAACAAAGATTTATTGCCTGACAGTTATGGAGGCTAGATGTCCAAAGTCAAGGTGTTCCCGCAGGCTTGGTTCCTTCTGTGGTTTGTGAGGGAGAATATGTTCTATGTCTTTCTCCTAGCTTCTGGTTTCCTGGCAGTCTTTGTGGCCCCTTGGCTTATTGATGCATCACATCTCTGCCTTCACGTGCAAATTGTGTTCTTTTTGTGTGTGCATGTCTGTATCTAACTTTCCTTTCTATAAAGATGCCAGTAACATTGTATTAGGGGCCCATCCTCCTCCAGTATGGCCTTATCTTAACGAATTGCATCTGCAACAATGTTGTTTTCAAATAAGGTCACATTCTGAGTTCCTGGGGATAAGGGTTTCAACATAGAAGTTTTAGAAGTGTACAATTTGTGATGCTAAATTTTACGTGTCAACGGACTGTGTTACAGAGTGCCCAAATATTTGGTTAAACATTATTCTGGGTGTTTTTTTGTTTGTTTGTTTGGTTGGTTGGTTGGTTGGTTGTTTTTTAAATTATTTTTTTTAATTTTTTAATGTTTTATATTTATTTTTGAGACAGAGAGAGACAGAGCATGAGCAGGGGAGGGGCAGAGAGGGAGGGAGACACAGAATCGGAAACAGGCTCCAGGCTCTGAGCTGTCAGCACAGAGCCCCACACGGAGCTCGAACCTGTCAACCACAAGATCATGACCTGAGCCAAAGTTGACGACCAACCGACTGACCCACCCAGGAACCCCTTCTGGGTGTTTTTGAGAGTTTTTTTGCTGATGAGATTAATATTTAATTGGTACACAATAAAGCAGATTGCTCTCTGCAATGTAGGTGGCCCTTAATCCAATTCCACTGAAAGCCAGAATAGTATAAAATGTTGAGTAGGAAAGAATTGTTTCTCTTTGCCTATCTTTGGGTAGGTTATGTTACCTTTAGACTTAGACTAGGACTGGAACTACACCATCAGCAATTTTGGTTCTCAAACCTTCCTTTGGACTTGTGAATTGTACCATGGGCTCTCCTTGGTACTCAGCTTGATGAGTACAAATACTGGGACTTGTTAGACTCCATAATCATGTAAGTCAATTTCTTAACAAGTAAATATGTGCGTGTATGGGTGTGTGTGCAAACATAGACATATATATCCTATTGGTTCTCTTTCTCTGGAGAACACAGACCAATGCACAGTTTAACCTGTAACAAAGTGTCATGTACATAACATCTGTCCTCAGAGTTATGTCTTCCTGCTAAATTAGTAAAATCTCACAGACCCTGTGCCAGAGAGTAAATAAGAATGGTTAAGAACTCTTTTAGGTATTCTGCACAAAGGAAAATTAACTATAAAATTATGCTATGAGCTTTTGCTAGAATGCAGTTTATTCCTCATGTAGAAGCAGATGACTTCATAATTTGAGAAGATTTATGCTACTAATTATGGAAGTAGGTGTTGAACACAAAAGAAATTATGCAACAAAAAATGCTGAATAAATAAGTTTGAAATAAATAATAGTTTCAAGTTAAAAAACAGTTTTGTAAAATATTCCTAATTAGAAAGTCCAAGTTTATTGTGTGCGTAAGAAGACATCAGAATAATGATTAGCACTTTTGGAAAAGGCTGTGGAAGAAATAAGACCATACTACATCATCTTTTAAATATCTATGACAAAGTCTGTGAGGATATTTATACACAAAAAAAATCTGTAAATAGCTAAGCTATGTAAGGGTTTGCTTTTAATAGTTTTCATTTTTTTCTTTTTATACTGAGGCAATAATTTAGTTATATACACAAACAAAAAGTGTTATTTCCATATTACATCAAAATGGTGTTATTTTTTAATACTTGCATAATGCACCATTACCTGCCTTACTTCTCAGCTGTTTTTTACTTTGTACGTAATGATTGCATGTGATTGTTTACCATGATGGCCTTTCAGGATTCACTTTTCGTTACAGACTGCTGTAGCATAGCAGAACCATCTTTAATTGACTCAGTAAACACTACGATTATTTTTATTGTTTTCTTAGGAGATATTTGGTGAATCCTGACAGAAACTTTATGATTGTCTGATACTTCCAGATGTAATTAAACAGCATTTGTTCTAATAAAGATCCAAATTCATCATAGATTATCTTGTCCATGTTAATTGTGGATACTTATTACATTTATAGAGTTTCTTAAATTCTAATTTTAAAAAATTGCTTCTCAACAGCAGCTAAATCAAAAGTAATAAAGAAAAGCACCATTTTTCTAAAATTGTGGAAAAATTGGGTAGGCATAAATAAAAAAAAAAAGCAAGCTAGAATGAGAGGTATATTTGTACCCAAGAAATTGGGTACAATTTCTTGAAAAAGGTTAAAAACAAGTGGATAAAAGTGCCCTTTACCAAATGTTTCTCTTTACTGCTTTTAATGACAGCTATATTTTTGTCTCTTCATACCTTTGGTGTTTTTAATTGGCTGTCAGTGTTATTTCCGTACATTTCAAGAATGCATGGAAGTGTCAAGCTCTCCTCCTTGAACTTAGAAATAAATTATTATTTTACATAATAAAAATATTTAATAAATTCAGAATACAACAAAGCTTTCAATCTTCAGAAAAATGTTATATTGCTGCAGTCCTGTTGCAGAAGTACACAAGGGCAAGAAATACACTGGTTGTTGTCAAGAGGCAACCAACGAAAGCCATTGTAGGTATATTAATATTTTATTTAGTTCTATGCTTCCTTATTCTCCCCTTTTTGTTGGAGTCAATTATAATGCTATGATGTCTTTAACTCTTCTGTGGCTATCCGCTATTCAGTTCCACATACATCTGTTGCAAGTAATGGGAATTAATATACTCAACTCTCATTTCCACACCCTTCTAGACTTTATTTCATTTAAAGATTATGCAGCCTGTACTTGAATGTTCATAGTGGCTTTATTCACAATAGCTAAGAAGTGAAAACAACCCAAATGTCCTTCAATGGATGAATGGTAAAACAAACTGTAGTACATTCATAACATGAAATACCACTCACCAATATAAAAAACCAAAGTATTGATGCAACAACTCAGATGGATCACAAAAGTATTATGCTATGTAGAAAAAATGCCAATTCTCTAAGGTTACCTACTGTGTGATTCCATTTATATAATATTTTGAAATGACATAATTTTGGAAATGGAGATCAAATTAGTGGGTACCAAATTATGAACAGGGGGAGTGGGTGGGAGTGGCTGTACAAGGGTATAAAAGAGATCTTTGTGGTAACAGAAATGTTTTGGGACATTGTATCAATGTCAGTATACTGGTCGTGTTATTGTAGTACAGTTTTGCAGGATGTTATTGTGGTAAATTATAAAGTGTACAAAGCATGTCTCTATTAGTTTTACAACTGCATGTGAAAGGTTCTGGACCACAGTTCCAATGTGTGGGTGAAGGATCTCTCCCCCATACAACCAAGCACTGTCCCGGACACCAGCTAGGTGTCCTACAATACAACTCAATTCTGACACTACCTAGATATAGCATCAGATTCCACAGATAAAGGGCTCAGTCCTATAAGACTATCTCCCTGACCTCCACTTCAGATGCCAGTCGTAAATCCAAACTGTCACCTGTGCTTCTGACAACTGGCTATAGATCAGAGATTCCAACATCCCCATCCTCAGTTTCAATTAATTTGCTAGAGAAGCTCACAGACCACAGAGAAACATTTTACTTACTAGATTGCTGGTTTATTATGGAAGGATATAACTTACAAACAGCCAGATGGAAAAGATGCAGGGGTGCCTGGGTGGGTCGGTGGGTCAAGTGGCCGGCTCTTGATTTCAGCTCAGGTCATGATCTCACAGTTTGTAGATTGAGCCCTGCATCAGGCTCTGCTCTGACAGTGGGGAGCCTGCTTGGGATTCTCAATCTCCCTCTCTGTCTCTCTGTCTCTGTCTCTCTCTCTCTGCCTCTCCCCCACTCACACATGCATGTGGGCTCTCTATGTCTCTCTCTCCAAATGAAAGAAAGAAAGAAAGAAAGAAAGAAAGAAAGAAAGAAAGAAAGAGGGAAGGAAAGAAAGAAGAAAGAAAAGATGCATAGAATAAGATATGGGGAAAGGATATGGAGCTTCCGTGTCCTTTCCAAGCACGCTACTCCTCCCCAATCTCCATGTGTTCACTGACCCAAACACTCTCCAAACCCTGTTCTTTTGGGTTTTTTATGGAGGCCTCCCTTCATAGCTTTGACAGGTAAAATCATTAGCCATTGGTAATTGATTCAACCTCCAGCCCCTCTCCCCTCTTTCCTCCCAGAAATCAGGGTGTAGGACTGAAAGTTCCAATCCTTTATTCACGATTGGCAACCAGCAACTGGCAACCAGCCCCTGTGTTCAGTTGCTTTCCAACGTCACATCATTAACATAAACCCACTTGTGGAGGAAAGAGGCTTGTTATGAATTACAAGATACCCATTCCACCTTTATGATTTCAGGATCTGAGAACAGAGACCAAATATTATGACAAAAGATGTCCCCACAGTTCAGGATGTACATACAGTTCAGGAAATTCCAAGGGTCTCTTATAAATCACAAGATCACAGATTGTTAGTGTAGGGTGCTGACAATACAGACTCCTTGTTGGCCCTCCATCTTCTTAATGCCCACATAACGGCTTCCCTCCGGGCTGTATGCTCCACGACTCCTGGAGGTTGATGCATGCCCAAGCTGCAGTGCGGGAAGGTTTGACCTGATCTTCCTTCAAGTGGAGCACAGAAGGACCCAGTTTAGATAACTAGCAGAGAGAACTGGCACACAGATGGTGTCCCTTTTCATAACTACCCTTCGACCTTGCCACAATGCTCCTCATTCTATGTAAGCTGTGAGTTAATGTCTGCACAGGGCAAAGAATAGCTGTGCAGCATCTGGATCATTGCCGGCCCGATTCCCCCCTCAGTAAGTTATTCTCAATAAAACTCTGTGTCAACAGTGTGGAGTGGCTGGCCTTGTTTGGTTTCAAAGTGCCTTCTCAGTCTGGAGGATACTTCATTGTCCTTAATCCACATTTGACAGTTATGCTACAGTTATCTCAAAATGCATTATTATGTTTTCAAAATTTAAAAATTACTAAGAATTTTTACGTACAAGTATTTTATTTCCCAGACTATCTTACACTTTGAAGTGTCCATTTCTAGCAAATGGGTTATAGGTGAACATTCCTAGAAAAATATCCTTTCCACTTTGACCTTTTGTAGTTTTTTGTTTGCACCCTGAAGTGGCTTCACCTTCAAAAAACCAAACTGGAGCCACCTTTAAGGTAAGAGGGCAGGAAAACAGGAAATGTATGATTCGCTAAATACAATAAACTCCTTGTTGTTCATATTGCTACAGGTTCTGTTTGTAATTTAAACCATACGCTTTTTTCTTTTTTTTTTTTTTTTTTTTAGTTTAGAGAGTGTGCATGCAAGAGGAGAGGAGCAGAGGCAGAGAGAGAGAGAGAGAGAGAGAGAGAGAGAGAGAGAATCTTTTTTTTTAATGTTTATTTATTTTTTGAGACAGAGAGAGACAGAGCATGAACGGGGGAGGGTCAGAGAGAGAGGGAGACACAGAATCTGAAGCAGGCTCCAGGCTCTGAGCCATCAGCCCAGAGCCCGACGCGGGGCTCGAACTCACCGACCGGGAGATCGTGACCTGGCTGAAGTCGGACGCTTAACCGACTGAGCCACCCAGGTGCCCCGAGAGAGGGAGAATCTTAAGGAGGGTCCATGCTCACTTGCGGAGCCCAACGCAGAGTTTGATCCCACAACCGTGGGATCATGACCTGAGCCGAAATCAAGAGTCGGGCACTCAACTGACTGAGCCACTCAGGCGCCTCTGTAGGTTCTATTCTTATTCAGGTATGGTGAGACCAGAGATTAGGAGGTGATTGCCACTGCAAAGATAGTTCGGCATTCATAGTTCTTAGGGGAGCAGAGAGCATGCTATGCCACACAAGGGACAAGGTAGCACCAGCGTCAGTCAGGAGGCCTAGGAATTAGTGGAAAACATGGGAAAGTGCCTTTATTGTGGTTTTCAATAAAGGGTAAGTAAGTTTAGGATTGGTTAAGTTGAATAATTTTAGCAGGCTCTGGGGATAGGAGTTTTCCCCAGTTGCCTGGCACCTACCCCTGGGGTGATTAGGATGATAACGGGCAAGTAAAGAACCCTATATATGAGGCAGTTGGGAGTATATGGGCTCTAACTGGTTAGTCTGAACATGAAAGGTATGCTCCAAGAGGAGTCACTTGTTACCTCTGGGAGTTAACTATCTCTGGGAGGAGCAATCCTTCAAGGTCATCAAGGCCTCGTATATCACAGCATCAGACACATGGTTAATACAGTTTGTTTATTTTGTTTTTGTTATTGTTTTGTTATGTCTTTTTTTAATAGCCAAATATAATGTCTGTTTTTAACAATGGGGATATTAAGATAGGAAATGCTTTTTAATTGTTCTGAATTGTAATAGAATTACATTCCAGATTAGTTCATTTGGAAATCATAAACTGATAGAATTATATTCCAGAGCAGTTTGGATTATGATAATAGTTTGGGTCACTATAATCATCCTGATTCACATCTTTCATTGAAGGCATAGTATATGTAGAGTTGGGTCGGAGCAGAGCAATCAAATGTGCCAAAGTTTGAAAAGACTCCTTTATGTAAATATTATTATTAAGATACAAATAAGAATTTAAGCAGAAGATGACAAACATAGTTTTGATAGTGTTTTTAAAATTTTTCAGGGGCGCTTGGGTGGCTCAGTCGGTTGAGCGTCCTACTTCGGCTCAGGTCATGATCTCACAGCTCTTGAGTTCGAGCCCCATGTCGGGCTCTGTGCTGACAGCATAGAGCCTGAAGCCTGCTTCAAATTCTGTCTCCCTCTCTCTGCTCCTTCCCCGCTCATGCTCTGTCTCTCTCTCTCCTTCAAAAAATAAATAAAAAAAGTATTTAAAAAATTAAAAAAAAAATTCAATAAAGATCAAAATAATTTATTTTTTTATGTTTATTTATTTTTGAGAAAGAGACAGAGTGTGAGTGGGGTAGGACCAGAGAGAGAGGGAGACACAGAATTTGAAGCAGGCTCCAGGCTCTGAGCTGTCAGCACAGAGCCTGATGAGGGACTTGAACTCACGAACTGTGAGATCATGACCTCAGCTGAAGTCGGACGCTTACCGACTGAGCCACCCAGGTGCCCCTAGATCAAAATAATTTAGACAAAAACTGAAAGGAGGAAATATTATAAATGTGAAAATTCAGTCAGTAATATAATTATTTAATGATAATACAGTCACAACAGCGACACCTATTATTACATTTTGAAGATTATCAGCTACTCCACTCAAGCTTTAAACACATTATCCTAACTTACAAAACAAAACTGCTTTTCTACAAATGAAAATATTCTTATCAGACTGTCCCCAGAATGAGATGCAAAATTCCAACATTCACTAGATCATATCTGGAATATAAATTCTCCATTAAACTCAGGAACATCTGAATATCTTGTTATCTAAATGCTACATTATTCATTTATTCCTCAGTCTAACACATATAAAATAAAGGAAGTAGGAGAGAGAATAAAAAATATTAAATACCAATAAATACCAATGCAAATATGGATAGATAGATAATGTAAGTTACCAACAGAAATTTGAATTGAAATACACACACATATACGTAAAAATCAAGGAAGATAAGATGCATACTACTACTGTCCTCATTGCTATAGCTGATTACAGGGTTGCTATCGTATAATTGGTACTTGTAACTTTCATTTTTCACTTAGGTTCTTTATTTTGTTTACCGTCAGCCATAATTTTCTGCCATGATCTTAGCAGGTTGGATTTTTGTTTTATTTTACTATTTATTTATTTGAGATTTATTTGGTGTGGCACAAAATTTCATTCTTGAATTTCTGCATTCTTTTGACTTGGTTGCTGTGATATTCTATTAATTTTGATATTAGATAGACATCAGAAAATAAAAGGTGCCTTTCAAATCCCTTGGACTCTAGACACTGACCCAGCCCTATTTTTTTAAGTTTATTTATTTATTTTGAGAGAGAGAAAGAGAGAGAGAGAGAGAGAGCGAAAGAGAGAGTGAAGAGAGCAGGGAAGGGTCAAAGAGAGAGAAATTCAAAGTAGGCTCTGGCTGTCAGGTGTAGGGCTCAATCATAAACCGTGAGATCATAACCTGAGCAGAAATCAAGAGTCCAATGCTTAATCAACTAAGCCACCCAGGCACCCTGACCCAGCCCCTAGTTTTATGTCTGATTCTACCTTGTTAATCAAGATCTATGATCCCACGCAATTAAAAAAAAAAAAAAGAAAAAAGAAAAAAAAAAAAAAGAAACACCCTTCTTTAACTCTCAGTTCATATTACAAGGAGCTCAAAATGTTCAAGTGTAAATAAATGTCATTTCTAATTCAACCTGACTACCATGTGTGTCCTGGTGAAAACACTGCTCTTTTGGTCAACAATATCTCCTAGCAAGCAAAACTCAAAGTAGCAGACATAGAGAGCAAAAATTTTACCAATGACTCATTAGGTATAATAGTGAGAGGAACCATTTCCCAACTCTATCCCATGATTCCCAAATTCACGAATTCTGTTTACAGGAAAAACGCTCTTTATTGGTCTCTGATTCAGTATTGCATCTTGTGAGTTGAGATGCTCTCCTTTCATAGTTTGCTTCCAAACATGTGTTCTGAGTTGTCTGTGGGCTACACTGTAAGTTAAGCTGCTTCTTGGAAATGTATATAGTGAGAACAATTGATTCCATGAAGATAAGCTCATATTAAAACAAAGCCATTTAGGGGCACCTGGGTGGCTCAGTCGGTTGAGGGTCAGACTTCAGCTCTGGTCATGATCTCACGGTTCGTGGTTTTGAGCCCTGCGTCGGGCTCTGTGCTGACAGCTCAGAGCCTGGAGCCTGCTTTGGATTCTGTGTCTCCCTCTCACTCTGCCCCTCTCCCACTTGCGCTCTGTCTTTCTCTGCCTCTCAAAAATAAAGAAACATAATTAAAAAATTAAAAAAAAAAACCACAAAGCCATTTATTGTGAAATAACTTCCTTATCGGAAACAATGTTGTGCATAACACCATGACAGTGAATAAGACATTCTTTAAGTCCATAAATGGTGGTACTAGCAGAAATATTACAGGAAGAGAACAAATCCTTTCAGAATATCTGTCTACTGTATTGATGTCCAAACTCTGCTCTGTCCCAGACAGAAAGGATCTGATATACCACTGAGTGGCTAGTGGGCCTCTCTAGGGAATCATGCCATATTGGAGTTCAATCTTTGTCTTTAGTTTTGGCAGGATGGATACTAAGCAGTATCTGTAGTCAAGTAACTTTCTTATGTTTTCAAATGGCAAATAAAATTTTTAATAGTTGTGCTTTTGTTTTACAATTTATTTTACGTGGTTTAACCAGTTGTCGCTCAGTCAACATTTCTTTTTTCCATTTTGTGTCTCACTTCAATAGCTGAAAATATTCATGATAGAGCTATGTGAAGTCCTATGGGTTTTTAGTAACAAATGTCTGTTAAAAACACAAGTGTCATTTAAGGAATAAGGGAAAGTTAATGAGGAGGAGGAGAGAGGGGAGACAGAAAAATAAGAGTTTACCTTTACTGAAATCTAAATGCTCTATTAACTAAACTCATTTATTTTTTGAAATAATTATACAACCAGGTATTATTGTAATTTCCCATTTGAGAAATTAGGAAAGTGTGGCAGAGAGAGACTGAGCAGCTTGGCCAAGATCATGCTTCATTTTCCTGATGGTAACATGAATCTCATAAAATGTAAATAGTGGGGAGGTAGTAGAATAGATACAGAAACCAAAGCTCTTTTTAATCTACTATCTTTCAGCCTGACACCACTGAACCTGATCAGGAAAAAGCTGAATGTGGCGGGAAAATTCTCTTAGACTAGATTCTTTCTGACCAGTTGTTCCATTAAAAAATATTCTCCCTCAACTTAATATGCATACCTTCCATTTCATCTTGTAATTCAGTTGTAAAACCATTAATCATTACAGATCTAAAGTGATCATACCTAGGGAAATATTTGCTATATACCATCTTGGTGGAAATCTTCCCAAATACACACCAAAAAATGAAGCAAAGTAAGACCCCCACCACACTTTATCCCATTTGCCACCATTATTCACCTGGAACAATCCTCATCATTCCTTTTATCTTATCTTGTGCTATTTCCTATATGAAACTTATTCTCTTAGCTGATCAGGGATGAACACTTTTCCATATTGTACTATATGGTCCTGTACATATCTTTATTATACCAATAATCTCTTTATATGTCTGTCTAGTAAACTAGACAGGAAAAATGTTTTGGAAGGCATAAAAATGTCTGATACGTTTAATTAACACAAATATTTAATGAATTAGACCATATCTATACCCATCAAATAAATAGGAGTATAATTCATTAATGTCTTCCTTATCACAAATCTTATTCTCAAAGAAAATTTCCATATACATTGAAAGGAAGAGAACACTACTGTGATAATAGAGGACAAATGTGTGTAAACTCCTCCACACATACACATAAGATGGCATACAAAAAGAAAATACTTCTTGCATATGGATTCTTTTCCAGTTTCTGCTTGATTATAGTCCTTTTTCTGAGACCTGCCTCCATTTCTGCTTTTGGGTTTTTACAATTAATATTTCTGGGTGATGGTAGTAGTGATTCTCCTCCTTCTTGTCTTGTTCTAGTTATTTTCTTTTTCTTGTCTTTTTCTACCTTTTCTTGTCTTGTTCTAGTTATTGCTCCTATTTATTTATTTATTTAAATTTTTTTAACATTTATTTTTCAGAGACAGAAAGTGAGCAGGGAGGGGCACAGAGGGGGAGACACAGAATCCAAAGGAGACTCCAGGCTCTGAGCTGTCAGCACATAGCCCGACGTGGGGCTCGAACTCATGGACCGTGAGATCATGACCTGAGCCAAGATCAGACACTTAACTGAGTTGTTACTCCTTTTTGGGCATGATTGTCAGTCAACTTTGTTCACATAATGTTTTACAATGGCAAAGACATTTCCTCTGTTCCAGTCTTTTTTACTTGCTTTTGTAAGCACCAGGTTAGTTCCACAGTGACATTTGAGAATGGGCTTTTTACCTATAACAACAAAGTCTAAAAGAAATGTTTTTTTTTAAGGGGTCCTGTCAGTTGCCCCTGCTCTGTTCTTAAAGTGAATGAACACTTGTAAGTAGCAGCTCAAGTAAATACCTGACTTTAGATATGATTTCAGATAGCTGCTGTGGACTATAATTTACAGTAAACTGGTCCCAAAGCAAAGTAAACCTTTTTAGCTATTCTTTTATATTTGATGCTTTTCAGAAGGTTGGATATCATGTGAATCAAAAATAGATTGCCATTGCTATAGCTTACATTTCTGCTCTTTAGTAATTCTTTTTAAAAATTAACTTCCTCAATAGATTAATAACTTATAAAATTTCCCTTCTCTGTTGGTTACGTTTTATGGATCTCATGGACACCATGACATATTTTCACCCAAAGTGGGACTCGAACTCACGAACTGTGACATCATGACCTGAGTTGAAGGCAGATGCTTAATGACTGAGCCACCAGGTGCCCTACTCATTTTCTAATACATACACACATTTTGAAAGGACACAATCTGGCCATTGTTGGTATGATCTAAAGTTTTTTAGGATCTACCTTATATCATAAAATAAGTAATATATCACAATGTAAAAAACAACCTCAAAAGACCCAACTTTGCTCTATAACTTTTTCTCCAAAATTCCTATTTTCTATTTCTATTTTCCCAAAAGTTTCTGTATCTTCCTATTTTAGACGTAGGTCTGCAGGGAAATACCCAGGTGTTCTTGGACAAATGAAACAAGCTCTCAGTGTTTCACTTTCTTTAAATCTACAATAGGAAATTGGCTCAGATAATATTTAATAAGGCCTGTGAAGGTCTATCTGTCTTGAATTTAAAATAATTGATTTTAAAACATAATCTGTTAGGCTGAGTCCTTAACCAAATTAATAATTGGCATATCATGTTTCTTTTAAGAAATGGAGCATGATGATAAGAATTTAAAATAGTTCTTATTTCAGGTCGTGCTGTTCCTTCATATAAATAGTTAACCAAAGTATATAATTTTATATAAACTTTTCTGTCTGTCATTAAACTTCTGAGACAACATATGACTTCAAACTGAAATCTTCGTACATAAAAAACATGCTTAAGTATAGGACTTCAAGCTGAATTCTCAGCATAGCTCCATCCACTCAAGCCCCTGAAAGTTTACTTAGGAGTATAAAAACTGCATTCCTCTATTTAAAAAAATAATTAGAGGAGATCCACCCATGAAAATGAGGCTGGAATTTCAGAAACATGGTAAGGAGAGGGAGTATACAGATTCCAAAAAGGCAAGGAAAGCAACAGAAGAGGAAGTCAGTCAAAAGAGGGCTTCATTCCCACCAACAGTGCAAGAGGGTTCCCATTTCTCCACATCCTCACCAGCATTTTTAGTTTCCTGATTTGTGCATTTTAGCCACTCTGAGCAGTGTGAGGTGGTATCTCAGTGTGGCTTTGATTTGTATTTCCTTGATGATGAGTGACGTTGAGCATCTTTTCATGTGTCTGTTGGCCATCTGGATGTCTTCTTTGGAAAAGTGACTAATCATGTTTTCTGCCCATTTCTTCACTGGATTTTTTGTTTTTCAGGTGTTGAGTCTGGTAAGTTCTTTATAGATTTTGGATACTAACTCTTTATCCAATATGTCATTTGCAAATATCTTTTCCCATTCCATAGGTTGGCAAACTGGTGCAGCCACTCTGGAAAACTGTGGAGGTTTCTCAAAAAATTAAAAATGGAACTACTGTATGACCTAGCAATAGCACTACTAAGAATTCACCCCAAGGAATACAGGAGTGCTGTTGCATTGGGGCACATGTAGCCCAATGTTTATAGCAGCACTTTCAACAATAGCCAAATTATGAAAAGAGCCTAAATGTCCATCAACTGATGAATGGATAAAGATGTGGTTTATATATACAATGGAATGCTACTTGGCAATGAGAAAGAATGAAATCTGGCCATTTGCAGCAATGTGGATGGAACTGGAGGGTATTATGCTAAGTGAAATAAGTCAGTCAGAGAAGGATACCATATGTTTTCACTCATATGTGGATCTTGAGAAACTTAACAGAAGACCACTGGGGAGCAGAAGGGGAAAAAATAGTCACAAACAGAGAGGGAGGGAGGCAAACTACAAGAAACTCTTAAATACAGAGACCAAACTGAGGGTGGATGGGGGTGAGGGAGGGGGAAAATGGGTGATGGGCATTGAGGAGGGCACTTGAGATGAGCACTGGGTGTTGTATGGAAGCCAATTTGACAATAAATTATATTTAAAAAAAATAGGACCTCAAATGAGGCTGATGCATCGTTGTACACACCCATAGGAGCTCCAGACAGCGAGCATATCCATCAGAGATCATGAGCAATCACCTGGTGAATGAGACTCATGTTAATAAAAAAAGAATGACCAAGTCAGTCTGTCTCTGTCTCTGTCTCTGTCTCTGTCTCTCTCTCTCTCTCTCTCACACACACACACACACACACACACACACTCACATGCATGCATGCATGCCTACTTATACCTACACACCCAAACACTAGGACATAAATAATTTAGAGAAAGGAAGAAAATATTAAAATGTGAAATTCCCAATTTGAATGAATTACTTTAGAATGATTTTCAGAAGCTGTTAAATGCATAGAACTAGAGACAAGTCCCCAAAATTTTCAAAAATGAAGAAATTGATTTTCCATAAGAAATATAACTTCTGGTTTTGTTGTTGTTTACATTGAAAACATGAGATGAAAAATAAAATCAAGAAACCAGCTAAAAACATAACCATAGAAAATAAACACAAGAAAGAACATAGATAAGGCATACAGAGTTCACTAGGGAGTTAAGCATTGCCCACTGGAAGTACCAGAAGGATGAGACAGATAAGGGCAGCTGTATAGCAACTGCAAGGGCATACCAAGTGCTAAACACAAAGAATGAAAAAAAAAAGATGAAGACTCACATCTATGTTCTTTCTTAGTATCTGACTTGTTAATATACACATATATGACTTGATAAAAGTAAATTTCATTAAATAAATAATTAAATGTAGCAGGCTAACCTTCAAAAGCAAGGCAAAGCAATCTACAAGTTGCACATATGTAAATTAATTAGCTATATATTAAGTGTCACATAGGTGTTAGGGCTTTATCTGAAGTAATGAAGAAATATAAAAACAAATCTTTTCCACTGCCTTCAAATAGTTCTGGTTTTCATTACATGACTCTTAAAGTATTAATTTATCAAAAGGAAAAAAAAAACAGTAGCCATTAAACATGGAGAAAACAAGGGATATGAGAGAGGAAACTGAAGGGATTCCATTAGAAAGGCTCTGTCTCTGCTGGTTTTCTCTTAGACCCCATTTCCTCATGTTCCATATTTTGCCTCTGAATAAGCCAAATAAGCTATGTTCTGACATCAACAAGGAAGCAAGGAAGTTAATCATTCTCTGACTTTTGTCCTAGGCCCCAAACACCTGATAACACCTAAGAGCCAGATCTCAAATATGTTTCAAGACATTAGCTTCAAACAAAACTTGGTTAATAATGACATCCATACCCCTACTTTTGGTAATTTAAGGATTAACACCTATTGTTCACCTGACAGTCTCCTTTGATTGGACCCTACCCTGATTTTCTGGAGGAATGAGTACCCTAGATGTTTTCTAATATAAACCCCTAGCCTCAAGCAATAAAGAGACTCATTTTCCTTTCCTTTCTGAGTCTCCTAGACACTCTTTCTGCTATTCTCTATGCATCACTGACACTATTCAATGAACTCTGTTTTCACTTTCTCTGGCTTTTGCTTGATTTTTATCCTGCATGAAGTCAAAGACCCTCTTGGCTGGTCCTGTGGGATCCTCCCCTGAGTTCTTGGACTCTGCTTGCCTGCATCAGATATATTTTAGAAAGCTAACTGCCCTTTGAAAATATGATGCAGAAAATTTGTTGAAAATGTCACAATTTAATTATTACATTCATACTATAAACAAATAATTCAGAAACCACTTACACTGTTGAAAAGCCTTGAGAAAGAATGAAAATTTCTACAGAATTTACAGAGCCAGCATTCAATTAAAAAATCCTGTACGTTTAATTAACATGAACATAATCATTATAAATGAAGAAGAAAAGAATATATAATTAGAACTTGAAGAATCATGTACCCTGACACAGTGGGTTTTGCTCCAGGAAAAAAAGATGATTACTATAATTCACTATTTTAGTAAGTCAGTATGAAAATTCATGTAATTGTCTTAATTATTGTTGAAGTTAAACAAGTAAAAAATCAACATGTGCTATAACTTAAAACTAGTCATAAAAATCCAAAATTATTAAGAAAAATATTAACATATATTACTACATAAAATTAAACAAAAATAGCAAGACAAGAAGAGACTTCATACATAAAAGTAAAAAGCAGTAACCTGTGGCATAAAATATTGCCAAATATAAATGCAGAAATACTAATATCCATAGTATTTAAAAAGGCCCCATACATTAATAAGAAAAAAAATACATGTTAGAAAAATGAGGAATGAAAATGAATAGTTCATAGAAGAGGGTACACACTTTTCCCACAAATATAAGAATATATCCTCTACAAAGAATCCAATAAAAGGGAAAGTGAGCCATTTGGAAGATGTGTTTTCAAGCTGGTATCTGGTAAAGGCAATTAATTCCTAGATTTCTGGGACTGTACACTTGTGAAACTGTATACACTGTATCGTAATAGAAATAAGGGAACTATTACTCCTAATCTTATACTCTTCATTTTCCATTGGTCAAAGGTTCACCACAGAGGGTGGTGCAACTCTCCAGCACTTTGAACTTGTGAATGGGTGGTGAGCACACTGCAGAGCCCAAGGTGTACTACAGCTTTCCGTCCACAGGTTCATCATGAGCCAGTTAGCAAGATTCAGTTGTGATATATCTGGGGGGAACATGAGGGCCTGGGGACAGTTGCTGCTCTAGAAAGCTAGGCTGAAGCAATGGCAGGTGGATCATCTGGCTTGTTTAGGGTATCCAGATTAAAAGAAAAAACAAACAAGCAAACAAACAGAAAAGGTAATAATAAAAACTTTTCCATCAATAATAATAATAACAACAAAATAATGGCAATGGTGTTAAAAACCAAAATTCAATCAAATAAATCTAAAGATCTAATTGGCTTCATTAAAGGATTAAAAAATGATCAGCATCCCATCTAGCAAGCAGCCCTGATGAGCTAAACAAAAGGGAAGTTTGTACAGGCAGAGAGAGAACATGAAAGAAAGAGAAGAAAAGAAGGAAGGAAGGAAGGAAGGAAGGAAGGAAGGAAGGAAGGAAGGAAGGAAGGAAGGAAGGAAGGAAGGAAGGGAGTTTAGTAATACAGAATGCATTATTTACACAAGATCGCCCTAAGGAGAATGGAGGAGTCTGTCAGTAAATTTCCTTGTATTGACCAGGAAGTTCCATGTTGACTGGTTAAAGGTTACATTACTGGAGAGTTGAAACTACAGTTAGGTGACTTGAACTAAGCTATGTCATTTTGTGCCTGTGGTTTTCTTTTTAACAGTAACAATAAAATAATAAGCATTTATGTAGTAATTACATTATGATCTAAGTAAGTGCTTTGCATTTAATCATTCTAATAGTCCTATACATAGGTAGAATAATTATCACTTTATAAGTGAGGCTACTAAAACAACAAAACACATTCCTTCAACAAAAACACATTTCCATTCCTCATACCTTCTTTAACCCACAACACACATCGTACTTTCCTTAAACCTTAAACTCTTTAACCCATTTTCTCAGCAATCACCATAACATCCTCCTCTTCATTCTTAACTCTTTTGCAGAGATTCCACCCTTTAGCATCCTAATCAAGCTTTGTCACAATTGCCCGGATCTTAATCCATGGCATTTTGTGTCCTCCTAGCATTGTAAAATAACACACTAACATCTCTGATTTATCCTGCTTTCCCACCTGTTCTGCCAGTCCTGATAGTGGCAGAGAATTGTGGAGAACAGAATGGCCTTTTCTAATTTCAGCTCTTCTTCCTCGTAGTAATTGTGTGTGTGTGTGTGTGTGTAGTACAAAACACACTTACTAATAGACCTAATTTTTTTTTCTCACTGTAGAAATTAAAAAGCCAAAAGTAGCTAAACATTTTTAGGATTTAATGTTTGTCTTATTTGGAAATAATTTAGATATTTAATGAATATCCATCATTTGGCTTAACTTAGTATGATGTAAGGATCCTTTTACAAGCTTCTAAAAGTTATTTTGTCTTTTAGAAGCTTCTGCACACTAATCAAAGAATGTATTCTGATGTCTCTGAGAGGTTTGGAATCCCCTACTTTAAGGGTGGACTTATCTAGGTTGAAGTTTCCCTTAAGTATCCACTACAATTCCAAAAGTTCACCCATTTTCCAAAAAGACACAAAATCCTCCTGGTCCACAGACCAGATGGGGCTCATCTTAGCCTTTAGGTTCCTAAGATGTTTTAACTGAGGGGGCTTGTTATCCACCAAATGTTCCAAAACACCAGGAACCATATATTTTCTCCACTGTTGACTTACTGAGAAGCTTCAACACAAGAACAGTACTCACTAGAAAAGGTGATGCCTTCATAAAAAGAGATCTCAAATAAATCTGGTGAGCTCAAAATGCAGACAGTAGAGCTCAAAATCGGTGGAGACTTACCTTTGAAATCCAGAGTCAGCAAGAAAGCAGTGAACTGAATAAGTTCTGTGGGTACCAGCACCTGCTTGCTCACCAGCCTCACTGGTGTTGGGGGTCTTCTCTAGATCCCACTTCTCTGACAGCATGTGATGTCAACCTGAAAAATAAAATAGCCAGCTACTTTACTAGCAAATGAGTTTATTTGGGAATAGCAGAGGGATTGTAATGAGGGACAAGCAAACTATGGGAAATCATAGGCAAGTCCACTGAGAGTTTGGGGTAGGTTGTATTTATGGGGGATATAAAAAAGTGGAGAGCTCAGTTGGAGTCAGTTAATTCAAAACCAAATTAAGACCAGCCTTGAAAATGTTCCCCTACACAATGAGTACAGTTACACAAACAAATCTCAAGTCAGCCCACTTTGTAGGCCCAACCTAACCTGGGTCATCTCCCAATCATGCCTTTGGCAAAACTTCTTAAGGTTAATATGAGACAACTTAGGATCAACCTCCCGTGCTTCAAGAAAATTCCAATATTATCAATTTTTTGTTAATCAGGCACTTAAGAGAAATCAGTCTCTTAGTCCTTAAGTTTTATCTTCTTGAGCACATGTGCATAAGATTCTACTTCCAGTTCTAGTTAAAATTGAATTTTTTTCACACTTCCTTGTGCAAATAAGCTCCAGTTCATTGACTTTATTCTTCACCGAGCAACTTACTTAGCAACCTGTCTTCTTTCATTGCTAGATGTCTCAAATGAATAGTCTCTTCATTAGTTCCTCATACAACCTGCCCCTCTAATCCCTTATTTATCAACCACCTTACTTTTGGTTCCATTATTCAACAGAATCTTTCCATTCAAATGTCACCAACCAACAACTTATGTCTCAATTCCACTATATCCATTCTTGAAATTCCATAAGAATTAGTCTTTCTTGGATATATAAAATGAGAATAATTTAAATTGTATGGAGACAGACACCCCCTTGGAAATTAAATTAAATATTTCAATAATATTGTCATGCTGAAAAAATAAAACTCAACGTAATAAAAAGAATCTAAGATGTTATTAGAACATTTTCCTAGGGGAAAAATAGTATGCCAAAAAAAATCCTTTGGTGACAATTTATTTGCTCTAAGAATTAATTTATGGCAACAATGGTGAGGTCACTATGTTTGTAAATCAGATTCTTCTGTGTGTTCTCAATTTTCCCAAATTTAATAGCCAACCTTGAACTTTCATCTTGCTTATGACCTTCTGAATCAAGCTGAATAGGAGACATAATCCTGTTGTAACTCTTCTACAGTTTGGTGTTGTTCTAAGTATTATAAATAAAATCCTTAACATGCTTTACAAATTTGCTACAGTTACTCACCTCTCTACTTTATCTCACATCAGTATCTCCTTTAATCAGTGTGCACCAGCCCAACGTTCCTCCAGTTTTTCAAAAATACCATCTTCTTTCAAGGATTTGTTACAGAGGTTTCTTCCTCTGCTCTCCCCCATGCCTAAGTAACTTCTATTTGGCTTTCATAATTCTGTTCAAATTTTATTTCCTTGGGATCATCTACTCTGACTTCCCTAGATTAAATCTCACTTACGTATACCCTCAACATACTTGTATAGTTCATATGTTAAATTAACGAAATAACATTGTATTATTAGCTAAAGTCCATAGTTTATTCATATTTCTTCAATGTTTTACCTTTTTCTGCTCCAGAATTTCATCACAAATACCCCATTATATTTTTATACCATGTCTCCATAGGCTCCTCTTGGCTGTGACAGTTTCTAAGACTTCCCTTATTTGTGATGACCTTGCCAATTTTGATGGCTTTGTCAATTTTGATGACCTTGAATAATCAAGTATTTTATAGAATGTCTGTTAGAATTTTTCTGATATTTTTCATGATTAGACTGAGGTTGTAGATTTTTCAAAGGACAACCAAAAACATAAAGTGCCATTGTCATCATATCACATCAAGGGTGCATATTATAAAAATGACTTATTACTATTGATATTGACCTTCGTCACCTGGATGAGAATATATTTATCAGGCTTTTCCACTGTAAAATTAACCAGTCCTCAGCTTACACCTAAGGAGTGAGGATTAATGGTTTACTTCAACAGAAATTATTTGGAATTCTTCTATAAGGGAGGGTTGTTATTCATTTACTCATTCATTCAATTATTTGTTATTCAGTTATTCCCTTATTCAATCCTTAATCTATATCAGTATAGACTCATGGGCAGTGTATACTTTGAGTTGTAATCCAATACTACTTCATTTTGTTGCTAACATTGTTCCAGTTTTGGTCATTGGGAGCTCCTTCATTTGCTCTTATGTCCCTTTGACATATCCCTTCAATTTAGATTATGTTTGCTTTTTGACCACTTCCTTATTTTCTGGCCTATGAAATGCTTCAAGCTCATGTTGTAATTTCCTACTGCAGCCCTGGAATCAACTTCTTAAAGGAACTGTCATTCCTTTTATTGGAAAAAGAATATTTTAAAATGAAGGCTTAGGAATGAGTATGCTCATTTCATTTCTGGTATTAGTAATGCGTGTCTTCTCTCTTTTGCTCCCAGTTATTCTGGCTAGAGATTTATCTATTTTAGTAAACTTTTCAAGGATGATTTTGGTTTTATTGATTCTGTTTTAAATTTCATTGATTTAGTCTCTAGTTTTTGTTATTTACTTTTCGTCATCTTGCTTTGTTCTTACATTGTGCTTCTTCCTCTGGTTTCCTAAAGTGGATAGTTAAATTGTTGATTTTAGACATTCCTTCTTTTCTAATACATACAGTAATTCTTAAATTTCCCTGTAAACACTGCTTCTGCTGCATACTACACATTTTAAGTTGTATTTTTATGTAGCTATTTCTTAAAACTTTCTCTTGAGCCCTCTATTTTGATTTATGTGTTATGAAGACATGTGTTCAATATCCAAATATTTTAGGATTTTTTCAAATGCCTTTCTGTTAATAATTTACAGTTTAATTGTCCCCTGAGAACTTATTTTATATAATTTATATTTCTTTTTAAATATGTTAATGTGTATTATATGGCCCCTAATTTGGTATATCTTTGTGACTGTCTCACATAAGCCAGGGAAGAATGTGTATTTTGCTGTTTTTGAATAGAATACTCCAAAAATGTTGATTAAATCAAGTTGATTTATACTGTTTATTTATGCTCTTCAAGTTAACTATACTTTGCTGATTTTCTTCTTATGGACCAAGTAATTCCTAAAGAAGATATTGAAGTCTGCATATCTAATAGTGGATTTATATAAATCTCCTTTCTTTTTTTTCCTGTTTTATGCACACATTTTGATGCTCTGTTATTAAGAGCATACACTTTAAAGATTTAAGTCTTCTTGGGATCTCCTTAGGGACCTATTACATGAAGATCTTCATATAATACCTTTCTTACCTCTGTTAAGTTTCCTTGTTCTGAATTCTGCGTTCTCTGAAATTAATACAGCTACTCCAGCTTTCTTTTAGAGCATGGTATAACTGCTACTTTACTGTTGATTTTCTGTGTCTTTAAATAAAGAGCAGGTTTCTTGTACACAAAATATAGTTAGAATTTCTATTTTCATCCACTCTTTAAAAACTGTTTCTTTTAATTATTGTATTTAGACAATATTTAGTGATTATTGATACAGTTGGATTCTTATCTACCATATTTACACCATTTGCTGTTAACTGCCTGGCTACACTTGTTCTTTCTTTCTTTCCTTTTTTTTTTTTTTTTTTTTTTTGCTTTCTCAGGGTCTAATTGAGCATTTTATGAAACTTAATCATATCTATTCTATTAGTATGTCAATTATAGTCTTTCTATTTTCTTATTTTTAGTATTTGCCATGGAGTTGGAAATGTACAATTACAGCAAATCTATTTTCAAATAACTTTATACTACTTCATGTGTAGTACATGTGCCGTATAACATTATTTCTTTGTCTTCTCTTTGAGACTTTAAAGATTGTGCTCATTTATTTCAATTATTTATATGCTATAATTACACACTACATCATTACAATTATTTACCTATATTTATTATGATACAACACTTTTCCAATTTGTATATAGACCAGATTTTCTGAATGCTAGTATTATTTTCTTACTGAAGAAATCTTTTAATATTTCTTTCATTACATGTAATACATTTCCTCAGTTCTTGTTTGTCTGAAAATTTATTTTCCCTTCAGTTCTTTTTTTAATTTTTATTTGTTTTAAATAGGCTTTCCACCCAACGCAGAGCCCAATGCAGGGCTTGAACTCATAAGCCTAACTCATCAAAACTTGAGCTGAGATCAAAAGTTAGACACTTAACTGACTGAACCACTCAGATGCCCCTATTTTTCCTTCACTTTTGAAGAATAATTTCCCTGGATGTAGAATTCTATTTTTTTTCTTTCAACACTTTATATTTCACTCCACCCTCTTTTGCATGCTAGGATTCTGGCAAATGTCCCACTATAATTTCTAACCTGTTCCTTTTATTGGCAAAGTTTTTCTTTACCTACTCCCCATTTTCTTTTAAGTTTCCCTCTGGTCTTATTTCACTGCAGTTTAAATAGGATATATCTAAATTTAGATGTAGATATATAAATTCCCTGGGATTCCTAGATCTGTACTTTGGGGTTGGAGATTAATTTTCAAAGCTATTGGACTTAATACTTCAATATTTTTCCTTCTTCATCTTTTTTTTTCTTCTTTACTATTTCAATTGTGGCTATCTAACACTTGTAAAGTTACTCCATAGTTTTCAGATGTTCTTTTTTTCATTCATGTTTTCCTCTTTTGATATTTCAGTTTGTAATTTTCTACTGATACAACTTTAATCTCATTCATTCTTTGCTATGGTATACCCTATCCATTGATGAGCCTATGAGAATAGTTTTCATTCCCCATCCAGTGTATATAATTTCATATATATATATATAATTTTAGTCTTTCTTACTGTTTCCATCTTGCTGCTTGCATGTCTCATTTGTTATCATTACGTGTTGTCTACCTCTTACATTAGAGTCCTTAAAATATCAGTCACAGTTATTTTAAATATTATGTCCAATAATTCCAAAATGTGTATCATATTCAAATTTGATTTTGATTCTTGCTTTGTCTCTGAGGCTTTTCTTCTTGTCTCTTAGCATGACTTATATTTTTTCTATCTTTAGTTAAAAAGCCTTCATGATATATAGGACAATAGAAACTGAAGTAAATAAGTATTTGATGTTAGATTTTATGTTAATCCAGAGAAGAGTAGGGCTATGTTTCACATTTCCTATAGCTGTAGATAATGAGGGCTTCAAACTCCTCTAGTGTCCTTATTTCTGTCTTCCCTATCATCTTTGGTTTTCCTGAGAGGATCCTAAAAAGCCTCAGTATTATAGCTCTTCCAGCTGATCTTCTGTTATCATACAGTGCCCTGTTGTGGTGGTGGTAAGAAGTGGAGGAGAGGAAACATTCCTTAATATAATATAATGATTAAATGTCAGTCTTTTAGTGGGCCTGTGGTTCTGGGCTGTAATCTTTACAAGTATTTCTTATCTTCCCTATCCTAACATTTTTGTCAGATCCCTCCCCTTACATGAGACAAGAAACTAGAGACAACTGGAGTTGGGTAATTTCTCTCTCAACTATGTGAGATAAGGCTACAGTAAAGTATTTGTTAATTTTTTATTATTAAAATATAGTTGACATGCAATTTATATTATATATTAATATATATTAGTTATATGTATAGTGTATGCACACATACACACACACTCACCACACACTATATATATACACACACTATGGTGCAATGTTATAAATTTTAGATATTCATAATTAAAATACTAGAAGGAGAAGTAATATATATTTTGAAACTATATATGTGTATATATGCTTATATATGTATATATGCTTATATATATGTTGAAACTATATATATATATATATATATATATATACACACACATATGTGTGTGTGTGTGTGTGTGTGTGTGTGTTTACATGTAAATGTATAGAAAAGTGAAATGGTCAAATGCAGTAAACTTTATGTGCCTGCTTCAACATGAAAAGAGCTTGCAAACTGTCCCTCCTTTGCTTATAGCAAGAAAAAGAGCTGAAAACAAACTAAGAATCAACAACTTTTTGTACCTATCAGAGAACTGAGGTAGTAGGGAAAGTCAGGACAAACAGATTAGTGCAAGAAACACAAATGGGATCAGCTTACATGGAAGAGAATGCTAGGGCCATAAACTGGTAGGTGCACATAAATGGCAATGCTGTCGAATAACTAGAGACTGAATGTGGACTAGCATGAAAGTGAGAAATTAGTAGCTACTGTAATTTTACAAAGTTACCCACACTTTCCTAGGTTTTACTTTCAAGAATTTTATCAGGTTCTCATGATGAAAAAGTAATTAATAGTGTCAAGTCTTTGACAGGGAAAGGGGAAAAGTAACCATTTTGGAACATGCCCAGTGCATTCTCTATAACAAGGCTTACTCATGAAAAAGACATTATTAGAGTTTTGTTTGTTTGTTAGTCTTCTTTGGTAAATATCCAGTAGTGGAATTACTAGATCATATGGCAATTATATTTTTGATTTTTTTTTCAACTTTTATTTATTTTTGGGACAGAGAGAGAGAGAGCATGAACAGGGGAGGGGCAGAGAGAGAGGGAGACACAGAATCGGAAGCAGGCTCCAGGCTCTGAGCCATCAGCCCAGAGCCTGATGCGGGGCTCGAACTCACAGACCGCGAGATCGTGACCTGGCTGAAGTCGGACGCTTAACGGACTGCGCCACCCAGGCGCCCCTATATTTTTGATTTTTTGAAGAACACTCACACTGTTTTTCATTTTGGTAGCTCCAATTTACATTCCCACTATCAGTGCAAGGGGGTTTCCTTTACTCCAATCCTACCAACACTTTTTTCTTAGTGAAGTGATATCTCATTGTGGTTTTGAATTGCATTTCCCTGATAAGTGATGTTACTCATCTTTTCATGTGTCTGTTGGATATCTGTATGTCTTCTTTAGAAAAATGTCTATTCTGGGGCGCCTGGGTGGCTCAGTCGGTTAAGCGGCTGACTTCGGCTCAGGTCATAATCTCGCGGTCCGTGAGTTCGAGCCCCGCATCGGGTTCTGTGCTGACAGCTCAGAGCCTGGAGCCTGTTTCAGATTCTGTGTCTCCCTGTCTCTGACCCTCCCCCATTCATGCTCTGTCTCTCTCTGTCTCAAAAATAAATAAACGTTAAAAAAAAATGTCTATTCAGTTCTGTTCATTTTTAAATTTAAATTATTTTTTGTGTGTGTGTTCAGTTGTATAAGTTTTTAAATATATTTTGCATATTAACCCCTTATCAGATACATCATTTGCAAATATCTTCTCATAAATACAGAGAACAAGCTGGTGGTTGCTAGAGAGGAGGGGGTGAGAGGATGGGTGAAATTGGTGATGGGGACTCAGAGATACAAACTTCCAATTATAAAATAAATCACAGCTTTGAGAAGTACAGCATTGGGAATATACCCAATAATATTGTAAAAATATGTTTACATCTGTGTGCCAAGGTCATCTAGGCTTACTCCTATGTTCTCTCCTAGGAGTATTATAAAGTTGCTTACATTCATGTCTATGATCCATTTTGAGTTCACTTTTGTGAAGAGTATAAGGTCTGTGTCTAGACTCATTTGTTTTGCAGGTGGATGTCTAGTTGTTCTTTCACTTTTTGTTGAAAAGATCATTTTTGCTCCACTGTGTTGCTTTCACTCTTTTGTGAAAGACCTACTGACTATATTCACAGGGTTCTATTCTGGGTTCTCTATTCTGTTCTATTGATCTTTCTGTCTATTCTGTAGTTTTTGTAGATTATGCTTACTGAGTTGAAAAAGTTCCCCTCTATTCCTAATTTACTGAGAGATTTTATCATGAATAAGTGTTGGATTTTGTCAAAGTTTTGTTTTTTTTTTTTGCAACTACTGATATGATTATGTGACTTTTTTTTTTAATCTGCTGATGGGGTGGTTTACATTAATTGATTTTGTAATGTTGAACTAACCTTGCATACATGGGATAAATCCCAGTTTGTCATGGTGTGTGTATGGTATATGTATAACCATATAACTGTATATAATTAGTATAGCTAGCTAGCTAGACAGTATTTGGATGTGTTTTGCTAAGATTTTGTTGATGATTTATATATCTGTTCATGAAAGATATTAGTCTGTAGTTTTCTCTTTTTGCAAGCTCTTTGCCTGGTTGTGGTATTAGGGTAATGTTAGCCTCATACAATGAGTAAAAAAAAATACTCATTTTGCTTCTATCCTCTGAAAGAGATTATAAGGACTTGGTACAGTTTTTCCTTAAATGTTTGGTAGAGTTCACCAGTGACCCCTTTTGTGCCCGTTGTTTTCTGTCTAATAACCTTATTAATATTGATTCAGTTTATTTAATTGATAAAAGCTTACTCAAATCATCTATTCCTATGTGAGTTTTGACAGATAGCATCTTTCAAGGAATAGGTCTGTTTTCTCTAGATTATCAAATTTGTGAGCATTAGAGTTGTTCATAATATTCCTTTCTTATGCTTTTAACGTCCATGGTATCTATACTGATATCCTGTCTTTAATTTCTGATATTAGTAATTTGTGTCCTTTTTTTCTTAGTTTGCTTGGCTAGAGGTTAATCCATTCTATTGTACTTTTCAAAGAATCAGCTTTTGGTTTCTTTGAATTTCTCTATTTTTTTTTAATATCATTGATTTCTTCTCCAATATTATTTCTTTTCTTCCAAATTGCTTTGGATTTAACTTTCTTTCTTTTTCTAGTTTCCTAAGGTGGAAACTTAGATTATTTACTTTAGATATTTTTGTTTTCTAACATATGTATTCGGTTCTATGAATTTCTCTTCAAGTACTATTTTCACTATATCTCACACATTTTGATAAATTGTGTTTTCATTTTCATTTCATTCAAAATATTTTAAAATTTGTCTTGAGATTTCTTCTTTGAAGCCCATGTTACTTAGAAGTGTGTTATTTATTCTCCATTACTTTTGCCCATTTATTTTTCTGTTATTGATTGCTAGTTTAATTCAATTGTGATTGAAAATTATTTCCTACTCCATCTTTTATTCTACTCAGGCTTAAAAATATTAGATGAGGCCTGCCCACACTAGGGGAGTGGAATCTACTTGGTCTGCTGATGAAAATGTTAATGTTATTGAGAAATAGCCTCACAGACATACTCAGTTTAACCAGCCTGTCAGGTTGTCATATAAAATTTACAAAGTTTAACCATATACAAAGTTTAACCAGCCTGTCAGGTTGTCATATAAAATTAAGCATTACATTATCCTTCTTAGATTTCTATCACAATGTTTGATTCTGAAGTAAATAATCATTTTTAAGTCAAAGTAACATGCATAATAGGAGCCAACATGTGATATCAAGTTTACTTACAAAACAAGCAAAAATGGAGGGGCACCTGGGTGGCTCAGTCGGTTAAACATCTCACACTTAATTTCAGCTTCAGTCATGATCTCATAGTAGGTGAGTTTGAGCCCCGCATCAGGCTCTGCACTGACAGAGCAGAGCCAGCTTGGGATTCTCTCTCTTTCTCTCTATGTCCCTCCCCAGTTCATGCTATTCCCCTCCCTCAAAATAAATAAACTTAGAAAAAAAAGGAATGTATAAATACCACCTTTTACAGATTCTAAAATGTACAAGCTTCATATTTTTTTCATATTTGAAACTGAAATGTATCTCAAATCCAATGGCATCCTACAATCACTACTAGCAGCTTGGACATAGTTGGTATTGCTCACAAACACATAAACTTGGCACTCTGAAATTTGAGGAATATATTAAGCAGTGAATTTTGCATAAGTTTTTAATCTCTGCACAAGAATGACATATGTAAAGAATTTCACGTGTTAGGCTAACATAACTTGTCCAATAATTATAAATAAAATTTTACATAAGAACAATGTACTTATTTTTTGATTGGCAGTATTTTTATGGTAATATGTAAAATAACACATGCCTAATAGTTGATGGACTCACAGAGTGATGAAAATTGAGTAGATTGGCATAATTATTTTATTTTCTATAACTGAATTAATGAGTTTTGTTTTGACTAATTATATAATTTACTTTTAAATTACTTTTGTGTCAGAAGAGGAACTGCGTCTGATTATGCTTTGTACTAAATCCATAGAAACATTTTCTCATAGCTCATATCCTCAGTAATAGGAAAGAACTAAATAGAAAAGTTTCTCCTTTCCCTTCACTTAAGGAAAAAAAAAAGGTCGGGGCGCCTGGGTGGCGCAGTCGGTTAAGCATCCGACTTCAGCCAGGTCACGATCTCGCAGTCCGTGGGTTCGAGCCCCGCGTGGGGCTCTGGGCTGATGGCTCAGAGCCTGGAGCCTGTTTCCGATTCTGTGTCTCCCTCTCTCTCTGCCCCTCCCCCGTTCATGCTCTGTCTCTATCTGTCCCAAAAATAAATAAACGTTGAAAAAAATTTTTTTCAAAAAAAAAAAAAGGAAAAAAAAAAGGTCATGTTGTGCGTGACCTTTACCCTATAAAAAAGGCAACTGCACACAAAATCAGATACATTATATAAATTTTGAATATGAGAATACTAAAAAAGAAAAAACAAAATATTGTCATATTCATAAAGGTGGATATTAGAAAAAAATAATAAAAGCAAGAGTCAAATACCTGGATTAACTAGCTGTGTGATGCTGACTAAATCAAGACCACCTCATTACTATTTGGCATGAAAATTTTTAAAAACTAACAAAAAGTGGCTTAAAGTACTAATGGTTGAAAGGGATTAAGAAAGGAAAGGTTGAAGGAAAAAAGAAAGGATGGAAGCAAAAAAAAAAATAAAATAAGTAAATAAAAGAAAGACATATATATACTGTTAGGGAATGAATTATGTGTGCTCCAAACTCACATGTCTAGTCTTAACCTTCAATGTGGCTACACTTGGACTAAAGACGTAGTTAAGGTTAAATAAGGTTATAATTCAATAGGATTATGACCTTGTAAGAAGAGACACTGGAGAGCTTGCTCACTCTTTCTCTGCTGTGTGAGGCTACAGCTAGAAGAAGGTGGCTGTCTGCTAACAAGGAAGAAGCCAAATAGGCTGGAACTTAGATCTTGAATTTGGGCCACCAGAATAGTGAGAAAATATATTTGTTTTTTAAAACATATAGTATATGGTATTTTGCTATGGCAGCCTGAACTAAGGCATATACTGAAAACAATTACCTTAGAGAGTTGTTTGAAGGACTAAACAAGATAAAAAAATAACAAAAAATTCCTATACTATAATATACACATAAAATAATAACTATTATTTTATAATCATATACAGGGACATTTATCAAGTATTATGTCTCTAAACACCGAACAGTAAGATATACTGAACATTTTAGTATCTACTTATATTTCTAAGAATCCTATTATAGGAGATGGGAAGCATTTATACTGTAAGCTACATACATAAAAATCAACCACCTTTACTTATAACCCTCAATAAAAATTTAATCTATAGCCCTTTAAATCAAAATATTTTGAGCCAAAAAAAAAAGAGACAAAATATTTTGAGCCATATCAAGGTCAAGAGGCACTAAGACTAAACAAAACCTGAAAATCACAGTGACTTGATACAAAAAAAAAAAAAAAAGGTGATTTTGCTCCCACACCATATGCCTTATCTGGGTTAGCAAGGGAGCTCTATTAATCTTAATGATCAAAGGATTCCAAATGACAAGGACAGCTATCACATATTCTCCCACCATCACCAGAACAAAGGGGAAAAAAAAAACTTACATGGATAATCATGTATAAGCTCTTAAATATCCTTCCAGAAAGAATAAGAATCATCTCCAGTCATATTATATGGCCCAAAATATCACATGGCCATGCCTAACTTTGAAGGGGGAGGAAATTCTTATCACATGCCATAAAGCAGACAGACTACTGTGGGGTGTGTGGGTGGCTCAGTTGGTTAAGTGTCTGACTTCCACTCAGGTCATGATCTCACAGCTTGTGAGTTTAGGCCCCATGTCAGGCTCTGTGCTGACAGCTCAGAGCCTGGAGCCTGCTTCAGATTCTGTGTCTCTCTCTCTCTTTCGGCCCTGATAGAATACGTTTCCATACACCAGATTTGGAATAAAAAGTTTTACCACTAACAAGAAAAAAAATGTTTTTTAAGAAGACAAACTACTATGAATAGATCTATGAATACTAGTGACACTGTATTTTGCTGGACACAAGTTGCACCTGTTAGAACATTCAATAAAATTGAACATATTAATTTATACTTTTTCTGTCTTAAATTACACTTGAGAAAATATATTAAGACATTTCAATATTTCACTAAGCATACAGTTATTAACTGCTAAGAAATTACATATGCATTACTCAATTTAAAAAAAACCAACTAGTTTTAATCTGTCACTGATAATAGCAGACCATTGCTTGACAAAAGATGTAAAATAGCAATTTCTAATACTGTTTAAAATTCATGAAGCCATATCTAGAACAGACAAATGGTTATTAATTTCTAAATTGCTTTATTGACTCTAATGACAAAAATGCAGGCTTTGTAGGCTGCAATACAAGTATAATTAAAGTGAATTTCTATTACCTATTTAGCTGTACAGGTAGTTTTGAGTAGTGTTACATTTTATTTTTTTTTAAATATCATATTGCATTATTGAAGAGAGAAAGCATTTCTCAAACACATTTCTCAAGAAAAGGTGCTTTCAGTTTATTACAATACCACATTATATCAAATATACGGGCCTCTATATATTTGACTAGATAGTTGGTGTTCTGAATAACTGCGGAAAAATGATAGAACTATAAACAGTCCATCTCTTACAGTTTGCTTTGTGATTTTGAGTTCCTCAAATAACATGATAGAGTCTATTTCCCCAATTTGTTCCTTTCTTTTTTTCTTTTTCTTTTTTTTTTAATTTCCCCATTTCTTAAATCTAGGTTGGACTTACGACTTGCATTGACCAATGGAATGCGTCACATTTGAATCCTAAAAAGGGGGTGTGTGGGTGGCTCAGTCAGTTAAGCCTCCAACTTTGGCTCAGGTCATGATCTCAGCGTTCGTGAGTTCCAGCCCCACCTCAGGCTTTCTACTGTCAGCTCAGAGCCTTCTTTGGATCCAGGACAGAGCGGTCTGCTTTGGATCCTCTGTCCCTTCTCTCTCACTGTCCCTCCCATGCTCATGCTCTCTCAAAAAATAATACACATTGAAACAAAACAAAGAAGAAACTAAAAAGGGTAAGGCAGCTTGTGTACTTCAGCTTCTCTCTTTAGTTATCTGCTGCAGTATGGCAACAAGCCCAGGTTAGTGGGCTAGTGGATGAGGGACCACATGTAAATGGGCTGAGTCAATCTAACTTACACTTCTTTTAACCCAGTCCGCCTGTACTGCCAGGCTATAGCCAACCTTCCAGCTGACCACAAATGCATGAATAAGACTGATCAGCATTTGATCCTTGCCTACATGAGAAAAATTATCCAGCTAACAAATAAACTCCTAGGCAAAAAAAAAATAAACATTTGTTGTGGAATGCCACTGAGGTTTTGTGTTTGTTTGATATATAGCATTAATTGTGGCCATAAATAATTCAAACAATTTTACATGCTTATAAGAATTTGGCTTTTGGAAGTATTTAGTGTTAGTTAATACACATGCACAGGGACATTTTAGCTATATGCACTTTCATTCCAGTAAATTTATTTTTATTAAAATATGTACTTAAATAGACCAAGCTTCATGGACTTGAAATATATAAAGCTTTATGGGCAACACAGATACATAAGGAGCAATGATTTTATTACATTTCAGGTATATAGTTCTGTCTGTATTGCCTGATTTTTTTTTTTTTTTTTTGCTTTCCAGCATCACTTTTTGTGCATTATATGAAAATGAAACTTTTTATTTACATTAAACCATTGATTTTATTCAACTGGAAAAAGAATGACTTAATTCTATCAGATTCTCATTAGCTCCTAGAAGTATTATTTAGAATGACTTTTACTGAGTTAATTTCTGTTTTCAAAGGAATGAACAGGATGATAGAAAAATATAAATGGAAAGATGAGAGGAAGAGTTGTTTACCTTCCATGCTTAATATGCTTTAGATCCATGCATACTTTAATCCTAAATTTTATTGGAGTTCCTAACTTAATTAATGTCTCAGTCTCTAGTGGTACTCGTGGAATGTCTGACTTAAAGAATAAAGAATGAATGAATTTCAGAGATATTCATTTTTTTTTATTTTTTTCAACGTTTATTTATTTTTGGGACAGAGAGAGACAGAGCATGAACGGGGGAGGGGCAGAGAGAGAGGGAGACACAGAATCGGAAACAGGCTCCAGGCTCCCAGCCATCAGCCCAGAGCCTGACGTGGGGCTCGAACTCACGGACCGCGAGATCGTGACCTGGCTGAAGTCGGACGCTTAACCGACTACGCCACCCAGGCGCCCCGAGATATTCATTTTTTATAGCATAACTGATACATCTTTGGAATGGTTTCCAACACCATTGTTAGCTGCAATCCACTTCATTATAGTAATTATGTCTGATATTAATTATCGTACAACACCACATTCCCATGGCTTTACAGGCATATATTTCTTAGGATTTGACTATGTTAAAAAAAAAGGGGGGGAGAGAAAACCAAACTTAGTTGAGGTAAAATAGGTTTATTGGCTCACGAACTTGAAAAGTGAGAAGTAAAAAAAAGAGACAGATACATTAAGAAAAAGTGGATCCCAGATGATTTGAGTGCTCAAGTTGAATCAACTGGTCCCAACCTCAGTGGAAGAGTTACTGTCACCTGATTAACAACCTCAACAAAATTATATATAACAGAGGAAAGAAACTTCTAAAAGTAAAATATTCTAAGAGAAAAAAATACACTTCTGCGATGTATTTATTTGATTATTATTATTTTTTTGGTAAGTATTTTCAATTTATAGATTAGGAGACTGAGTCGATAGGATTAAAATACCGGTTTAAATCTAGACAGCCCTGAAGATTACACTCAATGAATTTTTGAGGCATTAAAAAGTAGTATTAATTACTGTTATTTTATTGGAATAATGTGGAGAGATTAGGAATACATTTAGTAATGAAATTTGGCATGCATTTTAGTTTTGATAAAACTGTATCTATATAAAATATGTTTGTGTATATTTAAATATTTCAAATATTTATTCATACTTATAAAATATAATGTTACTCTTTTTTAACTTTTTTTCCTTTTGCTTGCCTATTATTCATCTCCTCTTCCTCTTTCCTACATTATCCCCTTCAGGGAATATAGAGTGTCTTTTTTACCTTAAAAAGAGAAAAAAAAACCTTAAACAAGACCAGAAGAAGCACTAACTGTAAAGAAAAACAAAATAGATAAAAGCACGTAAAAATTAAGAATTTTCAGTCATCAGTTATACCATAGAGCGAGTGATAAAGGAATCAAAATGCTTTTGAAGTACATATTATCGACTGATTTATTCCAGAAAAAAAAAAACTATAAAAAAAGACTAAGGAGATAGACAAAAAAGTTCTTATTTCTAACATACCAATCTGTGAAGGTTGATTGACATGGCTGAAGTCATCTAATAGTATTAATTTAGATGCCCCCACATTGAAACATGAATAAAGGAAACCAGCTTCACCTATTTGATTCCATATATGTGCATTTTATATGTGTGTGCAAGTGTGCATAAATACATATATGTTTATATATACATTTATATATTTCTCTCAATCCATTAAGCTCCCATATTATGCAAGAACATCTAATGGATGTCTATTTCTCACTTTCACGTGATAACACCTTTGAATAGCCTCCTGGAACTCTTGTTGGCCTATGTAGATCTTTCCCATAGAAGACACTGACGTGGTTCAGAATGGTACCTTATTTTAGATTTAAGAGTACACAATGCCCAAAATAAAGACAATCTATCCATCTATTTTCTTACTAAATATTTATAAATATGTTATGCTATAGTTTACATTAGAGATTCTTCAATGAAGCAAAATAATAACAGAAAGATATTCTAGTAAATAAAGTGAAGCAGGGAGAAAAATCACACAAGAAAAAAATATATCAGCAAAAATGGAATAATTTATTTAAGCCAAAACACAGACAAAATGATAGAATCATTACTTAAAATAAAATTGCAGAAAAAATGTTTTGAATTTTAACTAAGAATGCTAATTTGGAAAGTAATATAATAATCCATATGCAAATTGTAAATTCAGCAAAATAAAATGATCAATAACATATAATTAAAAATATAAAATTGACAAATAGAATGTAATTTAATGTAATTTAATACATAAGTGATGAATCCCTAAATTCTACACCTGAAACTAATATTACACTGCATGTTTAGGAACTGGAGTTTTTTAAATTTATTTATCTTTGACAGAGAGAGAGCAAGAGAGAGAGAGAGAGAGAGAGAGAGTGGGGAAAGGGCAAGGAGAGAGTGGGAGAGAGAGAATCCTAAGCAGGCTGCATGCTGTCAGCTCACAGCCCAATGTAGGTCTCAGTCTTACAAACCGTGAGATCATGACCTGAGCTGAAATCAAGAGTAGGACACTTAGACTGAGCAACTCAGGTGCCCCTAATGAACTGGAATTAAATACAAATATGAAAGCAAAAAATAAAATAAAATAAAATAAAATACTTAACTTTGGTATGCAGTTGGTATGGTCTTCAAAAGTTTTGATTGCACCCACCCTAAGAGAATTTTTGAAAAATTATGTATCTAGTTAACACATTTTTTAAAAATTTTTAATGTTTATTTTATTATTGAGAGACAGAGAGAAACAGAGCACAAGCAGGGGAGGGGCAGAGAGAAAGGAGGAGACAGATCCAAAGCAAGCTCCAGGCTCTGAGCTGTCAGCACAGAGCCTGATGCGGGACTTGAACTCACAAACCATGAGACCATGACCTGAGTCAAAGTCAGATGCTTAACCGACTGAGTCACCCAGATACCCTTCTAGTTAACACATTTTTAAGTTACTATCTAGATATTTCTTACAGATTAAAACAGATTTAATTCTTGCCAATGAGAGATACAAATTATTCAAATTTTAATAGTGGTAATAAGAGGACTTACATTTGAAACAAATATTTTATGATATGATTTCATTATTGTATTTTAACCACCTTACTGAGATAAGCAGAAAGAATTAGAAGTGATTTGTGTAAACATTATATATGGGCTTTATCCAATGTGTCCTGAAGAATCTAGTAATCCTGCAGAAGAACATCCAAGTATATTTAATTTTTTTAACGTTCATTTATTATTGACAGACAGAGACAGAGCATGAGCATGGGAAGGGCTAAGAGACGGGGAGACATAGAATCTGAAGCAAGCTCTAGGCTCTGAGCTACCACCACAGAGCCCGACACGGGGCTCAAACCCACAAACTGAGAGATCATGATCTGATCCGAAGTTGGACGCCCAACCGACTGAGCCACCCAGGCGCCCCATCCAAGTATATTTAAAAGAATCACATGAGGTGGTTGCTTTGTTTTTCCGAAATTAAAGTGTCCCAGTGAACATAATACTCTGAGGCTAATGCTGAGTCTCAGTCCTTAGGTAAGTACTTTTACATTACATAATGGCAGAAAGCTTTATGAGTTTTTGTTCATAATTAGCTATCATAGTAAACATTTCTAATACTAAAATTTAATTATATCTCTTTGCTTGGCACATCATAAAATTTTATACCCCCAAATATGTACTGCATGAAGACTTGCAATAGATGAGGAAGAATATTTGGTGAAGAAGAGAATACTTTACTGTGGTAAACAGAATAAAAACCTTCCAAAGATGCCCATGTTCTAATCCCCAGAACTTATGAATATGTTATTTTACATAGCAAAGGGGATTGACAATTGTGATTGAGGATCTGAAAATAAGGAAATTACCCTGAATTACCTAGGTTGGTCCAATAGAATCACAAAGGTTTTAAATGAGGGAAGAGAGGCAAAAGAGGAAAAAAGGTGTGTTGATGGAAGCAGAGATTAGGAGATACAATTGGTTTTCCAGATAAAAGAGGGTCATGAGCCAAGGAATGAGAACATCACCTACAAGCTGGAAAGACATGGAACAATTCTTTCTAAAGCCGTAAGAAGGAGTATATCCCTTCCAATACATTTTAGATTTCTGCCCTCCAGAACTGGAAGAAAACAGATTTGTGTTTTTAAGACTTAACATTAGTGGTAATTTGTTACAGCAGCAGTAGGAAACTAATACACTTGCTTTGATACAAAGGGGAAATGGACTACTGCAAACAAGGCTGGCTCTCAGATAATGAGTTTCTAAAAATATCATATATGGAATTGTGGATTTAGAAACTGATTTCCCCTGAAGAGTCTTTGTGTATAGCAACTGAGCATATTCACCACAGTTTGGAGTCTCACCAAGGAGCATAAAACTAATATGATCATGGACTTTGTGGTCAACGTTCCATGGTTAAATTAAATCTTTCTAGTTCCAGGACCCAGTGAAAATTATGTGCTTTCACTCACACACTTTTTGGTGCTGGAATCTCACGAAAATTACCTAATCTCTCTGTGCCTCAGTTCCTTCATTTTTGAAAATTGGAATATTAAGAGTTACCTAATAATTTGGATAGCAGATTAAATATGAAAAAAAAACACATAAGCAAACACTTTTAAGATAATCTGCCACCTAGTAGTAAGTTAATATGATTTTCTAATAACTGAAAGAAATTTCTTAATAATTATTTATTATAAATGTAATAATTATTAATTATTGAAGACCTATTTAAAACATGAGATATAATGTTTCCTCCTAAAATTGGATACAGTTGAATACTTACAAACAAGGGGTGAGTTGGACAGCATAATACATCATGCTGTGTATTAAAATGGTTCATTATGGTATGGAAAATATTCATTCCCTTTGTATCATAGTTTTAAATGATCAGTTTAGACCTAGTACTTTCAGGAATCTATCTTCATGAAAGATTCATACATTCAGATTACATCATGTACAATTCCATTCATAGCATTATTTTACAAAATAATAGAAACATTTTGTAAACAAGATAAGTGGGCATAGTTTATATGATGGAATAATGTACCCTTCAAAAATTGTACTCTCAGAGACATTTTTCTGGCATGACTAAGTAATACATATATAAATAAAATATTTAAAATATATATTCCAGAAAGGAAAATAATAAAATATCACTAGTTGGTATGTCTCAATGATGGACTTTGTAAAAAGCAGTTTACAAAATTTTCGTGGTTTTCTACCTTTAAAATATTTCTTTAGTTTGTACTTCATTCACTATAATAAAAAATTAAATATGTTGAGGGGGCTCAGTCGGTTAAGTTTCTGACTCAGGTTTGACTCAGGTCATGATCTCACGGTCTTGGGATCAAGCCCTGTGTTGGGCTCAGCGCTGACAGCATGGAGCCTGCCTGGGATTCTCCCTCTCCCCTCCCTCACTGCCCTTCCCCTGTTCACACCTTCCCCCCCACAAATAAATGAACTTAAAATAAGAAAATTAAATATGTTAATAAATAATAAATCTTTTAACGTTCTTAAATTTAATAGGGATTCAAAAAACATATTTGATTAAAATAACATATCTTTATGAGTAATGTATATATTATCTCATAGTAGAGCAGTAGTTTTTAACAATAACTGTGAAGCAGAATCATATGGAAACCTTCAACAGAACAAAAACCTGACAAACAATCAAATAACTACAAAACCTTGGAATCCAGTCACACGCTTACTGATTCAATTGGTCTTGGGATCAGATGGAGACATACATTCACATCAGTAATTATAGTCAGTCCTGAGAAGTAGCTTGTAGTTTTACCAACATTTGTAATAGAACTGTTAGTGAGTCTTCACTGTAAAAATGTTTTAAAAAGTATTTATAAATTATTTTGCTTTTACTCAGAATAATTTACTATGTATTATAATATTAATCACCACGAAAATCAGGAAGCTTTATTAGGAACCCCAGTAATTTTTAAAAGCATGAAAAATTTTTGAGGCAAAGAAGTTTGAGACTACATTCTACTATTCAATTTGGTGAAATTGTGTGTTATACTAAGACTGTTCTTAAAGTGGACAAGGTAAAAATTTGATGAGTGGGAAGACTGAGAACTACTTCAAGTTATAAAGTAAATAGGTCATTTGACTAGTTAAATGTTACACAGTCTTAAAATACAAATGCAGCCAAAATAAGAACACAGGGAAAAATCAATAGAAATACTTCTAAAAATATATTTGATTTAAAGAATATTAACTATATTATCACTCCATAAAAAGCATGATGAACTCTGATAATTTGAAAAGTGCTATTATGTGCATAGCCAATTAATTGACTAAATATTTAACATTAAAGAAACATAATTGTAAATATTTGTACATTTTCAATGAACTTTTTAACAGATGATGTTGCATAGGACTCTAGAGACATTTTGGAAAATTATTAGTCCTTGGAGTCAAAGAAATTTATTGCTCCATTTATATGAAGAAATATGTTTGATTTCTTCTCGGAAACTTAATTACTCTTATTGAGCAACCTGGAAAAGAGAACAAATTATATCTAGGTTTTTCATCCAAATGTACTGTACCTTTTTGAGAGCTAATATATATGTCAAAATAACTATCCCTCAAATGAAAATAGGAGTGCAAAAATTCTTTCCCTCACAGACTTCATTCCTAAAATTAAAAAAAAGGAAAAAAAATGTGACATTAATTCAACTAGTGTGTATTTTCCTTACATTTGCTAAGTAGCTTGAAATCCTTTCTTCCTTCTCTTATTTCCTTGACTTCTTTCTTTTTGCCTTTTTTTTTTTCCTTTTCTTCCTTCTTTAACAAACATCTATTATGTGTTAGCCACTGTGGTTATGTAACACAGGGAAGATAGACGTGCTGTCACATATCTTAGCATCTAATGTTGGATACATACATTAAAAGGACTATTACAACTGAGAGTACATAGAAAGTACAGATAACACTGGTAGAACAGATAATACTCTAAACATTCTTTCGGAGCATAAAGCCATCTAAAATTACAGTGGTAATTAACTAGGTGAAGCAGAGGAATGAGACTAGGGAAGGATAGTTTAGGGGAACCATCCAAACACAAGAAGGTACAAACAAAAAAATCTGAAACAAGACATTTATGACAGTTAATTTTATGTCTAAACTTGGCTGGGCCAAGATATGCTCAGATGGCTGTTAAAACATCATTTCTTGGTGAGTCAAGGCAGGTATTCAGGAAGAGATTAGACTGAGTAAAGAGATCTGCCCTCACCAATGAGGGAGGACACCATCCAACCCATTGAGGGAGCCAACTGAAAAAAAGGCAAAGCAAAAAAAAAAAAAAAAAAAAAAAAAAGTTAGAGAGGGAGGGAGCCAAACCATAAGAGACTCTTAAAAACTGAGAATAAACTGAGGGTTGATGGCGGGTGGGAGGGAGGGGAGAGTGGGTGAGGGGCATTGAGGAGGGCACCTGTTGGGATGAGCACTGGGTGTTTTATGGAAACCAATTTGACAATAGATTTCATATTAAAAAAGAAAAGGCGAAGGAAGGGCAAGTTCACTCTCTATCTGAGCTGGGATGTCAGTATTTTTCTGCCCTTAGACATCAGAGCTTCTGGTTCTCCATCCCTCTGTCTTGTATTGGCAATTACATCTTTCGCTCCTCTAGTTCTCAGGCTCTCAGACTTAGACTGAATTACATCACGGGCTTTCCTTATTCTCCATGTTGAGGATGGCAGACTGAGGAACATTTTAGCCTCTATAATTACATGAGTATTTCTTATAATTATATATAGTATATATTATTATATATAATTACATATTATATATATACACCTAATTTTGCTTATCCATTCATCTATTGATGGAGATTTAGGTTGCTTCGCTATCTTGGCTATTTTAAGTAATGCTGCAATAAGCATATGGGTGCAGGTATCTTTTTGAATTAGACTTTTCATTTTCTTTGGGTAGCTATCCAGTAGTGGAATTACTACTGGATCATTGTGTAATTATATTTTTAAAAATTTTAAGGAAACTCCATACTCTTTGCCATAGCAGCTGCACAAATTTACATTCCTATCAACAGTACATGAGGGTTCCTTTTCTTCCACATCCTCATCAACACTGGTTATTTCTTGTCTTTTTTATTTTAGCCATTCTGACATGTGTAAGGTGATATCTCATTATGGTTTTGATTTGCATTTTCCTGATGATTAATGATGCTGGGCATGTTTTCATGTGGCTATTATTCATTTGTATGTCTTCTTTGGAAGTGTCCATTTGCCCATGTCTTAATTGCTTTTATTGCTTTTTGGTTGAACAAGTGTTGATTTAGCTCTAATAGTTTATTTTTTCTTTTTTTTTTACCTTTGCCTGGGGAGACATATCTAGAAAAATGTCACTAGAGCCAATATCAGAGAAATTACTGCCTGTGTTCTCTTCTAGAATTTTTATGGTTTGTGGTATCACATTTAGAGCTTTAATCCATTTTGAGCTTATTTTTCTGTATGGCATTAGAAAGTGGTCCATTTTCATTCTTCTGCATGTAGCTATCCAGTGTTTCCAGTACCATTTATTGAGGAGAATGTGTTTTCCCCATTGAGTATTCTCGCTTCCTTTGTCATAGATTCATTGACCATATAAACATGGGATTATTTTGTAGCTCTCTATTCTGTTCCATTGATGTATGTATCTGTTTTTGTGTTAGTATCATTCTGTTTTAATTACTATGGCTTTGTAGTATATCTTGAAATATGGAACTATGATACTTTCAGCTTGGTCTTTTGGCGACTGATTCTGAGTATGACATTTCCTTCATATGATGGATTACTGCTGTGGCTGTCTGACATGACCTTGAGGTTGACAATACCTTAGCTCCTGTCAAAGTAATGAACTTATTATACCAAAGTCAGGAATTCAGTCTCTGCTAGTTGTAAGGACATAAAAGAGCTGATATTTGAACAATGAGCAGATCTCTAATGTGCAAGTGATCTTGTTCTAGAATCTTGGGTGATACAGCTGTGAAACATCTATTGGGATTTGGCCAAAAATTCCACGTCATCTTTATCTGCAATGGTGATTTCTATCATCATATGATCTGCAAGATCATATTTTTCAAGTGTCAAGGAAACTTGCTACAGAGTCCTTTATTGCTCTGGACCTACTTAAAACTAATACCTGTCCTAGGTACCTGATAAGTATGTCAGGGCAACATTTACTGTATGCAAAATTGAAAGAAGCCTACCAAGTGCTCTATTTATTTCTTTGTGGTGGGAAGGGCAAGGTGCAATAATATATCATTTAACTTGTAGGGAACATTTTAGTGTGCCTAAGGACTATAGACCTTTACATCTTCACTAAGGTGGGGTCCTCTAAATCTTTGTATTTTATAATATTGTACCTGTGGCATTTACAGCTCTAGCTGGGACAAGCAAAACACTTGGTAATTATTGTTTCTAGATCTAATTAGCATAGTTTTATACATTTTGTTCCCAAATAGCAACAAAATTAAGAAACAGAATTAATCTGTTATTGTAAAGGCACTGCATATGGAAAAGCTGTGATAATGGTAATACACTTGGTTAAGTTTACAGTAGTCTTCTGGCATGCACTATAAATCCATGTGATATTGAAGAGTAGGACTGATAAGTTACAAAGGGTTATGATGGGCCAGCATTATCAATAATAGCTTAATTATGGCAAGAGCTCCAATGTCCATCAACTGATGAATGGATAAAGAAGATACGGTATATATACAATGGAATATTACTGAGCCATAAAAACAGAATGAAATCTGCCATTTGCAATGACATGGATAGAGCTAGAGAGTATTATGCTGAGCGAAATAAATGAGTCAGAGAAAGACAAATACCATATGACATCACTCATACTTGGAATTAAAAAAAAAGCATTGAGGGTAAAAAATACAGAAAAAACATGAAACAGACTCTTAACTATAGAAAACAAACTGATGGTTACCAGAGGGGAGGTGGCTGGAAGATGGGTTAAGTAGGTGATGGATATTAAGGAAGGCACTTGTTATGATGAAAGTGTTGTATATAAGTGTTGAATAACTAAATTCTACACCTGAAATTATGTTAACTAACTGGAATTTAAATAAAACCTGAGGGGGGGGGGAGAAAAAAACTTAAAAATAAGGGTTATTATGGGGAACATCATCCTCTAATTATTTAAGTCTGTAAGAGTGGCTAATCTCTGTAATTTCACCTATATTCTACTTAGTCCTTTTAATTTTCTACCTTGTGCAGGAGTAAGAAAGTTTCAGGAGCTTCTATTTGATGTTTTCTACTATAATGACTTTTTTCCTCATGACAGAGAACTAACTTGAGGGTTCAGCAGGCTGTTGAATATATCTGTCCTGATTAATACCTCAGGCCAACGCATGGTCATAATGTCGGGCTGTGACTAATTACTGAGAAATGGATTTGGGCCACTCCATTTATCACCTGGCTTCTATATGTCCCATACTTACTAAGGAAGATATTACAGTATTTCTGCTCTTCTGTTGTCTGTCAGTTTTGTTCTCTATGTAAAATTTCTTGAAAATGTTGGGTTTTATTTTTCCCCGATGAATAGTGACTTTGCTAAATGGTTATGAGTGCCTTTAGATAATAATTGGGGAAACACTATCATATACATTTGAAAGGATGTTTTGGTGATCTTCTTCAATGTCTTAGCCTTCTGTTCAACTTAGGTTCGTAAGTCCTGATAATTGGAAACTAAATGAGAATATATCTATATATCTATATCTATATCTATATCTATATCTATATCTATATATGTATATCGTGAGGCAGCTGAAAGCAGACTTGGGTTCATTAGCCCTTGAACAGTTTTTGTTATATAAATTAAGCAGTACCCTCACTGGTGACTTATATACCTAATCCCTAGGAATCCCATGGTGTCTTAGTCATCCGCATAGATCACTGTGAGTCATTCCAGCTTTCCTACTTGTTGCAGTAACTATATAAATCTTGCCTCTGACAGTTAAATGCTGTCATCGGGCTTCTGCTTTCTGGAATCTTATTATCATTATTGACACTTAGTAGCCCAGCTGCATAACAACTTCTCCTATTACCAACCCTGTCTACAAAGGAGAGAAAATACTATTTTTTAAAATGATGCCAGGGGCTCTGTCATTAGCACACTGTTTATTGTTCCAGGGAAAGAGATACCCTCTGGATCCTCTAAAGAGACAGAATTAACCAATAGGCCATCTAGTCTTATAAATCTCTGCTAGTATGGGACCCTTATCCTGAGATATGGTGACCTTATCCTCAATATTGTTCCAAGGCATATTTTCCATTTCCACCTCATTTACCTTAGACTATTGTCTTTAAGTATGTGTGTTTTGTTTTGTTTTCGTCCAAGATTCAAAAAGCATCCAAGCAGTGTATTAAGACCAGCTCAAGGATGTTAAATCATATAAGAAGGAATACCTATTAGCGAATATCTTATATTAGACATATTTGTCCCATCCCCTTCATTCTAGTAACCCAAGGTCCATTTCCAATCATATTTTCCCTATCCTATATGAATATAGTAGCCTGAACTTGCAGCTCTTTGGTGGCCAATATCCTTCCTCCCGAAATACAAAATGGTTCCCATATAATGCCACGCTGAGATTTGATACTAGCTATTGACCTAGATATCTTAGTAAATATGAGAACAACCTTTGAAGAGGGCAATTATCATTATTTGAGGCATCCACCTAGTAGAGGTTTCTGCATGTTTTCAAAGCATATTTAGGGCTTGGGGTTTAGAAATAAAGGTTCTCAAGCATGTCTAACAAGATGTCCCTATCCCAGCCATTAGGGTCTAACAGGATCTATCACAGCCATGACTTTAGTGAAAGAGAATTTTCAGAGGTTTGAGTAAGCCAACTCTGCAATTCTACTCTATGAAATCAGGTCCTATGCCCTGTTTCAGTCAATATGGTATGTGGTATCTTTAAATCTTTTCATAGAGGACTTATGGCTTTCTTAGAATTTCTGATTTTCACAGTTTACTGATTTGATAGTTGACTGGCTTGTGCCTATTATTTTCTTCCTTGAGTACCTCAATGGCACTTAACAAAACCCAACCCACCAGCGCTACCATCCTCATAACTAACTGTGAGAAATGTCCATCATTTTCTCACACTCAAGGAAGGCTGCATTTCACCTATACCCTGTCCTAATTTCACACATATAGAAACCTTAAGGATTGCAATGTTATGGCACACCAGCACTTCTAAACACACCACTTATCACCAGAAGGTGATTTTTGTAGTCATCTTGCTGGCAAGTAATTCAATTCCATAATTTGAGTATCTGCTTTCTTGGACCATTTCTGGTACCAAGTTAGTATAGGCAGCCCTAGAAGCAAGCATATAAGTATACAAGACCAGTTCTTATTTGGGAGGCATAGAAAAAAATAGCAGAAGCATAGAGAAGTAATACAGAGAAGGAAAAGCAGCCAAAACAGAGGAGTTATTAAACCAGCTACCACAAGTGCTGATGAGCTTAACCCTGTGGGGGGAGGAGGGTAAACACTGGCATGTATTCATTCATTCATTTAATTAATTAAATTAATTCAACTAATTAATTAATAACTATTATTATCATTTTCAAATAAAACAGAAATAATCATTAGCATATCTAGTAAGACACTCTAAAAATGTTTTTAATATTTTTATTAGTATAGATAAAATTAAACAAGAGCCCCATAATATTGGTGAGTTGCTACTGTCTTTTGTTTCATGGAGACATTACTATGTCTAATTGTGCTTCATAAAATGGAGACTGTCAGCTGACTATGAAATTCAAGGATTAACAAATCTAGAAGATAATAATCTATATTAAAGGGTATCTATGTACCCTCTGGTCTGGCACTTTTTTAAGTCAGAAGAAAGAGCTTAATTTCACTTTTGTCAAAAAGATGTTGGCATTTGGAGATAATCGTATTTGCTAGTTTAATCAAATGTTTCTGATGCTTTGTTTCAGAAGTATTAAGATTATTCACTTCATGTGTATGTGTGTGCATTTGTCGATGTGTAGATAGAAATAAATTTGAACATTTTATTGTAAATACTCGTTTAATTTATTAAGAAGAACACTACTTATGTGATAGTATATTTGGTATATTGATTATTATATTTTGATAAATATCTCAAGTTCTAAAATATTGAAATTCATCCCCTACTTGTCCTCTTTGTGGGCTCCTATTCTCTGCTTTCTCTCTCACTTTTTTTCTCTTTTCGGTCTCCCTCTGTCACTCTTTTCCCCTAGTTCATTTTACTTGCTTTCCCACATGCATACCAAAAAACAAACAAACAAACAAACAAACAAACAAACAAACAAGAGTTACAGAGTAAAATCATGGTTGTAAAAAATAGCATACAGACTGGAGCAAAAGTTTAAAAAATTATTTGTATGCATTTTTTATATTGTGTGTATTTTAGGAAGAATATGCATACTTCTTTTCCTAAAAAAAATATTGTTCCTTTTACTCATGTAGATTATTTAAAATTTGCATTTTAAATTTCTTAAGTAGTTTTAATTTGGTGGTGAAACTCAGGATTTTTTTAACATACTATTAAAGAAACTATCAAATCTACATCATATTTAATATACTTCTGTCCACTAATCATATCTTAAAGAAAGCATATATAAACTGAGTTATACACTATTAAGTATGACTTATATTTAGTCATAAAAAGCTGCTTGTAAGAAGTGTCATTTTTTTGGCATAACTAATGAATTGCAAAATGCATTTTGACTTTCTGTGTTAGAAAGAAAGACAAATCTGATAAGCCCATTCCATTGCTTTAAAACCTTTTATGGCTCCCCAATTCTCCAAGAATCAGTTCTAAAATCCTTAACGTGGCCTGCATTACCTGGTAAAACATTGCATTGGCTTACTGCAGCCTTGCCTCCCACCACTCACTATAATTTTGTTTCACTGAGTCCTGAGTGTTCCTTTAAAAACAAAATAAATTTAATTCAGAAGACTTTAAAGCCTTTCCAACACACATAGAAAAAAAATTCAAATTTTTTTGCCATGAACTTAAATGCTTTACATGCCCTGGCTTCTAATTCTCTTCGGTCCCCGATCCCCTCCCACACACAACTTCTGTGGCAACCACACACAACTGCTTACGTTTCTCAAACCAATTCAGCTTCTTTTGCCAAAGGGCCCTTGCATTTTCTGTTCTAACCCCTCAAATTCTTGTCTTGGATTCTTCTCAAAGGTCTAGAGAAGCTCAAAAGTCATTTCTTCAGAGAAAACTTCACTGATTACTCTATTTAATGTAGTAGCTCTTAACAACTTTTATTTCCTTCATAGACAATAATACCATAAATAGTATTTATATGTTACATGTGTACATGTGAGCATATGCATATGCATACATGTGTGTATATATGTGTACACACATAAACACACACGCACATTCTATCTCCTCCCTTTAACAGGTAAACTCTGTGAGGATATAAGGGTAGGTATCTTCTCTATATTGTTCACTATATCTGGCCTAACAGAGAAAGATACTTGATATAATATTAGATGGGTTAAAAAAAAAAGTTTAGATGCTTCTCTCTATGCATCACATCTATTGTATCACCACATATAGAGGATTAAAGCATGAATGCTTTAATCAGTTAAAGCAGTTAAAGCATGAATGTAAAAAATATTAAAATAACCACACATTGAGGATTTATATTTTGTATTTCTCATTAACTGTCAGCTAAATTATTATGATTTTAAATCAATAAGGAGCTTTATGAGGTCAAAGAATTGATTCAAATTTTAAACTGTATAATCAGAATTAGTGCAACTGAGAGTTTATTCATTGGAAGCAGTTTATTATTACTTAGCTGTTTATAGAAAGAGAAAAATGTATTCCAAGCATACAATGTTTATTCATTAATTTATAAAAGTTAGTGTAATGGGTTTTATTATAAGAAAAAAACATCCTTGTTAATAAGGGCTCTTTCACAATGAACATCAAAATACCCAGTCACGAGAACAGATGGTTCAATCAACAGGAAAAAAAAAAGTTTCCCTTATTAAATGCATCTTCAAACTATTAATGTGAATTTTGCCCTAATTCAGTAAAAGTTGTATCAATCCCAAGATGGAGATAAATTGGCAAGATATGCATTCGGAAGTCTTATACAGACTTTAGAAGGCCACATCTGTTGGTGCTCTCATGATCCTATTTAGAAAGATTATCTCACAACAGATGTTCATGAGTATTTCTAGAAAATAAAATACGATGATAGCATAATGTGTACTTCTATAAAAAGCTTAGGCCAAAGAAATCTCTAATAGATTGCTTATATGTCTGAAATGTCAACATAATGTGCTATAATACTTCAATATTTTAGAATGTATTTCCTACAAAGAAGGTTCTCTTCCTACTTAACTACAATGCAAGTGTTAAAATCAAGAAATTACTAACATATTGCTACCATCTAATTCTCAGATCCAACTCATATTTGCCAACTTTTCTAAAAAAGGAGAACATTCCAGACTAGAATCACGTGTTGCTTTTTGTTTTCACTTCTATTTTGTCTTACTCAAACTAATTTTTTTTCTGTTTTTATTTAGCTTTTATAACCTTGACACTCTTGAAGATTATATGCCAGTTATTTTTATTAAGTTCTTCTATTTAGTTTGCCTAATATTTCCTCATGATTAGTTTTAGGTTATGCATATTTGTTAGGAAAATCACAGAAGTGAGGATTTTTTTCTCCCACTGCATGCTATTAGGTGGCACATATTTTCTATTAGGCACATTAGTGATGTTAACTCTATTTGATTAAGATACACTTTCCAGTCTTCTCTATTGTAAAATTACTTTTTCCCTTCATCATCAATAAGTAATTTTGAAATCATATATCATGGATGCCATCCTCATTTTAATTATTTGCTTATAGACTCAAGGCATGCTATTATTTGTAATGGATTATAATCTTATAACTATCATTATTTTTCTAATGAAAGTATTCTGATTTTGCCAGTGGAAGTCCCTTAGTTCGGATTCTGTGTCTTTTTGATATGCCTTCATCATTCTTTGAGTACTTCCTAGATTTCTTGCATAAAGGATATTCTGGATAACATACTGTTTTTCTACCAGCCTTCAAATCACACATTTCACCAAAAAGTCCTGGTAATGTTTAGTGGAGGATGATATTATGAAACTAAGATCTAGATTTTATGCATACTCATTGTTGTCACTGTTCCTAGGTCCTCTCAGCAAACAAAGCTAAGGAAAATATGTTTGAGTGCATGCATGCACACACACACACACACACACACACACACACACACACACAGACATTTATATGTTTATTTATATCAGTTCTATACAAAAGAATTTTCCGTGATTATTTAGACTATGTGTACATGCAAACAGATAAAATATATCAATCAATAGAATAGCAATAAGTACACAGAAAAACAAGTATGTGTAATTATGTGTGTAGATAGGTTTATGTAGATAAGTAAATGTGCCAGTTATCAATTCATCACCTCTAGTCTCTAAACCACCCTCCATTGCCTTTTGATGGCAATTGCCTTTGTCAGCTAGCATGATGATAAAATTTTGCCAGTAGAGGGCACTGGAGATACACTGTAGGACGACGGGCTTTCTGGGTTCCAGTGAGCTTCTCTTTTTCTTTCTTCTGTGGGGCTCAAACACCTGGTGAGTTTCAGTGGCACCTCCAGCAGTTTCAGTGGCATCTCACAGGAAGCTTCCTAAAGGTAAATGGAGTGACACCCCCAAAGGAAGCTTCCCAGTGAATTCTGTGGACACTCCACCTGGCTTCCAGAGGCTGAGTTCCAAGGTCTTCCTATTTTTGTCTTTCAGACAACTTCTAAGTAATGGTTTCTAGGTAAGCTCTGTGGGTGTCCAGCCAGCTTCCCGGAGTTCAGCATCATCCTTCCTGGAAAACTTGCGAGTAGCTTTCTGGAAAATCCAACCAGTGTCTTAGATTTCCAGAGAATTCATTATCCCACATTTCCAGAGAATGTCATTACCCACAGACAGCTTCCCAGAAAAAGTCATCAACACTTCTGTCAACCTTGGACTGACGATTGAACCAGTTCTTGCTCAGGATAACAAAACAGACTTCTCCACCATCCAGTGGACTACAACCATATCCTTGCCAAGAAGATCTGAATTCCAGCCTTGGAAAGCCCCCCACATCGTTTCTGAGTTTGTTTCTTTCTTGGGTACTCTCCTTTATCACAGGGTATTATTTAGAATTTTCTTTATTACCTTTATACTAAACCTTCCCCATTCAAGTTACTGTGTGGTTTAGATCTCCTGACTGAAACCCAACTGATAAAATACAGAAATAAATATAGGTCCGATTAGGTGTATTTATAGGAGTGTTTTTGTGTGTACACAAATATATACACACATTTTTATATGTACTCTAAGTATTTGAATATATATTTCTGTGCTGTCCAATATACTACTAACCACATGAAATGGTTACATACTTGAAATATGGCTACCATGATGGAAAAGTTGAACATTTAATTTTATTTAACTTTAATTAATGTAAATTTAAATAGCCATATGTCACCAGTGGCTGCTGTACTAGACAATGCATATGTATGCATACACACAATCACAAGTGCATGAGTTTGCAACTATATTTATTTTGTATTTGTCAGCATCTAGTTGTCAGTTCAGTGCAATATAGACTTCTCTGGTGATCATGCTTTCTGTATTTGCACCCCCTTGCTCCCAACACCCTTATATCTTTACTTATTTAATAAGTCCCCTTGTATGTGCTCAAACCTGTATCATTCCCTCCTTACCTCACCCGTACTTTGGAATCTTGGACTGGGTTGCCACACCCCTGCCCCTTAACAGATACTGCTACTCTTTCATGCATATGCTCCCCTGACTACTCCAATCCCCCAACCATTCTAGGACACCCACTGCATTCTGTACTCTAATATACAGCCTTAGCTTTTCTATGCAGATGCAGACACTCTCATTTCCAGGCCCTAATATTCCATTTACAGTGGCCTTCCCCATAAACACCCTTTTCACTGCAGTTAGGATCTATCATTGATATCAGAGTCTATGTACCAAGCCAGTCTTTTGCAAATAACTCTCCCATTCTGGGCTTTGACATCTTAGGCCAGACTCTCCATTAAGGATACTCTACTCACCCTAGTCAAGATATGCCACTGTGTTCAGTGCTATGATATGTTCCTCTTCCATATTTAACACAGATCCCTCATAGAGCCCAAATAATGGCTTTGGACTGAATTTGGCAGAAAGGACATGAAAAGGAGTTAAAAAAACAAAAGGGGAAAAAGCATTCTTGTTTTTGTTTTTGTTTTTTGGGGGGTGATCTTTGATCTATCATTAACTGATAGAATAACATTGAAATCTCAAATTATGATTTCACTGTTTATTCATTTTATTAATTTATCCCCCCCTTCATGTTGAGGTATTTTGCTAGTTGCATCCAGGTAAAAATTTTACAATATTTTCTTAGGAAACGTAACTTCCCTTATCATGTAATGGTGGTGTCCACCTCGAATAATATTTTTTGTTGTAAAGTCAATTCTATTTCTGATATTAATTATCTGTTGTAATTTTATTATTGTTTACTGAATTTTCACTCACTTTCCCACTCTATTGATAGACTTTCCTACTCTACTGATGCTCATCTTTACTATATGGTTTGCTTTGGGAAGTGCCATTTTGTGGAAGTGATAGTGTGTCCTCAAGTAGAGTCTTTAGGTAGGCTGGCAAATTTCTATCCCTCATCTGCTTTCTACCATGAGAAAATGTTCCATAAATAAATTGGTTCTTCAATATACACTCAGAAAAAACAAGGCCTGTGGACCAGATCTGAACCCAGTGTAACATCTGGAACAGAGTTTCACCAGTCAGCATGCAGGCCAGTGAAATAATAGTAATTATTATTATAAGACATGGATATTTTTGGGATTTTTGAAAACAATATTAATGCACAAATGCTGACTAATATAGTAATTAGTGGAGGAATGATAAAAGAGAAAATATCTAGAAATTCTGAGATTGGAAATATGAACTCTCAAGAAAATACTGTCACAGGTAATGTTAAGATCTGTTATAGCAAGCTCTGATTGGATTGAAGTTGCCCCCAATGAAATGTATTAATTTAAAAAATAAAAAAAGGACTTAAGTAAAAAAGAGTAAGTGCATGTGCCACTGATGCCTTTTTTGTCTAAAGAATATGTATGCAAGTCAAGAAAGAAATAGCATTTCTTAAAAAGAATTGCAGGTGCGGTGTGACTGGAATCATATCAACAAATTATAATAATTAGGAAAAATCGAATGACATTTTGCAATAAATCCATGGCCAAAATTGCCATCTTGGATAAAACTTTGATAATTTGAAAGGGAAATTTACCCTTGAGCACACAATACTTTATGAACAGAAATCTGATTGAGAAAGAGACTCAGCCGAAGGTGATATTCTCTAATGCTTTTTCCAAATGTGTCCAAGTGATAATATGAAATAGTCAGAAACACCCAGAGAGTAGAAGGAAAGAGGAAGGAAGGGTGAGAGGGAGGGGAGAAGGAAGGGGAAAGAAACATTCAATACAAGGTGATGGAACAAAGTTCTATTATAAAAGGAGAAGAACTGAAATCACACTGCAGGCATCTATAGAAATTCTGAACTCCCTTGATTAGGCCCTTGTACTACTACCTGGGAGTAGCTTACCAGGCCATTATTCATGATGCTTGGACTCTACTCTCATGTATATGTATATATTTGTGGCCAAATATATTATTTTTAGAAAAATTCACTCTTCCCTCCTGTAACCTCCAACAAAATTATATATTTCCTTTCCTTACTGATATGGATGGGTCATGTAACTTGCTTTGACAAATAGAATATGGAAGGAGTCAACAGTATACCATCTCCCAGATAACATGTAAAGAGTCACTATAACAGACATCTTATGTGTCTGCCCAGATAGGATATGCTTTTTTCAAACTGGAACCAGGAACAAGAATACACATAGAGTAGACCCAAATCCACCATGCCTCTGAAATAGAGCCATGGCAGGCAACCCGCAACCTTTTGAGTAATAAATATATAAGCAATTGAGAATTTTACACAAGTTTATTATAGCACAAATGTATATATTATTTTATATAATCCATTTGTTCCTTCTATTTTTCTGTTTAATTTTTCATACATGATTTTTCAATTGATAATCTACAGTTCTTCCTTAATAAGAGTATTATATTCCTAAACTTAATTTGATTTCCAGTGTTTTAGCCATACCATAATTGATATCTATCTCGATAAGTTTTGATAATTTAGCGTATATGATATTTTATATTTACTAATTAATAAATTGGAATATTATAAAACACGAAATATTTGCACTCGTGATTAATACTTCCATTTCTAATTAGCTTACTTTTTCATTGTTTAACTATTATCTATCCTTCCTTTTGATACTATATGTATGTCTCAATGATTGATTTGTCTACTTTTAGATTTGAAGCAAAAATATCTTGAAGCTATGTCACTTACTGTAAACAGTTAAAATATCTTCAGTTACATTCAGTAAAACTTTCAACCTAGAAACTCACTCTGAAAAAAAAAAAGCTATGACAGACTATGCTATAAAAACATTTCAATATTACCTATTATTAATTACAATGTATGTCATGATGGGTTTTCATTTTGAACATTTATCTATAGTATAATTAATTCTGTTTATATCTTTCTCACTTTCAATTAGAAAAATCATAAGCAGGTGATTCTCTTTTTTTTTTTTTAAGTTTGACACTTAGACATCTTATGCCAAGGAGTAACACTTAACATCAGTTTATCTGTTTTATAGTGAGACTTCTAGTGGGACAATAATAATCTTTGAAACAATTAGTGCTTTTTGCAATACTGCAAAGAATGAATGAGACAAACATAAATTGATCTAATATACTTGGCTCACAGATCTTTTTAGTTCACAGATTTTAGAATCCACAATGAATTGCTGATTTCACTTATTTAATAAAACTTATTTCTCAAAACGTAAAAGCAAAGGAAAAAAGAAAGAGAGAGAGAGAGAGAGAGAGAGAGAGAGACAAACCAAGAAAGAGACTCTTAACTATAGACAAACTGATGGTTACCAGAGACAAGGTGGGGGGATGGGGGATGGGTGAAATAGGTAATGGGGACTCAGGAGTACTTCTTATGATGAGCACTGGGTGATGTATGGCATTGCTGACTCACTATATTGTACACCTGAAACTAATACAACACTGTGTGTGCTGGAATTAATATTTTTTTAAAAACTTGTTTTTTTGAAAGAAATAATGATACCATTATTGTACACCAAAGAAAATTGGTTAATATATTTTAATATTTTATTTGTTTTTCATTATGGGATTTTAATCTATACATGGAGAGTGGGGAACTAAAGGTGTTTAGTCTCTAGACCAGAAATCCTTTTGACAACTGAGTCTATAATCTATATTCAGTCACCTTTTTTTCTATTTATGAAATACTTGATTTATGAAATTGGACTTTCTCCTGTGGAGGCTGTGATTTTGCCAAGCTAATGGATAGGAACTGTATCTTCTTTTCTGTTCTGTATAAAGCAAACAAAGGGAAGAAAAGCTGACAGAATTTTAAAAATGTCAATCAAGTAGCAATTGCAAAGTTGAAAAGCAGAAGGCAATGGCATTCCTGACAAGCTGACAATACCTACAGTTCTTGATAGAAATCACTTTGAGTCTGAATGACTAGCACAGGGCAAAATCTGACAGCTGATTTATACACGTAACTAAAGAAGGCAGTAGGAAGAACGTGAATATATTGAAGACTAAGTTAGAAATAGACCATAACAAGGAAAGGTGATGGACATCTGCTTTCTCCTTGCAACCACCATAATAACACACCCCACACCTTGTATTTAAACTTCTTTCTAACATTATCTAAAACAAATAAGCCTGAGAGAAAGAAATAATAATATGATTAGTTTATTTAGTTTTTATTTATTATCTTATGTACTTGTCAATTCAGGGGTGCCTGGGTGGCTTGGTTGGTTAAGCATCAACTCTTGATCTCAGCTCAGGTCTTGCTGTCAGGAGTCATTAAGTTCAAACCTTGTGTTGGGCTCCACACTACACGTGAAGCCTATTTTAATTTAAAATATATATATTTCTTATTCAAAAATATATCTAATTTTAAAAATATATAGATATATATATTTTTTTATTTAAAATATATTTGTCAACTCAAATTTTACTAATTTAAATATTAATCACAGCTAAAAAATACCTACACAGTACCATCTAGAATGCTGTTTGACCAAACTGGGCATCACATTCTTTCCAAATTGACACATAAAATTTACCATCACACTCCACACATTATCAATTTGGCAGCCATACACTACTCTTTAAATCATACTTAATCTCCTAGTAAAGACAATAGCGAAGTCATACTTCTGCCTAGCATGATGCATTTATCCTGTGTACTGTTAGAGCTTCTCAACCCTTTCCCCAAAAAGAATGGGAAATCTTTGGGTGATGTTCACACTTTTGCTTGAAAACCTGTAAATTAAATACTATGATGAAAAGTTAATACTTATTATATGATAAAGTGATAAAAAGGTCAAGAAAATAAAGATGATTTGACACACACACATGCATATTCATAACAAAATAGGGAAGAAATACTGATAACAACTACAGCCCTGGCTTTGTAACTTGCCACCTAGCTGTAGCTGGTATTTAAAAATCTTTCTCCACTGTCCATTCTATATTTCTTTGTGCTCAGCAGGCACCTCAGCTGATTACTGATTATATTTTGAGTGATTTCTGATACCATGTTTTTTTTTAATTATAGCAAAACATCGAACATGAAATCTATCCTCAACATATTTTTAAGTGTACAATATGGTATTATTAACTATAAGCATTATGTTGTATAGCAAATGTCAAAAACTTCTTAATCTTGCATAACAAAATATACACACATTGAACATCTCCCAATTTCCCTCTCCCGCTATGCACTAGCAACCAACCACCATTCTACTCTCTGCTTCTAGAATTTTGACTATTTTAGATACTTCATGTAAGTGGAATATGTAATATTTGTCCTTATGCCACTGGCTTATTTCACTTAGTAAAATGTCCTCCAGGTTCATACCTACAGCAGAATATCCTTTTTAAAGGCTGAATAAAATTCTGTTTTCTATATATACCACATTTTCTTTATCCATTGACCCACTGATGACATTTAGGTTGTTTCCATATCTCGGTTATTGTGAATAATGGTACTTTGAAGTTGAGAGTGCAGATACCTGAATTCAATTCTTTTAGATGTGTACTCAGATGTGGGAATTCTGGATCATATGGTATGATATGATACATAGACAAATGAGACAGATTAGAGAGCCCATAAAAATACATACCCAAATGATCCTCAAAAAGGATGCCAGGAATGCAAAATGGGGAAAGGACTAGCTCTTCAACAAATCAATGATATAACTGGATATTCACATGCAAAAGAATGAAATTATTCTCTTATCTTACACCCTACACAAAATCAATTCAAAATGTATTAGACTTCTATGTCAGAACTTAATCTGTAAAACTCCTAGAAGAAAATATAGGGCAAAATATTCCCAATATTGGTCTTGGCAATAATTTCTTGGATATGATACCAAAAGCACAAGCAACAAAAGGAAAATAGAACAGTGGGATTACATCAAACCAAAAAGCTTTTACATAGCACAGGAAGCAACCAACTAAATAAAAACACAACCTATGGAATGGGAAAAAAACTACAAACTATATATCTGATTGTGATTAATATCTAAAATATTTTAAAATTCCTACAACTCAGTATAAAAAAAAAAACACATACATGAGCAAAGAACTTGAATAGACAATTCTTCAAAAAAGACACACAAATAGTCAACAAGTATATGAAAAAGTGCTCAACTGCATTAATCAACAGGGAAATGCAAATCAAAATGACAATGAGATATCACCTCATACTTGTTAGAATGGTTTATTAAACAACAATACATATAACATCTTGAGTTAAACAAGTATTGGCAAATATGTAGAAAAATCAGAACCCTTGCAAAATGTAAAATAGCTTAACAGATATGCATAAAAAAATTAGAACTACCAAATGGTCATGGTATTGACCTGGTTCTGTGACCCAAACTCTCATTGCTAATGGACTATTAGTTGTCCTGCTTGCATTGGGTTGTTATAGTTTTCCATTAATTTCAATAATAGGGTATGATGATATTAAAAGATGTCCTAGGTGATCTCATATAGTCCAAACATATCCTTCCACTTTCATTGTGTAGTGGCAGTATAATTTCCCCTTAGTAATAAGGATCAGTAGACAATTGGAATTGTCTATTCAAGTTATACATTCCAGAACTGGGGAAATAACCACAAGATATGTTCATGGACCCACAAACTGACCTGATCTGATCTGAGTTAAAATCTGTAGATCACCTGACCTCCACAAACCCGCTACTCTAACTAGTAGACCACAGTGACCTTTTGGAACTCCTGGAATCAATATCAGTAAGAACCAGTGTCCAGTAATCTTGAAAAGTTTCATCATTTCCTTTCCCCCAATACACACTCTGAAAGTTCATAGGTTCCTTTGGGGGAAGAGTGGGAATAAGATTAATAATATAAAATTTAACAGAGTAGCAGGATCCTTCCTATAGGATCCTATAGGGACTCATTTTCCCCTTCATTCAAGAGGTTCAGTGTCTTAATACTGATGCAATACACAGAATTGAATGAGAGGCTTTGAATCTGTTTTTATGATTTAAGTTATACTTCTGTTCACTTGACCTAGATCTGCTTACACATTTTCAATAAGAAATAAGTCAGAGAAAGACATATACATATTATTTCACTCATATAGAATTTAAGAAACAAAACAGATAAACATAGGGGAAGGAAAGAAAAAATAAAACAAAAACAGAAAAGGAGGCAAATCATAAGAGACTCTTAAATATAGAGAACAAACTGAGGGTTGCTGGAGGAGAGGTGGGTGGGAGAGGGGTTAGACGGGTGATGGGTATTAAGGAGGGTACTTGTAATGAGCACTGGGTGTTAGTGATGAATCACTAAATTCTGTTATTGAAACCAATACTATACTATATGTTAACTAACTTGAATTTAAATAGAAAAGAAGAAAGAAGAAGAAGAAGAAGGAGGAGGAGGAGGAGGAGGAGGAGGAGGAGGAGGAGGAGGAGGAAGAGGAGGAAGAGGAGGAGGAGGAAGAAAAAGAAGAAGAAGTAAACAAACCAAAAAAGAATTTAGCAGACTTCCCAGCTATTTCACTTTAGGGATACCACAGACAACCAGCCAACACCACAGGGCTTTGAAAATCAGAATATTCTAAAAACTGATTTGACTCTGTGTTCCATTACGGTAACCATGCCTACCTTGCATTTAGGCTTCCCAATTCAGGGGCAGTAGTTCCTGTTGTAATTTATGACCCACAGAAAAGAGTGAGTAACAAAGTTGTACAACTAAGAACTCTTTTAGTAAAAGATCGTTTGAAAATTATTAAGCATCCATTATGTTGTATTTTAAGATTCTGAATAAGATATCAAAGTGAAATTCCATTATATAATCAATAATCCCTATATTTATAACAAAAATTAATATTTAAATATTCTGTGCTCTTTTCTTCTTTGAAAATTTGAAGTCATAATTTGGTTAAATTGAATGCAATAATTTAGTGTCATTTATAATAATATTGTTACTTTAATGCAAAAATTTTAAGTAACATTAAGGATGTGGAATTCATGTGAGCAGAAAACTAAAATTAGAATTTATTTTATAAATTAAATATCTCTCTGTAATGTCCTAGCAATATATAAGAAGAATTTATAAATATCAACATCAATTTTAAAACAGCAAAATATTTTAAAGAAAATCATTTTAATTTTTTCTTAATACTTTTATGGCTTTGAAATACCAAGTAATTTTTCCTGAAATATTCAAATAATCAATATATGAAATTAATTGACACCTATATAAAATACTCATAAATGTGTGTATATACATATATATGCATACACAACTAATATATACACATAATTCTGTAAAAATTGCTGATTATATGAAGAAATCCTTTATAACCTGGTTTCCTGGGATATGTGCACATGCTTCAGGAATTCTGTAAAAATCTTTAAACTTGATGCAAATACTTGTATAGATTATTTTTTCCTTTGGAAAGGGTACAAGTTTCAGCAGTTTGCTATATGTCCATTACTAAATAAGGCTCTAAACCATTATTTATAACATAGAAATACTGATTTTGTATATCTCAAATGGGAAAACTGGATTAATGAAATCAGTCTGGATTTATTACCAACTGCCATAGGTACTTTTCTTTATTCTAAATAGCTTTCTGTCCAAAGGGCTATGGGCTTGCTTGGGGTTCACATATGGCATATATATTTATCTCCATAGTCTTAAACCATTGTAAACAAACAGATCAGGATTGTTAAAGGCCAGAGTCAGAAAAAATTTCCACTGAAGCACATAAAATGCCTGTTGAAAAGCAGAACCCTGTCTCAACCGAGTCTACATTTTTATAGCCTATAATTATTTCATATGGTTAGTAGGAATGGTTTATGATGTGCTAGAATATCATTCCTTGAGCTGAAAAAATATTCTCAAAAATTACAGAATATTATAAGTTGCATATTTAATGCATACAAATTGTATCTCTGTTGATTAAAAGCAAACCAAACTTTCTGCTTATAATCATTATTTGAAACCATCCTAATTCTCATGCATATTAGCAGTGGGGTACATTATTATTGTTATACAGGGCAGAGACCTTTTCAGTACTTATAAATCTAAGAGAGCTAATGCCAGAGTGATATTTCACAAAATGTGCTGCCACCGGGGAGTCTGAACATATTTCATTTTCAGTAGCGACATTGAGTATCCTAATTGCCAACACTCCCAAGCCACTATCAAGGTATTCTGTCATCCATTTTCACTAGCAGTTTGTCTGTCTCTATTCCTTGTCCTTTACTTGTTTTCTACTTTCTCTTTCTCTGTCTCTTCAGAAATGCTGACAGATTTTAGCTTACTTGTAAGATTCATAAAAATCCACCAATAGTATCACTAATCCGAACACTTTCATCTGTGATTTGAACAATTTATACCTTTATAAATGGTAATGATAACATCACAATTATTCTTCTAAAATATTTGCTTTTTTCATATCTAACAGTATGTTTATGCATGTCCTACTTTGTCTTATAAAATGGTAAATTTACTATAGGGCAAATTAGATGGACTGCACAATGGATTGTTAGAACTCATAATTGTACTTGATAATAATGCTAAAGGCAGTATTTCTTTAGGTTATTTTTCCCAAATATCTGATAATAGTAAACATGATTTAGCTATTAATAATAATGCATTAGTACACTCTTCTTCGGAGGATGATGAAATATATGCAAATAACTCCTTTTCCATTTAATGTAAAATAATCAATTCATCCGTACCTATGGAGAATTTACGTTTCTACTATAAATACATACGGAGAAACTTTCCTTAGGATTTGATTTGATTTGATTTCTATTTTATTTTGAGGGGGAGAGAGAGAGGGAGCGAGAGAGAGAGAGAGAGAGAGAGAGAGCTCACCAGCAGGGGAGAGGGGCAGAGGAAGAGAGAGAGAGAGAGAATCTTAAGCAGGATCCCCAGTCAGCAAGGCTCGACCTTATGACACTGGAATCATGACCTGGGTCAAAATCCAGAGTCGGGAGCTCAACCAACTGAGCCGCCCAGGCGTCCCTTTTCTTAGGTATCCCTTTTGCTATGTGTCACAAGTTTATATGTGTAAGATTAGCATTTTCAGTTACCACCTTCTCATTTTAGACATATTGTAAATACTATTATTACTCTCCTTTAATATTTGGATATTTGGAATTTAGATATTTAGAATGTTGGTTTTTCAAATTCTATAGGATTTGATTTATGAAATTTAGGTCAGTTTTCATAAATATTCCTATATGTTTACAAAAAAAAATGTACCTTGCAGTTGTTAGGTGCAATGATCTACAGGTTTTCTGTTAAGCTTGCTTATTATGTGGATAAATCTGTAATTTAACAATTTATATGGGAAGGTATGTTGTTTGTACATTTTATTTTTCAGTTTCCTATTAGTATATTTAAAGAAATTCAGGAAAAAACATAAAGATAGAAGCCAACTTATATTGGGTTGAGGAGGAAAGAAGAAACATTGAGGAAATTTAGACTAAGGTTTTAGAAATTTAAGATGATTTTAAAAGATAGCCTACACTTAATTTATTTTTCAAAAAATATTTTGTTCGTAATTTCCAATGATATCACAAATATTGAACATACATTTTAACTTTACTTAAAATGCTGTGACCCCTCAAATGGAAATTTAAACACACAAAACCAGAAATACATATATCTTGTATTGTTTCTCTCAGTGATTAGTTTCCTAATGATAGCAATTAATATACTGCAAATAGTATATGAAGAAAGTTTGCAAAATGATCTGGCTTCTTCCTTAAGGAAACTAAATAACAATTTAATTTAAAATAGGCCACACCCTTATTCTTGGCAATTACAAATATAAGTCTGTATATAGCATTCTCTATGCTATAGGTTCTTAGAGAATAAATACTCTATTGTATTCGAATATAAACTGGTAGGTGAACAAAGATCAAACAACTGTTTGCTTCCACTCCATTATTTGTAAGATTTTGGTAAAGATTGTCATTAATATATTTTTTTAATGTTTGGTAGAATTCATGATTAAAACCACGTAGTCTTGGGCTTTTCTGTGCTGGGAGATTTTGATTCCTAATTCAACTTTGATTATTATTATTGATCTAAGATTTCCTATATCTTGGATTCATGATTTGTGATTTAATCTTGGTAATTTATGTTTTTAGGAGTTACATGTTTTTTTTTTCCCTAAATTACCTGACTTGTTAGTCCATAATTGCTTATAGTTACCTGTTATCACACTAGGTATTTCTGTGGTTATTTGCTGCATTGTTTTCTCTTCCATTTCTCATTTTGGTTTCTGAGACTTCCCTCTTTTTTATTCTTAGTTAATGTAGTTAAGCCATTTGCAATTTTATTTTTTTGGAAAAAAACTGGTAATTATTTTCAATGTTATGCTTATTATTTATTCTGATCTCTATTGTTATTTGCTTCCTCTGATAAATTTCTTCTTTTTCTGGTTCTTTGTGGTGTAATATTGCTTATTTGAACTTTTTTTTTTCTTGAAATAAACATTTATAGCATCAATTTCACTGTAACATCTGCTTTTGCTACATTCCATAGGTTTTGGAATATTTGTGTTCTCTTTTTCTTTTGTTTTGAGACACATTTTGATTTGTCATTTGACTTCTTATTTGGCCCATTACCTGTGCAGTAGTGTATTGTTTAATTTTTGCATAATAAATATTTAATATTACCTGTAGATTTTCCAGCCTTGTTTTATTGTTGATCTTTAATTTGGTACCATTGTGGCTGGAAAATATACTTGGTATGATTCTAGTCTTCTTAAATTTGTAATGTTTGTGATGTCTTTTTTCATGTGACTTAACCAGGGGATTCTTCTGTATGTACCTGAGGAAATGTGTATTCTATTTTTCTTGGATAGAATATTTTATATTTATATTTTTTAGAACCACGTATTCTGAAGGATGCTTCAAGTAAAAAATGTTCTTGTTCAAAACAAGTAATTTTACTTGAGAGTACTTGTTTAAAATAAAGCCTATCAGAGGCGAGGTAGGAAGGGGGAGGGGTGAAATAGATGATGGCGATTAAAAGTATACTTATCATGACGAGCACTGAGTAATGATGTATAGAATTGTTCAATCACCTGAAACTAATATAACACTATGTGTTAACTACACTGAAATTAAAATAAAAACCAATAAAAAATGTAAGATTTATATACTTCAGATGAGCTACTCTCAGAGGTTACTGTGTTACTGTGACATTGTATTTTGAGACAGTGAGTTTTTTAGGTTGTAATACCATCATGGGTAATATTTTTAGTAAAATATGTTTTCAGGATGTAAATTTATCTCTGAGTCATAATAACATTTGATAGTGTTAGTATAAATAATAAATTATATATTTTACAACAAATATGAATAATAAAATCTGAGCATATTACTAGAATGGGTATTTGAAATGTTAGAGCTTTTGGTTTAAGGAATATTTTAGAAAACTAGGATTAACAAAAATAGTCTGATAATTTTTGTTTTCTCCTTTTTTTGTTAAGGCTGCCATTCTGTTATCAATGCATGAATATTTTTTATTTTATATAAATTATCTCCAATTCTTATTCAAAATATTATTTCTACACATTAATTTAAAGAGCATGTTTATCTTGGCACAATGTTCCAAAGATCAACTTTGGTAACATTTTCTATCCTAAGAATAAAGCTCACAGTTATGTGAGGATTAAAAAATAAACACAAACAAATAGAACTGTCATTTTTTTTTCAATTGAAAATTAATGATTAAAATATATCTAAGGATTGTCAATATATTGATTTGAGAGAAAGAATTCTGTCAGTTTTGTAAAGTTATACTGTCATCAAGTTCTCCAGTCTTAATAATGAAGTTGAAAGAAATACACTATAATTATGGTCCATTTTTCACAGAGACACATTTAAAAACTTAATTCAATTTACTGAAATAGTAATTCCATGTTTCTTTAAGTATAATGCATTTAAATACATATTTTAGCTTCCATGTGTTTTGGGTTAGATCTCCTTTTAAAATTATTTCCACATGAAATTATTATTATTCTTTTTAAGATTTATTTATTTATTTTGAGGGAGAGAGAGCAAGAACAAGCAGGGGATGGGCAGAGAAGGGGGGGGGAGAGAGAGTCCCAAGGAGGCTTGCGCTGTCAGTGCACAGCCCAGTGTGGGGCTCGATCCCAGGAACTGTGAGATCATGACCTGAGCTGAGATCAAGAGTCACAAACACTTAACGAACTGAGCCACACAGGCACCCCAACATATGAAACTGTAATAAGAGCTCTTCACATAATTGTCTCAATCTCTTAGCGAATATGTATAATGTCTTAAGAACATAGATTTTTTAGTCCAATGGGCTATTTTAATTTAACTTAATTGCGCTTAGGCACTTACTAGGTATTTAACATTAAGCACATGATTTTACCTCTCAGTGCCTGAGTCTTTTAATTGTAAAATAAAATTACTAATTTTACCTCATAATGTGAACATATAGGTTTAACTCATAGGGATTTATGAAGTAATCACTTGTAAATCACTTGGAACAATCACTAACACTTTATTAACTATTAGTAATTATACATTATTTTACTATAGTCCAGGGGTCTAGTTCTTCCTTTAGAGATCTACTAGGAACTAATTACTCATTTTTAAAATGAAAAAAGAAAAAGAAAAAGAAAATACAAAACTTTATTTGGTGTCATATGATATCATATCTAAAGTGATATCATTTCTAGAGTCTTTTTGCTTCTCTCTACATTTCAACAGTTTAAAATTGGCATGTACAGCTTAAATTGTTATGTATCTGACTTATCAAGATACAAAAATGCTTTACATTATAATACAGTTTCATTGTAATTAGTACATTATAATAGTTTCATTATAATTAGTATGTTGTGTTAACATATATTTATAGACTACTAGATAGAAATAAAGCAACATCTAGGGTTTCATTAATGCATGAGTTTATTAATAAGCATTTAATACGAGCTTGTGATTTGCTAGGAAGTATGTTAGGTGCTAAGGATACCAAATTCACTAAGATATGATGCCTCCCTTAAAAAGCTATTGCATTCAATCCCAAAGTGCAAAGAATCCTTTAATAGTAATAAAGAAAAAAAAGAGCAATAGTTATATAGATAATGACTGTTCTACTTATTTCTTTTCCCAAAATTGTGCTGAATGATTTAGAATTTTGGATAGTGATTTCTTAGGCATGTTTAGACAATACTCCCAACGAATTATTACTTAACCTTCAAAAATTTGATATCTTTCTCTGAATACTCTTGAACATGATTGCACATCCTCATTAAAAAACAAATACAAAAAAAAAAACCCATAAAAAAACAGTCCACCTATCTGCTTAACTAATGTGTTAATATTTCTTAATCTTTATCAGAGTGTATCACATTGTATCACTCATTTGTCACTTTTCATAAGTTATGAGCTCCTTGGAAGTAAGTACTTTGTCTTTATCTCTTGTAGATCCCGGTTTCCAGTGTATCTGGATCATTTGGGTAATTATATGCACACAGATGTAGACAATACGCTTGTCCAATGGCGAAGCCAAAATATATAGGAGGACATGTAAGAAGTGAGTAGAATAAACATAATTTTATTTTATTTTATTTTATTTTAATTTTATTTTTATTAACTTATTTTCAACAGGGGAATTCAAATACCACTTTCTTTTTCTAAAGTTTTTTACTTAAATTCTAGTTAGTTAACATGTAGTATAATATTAGTTTCAGGTGTACAATATAGTGATTCAACACTTCCACACAACACCCAGTGCTCGTCACACGTACATTTCTTAATCCACCTATATCACCCAAGCCCCCACTCAACTCTCCTCTGGTAACCATCAGTTGGTTCTCTATAAAGAGTCTGTCTCTTGGTTTACCTCTCTCTCTCCATCTCTCTCTCTCTTTTTCCCCTTTGCTCATTTGTTTCTTAAATTCCACATGTGAGTGAAATCATATGGCATTTGTCTTTCTCTGATTTATTTCACTTAGCTGTATACTCTCTAGCTCCATCCATGGTGTTGCAAATGGCAAGATTTCTTTTTTTTTTTTTTTTTTTTGATGGCTGAGTTATAATAGTCCATGGTGTGTGTGTGCAGTGCAATTGCTGGAACATCAGGTAGTTCTATTTTTTAACTTCCTGAGGAACCTCCACTGTTTTTCAGAGTGACTGCACCAGTTTACATTACCACCAACAGTGTAAGAGTAAACATAATGTTTTAAAATCTATGTATTTAGAAATGTGAAATAACAGAATGTTTGAAATGAAATTGGTTGCTACTAAAATCAGCAAAATACAAGTTTGATAAGAAAAAAAATCCTGTTTATCAATTTACATTTTTTTTTCAACGTTTATTTATTTTTTGGACAGAGAGAGACAGAGCATGAATGGGGGAGGGGCAGAGAGAGAGGGAGACACAGAATCGGAAGCAGGCTCCAGGCTCTGAGCCATCAGCCCAGAGCCCGACGCGGGGCTCGAACTCACGGACTGCGAGATCATGACCTGGCTGAAGTTGGAGGCTTAACCGACTGCGCCACCCAGGCGCCCCTGTTTATCAATTTTAAAGGAAAAATTTGAACATCTCCTGAAGACATTATACTTCTAAGGATACAAAACAAAGTGACTAGGTAGCATGACATGAGCCCAGACCTCACTGAACTCTCATACACATAATTAGAGAATGGTCAAGAAAGTATAAATACTGCTTTTTGTTTTTAGCGTTTATTTATCTTTGAGACAGAGACAGAGAAAGGGGGGGGGCAGAGTCAGAGAGAGAGGGAGACACAGGATCTGAAGCAGACTCCAGGCTCTCGGCTGTCAGCATAGAGCCCAATGTGGGGCTTGAACCCACAAACCTGAGCTGATGTCAAATGCTGAACTGACTGAGCCACCCAGGCACCCCAAGAATGCTATTATTTTGAAAGAAACTTTAGGGAATTGTCTTTAATACAGTTCAATATCACAAAAATTTAAAAGCTGATTGCAAGTTAACTTGTCCCTGACATTAAAGCTTTCCTTTAGTATTTACATGGAAAATAAGCTTGGAGAACTTAACAAAAAACCTTTAGATTTGAAGAGACAGAATGCATGGGAAAAGATGAGCAATGATGAAAATAGCTAGTGTACACATTGGTGATACAAATCACCAACATTATTTACATTGGAGCTATAGATTATATGGATGCCTGTCTGTGTCAAGGTACAATGTGGTGTGTGTGTGTGTGTGTGTGTGTGTGTGTGTGTGTGTGTGTGTGTTGGGGAGCAGGGGTGAGGTGAGGAAATAGCTTGTTATAACATAAGGCATCTAGGAATATCCTCTAAATATACGCAAGGGCAGGCACAAATGGTAACTGGAAGCCGGACTAACTGCAAAGTCTAATGAACCCTGTATCCTAGCTCATAAGAAAGAATAAAACTGAAGGGAGAAGAAAGTCCACTTCTGGGATGGCTCATAGTTTTGACTGTCATACTGGTCTACCAAATTAATAATGTGTAATGTTAATTTATGTTAAAAAGCCTCCTCAAATTTAAAGTATGAAAAAAAGTTTAAAGTAATGCTGTTAATACTATAAATGAAATTTCTTCACATAATTGTTTGCCCTTACTACCTGCATCTTCCAACTGTCTCTGCCCACCCCCAAAAACAAAACAACAAAATGAAAACAGAGATGAATTAAGAACAAAAAAAGAAAAATAATATCCTGAAGCAGAGCACAGAGAAATCACCTACTCAGATACCTATCCTGTAGGCACCCAACTGATAAGGGGATGGGATTTGAAAAATTCTCACTAATCTCTTCCAATATGTAGAGAGAAGTACAACAAATTCATATCCTTATTTTCAAAATCAATTTAGCATGTCATTTTTTTTCAGGACACTAACTTTCAATACCCAAATTTCCTTAGGGTCGCTACCATGCATATTGATAATTATATGTAATATTTCCAATTTTAATGAATCATGCTCAATTATAATGACTTGTTATCCATTATCTCACTAGAATGTAAGTTACACCAGCAGTTTGGTTTACTTTTGTAGATTTCACAGATCATAACGCATGTTGATTAAGTAGGCAAGCACAATATAAGGTGCACTTTAAGAAAAATAAAAAGATCTAGCAATATGTTGTTAAAAGCAACATTTTAGTGTAATTACCTATAGATATAATACTGCATACAAGTTTGAAAGAAATGTATTTATATGATCATTTGTTTTTATAATAAGACCCAATGATCATGGCCAAAAACAATACCTAGTTTCCCTAAAATGGGATTAAATAACATTAATTTTGGGTTTTGTTTACCTGATAGTGAGCAAGTTCGATAGAGGATAAAATAAGTGACGATACTTCTCTCCATAGTTGTGTTTTGCCTCTCCACTAAATTGTTGGTGAAAACAATGCATGTAAAAGATGCTGTGATGGGCACCCATTTTTCAAGTCATAGTGCTCACATGTCTAATCATCATGTATATTTGTTATATGAATAAAAAGTTATATACCATTTAAAAACAGTTGAAACTGTTAATTTCACCTTGAAAACTGAGTAAAGAGGAATGAAACACATCTGTCATACCCATGGAGGTACAGAACCAGGAAGCAGAGAAATATTAGAAAATTTTCAAGGAGATATACCAGGTTCAGTTTCTTTACATTCAATATTTATAATCTCCATTCATTTGCTACTCAAATAACTAGATAGCCCAATAAACAATATTAGCCAAATTACACCATTTTAAGTAATCACATTTTGAATGAACAAAAATTTCACTGAGATCAAAACTTTTACGAGAGTGGAAGGTTCAAGGGTAGTGCATCTTTACCTCAGCCCCTACAAAAATGCTGGACAATAATAGTTCATGTTCACTTTAGTCTCTATTTGGAATAATTTTAGTTATAGCTAAAAGCCAAAATATTTTAAAATCGAATATTTTACTCATTATCTCAATGAATTTTATTTATTTAAAAAGTATTAGAGGGATGTCTGGGTGGCTCAGTCACTTGAGCAACTGACTTCTTGATTTCAGCTCAAGTCACGATCTCATGGTTCATGGGTTCGAGCCCTGTGTCAGGCTCTGAGATGGCTTGGGATTCTCTCTTCCTCTCTCTCTTCCCCTCCCCCCATTCACACTCTCTCATTCTTTCAAATAAATAAACATTTAAAAATAATAAACCGTTATTAGGGCTTCTTCCACCTACTGAGTACTTTATGACCAATTACTCACACACAGATTTTGATAATAATTTTCTGCCCCTTATTGAAATGAGAAAATTTAGGTTTAGAGATTAAAGCAAGGTCACAGAATAATTCAGCTTGTAAGTAGCACAGCTTGGATTCTAATAAAGATCTTCTTAACACTAGTACATTATTTCCCTACTATATTGTGTAAAATATATGAAATAAATTACAATTGCATACAAAATTATAATTGGAAAGTATAATAAATGTTCTTTCAACAAATTTTATATTAGCATTATATTCTTTTTGAATAGATTTTTCATATATTACTGCTCTGTACTTAATACTCAAAAAGCAGGGAATTGTTCAGATATTTCCATCATATAAATTAGCAATTATCAGGTACTTCTTATCAGATACTTCTTATCATAAGGAAATAAAGAAATACTAAAATAGCTCAAAGTCCTCTAAACTTCAAAAGATTTATGACTCTCAATCCTCTCATTAGCAACATATTTAAAATGTAACAATGAGAGTGGAGTAAATCTCATTAGCTTCAGGAAGGTACAGAATCCTTAAATTCTATTCTGGTCATTAATTGTACTACACATACTTACTGAAATAAGAGATGGACAAAATTATTTCATTAAATATGAGCAGAGCAAGTAAAGCAAATTGAGTACTGCATGTAAAAACAAACAAAATGATTTGACTACACAAATTGGGTTTTAACTACATATGTGGAACTTGAAAATATGTAACTGCTTGTGACTAAGTCTTTCTACAAGAGGTCTTTCAGGTTTTCCCCCTCCCTTGTATTGAGAATAGACTTTTGCTTTGGAGCTGTCTCAAAATGAAATTAAAATCATTTAAGTCAATACCCACATTCCTCCAAAGGTTGTATGGTTTGGTCATTGTGAAATATGGGTGAAGCCAGGAACCATATTAGCAAACATCAGGAAGGAGATAATCTGCATACTTACCACAGTTCTACCATACATTTGCTTGAGAACACTTATCTTTATGTCTATCTGAGTCATATTTTCCATTCTCTGCCTATTCTAAATTTTCCAAGTCTTATTATTATCTCTTATTGTTATTATAAGAAAGGGTAAATTTATCTATACCCATGCTTTCAATTCATGATTTTATGCATATAAATTACATCTTTCTTCGCCCTAGAGCTTGTCTATGTCCTCAGAGCCATATATCTAACAGCCTATAATACAATTACTACTCTGATATTCTGTAAATTCGACAAAATCACTATCTCAAAAATTGTAATACTCATCTTCTTCCCTCAAATTCCCTCTTTTTCTAGAATCCTGTCAGTGAAGATAGTCACAATCCATAATTCTTCAAACCTGAAATCAGTGCCATTTCTGTTTCTTTTTTATCACTCCTTTTATTCAATCTGGAACCAAGTTTTAATTGAACATATTAGGGATTCCTTGCGTTTTAGTCCTCCCCACCCCCAGGACCAATGGCAGTTATCACAGATCCCTGAAATTCCTCAAATATGTGCATAATCAATGGAATCTCAAATTTATTTTGGAGAGTTGGTGTCCTGGGACTACTTCCAGTACCAATTACTCAATCAGGGTACTGCAATGAAATACTTGGCATATTCCAGTTGGGTGATTTAAAGGGATCTTAGTAATGAGACCATTCACAAAGTTGTGAAGGCGTGGATAGGATAGAGTGGAAACAAACAAAAAATAGTGTAGCCACCTCGAAACCAGAAAAAACAGAATGTCATTATTCCTCCTGTGCCTGAAAATAAGAGGGGAGTAAGGGAGAATCAGAACTTGGACAATGAGAGAGTTTGAGTTAAAGGTTTCCTGAAAGGAGATGGGACTTTAGGTTGAGGAATAGCCAGGCCACAGGAAGAAAATCTAAGGAACAAACACTTCTGCTCTTGTTTTCCATTGGCTGAAGCAGACACTAGAGAATAAAGCAGCCCATTAATTTAAATCAGACTCCCAAGCCATACAAAAGGATACAAAGGACAAAAAGTTATCTGAAAGGAATCACAGATGAACAACACAATCTTCAATCCTTATGGGAAAGAGCCTTCATGATGCCTGTCAGTAGGATTTCAGAGTTGGTATACCAGGGTTCAGTTCTTCCCTTTTTACAGAGGGGAAACTCACCAGAGTTTTCCTTTATTTTCTGCTTCACATTTGTATATTAAACATTACTGGGGGTGGGGGAAATTCCTCGGTTTAATTCTTACATTGTCTAAGTACAAAAAGCCACGTGCAGAATAATGGAAAAGACAGAATATTACCAAACATTCTTGGATGCTGACTGAATATGACTTAGGTTGCTTCTGAACCAGAACAAGTTGAACTTACTCTGAACAGAATAAGTTGTCTGACAGTAAAACTGGTACACTTTCACTTTGCTTTAATTTTATTATCAACAATTTTTGTATATTAATTTAGGTTTTTGATGGATTTCTGAGTTCAAACTTTTAATTTAAACTAGCAATTCTCGGGGCGCCTGGGTGGCGCAGTCGGTTAAGCGTCCGACTTCAGCCAGGTCACGATCTCGCGGTCCGGGAGTTCGAGCCCCGCGTCAGGCTCTGGGCTGATGGCTCAGAGCCTGGAGCCTGTTTCCGATTCTGTGTCTCCCTCTCTCTCTGCCCCTCCCCCATTCATGCTCTGTCTCTCTCTGTCCCAAAAATAAATAAAAACGTTGGAAAAAAAAATTTAAAAAAAAAATAAAAAAAAAATAAACTAGCAATTCTCAAGTTTGAGAATATATGTTCTTAATATATGTTCTTAATATATGATAAAGTAAGTGACTTCAAACAAGAGAAACAATATAATTTACTAAGTGGTTTTGGGAGAACTGCAAGGCAATTTGTAAAAACAAAAAACAATCTTTACTTGATCATACAATAAAATACATGTGAAGAAAGATTTAAGGTTAATCCTGTAAACAAATTTATAAAAATGCTAGGAAAAATGGATATTGTATCTGTGTGGACACAATAGGCATACATAAATACGTATTTTCTATAAAGATTGAAAACAAAAATCCAGTTTTAAAATAGTTAACTAAAAATGACCCACATAGATATAACTGTCTTTACAAATAAGGAATTTAAATGTATCTAATAGATAAACCGAAAAAGTATGACAAAATTTGAACACAGGTGAAAATGCAAATTTAAACTAATTCTTGACACTTGCCTTTTTTGCCTATAAAAGACAAATGAAAAGAGAATAAACATACCAATTTTCTGAATCCAAAAAGTCTTTTTTCATAATAACTCCTCACTGTTGGTGCGATTATGGAAAGTTGACAGTTCATATTCTGCAAGTGGCAATGTAAATTGTTACTTTTTCCCTCTGATCAACCAATATGTCAAAATGACTCAAAAGTCACAAAAATGCTCATTTCCCCCTAACCTATTATTCAAAGAGGGAAGATTTATTCTAGCAAAATAATTCACCAGAGGAAAAACTCTTCCTGAGCTAGTTTGTCATTCTTTTGTAGGATAATATTGAAAATAATCTAAATTCTGGATAAGAAAATGATGCTTGTTACTATATGGCATCATTACATCTGAATTTCTTTTTATTCCAAATATAATTATGATTATTATATATACAACATAGAATATGGTATGATATAATAATAGTAATAGTTGTTTATATAGTATTGATTATTAAAACTATAAAATTGAGCAATTTACTTTGAGTTGAATGAGAACAAAAACATTCAGGGTTTACTAGGAAAAAACTTTTTTTTTTTTACTTAAGATAATTTACAAGAAAATGTTTCTTAGGTCTCTTTCCTGTACTAGTCCCTTATTCCAATAATCCATGGGCTTTGACAGGAACAGAACAATATGAAAACTACACAAAGAATAACATATTAGGGAAGGAGAAAAACATTGCACATTGAAGTTATATGGATAAGTGCACCATATTTCTCTAATTCTCTCCCTCTTTTGTGTATTTATCTGTAATGTTCTATATACAGACTCTTTTGTAAATTCTGCCTTCCACAACATAGCCATATTCTCCATGTAATTCTTAGCCCCGTGTAGAAAAAGGATCTGTCAACAATAAAGACTGCAGACTAAACAAAAGAGAAATAAATCAATTTTAGCTGTATTTTCAAAAGAAGCAGGTACAATCTTTTATAAATTACTATGACCCAAGACAGTAAATCAGGTAATAAAAGAAACAGCTAGCAATTTTGGCCAGGGAATATTTTTTAAAAATATAAAGCTGTGTGAATTCAGTATTTTTATTTGATGACCAATAAAAGTTCTATTTCTTCCACTTATGTGTTGTTTCTTTGTTATTGATTGTCTGTTTCAGAGGTGTCATGCCAGTTAATGTCCCATACATTTGGGGGGGTTATTCTTTCATCAATTTATTTTTTGGAAACTTGGCATACATTGTGACAGACATGTGCTACTCATTTCAACAAACTATTATTTTAAACTTTGGTGGTCATATTAGTGAAAGAAAACATTTCATACAGATTAATGACTTTGGATAATCATTAAAATCATCTTTATATAATTGATAAAATGCAGGCATTCCTGATATCTACAAGAGAATCTTGGTTAGCTTCTCTGTTTCCCCACTTTAGGTGAAAACCAAGCTACCATCGGTCCATGATGACACTATTAAAAGAGAGAGATTTCTTAATATTTCTATTTTATTGACCCTTTATTTCAGGATGGTCAATACTCTTTTTTTTTCAATATATGAAGTTATTGTCAAATTGATTTCCATACAACACCCAGTGCTCATCCCAAAAGGTGCCCTCCTCGAAACCCATCACTCACCCTCCCCTCCCTCCCACCCCCCATCAACCCTCAGTTTGTTCTCATTTTTTAAGAGTCTCTTATGCTTTGGCTCTCTCCCACTCTAACCTCTTTTTTTTTTCTTCCCCTCCCCCATGGGTTCCTGTTAAGTTTCTCAGGACCCACATAAGAGTGAAACCATATGGTATCTGTCTTTCTCTGTATGGCTTATTTCACTTAGCATCACACTCTCCAGTTCAGGATGGTCAATACTCTTATCATAAAATAGTAATATCAGATTCATTTAATTACTAAATATGACCATAGTATCTGCCAGTTTCTGTCCATATCTTTTTTTTTTTTAAAGGTCATGCGTTCAAGTCGGGGAAGGGCAGAGAGAGAGGTGAGAGAGAGAATCCCAAGCAGGCTATATACTGTCAGAGTGGAGCCCAATGCTGGGCTCAAACCCATGAACATGAGATCATGACACTAGCTGCAGTCAGACACTTAACCAACTGAGACACCCAGGCATGACTCTATCCATATGCTTAACATTTGATTCAATTTAGTCTTATGAGACAGTCATGGGGAAAAGCCATATCAACCTTACTGGAAAACAAACAAACAAACTCATTTACTCCATTATATCAACTGGACAATTAGTATAGTTCATATGTTCCCAAACATCTTTCAATAGATCTGATGCATTTTGCAATGCTCCCCCGTTAAAGAGAAAGTTATTTATGTTAGGCCTTATCTTTTTACAAACACCTCAAAAAACACATTAACTTATGATCCAGACCACTTTGTTATATGTTCATTTTAATCTCCATTTGCAATTCCTCTGAATAGCTAACTGGGAACAGAGTATTGAAAAATTAATATTAATTACACTTCAAATTTATTCAATACTACACAATTTCCAAAGCACCTTAACGAATCTGTATCATTAGAAAACTATATGATCAGGGCAACTGGGTGGCTCAGTCGGTCAAGCGTCCGGCTCTTGACCAGCTCAGATCATGATGTCACCATTCATGAGTTCGAGCCCCGCATCAGGCCCTCTGCTGTCAGCACAGAGTCTGCTTCAGATCCTCTGTCCCCGCCCCCTCTCTGTCCCTCCCCTGCTTGTACGCACTCTCTCTGTCTCTCTCAAAAATAAGTAAACATTTAAAGAATTATATATAAAAAAGGAAAATTACATGATGTATGCTAAACCCATCTCCCAGATAAGCTTTATTTGCCTCATACAATATATATTACTCATGACAAATAGAACAATAGATACAATGCTACTTTCTTGTTTCAAAATAGGTGCTTTTTCTGAGATACACGCAACCTGCTAGAAATACCGAAACAGAGGAAATGGTGAAACAATTTTTTCATAGAACTCCCAGCCTCAATAAAACAATCTTCATGTTAAAAGCAATCTTCGCGATTTGCATCAGTTAGTGAGAAAGGACCAAGTGCCTGAGATTAAGTAAGATAAATATTTTCTTGGAGAAATGTTTGTTGATTATTCTCAGGCCCAAGTTCAAGAATAGATGACTCCGTCCCTTATTCACTCTTATAACTCCCTGTATATGCCTCACTGCAACTGTCCTTTTTTAAAATTCTATATTTACATAGGTATTTGATTAAAGTTTTTCTACCAAACAAACTTCACACTTGAGGGCAAAGATAAAAATCACCATTTCACGGACAATTTTGTTCCTAGCCCGTGGCATATTTTATGCATGCCAAGCAAATATCAAGACTTATGTTGAAAGAATGAATCAATAGCATAAATAAATGCTATGATACAGTATGAATCAATAACATAAATAAATGCTATGATACAGTACTGTCTTCACTTCATTTTTTTAAATTTCAATAAGAATACACTCTGCTTTATAAAAACCATCAAAGAACCTGAAGTATTCCTAGAATACACAACGTAATACCAACTATAGAGACCAGCAGACACCAAGTTATGACCTAAATGACACCATAAATTCTAGACCTAACAATAACTCTGATTTTAGGGTCAAATTGTATTTCAGATTTGGACACAACTTAACTGGAGGCTTTTCCTCCTGTTTATGTCTGTTTTCCATAATCCTCTCCTGTCCTCAACACTCACGTCCAAATGTTCCAGGCATTTTCAATTTAACTAATTATTTACTTGAAGAATGAGTATTAATTACCTGATACAATTGTTACACAGCTAGAAACCGGATGTCCAATATGTATTCGAATTCTATTATTTTCTATGTGTGTACTACCACTCATATTTAATTCTTGCCCACAGGTAACCCTAGTCATTCCTCACTTCACCAAGTATTATGATGTGTCAGTGTAGGTTCATCATTCGTAACAAATATACCATTCTGATGAAGGATACTGATAATGGGGGAGCCTGGAGCAGGGTGCGTGGAGCAGGGAGCATATGGGAAATCTCTGTACCTTCCTCTCAATTGTACTGTGAATCTAAAACTGCTAAAAAAAAAATAGTCTTAAAATAAATTAACCAAGCACATCAATATAGTTTTGCCCATGAAATAAGACATATGAATTCTTGTGCCAGAAAAATTACCTTTTGAACTTTATCCTGCCAAATTAAAAGTGCAGAAATTAATCACATTGCCTTTTTTTGATAATTTAGAAACTTTAGAATGATACGAGGAATTCATACAAAAATAAATGATAGTTTAACAGTTCACTGAGCAGAATGCACCTGTAGCACCTATGCATAGATACTGACCTGTGAAAAGGAATGAAAGCAATAGTTTGATTTATATAATGTAAAACAATACATAAGACACATTGTGTCACTTTATTTTTGTGAATATATCAGTTCAATGATATATGGAATAAACTGAATAGCACTGACTGATGTTTATAATGGGAGACATTTTCCCCTGCTTGTTAAAATTTTATTTCTCTAACAAAAAGAAAATTAGGTACTTATTTTAAGCATTTGGTTTTAAGGCCTATAATTTATGTTGTAATTAAAATTGAAGTTGTATAAGACTTATTGTTCATTAATAGAAATCTTTTCAAAAAATGTTTTATGGTATAAATCTAAAGGAAATTTTAAGATGCGTGTCTTACATTTCATTATCTTGAACCATTGCTTTTTGTTGAGAATCTCATTAAGTGCCTAATAGCTTCTAATGTAATACTCACTTAACAACATGACAGTCTCCATGGAAACCAAACAGCAAGATATGGATGTAGTAACATAGGTTAATGTACTGTATTTTAATAGTGTAGGAGTTCCCTAAAGCACCACAGCATTGTTTTTTGAAAAAAATGTGTGTTGTTAAATCAATGTAATATTTAAATAGGAAAAGCAAATAACTTTTTTTATAAGATCTATTCCTGTCAAGAACAAATAATTCATGTCGGTAATTATTTTGAGCATCTCCTATCTACCACTCTGAAGGAACTTATTTTGGGAAATAAAACTACATCAGTTACCTACAGTCCCTGATTTCAAGAAACGTCAAGATTGAGAGAGCAACAAACACAAATTATAATGCAAACATAAAACTAATGTGATGCCAATGCTGAGGATGGTGATGGCAACAGCTTCCTATGAACCAGGAAATGTGCTAAGGATTTTTTATAAGAAAAATCTATGTCATGCTAAACAGATATAAAGATATCCATCCCTATTTTATTATTGAGGAAATTAGGCTAAAAAGAATTTTTTTTTAAAAAGTGTAGGAACTGGAAGATAGGGCTACTAACTATTTCAATGTCTCATTTATAATAGCTGAATAAATAAGATATGGTGATGTGGTAGAAACATTTCATGAATATTTACTATCATGTATTTAATATATAATAAAAGCTATCATTTGTTAACTTCATTTTAATTTTCAACTGGAAAAAGAATTCTTTTATACTTATTAAAAACCAGAGCATGATCTAACCAAACAAGGAGAACTGCTGTCTAAAATGCAATGACCCCAAGGAAGGTCATTTCAGCAACTCAATTAAGATGGTCTTCTTCATTACCTACAATTATGTGACTCTTGAATTAAACTTCGTTATTCTTTCACTCTAAGAGAAATACCTTTACTATTATGTCCTCACTTACAAAAACTGATTTTTTTCCTTTTAATATATGATGTTTATTTGGCACAGCTTGACCTCCAAAACTACCCTTAATTACTATTTCATCCCTCTTTCAATTCTCTTCCATATCTTACATTTTCTTGGATATTACTTCTAGACTACTATATGCAACAATTATTTATTTTCACTTTTGTAAGAGTAGTGTTTATATTTCACCGCATCATCTTACCCTGATAAGTATAATTTAATAACTTAAAACCAGGATATGATTCTGAAAAATTAGGTAACTTCATGTAGTTATGTATTAAAAATATATAAATATAAATATTTATGATGTATCTTAAAATATATATTATATGAAGACATGATAAACAAAAACATATACTATATATTTATATCTATCATACCTAAATTGAGACTAACAATTCTTACCTCATAGTTTTATTATGTATATATGTGCCAAGTAAGATAATATGCATAAAATTATCAAAAAAAATTTAGACAGTTATTGTAAAAGTCAGTTTTAAAAACAAGTAAATGTAAGATAGCAATAGATCATAAATAATTCAATTTTATTGACAATGGAAAATGTTAAAGCCCCAAACATGAAACATATTCCTAATAAGTAGTTGACAGTGAAATTAGAAATGAAGAAAGAGAGGGAAGAGAAGATGGCGGCGTAGGAGGACGCTGGGCTCACCGCGCGTCCTGCTGATCACTTAGATTCCACCTACACCTGCCTAAATAACCCAGAAAACCGCCAGAGGATTAGCAGAACGGAGTCGCCTGAGCCAAACGCAGACGAGAGGCCCACGGAAGAGGGTAGGAAGGGCAGCGAGGCGGTGCGCGCTCCACGGACTGGCGGGAGGGAGCCTGAGCAGAGGGGTGGCTCGCCGGCCAAGCAGAGCCCCCGAGTCTGGCTTGCAAAAGCGGAGGGGCCTGACGGACTGTGTTCCCACAACAAGCACGACTTACCATCTGGGAGGTCATAAGTTAATAGCTCTGCTCGGAAAGCGGGAAGGCTGGAGAACAAAGGGAGGGAGAGCTGCTGAGCCCCCCGACGACAGAGCTCAGTTTGGTGGGGAACAAAGGCGCTCACCAGCGCCATCTCCCCCGCCCATCCCCCAGCCAAAATCCCAAAGAGAACCAGTTCCTGCCAGGGAACGTGCTCGCTCCGCACAAACACCCAACTCTGTGCTTCTGCGGAGCCAAACCTCCGGCAGCAGATCTGACTCCCTCCTGCTGCCACAAGGCCCCTCCTGAAGTAGATCACCTAAGGAGAAGCGAGCTAAGCCTGCCCTCCTGCCCCCGTGCACCTTGCCTACCCACCCCAGCTAATACGCCAGATCCCCAGCACCACAAGCCTGGCAGTGTGCAAGTAGCCCAGACGGGCCACGCCACCCCACAGTGAATCCTGCCCCTAAGAGAGGGGAGGAGAAGGCACACACCAGTCTGACTGTGGCCCCAGCGGTGGGCTGGGGGCAGACATCAGGTCTGACTGCGGCCCCGCCCACCGACTCCAGTTATACACCACAGCACAGGGGAAGTGCCCTGCAGGTTCTCACCACACCAGGGACTATCCAAAATGACCAAGTGGAAGAATTCCCCTCAGAAGAATCTCCAGGAAAAAACAACAGCTAATGAGCTGATCAAAAAGGATTTAAATAATATAACAGAAAGTGAATTTAGAATAATAGTCATAAAATTAATCACTGGGCTTGAAAACAGTATACAGGACAGCAGAGAATCTCTTGCTACAGAGATCAAGGGACTAAGGAACAGCCATGAGGAGCTGAAAAACGCTTTAAACGAAATGCATAACAAAATGGAAACCACCACAGCTCGGCTTGAAGAGGCAGAGGAGAGAATAGGTGAACTAGAAGATAAAGTTATGGAAAAAGAGGAAGCTGAGAAAAAGAGAGAGAAAAAAATCCAGGAGTATGAGGGGAAAATTAGAGAACTAAGTGATACACTAAAAAGAAATAATATACGCATAATTGGTATCCCAGAGGAGGAAGAGAGAGGGAAAGGTGCTGAAGGGGTACTTGAAGAAATCATAGCTGAGAACTTCCCTGAACTGGGGAAGGAAAAAGGCATTGAAATCCAAGAGGCACAGAGAACTCCCTTCAGACGTAACTTGAATCGATCTTCTGCACGACATATCATAGTGAAACTGGCAAAATACAAGGATAAAGAGAAAATTCTGAAAGCAGCAAGGGGTAAACGTGCCCTCACATATAAAGGGAGACCTATAAGACTCCTGACTGATCTCTCTTTTGAAACTTGGCAGGCCAGAAAGAATTGGCACGAGATTTTCAGGGTGCTAGACAGAAAAAATATGCAGCCGAGAATCCTTTATCCAGCAAGTCTGTCATTTAGAATAGAAGGAGAGATAAAGGTCTTCCCAAACAAACAAAAACTGAAGGAATTTGTCACCACTAAACCAGCCCTACAAGAGATCCTAAGGGGGACCCTGTGAGACAAAGTCCCAGAGACATCACTACAAGCATAAAACATACAGACATCACAATGACTCTAAACCCGTATCTTTCTATAATAACACTGAATGTAAATGGATTAAATGCGCCAACCAAAAGACATAGGGTATCAGAATGGATAAAAAAACAAGACCCATCTATTTGCTGTCTACAAGAGACTCATTTTAGACCTGAGGACACCTTTAGATTGAGAGTGAGGGGATGGAGAACTATTTATCATGCGACTGGAAGCCAAAAGAAAGCTGGAGTAGCCATACTTATATCAGACAAACTAGACTTTAAATTAAAGGCTGTAACAAGAGATGAAGAAGGACAATATATAATAGTTACAGGGTCTATCCAACAGGAAGAGCTAACAATTATAAATGTCTATGCGCCGAATACCGGAGCCCCCAAATATATAAAACAATTACTCATAAACATAAGCAACCTTATTGAGAAGAATGTGGTAATTGCAGGGGACTTTAACACCCCACTTACAGAAATGGATAGATCATCTAGACACACGGTCAAAGAAACAAGGGCCCTGAATGAGACATTGGATCAGATGGACTTGACAGATATATTTAGAACTCTGCATCCCAAAGCAACAGAATATACTTTCTTCTCGAGTGCACATGGAACATTCTCCAAGATAGATCATATACTGGGTCACAAAACAGCCCTTCATAAGTTTACCAGAATTGAAATTATACCATGCATACTTTCAGACCACAATGCTATGAAGCTTGAAATCAACCACAGAAAAAAGTCTGGAAAACCTCCAAAAGCATGGAGGTTAAAGAACACCCTACTAACGAATGAGTGGGTCAACCAGGCAATTAGAGAAGAAATTAAAAAATATATGGAAACAAACGAAAATGAAAATACAACAATCCAAACGCTTTGGGACGCAGCAAAGGCAGTCCTGAGAGGAAAATATATTGCAATCCAGGCCTATCTCAAGAAACAAGAAAAATCCCAAATACAAAACCTAACAGCACACCTAAAGGAACTAGAAGCAGAACAGCAAAGGCAGCCTAAACCCAGCAGAAGAAGAGAAATAATAAAGATCAGAGCAGAAATAAACAATATAGAATCTAAAAAAACTGTAGAGCAGATCAACGAAACCAAGAGTTGCTTTTTTGAAAAAATAAACAAAATTGACAAACCTCTAGCCAGGCTTCTCAAAAAGAAAAGGGAGATGACCCAAATAGATAAAATCATGAATGAAAATGGAATGATTACAACCAATCCCTCAGAGATACAAACAATTATCAGGGAATACTATGAAAAATTATATGCCAACAAATTGGACAACCTGGAAGAAATGGACAAATTCCTGAACACCCACACTCTTCCGAAACTCAACCAGGAGGAAATAGAAAGCTTGAACAGACCCATAACCAGCGAAGAAATTGAATCGGTTATCAAAAATCTCCCAACAAATAAGAGTCCAGGACCAGATGGCTTCCCAGGGGAGTTCTACCAGACGTTTAAAGCAGAAATAATACCTATCCTTCTCAAGCTATTCCACGAAATAGAAAGGGAAGGAAAACTTCCAGACTCATTCTATGAAGCCAGTATTACTTTGATTCCTAAACCAGACAGAGACCCAGTAAAAAAAGAGAACTACAGGCCAATATCCCTGATGAATATGGATGCAAAAATTCTCAATAAGATACTAGCAAATCGAATTTAACGGCATATAAAAAGAATTATTCACCATGATCAAGTGGGATTCATTCCTGGGATGCAGGGCTGGTTCAACATTCGCAAATCAATCAACGTGATACATCACATTAACAAAAAAAAAAAGAGAAGAACCATATGATCCTGTCAATCGATGCAGAAAAGGCCTTTGACAAAATCCAGCACCCTTTCTTAATAAAAACCCTTGAGAAAGTCGGGATAGAAGGAACATAGTTAAAGATCATAAAAGCCATTTATGAAAAGCCCACAGCTAACATCATCCTCAACGGGGAAAAACTGAGAGCTTTTTCCCTGAGATCAGGAACATGACAAGGATGCCCACTCTCACCGCTGCTGTTTAACATAGTGCTGGAAGTTCTAGCATCAGCAATCAGACAACAAAAGGAAATCAAAGGCATCAAAATTGGCAAAGATGAAGTCAAGCTTTCGCTTTTTGCAGATGACATGATATTATACATGGAAAATCCGACAGACTCCACCAAAAGCCTGCTAGAACTGATACAGGAATTCAGCAAAGTTGCAGGATACAAAATCAATGTACAGAAATCAGTTGCATTCTTATACACTAACAATGAAGCAACAGAAAGACAAATAAAGAAACTGATCCCATTCACAATTGCACCAAGAAGCATAAAATACCTAGGAATAAATCTAACCAAAGATGTAAAGGATCTGTATGCTGAAAACTATAGAAAGCTTATAAAGGTAATTGAAGAAGATTTAAAGAAATGGAAAGACATTCCCTGCTCATGGATTGGAAAAATAAATATTGTCAAAATGTCAATACTACCCAAAGCTATCTACACATTCAATGCAATCCCAATCAAAATTGCACCAGCATTCTTCTCGAAACTAGAACAAGCAATCCCAAAATTCATATGGAACCACAAAAGGCCCCGAATAGCCAAAGGAATTTTGAAGAAGAAGACCAAAGCAGGAGGCATCACAATCCCAGACTTTAGCCTCTACTACAAAGCTGTCATCATCAAGACAGCATGGTATTGGCACAAAAACAGACACATAGACCAATGGAATAGAATAGAAACCCCAGAACTAGACCCACAAACGTATGGCCAACTCATCTTTGACAAAGCAGGAAAGAACATCCAATGGAAAAAAGACAGCCTCTTTAACAAATGGTGCTGGGAGAACTGGGCAGCAACATGCAGAAGGTTGAAACTAGACCACTTTCTCACACCATTCACAAAAATAAACTCAAAATGGATAAAGGACCTAAATGTGAGACAGGAAACCATCAAAACCTTAGAGGAGAAAGCAGGAAAAGACCTCTCTGACCTCAGCCGTAGCAATCACTTACTCGACACATCCCCAAAGGCAAGGGAATTAAAAGCAAAAGTGAATTACTGGGACCTTATGAAGATAAAAAGCTTCTGCACAGCAAAGGAAACAACCAATAAAACTAAAAGGCAACCAACGGAATGGGAAAAGATATTCGCAAATGACATATCGGACAAACGGCTAGTATCCAAAATCTATAAAGAGCTCACCAAACTCCACACCCGAAAAAGAAATAACCCAGTGAAGAAATGGGCACAAAACATGAATAGACACTTCTCTAAAGAAGACATCCGGACGCTCAACAGGCACATGAAAAGATGTTCAGCATCGCTCCTTATCAGGGAAATACAAATCAAAACCACACTCAGGTATCACCTCACGCCAGTCAGAGTGGCCAAAATGAACAAATCAGGAGACTATAGATGCTGGCGAGGTGTGGAGAAACGGGAACCCTCTTGCACTGTTGGTGGGAATGCAAATTGGTGCAGCCGCTCTGGAAAGCAGTGTGGAGGTTCCTCAGAAAATTAAAAATAGACCTACCCTATGACCCAGCAATAGCACTGCTAGGAATTTATCCAAGGGATACAGGAGTACTGATGCATAGGGCCACTTGTACCCCAATGTTCATAGCAGCACTCTCAACAATAGACAAATTATGGAAAGATCCTAAATGTCCATCAACTGATGAATGGATAAAGAAATTGTGGTTTATATACACAATGGAATACTATGTGGCAATGAGAAAAAATGAAATATGGCCTTTTGTAGCAACGTGGATGGAACTGGAGAGTGTGATGCTAAGTGAAATAAGCCATACAGAGAAAGACAGATACCATATGGTTTCAGTCTTATGTGGATCCTGAGAAACTTAACAGGAACCCATGGGGGAGGGGAAGGAAAAAAAAAAAAAGAGGTTAGAGTGGGAGAGAGCCAAAGCATAAGAGACTGTTAAAAACTGAGAACAAACTGAGGGTTGATGGGGGGTGGGAGGGAAAAGAGGGTGGGTGATGGGTATTGAGGAGGGCACCTTTTGGGATGAGCACTGGGTGTTGTATGGAAACCAATTTGTCAATAAATTTCATATAAAAAAAAAGAAATGCAAAAAAAAAAAAGAAATGAAGAAAGAAAATAAGAGGAAAACTTTCAAAAAACGTTAAGGTATATAGTGACTATAAGATTTATATCTTCAAAAAAGAAGTAGAAATTTCCCCTATTAGGCCATCTAGAAAACCTTAGCTTACTTTTTTATTAGGAAATATATACTATTCTTCATATATCTTTTCCTCAGTTTTTTTTTAATTTTTAAAATTTTTTTTCAGTTTATTTAGTTTTATTATTTTTTTTAATTTTTTTTCAACGTTTATTTATTTTTGGGACAGAGAGAGACAGAGCATGAACGGGGGAGGGGCAGAGAGAGAGGGAGACACAGAATCGGAAACAGGCTCCAGGCTCTGAGCCATCAGCCCTGAGCCTGACGCGGGGCTCGAACTCACGGACCGCGAGATCGTGACCTGGCTGAAGTCGGACGCTTAACCGACTGCGCCACCCAGGCGCCCCCAGTTTATTTAGTTTTAGAGAGAGGGAGCGAGAGACAGCAAGAGCGAGAGAGCACGAGCAGGGGAGGGGCAGAGAAAGAGAGGGAGAGAGAGAATCAGAAATAGGCTCCTCTCTTTCAGCACAGAGCCCAATGTGGGCTCAAATTCAAGAACCATGAGATCAGGACCTGAGCCTAAATCAAGAGTCGGACACTTAAGCAACTGAGCACCCAGGCACCCAGATTTTTTCCTCACTTTATTAGAAAAAAATAATAAATAGAAAAGTCCAGAAAATTACACACTAAACAACCATGTCCTCACTACTTAGATCCTCACATTAATTGTGCTATAGTTTTTTTTTTATAACCTATCTATACATCAACCCTTTTATCCAACCAGTAATGTATGTTATATACCTACAAATTTCAAAACTGTAGTTATTTAGTAGACTTTACTCCTAAACATTTCATGATTTTTATTAACTATAGATAAATTGTTAACTAGAATAAATATTATCTTTAGGTAGAGTTCAATATTTATTTAAAGTTTTTTGTAGTAAAACTCATGTAATGTTTTTAAACATATCTATCACTCAAAGGTCTTTACAAATTCATACATCTGTGAGCCCAGATCCCTATCAAGCTACAGAATTCCCATTACCCCCCAAATTTCTCTCATACCTGTTCCTAGTTCATTTTTACCTAGAGGTAAATAAAAACAAATTATTCCATCTTTTTTTTAATCTTTTAAAACTGATTCTGTTATAGACCTTTTATAAATGTGTTTAATAGAGTACATAGTCTTTTGTGTAAGCCTCCTTTGTTCAGCATGTGATTTATGAAATCCATCCCTGTGGTTGTATATCCTTTTTATTTCAGAGTAATATTCCACTGATAAATATGCCTTTTTTTTTAGTTCAATCTCTTGTGAACGGAAACCCAAGCTATTTCGAAGTTTTGACTATTATAAATAAAGCTTTTGTGAACATTCCCATGCAATCTTTTCAGATACATGTTTGCATTTCTCTTAATTAAATATGTAATTGTGGAATTGCTGCATCATCTGGTAGGCATATTGTAGGTTTTGTGAGACACTGCCAGACCTTTCCCATAGTTATTGTACTATTTTTTTCTTCCACAAAAATGTGCAAGAGTCAAAGTTCTCTGCTCACTTTTCTGGTGGATGTACACTTTAGCTTGACGTAGTTTTAATTTGCATATCCTTAATGGGTAGTGATATTCAACACTTTTATGTGCTTATTGATCTTTTGTGTTCCATTCTTCTGTTTCATCCCATATCCTCCTACCTTTTCATAAGGTTATTACTTTAGTATTAATTTGTTGGTATGTTTTACATATTCAGGATAGAAGTCCTTTGTCAATTAATATGTTGTTTCTATTGTCAGTCTGTGACATCCTTATTCATTTTCTTAAAAACAAAAATGGGATGCATTTTCCTTTTATTTACATAAAGACATATTTACTTACAGTGAGGCCCAATATATTATTTATGTCATAGTCATTGTACTCTGGGCTCAGTTTTAGAACTTATGTCTACATCCCAGTTGTAATTATACCTGTTATATTTTCTTCCAGAAATTATAACTTTAGTTTTTATATTTATGTTAATCTTTAATTTTTACATATGGTATCTGTTATTTTCAGGGCATATGTTTTTCTGTCCATTTACTTTCAGCTTACCTACATCTTTATAATTAAAGGTCATCTCCTGAAGTTGTGTCTTGTTGTTTCCATCAACTTTTATAATGTATGACCTTTTAAAATTAAAATATAATTAACATACAATGCTATATTAGTTTCAGATGTACAATGCAATGATTCAACAATTCTATAAATTACTCAGTGCTCTTCATGCTAACTGTACTTGCTTCTCTTTTATTTCACCATCCTCCTACCCACCTCTCCTATGGCAATCACCAATTTGTTCTCTGTTTTTAAGAGTCTGTTTTTCTTGTTTTTCTCTTTTTTCTTTATTTGCTCATTTGTTTTATTTTTTAAGTTCCACATATTAATGAAATCATAAGGTATTTGTCTTTTTCTGTCTGACTTATTTCACTTAGCATTATACCCTATAAGTCCACGCATGTTGCAAGTGACAAGATCTCATTCTTTTTTATAGATGAGTAATATTCCAACATATATATCACATCTTCTTTATCCATTCATCCTTAATAACCATTTGCATCGCTTCCATATCTTGGCTATTATAAATAATGCTTCAATTACTAAGGGTGCATATATCTTTTTGAGTTAGTGTTTTTGGTTATTGGGATAAATACCTAGTCATGGAATTACTGAACCATATGGTGAGATTATTTTTACAATTTCTTGAGGAACCTCCATACTGTTTTCCACATTGGCTGCATCAATTTATATTCCCACGAACAGTGCATGAGGGTTTCTGTTTTTCTACGTCCTCACCAACACTTGTTATTTCTTGTCTTTTTAATTCTAGTTATTCTGACAGTTTTAAGGTGATATCTCATTGTGGTTTTCATTTTTATTTACCTGTTGATGAGTGATGTTGAGCATATTTTCATGTGTCTTTTGGCCATTTATATGTCTTGTTTGGCAAAATGTCTGTTCATGTCCTCTGTCCATCTTTCATTGTTTTATTTCTTTCTTTTTTGGTGTTGAGTTGTATAAGTTCTTTATATACTTTGGAATTAATCCCTTTTTGGATATATCCAAAATATATCCATTTGAAAACATCTTCTCCCATTCATATGATCTTTGACTTTTAATGGACCTATTTAATACATTTAGATAATTATATTTAACATAAGTATCAATATGAATGGGATTTGGTGTGTCATTTTACTATTTTTGGTTTATTCAATCTTACTTTGTTATTCTATTTCTACTTTCCTAGAATCAGATTTCCAGTTATATACTGGGTTTTTAAATATCTTAACTAAGACACAGCTGACATGTAATAATCAGCATACATTAAAAGTGCACAGTTTGATAAGTTTTGACATATGAATAGATCTATGTAATCATAACTACACTCAAGATAATAAACATATAAATCCTCCCCACATTTTTCTTTTTGTAAACCTTTTCTCTTATCCGCAAGCAACCACAGACCAGGATTGTTCAAGAGCAGCACTTTCACTTTTTGGTCTGGATAATGTCTTGTGCATGGTAGGTCATATTGCAGCATCTCTGGCCTCTACCTCTGGCCACTTTCTCATTATATTCACAATGGTTACCTACACATTTCTTACCCCAAATAATCAGTTTCCTTGAAATACTTTAATCATAAACAATAGATCAATACAAAAGACAATCTGATAAATCACAAATGAAGGAATGAGGAAAATCAAATAAATTTGGGTTCTGCAAACAATATCAATTATTAAGATACCTTTTCTATCTGTAAGAAATCCACAGTATATAATACAAAAGAATCCAAAAACAATGATTTCATTTTACCCACAACCCACATAGCCCAGACTTAGGTTGAGAAAATTCAGGCAAATAGTCGTATGATACATACTTACTAAATAAAAAGACTTCACAACAGTGAGCACAAGATGAATCTGTAAATAAATTTATCATTTATAATGGCTTATGCATTAACTTTTTGCATGCATTTGGCTTTGCATTTTACATTTAAATAAAAACAAATTACAACTTTTGAGGGGAGAAAAAAAAGATTTGTTAAATGGAATGAAGGAAATCTCATTTAAAATTGAATTGGGAAGGGTCTCATGGGTGGCTCAGTTGGTTAAGCCTCTAACTTTGCCCTAGGTCATGATCTGGCCATTCCTGAGTCCAAGTCCTGCATCAGGCTCTGTGCTGACAGCTCAAAGCCTGGAGCCTGTTTCAGATTCTATGCCTCCCTCACTCTCTCCACCCATCCCCCACTCATGCTCTGTCTCTCTCGCTCTCAAAAATAAATAAACACTAAAAAAAAAAATCTAATTGGGAGGCCAAGAGGAGAAGCATTCACACCCTACCAACTCATGATCAATTGCAGAACTCAAGAGGAAGAAGTCACCCTGCATTTTCCAATAAGAAGACTACTTTACTAATCCATCAGGAGGGAGAATGATTCCTCTTCTTGGTGAAAAACATCTCAGTCAGGGAGAAACTGCTACAACTCAACAAATGAGAAACTGTCACCACTCTGAACTCTCATTTTCCTCCAAAGTACTTTCATTCAAAATAGCCCTTCCCAACTTCCTCCATATTTTTTCTATAAAGTAATGTCCTTGTCCTCTATTCTCTGGACTTGCCTATGCTTTTGAGATAGCTTGCATGTCCCAAACTGAAATTCCTCTACTACTTCAAATAAAACTATTTTGCTGGTAAATAATTTGTTGTTTTATTTTCAAGTTCAACAGAATATTTTAGAAAGTCTAAGATAGGTTATTTTTTTAACACCATGTATTCTGTGGTGCAAACTTTTTTTTTAAATTTTTTTTCAACGTTTATTTATTTTTTTTGGGACAGAGAGAGACAGAGCATGAACGGGGGAGGGGCAGAGAGAGAGGGAGACACAGAATCGGAAACAGGCTCCAGGCTCTCAGCCATCAGCCCAGAGCCTGACGAGGGGCTAGAACTCATGGACCGCGGGATGGTGACCTGGCTGAAGTCGGACGCTTAACCGACTGCGCCACCCAGGCGCCCCTGTGGTGCAAACTTTTAATATAATAAGTGTTCTAGATATTTAGTGATGTGAAATAAACTACCCCATACTTAGGCACATGATAAATAGCATTCCCTTATTTTTACCATCTATCATAATCTCAGGACTGACTGGATTCTACTAATCTGTCACTGGTCAGAGTCTCTCATTCAGACAGTGGCTTGTGCTGGAGTCATTTAAAAAGTTCCTTATTCACTGTTTGGTGTCTGGTTTAGTAGGGAAACAGTTGGGAGTAGTTCAGACTCCTAGCGCATCTTACTCTGTTGGCTCTCCTTAGCCCTGTAGCCTCCATGTAACTGAACTTCTTATTATGGAAGCTGGAGGGTCCCAGAGATGTGTTACAAGAGAAACCAGCAGAAACTACATGTTTTTTTTCTAACCTCATCTCACCAATTATCAGTCATCAGTACCACTTTCACCACAGTCTAACCATTAAGTCATTCAAAGGAGGGGCATTATTAACTCCAACTCTATCAAAGGTGTATCAAAGTATTAACAGGTAAATTTACATCAAAGGGCATGCAATAGGTCATTTTTATTTACTTGAACTATAAATCTGTTAGGCAGCTAGTTAGGCATGAGTGAGGAGAGAGAAAGCAGATGCTGGTACACCTGCAGAGCCACCTCAGTCTCCCACCCCCAGGGAGGGTTAATAGCCACATCTTCAGAGCCACCACTAAAGGCTAACAGAACAGGAAAGGCCTAACCACAGAGCTGGCTCAAAAGCCAAAAGGGGACTTTTAAGAGCTGAGCATGCACACAAAGGTTGCAACTTGCCCTTAAGTATTTTCAAGGTCACAGCGAAAGCTCAGCAGACAATCATATATATACAGTATGTAAATAAGTACAATTATAACAGAATGCATCATGGGTAGGCACATATGCAGAGGCCAAAATGTTATAGAACCTCCAGCTGTCATTCAGAAATGTCAATCAAAGCCACATTCACATGTACACAAAGCAGGCTTAAAAGGGTGAAGCTAGAGCTTCTAGGTGCCCTTGCCAATCTTATGCCGGTAATGGCCCACTTTCTTGAAAGTGTACTATCCTAATCTACTCAATGAACCCTATCTCCTCATTCTGATCTCAGGTCTTCCATTCTTTGGTGCATCTGGGACAAGAACCGAGACACCCAGGAACAAATCTATTTCTTTATTTAAAATTAAAAAAAAATGATAATTACTTCAATCCTGACCTCATGAATTCATCATGAGGACTTTGGCTGTTCTAAATCTTCAGTATATCTGATTGTCTCATTCTACAGTTTTTCCATACCTGAGATATTACAGTTACATCGAACCTGTCCACTTGCATTCTGATGAGCAATAAGGAAACCTTAGTTTACAAAAATTTTCTCCCATTTGTAAACAGGCATGTGCATGCAGAAGTCAAGAGCGAGGGTAATCCATTTCCACCACTTTCATTTCTGCACCATGCATTCACCAGGCAATACACTTTATCATTATTTTGCACAAATCAAGAGACTTTCAAGAAAATGCTATTATAATATTACAATAATCTGTGGTATTTCAATTTTTTTCACATTTCCCATGATGGAAAATATTAATTACAAAGTCATCATCTCTTTCTAGAACAATAGTTTGGAGGAACAGGTGCATGTGATCTTGGTCTCAGTCGAGCTCATTTCAATCAGCTCAGGCGGGCTGCATTTTTAAAGACAGCGCTATTAGTTGTCTCATTTGTTACAACCACTCTTTGCAATTCTCACATCTGTCAAAGTCCATACAAATAGCCCCCTAGAGGAAGCAGATGTTACAAAGTTATAATTTAGATGTTTGTTTTGACTTTTAGACAAAATCTGGACAGCAAACATCCTGTTCTGTTAAGTAGCATTGTCAAATGCAAATGGGTGATGAATTTCTTTTATTAGTTTGTTACTGCTTTTGAAATGCTTATCTCTATAATTAGTACTAGGGAAAACATAATATTCTCAGAATGCTTAGCCTTTAAATAGATAGGGAAGTAGTGGGGCAGGGAGGGATGGAGGAATGTGATAGATAGCTGATAGATGATAGGTGGATATAATAGATGAGACAAATTTAAATAGATATTGATTTATCTGAAAGTCAAGTGTGATTTTGAGTTGTAATGATATAATAATGCTAAATTGGTTTAACAATATTCATAAATTTTTGATTTACCCAGAAAATATTACACCATTCATATTTTAATCCAAATAAAAAATATTAGATATTGATTACTGAAGGAAGAAGATAGACTTTTGCAAAATGTTAAATTAAGTTTTGGTTTTGATTTTATTTTGATTTTTACTTTGTTTACACAGCTTCTGCAAGCATACACCTATTATTTCTGAAGAATTAATGGCAGGTTAAGAAACCCTATTAGTTTTCACACTGCAGAATCTCGGGGTTTTTTTAAGTTTATTTATTTATTTTAAGAAAGACAGAAAGCACGAGCAGGGGAGGAGCAGAGAGATAGGAAAAGAGAATCTCAAGCAGGCTCCACACTATCAGCTCCTTCCCACAGACCATGAGATCATGACCTGAGCTGAAATCAAGGGTTGGCCATTCAATCAACTGAACCACACAGGTAGCATTTTCATTTCGCAACTTATATATTAATTTACAAAACACAAAGAAGTAAATGAACTAAATTTAATTTTTAGTTTGATATACCAGTAGACACATTTTCTGCTTAATCCTTAGCAGATGTCCTATGACGATAACATTAATGATGATAACAAAACCAAGCTACAGAACGCGATAAACAAAGATCAGACATACTTTTTACTGTATAGAATTTTTTTTTCCTGAAGTGATTTTGGTGTGTCAATATCCAAAGGCAAATTTTTCCCTAATTTGGAATTCTAAAACATAAGTTTATTGTATAGAATTTTTACACAATTCTACATAAAATTTTTTTCCTGAAGTGATTTTGGTGTGTCAATATCCAAAGGCAAATTTTTCCCTATTTTGGAATTCCAAAACATAAGTTTATTCTGCTTATATAATATTAGCCCTATTATAAATGTAATGAAAATATTAAAGCTACAGTGAATTGTCTATGTATTCTTGTTTTCCCAAGTAGAAAAAGAATACTTATTTTTTCTACTAAGTTTATAGAAGATGGCATGATTTCTTTCTACAGTGAATGAAATCCCCACTTCATTTTCTTAATTCTTCCAAGCTAGGTTAAATGTTATTCTATCACATAAAAATGAGAAAATCTCATCCTCCTTGTCTGTAAGTGAATATGAAACCTTATAAAATTATTTGTGATTTTGTAAGTTACTAAGAATAAAAATTATAAAGTATTTCATATTTCTATGATACAAACCAAATCTAGATATTCATGTACATGTATGTTATGCCATATACTCAATTGCTTTTGAAAATTTTTCCTTAAAACAGGGGTTAGATTTTTTTTATTATGAAATTTATTGTCAAATTGGTTTCCATACAATACCCAGTGCTCATCCCAACAGGTGCCCTCCTCAATGCCCATCACCCACTTTCCTGCCCCTCCCACCCCCCATCAAACCTTAGTTTATTCTCAGTTTTTAAGAGTTTCTTATGGTTTGGCTCCCTCCCTCTCAACAGGGGTTAAACTTTAATAACACAAATTTGCAGAATGCTGTCAATAATTGTTCACGTTCTTCTTTGTTTCTCCAAAATCATTAATATGATCATGATTTAAATATGTTACTTAGGGGCGCCTGGGTGGCTCAGTCGGTTAAGCGGCCGACTTCCGCTCAGGTCATGATCGGGCGGTGGGTGAGTTCGAGCCCCGCGTCGGGCTCTGTGCTGACAGCTCAGAGCCTGGAGCCTGTTTCAGATTCTGTGTCTCCCTCTCTCTCTGACCCTCCCCCATTCATGCTCTGTCTCTCTCTGTCTCAAAAATAAATAAACGTTAAAAAAAAATAAATATGATACTTAAAATAATGGCTTGTATTAATTAAAAATAAAATTTGAAAAGGGGTGACTGAGTCTGTTGGTTAAGTATCCGACCTCCACTCAGGTCATTATCTCACGATTCATGGGTTTAAGCCCCATGTCGGGCTCTGTGCTGACAGCTCAGAGCCTGGAGCCTGCTTCGGATTCTGTGCCTCCCTCTCTTTCTGCCCCTTCCCCGCTCACGCTCTTTCTTTCAAAATAAATATGTAAACTTTAATTTTTTTAATGTTTATTTATTTTTGAAAGAGAGAGACAGAGACAGAGCGTGAGGGGGGGAGGGGCAGAGAGAGAGGGAGGCACAGAATCCAGAGCAGGCTCCAGGCTCCACATTGTCAGCATGATCCTGACGCATAGTTCCACTCACCAACCATAAGATCATGACCTGAGCCGAAGTAGGATGCTTAACCAAAAAAGCCACCCAGGTGCCCCTAAATAAATAGACTTTTAAAAATAAAATGAAGTTATAACATTAAATTCAGTGTGGTTAACACACTGAACTCATATTTAAAAATTGCCATTATATTGTTCTATTTCTATTTCCAACGGTATTTTATAAAGTTTTAACTATCATTTGCTAATGCTAATTTTTAAAAATCTGCACCGATTTGATAAAGTATGCTATATAATTCTTTTTGTACATTTTCAAGAACTTATTAAACACTTGAAATCCTCATTTGTTGAATGAATTGTTATATCTTGCCATTATCATTCTAAGGGATTCACATGTATTTATCTGTTTTTGAAGTCCATATATTTTTAAGTTTATTTATTTTTTGAGAGAAACAGCATGAAGGAAGGAGGGGAAGAGAGAGAAGTGGAGAAAGAATCCTATGGAGGCCCTGCACATTCAGTGTGGAGCCTGATGTGGGGCAAAATCCATGAACCATGAGATCAAGAGCTAAGCCTAAACCAAGATCAAGAGCTGGCCAATCAACTGACTGAGCCACCCAGATGCCCTTGAAATCCATATGTATATCATGAGTATTAGTATTCTAACATAATAATTATTAGAAAAATTCATTATCTTTTCATTTATTTTATGGTTAAATTTTGCATAAAGCATTTAAAATGATTTATGTTGTCTGTCATATCAGTATTTTTATGTGACTTATTAGTTATATTTAATCAATAGAACCATTTTTATCCCAATATGATACAAATGCATTTAGTAAAGAGTTAATCTGTTTTTTATTTACATTTCCTTAGACAATAATAAATCACACATTGAAAGATCATGTTTAATATGTTAAGTTAAATTTATTTTAGTCCCCAATAATTAAAATTTGAGTAAATCATAATGATGTAATTTAACTTAAATATTTGCTTATTTCAACAGTTATTATATTTCATGTGTATAGTATTAGTATTAGTATCATGGTATGCCAAACATCATAAGTTTTACATGGAAACATTCCTTCCTGTTATTCTTTTAAAATTCTTGATGTTCTTGTCCTATAATTCTTAATTTTTTTTAAGTTTATTTATTTATTGTGAGAGAGACAGGGACAGCACAAGTCAAGGAGGGGCAGAGAAAGAGGGAGGCGGAGAATCCCAAGCAGACTCCGCACGGTCAGCATGGAGCCCAATGCGGGGCTTGAACTCATGAAACCGTGAGATCATGACCTGAGCCAAAACCAAAAGTCAGATGCTTCCTGAGCTGAAACCAAAAGTCAGATGCTTAACCAACTGAGCCCAGTCTTGTCTCATAATTCTTATATGCTGTTGGTTCACAAACTTGTCCCTGTACATGGAGAGCAAGGAGAAACTAAAGAAAGAGGCAGACCAATCCAGATTAGCAGGTAGCAGTATTCATAAGCAAGGGAACTTATTTATGGGGCTTGTCTTGGGTGGCAACAATAAAAGTAGACCTCCGTACTCACCCATCAAGTCTTAAAAGTATATGTAGAGGCCTTAACTGGGTTTAGTCACAATTCAGTCCCATTGGTCTCAATCCATCTACTCTCTCAAGGCTCCATGGAAGGGAGCCCAGTGTGGGTACAGTAGGCAGAGCGTATGTTCCAAGGAAGGGAGGCCTGAGGAACCTCTGATTTCCCTGTTGTAGATTTAGGGTCAACTGGTAGATGCATCCTCTTGATACGCACCTCTAACACATGCACATGAGTATGTAATTTTTTAATGTTTATTTCTTTTTGAGAGACAGAGAAACAGACCATGTGTGCATATGCGAGCGGGGGAGGGGCAGAGAGAGGGAGAGAGAGAATCCCAAGCAGGCTTCCTGTTGTTAGCATGAAGCCTGACGTGGGGCTCAATCCCACGAACCATGAGATTGTGACCTGAGCCAAAATCAAAAGTCAGACCCTCAACCGACTGAGCCACCCAGGTGCCCCATGAGTATGTATTAATACATGATGCATGCACACACACACACACAGTTATATATACTGAGTGTATTATATATAAATATATTGGTAAATAAAAAAAATAAGAGCATGTATCTAATATCCTATTATGGACTGAATGTCTGTGTCTCAACCAATACTCATGTGTTGAACCCCTAACCCTCAATATAATCGTATTTGGGGGTAAGACTTTGGGGAGTTAATTAGGGTTCAATGATGTCATCTGAATAGAGCCATTATGACAGGATTAGTGCCTTTTTAAGGAGATGAAGAAGCCAGGGCTCTCTCTCTCTCAAATGAGGATTCAAAAAGAAGGTTGCCATCTGTAAACCACTAAGAGAACCTTCAACAAGAATCAACCATTGTGGCACCTTTATCTCTGGTTTCCAGCCTCCAGAATTGTAGTAAATCAATTTATGTTGGTTAATCCACCCACTCTATGGTATTTTGTCAATGCAGGCCAAACTGACTATGATATATTCTATTCCTGTATCAATCAACGTAAAGAAAATTTGGGGAAATAGCACAGGTAGGTTTAAATGTATTTAAATATGCTCTTATTTATACTATAGTCTTACATATGTGGGATCAAAATAAATAATTTTCAACATTATTAAAATAATTTCATTTTATTTTATTATAAACTTTAATTAATATAATAATATCAGAAACTGATTTTAAACCTATTAACTTTCTATACAAATATATGGGAGTAAAATATAATTAACTTATATAGCAAATAGCAAAAAAAGTTAATATCAAGCCAAAATACAAAATACAAACAGAAAGGCAGTAATGAATATAAACATGATGTGTATCTATCTTTATGGATAAACGAGATACATGTTGAAAGGTTAAATGCAAAAAAATAAAATAAATAAACACAGATGTAAATTCCTTTAATCTTCCAGAGGGAAAAATGACTAATGAATATACCTGAAAGTATTAAAAATATAGAAGACATTCTTTAAAAGCAGGTGTAGCACTGGTATTTTATAAAGAGAGCACATGATTGATATAATTAGACTAAAAGACCCTTTTATATTGATAATGTATACATGCCACATCAAATATCTATTTTTATGAGACAAAATATATCACGCTGAAATACATTATAGTAAATATATTACCAATTCTTTCTTTTTTTCTGGTTTCTTGTGTGGAATTTATTTTATATAGGTCACTGAGGTTTATTGTGTACTACTGTTACATTTGTCATGGTTTAACGAATGAAGCAGAAGTGCCTGACCTAAAGTCAGACTATGAGTATTTTGATAAAAATTATCTCCTTAGAGCATGACAAATGACTCAACAAGCCAGTTTCTTTCTAGAGACATATGGAAATGTCAGTTAAAGGTAAACTTTGTAGCTCTGCAAATGGTAGTGATTGAGGGAGCAGCATGACTAAGGTAGTGTGCTTATTAAGAATAACATGATAAAGTAGCCTGCATTTGTTCCTGTGTCCTGAATAAGCAGCTAGGCTCCAAATGAGGTTGTCTACCTCATGTGCTGTTAATAAAAGAAAATAAATAATGAAAAGCCATGTTGCAATTAAAAAGGATAGACCACAAAACATATAAAATTGTATTCCATAGTATGTGGTAAAGATATCACTTAGTTGTGTGGATTCTATCCTGAAATAATTTAGACCAATAAGTAAAGGGAGTATCATTGCAAATGAAAAACTTCAAAAAACTACAAGTGACTAATTGTTTATACAAACAAGGACATAGACTGAATATTACTATGTTGTAGTAGGTTAAATATACAACTAAGTTATAATAAATACATGTGAGATATATTTTCATGTATTCACTAATTGCACATGTGTCACCAATCTGGAGAAGCCTTTGAGAAAAGATGAGTATTTCAGGTGATTTTAAAATATAAGGAGTGGTGCCTGGGTGTCTCAATTGGTTAAGCGTCTGACTTCGGCTCATGTCATGATCTCAACGGCTCATGGGTTCTAGTCCTGCATCTGGCTCTGTGGTGACAGTGTAGAGCTTGGAGCCTGCTTTGGATCCTGTGTCTCACTTTCTCTGCACCTCCCCCACTCACACTGTCTATCTCTCTCTTGCAAAAATAAATAAACATTAAAAAAATAAGATATAAGGAGTGTATCCAATTTTTATATTTTAAGTAAGAAAACAGAAAAATAAAAAGTATATATCACAGGTATAAAATATGAAAATCCAACTGCCTTTCCCCAGAATTTCTGAGTGAAGTATGCGACAGAATAAGCATGAAAGTACCTTGACAGGATGCTTGACACAGAATAGATAATTGCTACATGTTGGCTCCCTCTCTTTAGATTTAATTTTCAAGTTTTCTTTTCCCTTAAGTTTTTAGAAATTCTAGGAGTCACAGACTGAATTAAACTCCTCCAGAGAGCAGACAAGCTATGTAATGAGCAAAACCACTGTACTGGTTGTTAAGAAGATAAGGAATGGTAAGGCATCGTATCGTCACTGTGCCTTCACACTTCCCAAGGTGTGTGCACAACCTCAACAAATTGATAAATCTGTATTTTTTTTAAAAAAAATTAATGTTTTATTGATTTTTTTAAGAGACAGCATAAGCAGGGGAGGTGCAGAGAGAATGGAAGACACAGAATCCGAAGGGGGCTCCAGACTCTGAGCTGTCAGCACAGAGCCCGACGTGGGGCTAGAATTCATGAACTGCGAGATCATGACCTGAGCAGAAGTCAGTTGTTCAACCGACTGAACCACCCAAGTGCCCCAGCAAATCTGTATTTTTACTTAAACTTTTCTAAATTTCAATTTTTTGACAATTTAATCTTAATTAAAACACTGTAAAGAACAAATAAATCTTATTTGTAGAACACATTAAGTTTGCAGCATCTGATTTTGCTAATATACAAATTTGATCATGATTATTGTCATGTTCTGTGATCTGTTTATATTACAAGTAACAGAAGGGAAAATGAAATTTTTTCTTGGTTATTATTTTAAGTATTGGCTGCTTAACAACAAAGGATGCAGGAACAGTCAATGTGATGTGAAAGAAATACAAAATAATAAGATTCTACTATAAATACTTGTTACAATAGTGATAATATAATTGATTTACTTTGATGTTCACTTTCCATACCTGAAAAGGAAAAATATGATTGGAAGATATTTAATACCTATTTAAATTCTCAAGTTCAAAGGTGAACAATGGCATTGAAATTGTGTCTCAAAGTTCAAACCTTTATACTAGTAAACCAGTTAGAATCAGCTGATAGGCTTTCTGTGAGGGATAACAAAGAAACTCTTCTTAAAGGCAGTTAATATGTATTATTTATCTTTATGTTTTTGGAATCAAATACTGGCCTCTTGAAAAGGTGGTGATTCCATATTGTTAAAAATGTTAAAAATATTTAATTCAATAAGCTTTAAAGTTAAATTTTGCACTGCTCTAAAAAAATCAATATAGGAATTTAAGGTGTCATTTATATCTCTCTGCATGCATAATTCTAAGTAAAGATATGAATAAAGTATGTAGTAAGAGAAGAATATTCTACAGAGAACATTAACTTTCCCACCAAAATGTTACTCATATTCTTCTTGACAGTATTGTATCATGTAAGGTATTTAACACATGAGTGAAAATATAGAACTAGAAAAAAAATAATTCTTGACTATTTTTTCTAAATATTTTTAAAATAACTCCTAAAACAAACAAAAATTATCTCTTGCTCTTTATAGTAAAGAAAAACTGTGTATATCTATACCATGTCTATATATCAATATCAATAGTTATATCTTCTATATTTAAGTGTAACAGTCCTGTATTTCAATGAGGAAAATTTTTATCCTTAAGCACGTATCCTACCAAAAATGGTATAATGATTAATGATAGAAAATGCCAGATGAATGGATATCATAAAAGCTGCCAAAACTTTGATTCTTTTGCAACTTACATTTTATCTTTCATATTCTCTCGATGTAGTTATACATTATTAATGCAGAAACCTGTTATTGCATTCATGAATAATTTAGGATGTACAAAATGGCTGATGGAAGGTTGAGAAAGAAAAGATGCCAGCACAGAGTTGTGGAAAGTACAAAAACAAATGTTACTCTTAACACTGTGTTCCATGTGTTCAATCAATTGCCTTGTAAATTTTGGTGCTAACCCTGTGATTAAGTAAAGTGAGGAGATCTCTGGCTTCACTACTTAGGAGGATATACATTTTGTTTTCCCTTTTGGAATTTTCCTCTTATGTAAATTAACTTCTACAACAGAGTGAATAGCATGTAGCTATATTAGGAATGGTTCTTATGGACAAAGCTGATTTACATTCATCAATGTTATAACAATTTACTATATTACTAAAGTGCTTTATTAATTATCCAGTTTTATTTTGCTAATGAATACTACATTAAGATGATATATGTGAGAAATATATGTTGACATACTTTAGTATATGTGTAAGTCTTAATATGTTTTGTCTAGATTAAATAGTTTCTGGCTAAGTTTAATGTGTGGTTCAAACAAAGGTGGACAGGGGCACCTGGGTGGTTCAGTAGATTGAGTGACCGACTTCGGCTCAGGTCATGATCTCACGGTTTGTGAGTTCGAGCCCCGTGTCGGGCTCTGTGCTGACAGCTCAGAGCCTGGAGCCCGCTTTGGATTCTATGTCTCCTTCTCTCTCTGCCCCTCCCCCATTCGTGCTCTGTCTCTCTCTGTCTCAGAAATAAACTTAAAAAAATTAAAAAACAAAACAAAACAAAAAGGTGGACAAAATCATCCCAATCTCTTTCACAAAAAAATCGTTTTTTTCATGTCGCCCATAAAAAGGGGGATATGATTAAAACAGGCTTTGTATTAATTTATTAATCATTTAATTAGTGTAATTTTAATGAAACACTTGATGATAACTTCTGATTCTGGTAACAGAAGGTTAATGCTGAAGACCAACTTCTCTACTGAGGACACCAAAAATTATGAATAAAATAAAATAATAATTGAAATATGAACATCAAAATGTTAACAGCATAATAAGGGTTTAATGGGCCACATTTTAGAAGAAAGCAAGAACCTATAGACATGTGTCTACACTTGAGTAGTTTTTGTATTCAAAGGCATTTTTCAATTCAGAAAATATCCACGTAGAAAATTGAGCTTCAGCTTTTATAGTAGAGAGAAATGGGAACATGAGTGTGCAGAGCCTGCTTAGCGAAAGAGGAGAGTCTACTCTATTTCTGTCTTAATCTGGGATCCCTTAAGGCTACTCCTTCAGACTGAGGGTGAAACAGACATAAAACTACACCTTCAGCCTGTTCTACCTCAGGCCTAGAGTTTGGATTAAATTGTCCTTGTCTCCTAGTGCCCCCTGCCCTTCGAGTATCTAGCACAGAATTAAAGAATATATATTCTCAGAAAGTTAATATTATCCTAGGTCTAAAATTCTTACTACAAATAAAGTTTTAAATTCTATATTAAGCACATACTCAATAGAAGCCAGGCACATAAGATTTTAAATACCATGCCTGAGAAACACAGAAATAACAGACAATAGAAGCATATTCAAAAAGACAGATTTGAAAATGAGCACGTACTGTGAGTGTGATTACAGATTAGTTATAACTGAATAGAGAAAATGAACTACTTTAAGGTTAGAATAAATTTTCCAAAATTTTACCTGGGGTAATAAAAAAGCTATCAAATACAGAGGAGGATGAAATAGGAATATCTCATATATGTTTAATCTGAGTCCCAGTACCAGAAGAAAGAGAATAGTAAAAAGCGGTATTTGAAAAGTTAATGAATGAGGTATTTTCCAAAAGGATGAAAAATACAAATCGGAAAATTCTACAATCCCACAGAATCGTAAGCAGAATAAATAAAAAGAAATCATCACGAGATACTTCATGGTGAAGCTGCCGAAACGAAAAAGTGCAGGAAATATTAAGGAGTACCAGATAAAATGTAAGACTTCCATTAAAGGAGTGAAAGACTATAATTAATTTTCCAAAAGCCAAATTGTCTGCTTAAGATACTGAAGTCACCAATGCACCACAGAAAATTGACTGTATTCTGTTATTCTATAATCCACACGCAAAAAATAAAAGACACAGAAAGTCATGGTCAATTGTGTGTCAATAAATCTGTTCATTGTGATAAATCTGAACAATTTCTAAGAATAATATAAATTATTAAGCCTAAACCAATAGTAATTACCAACATAATTACTCTTCCTTTTTCATGTCTTCCTGTACTTCTATCCTTTCATCTGAAGAATGTGGTACAATGTTCTATTTTTAGCAGCCATTTTAAAGAATTCTAATGATAAATTCTTTCAAGTTTCATCTAAACATGTCTACATTTAACCTGCATTTTGAAAGATAACTTTATTGAATATAGCATTCTAGGTTGGCAAATATTGTTTTGTTGTTATATTCAAAGATGTAAGACAATATCTCTTCATCCTTCCATTGTTGTTGCTGAAAATATCATCAGCTTTATTGTTGCTCCTTTGGAAAAAAAATGATCTTTTAACTAGAGACATTTTTTTATGTAATTATTCATGCTTAGTGTAAATACTGATTTATGTATATAACAGGATGATAAATTTGATTATTTCAAGTTATTTACACTCACTTTTATAAAATCAAATGACCATGCTCTTCAGCCTTTTCAGGCTTTTCAGTGCCTCCAACTATGATCAGAATGATTTTTTCCACTGCACTGGTAGTATGCTTTACCATAGGACTTGCTTTGTTCTACTGGACGTGGGCAGACGCCAAGTCTGCCAGGGTTAGCCAAGGACAATGATACGTCTTTGAAAGACATCGCAAGAAAAAAATAAAACATATACCTACATGCTGTCCATATAAATACAAACATAGACATAAAGATATAGATATGGAAATATATATATATATACACACAAAAGAATCTAAATTATGTATGTAATTATATCATATATAATTTACATAATTAATTTTTTTTATTCTCAAGTTAGTTAATATACAGTGTAGTCTTGGCTTCAGGAGTAAAACCCCGTGATTCATCTCTTACATATGACACCCAGTGTTCATCTCAAAAAGTGCCCTCCTTAATGCCATCCACCGCCACCCCACCATCAGCCCTCAATTTGTTCTCTATTTAAGAGTCTCCTATAGTTTGCCTCCCTCTCTGTTTTTATCTTATTTTTCCTTCCATTCCCCTATGTTCATTTGTTAGGTTTCTCAAATTCCACATATGAGTGAAATCAAATGATATATGTCTTTCTCTGACTGACATTTCATTAGCATAATACCCTCCAGTTCCATCCACGTTGTTGCAAATGGCAAGAGTACAAAGAAAAATTGAGAATGATAAATGAACTCATGTTTACATCAGAATATAATACCAAATGGTATTGGTCATATTGTAGTTTCAAAATTTTTAGTGCTCTTCATTTAGATGAGATCATTTCTAACCTACATACATGGATTTCATTCAGGAATTCTCCATACCTTTTATAGACTTCCATGAGAGCAGTTATGCTTCCCAATGGACTGATACGATCATCACTCAGTGAGTGTCAAATACAAGTTTTGACAGTATTAACTCTAAATTTTGACTTATTTCTTCATGTTTCTCAATCCTCTCAGTCCTTCTCCCTCTTTTTCATTATGAGATCCCCATGGATGAATCTACCCAAATGACTCTGCTTTTTCAGTAAATCGTAGGATATATTAAATTCAATAGGATGTTACAGGCAAATACCAATTAATCAAATCTAGTTCAACAACAATAACAAGAAAATATTATGGAATATCAACCTCTGTGTCAGGGCTCCAAAAAAAAGCTCTTTCTTCTCTTAGCCAGGTGCAGATACCTAACTCTTATGGTAAGTCAACAGAAATTTAATTTTAGTCTTCTAATATTTAGGTGGATATGTCTTATCGAAATAATGGTTAACAATTTTGATATAACACTTGAACCATTTCTAGTATGTGAAAATTGATTTCTAAACTGTTAACCTGTTCAACATCATGCTTTTACTTTTATACATTCTAAAATTAAGTTTTTCTCCTAATATATCAGAGATAAAATATTGAATTCCCATATTGCTATTAATCTCTTTAGGAGTGCTCCTAGTGTAAAACCACTTAAAACCATAAATGGCATAGTGATTGAGAGGAAAGAGAAGTCATATGCAATATATTTGGTGATTCCCGAGTCAAACTTAAATGTTAAGTTAAATTAAGTTGACTATGATAAATTGGCAATATTAAAACAGGCGGACATGTTGTAGGATGCTGTAAAGTTAATGAATGATCTTAAGGCAATTAATTTGAGATAAAGTAACAGTGTGGTCCTTAAAAATGACATGTGATTATTTTACAAAAGGGAAGAGGATGTAGACATATAGAGAAGTAGAAGTATTATTACATCTTTCTTTAGTTATATAGAGTCTAATCGTTATGGAAGAAATTGTCCTTTTATGTGTTATATAATTCTCAGTTTTTCTGGAAATTTCTTTTTGTAACCTTTCATTTTGGTATGAATTCAAGTTTATAAGCAACATGAGAATATGGTAAGAATCTCCTGTATACCTTTTAACTATATTCACCAATAAATTCCATTTTCCCAGCTATTTGTCTTATTAGTCCTCTTATCTGTTCTCGGTCTCTATCTCTTTCATTATTATTATTATTTGTAGTTATTATTTATTATTATTATTTATAGTTATTATTTTAATTTCCCTAATGATTGTTAGTGTTTAGCATCTTTTCAAGTGCTAATTGCAATACAAATGTCTTCTTTGTAAAGGATTTTCTCAGATCTTTCACTCGTTCTTTATTGGGTTGCTTATCTTCTTATCATTTGGGTTTTCTTATGTCTATATAGTCTTTATGCAAGTTCCTTTATCTAATATGCAATTTGCCAATATTTTTTCCTAGTCTGTTTCTTGTCTTTTCATTCTTCAATTAGTGTCTTTGGAGTAGCATTTTCTTTTTTTAATTTCAATGGCATATTGTTTGGGGCATGGTATCTTAGAAATCTTTTCCTAATTCAAGGACATAAAGTTTTTCCTATGTTTTCTTCTAAATTTTACAAACAGTATTTGTAAGTGTTTTGGGTTTTTTTCATCATAAATTTGCTGCATATCATTAAGGGATAAAGACAAAATATCTTCAATATATAATTTGACTAACATGTACTAGTGACTGACATTTCAGAAAGTTGTGCACCACGAAGTTAATGAAGTTAGTATATGTAAAACTTCTAGAATGGAGTTTGTTTCATAATTGGCACAAAGTATCATGCTGTGCAATCAAACATGTTAATATGCTAAACTGTTTCAATAAAAACGTGATGCATGGTATGTATGTAATGAGACATATTAATGAGACTGTAAACATATACCAACATGTAATAATCACTATACAAGTTTGTTTCTGTGTTATTATCCTTTTTTCAAATTTGTAAATTTAGGTTCCTTTAATGGTATTGGCATTTATGAATCCTTAACAAATAGAATGCTTATAGCAGAAAAACAATTGGCTAATTTAGTAATACAGAAAAATGAATGGTAAAATCACTGGTACCATAGCAAAGTGGCAAATTACTGATTATAAATCATTTTAAAGAATTTATGTAAACAGAACTAATGTTCTCAGTGGTTATATATTTGTCTAATTAAAATATTTACATTTTCTATATTTCCTACCTGGATTTTATTTAAATTTTTTAAATGTTTATTTATTTTTGAGAGAGAAACAGAGGGCAAGCAGCGGAGGGGGAGAGAAAGGGAGAGGCACAGAATCCAAAGCAGGTTCCAGGCTCTGAGCTGTCAGCACAGAGCCGGACATGGGGCTCCAACCCATCCACCATGAGATCATGACCTGAGCCAAAGTAACTGACTTAGCCACCCAGGAGCCCCTGGATTTTATTTAATAGTTGATTACACTTTGGTATAAAAAATGTACTCTTAAGGATTAATAACTTGAGGTTCTGAAAAATGGAATATTTTAAAATTATGGGGCGCCTGGTTGGCGCAGTCGATTAAGCGTCTGGCTTCAGCCAGGTCACGATCTCGCGGTCTGGGAGTTCGAGCCCCGCGTCAGGCTCTGGGCTGATGGCTCAGAGCCTGGAGCCTGCTTCCGATTCTGTGTCTCCCTCTCTCTCTGCCCCTCCCCCGTTCATGCTCTGTCTCTCTCTGTCCCAAAAATAAACGTTGAAAAGAAAAAATTTTTTTTAAATTAAAGTGGTGCTAACACTGCCTTAAGCTAGAAAAAGATTGATTTATAACACATTTCAAGTGTCAATATTTTATCATATATTCACTCCATTCATATAAGAATGAACAATATTAAAAATAAGAAATGTACTTAGCAGTTAATATCTTTGATGTGATTTTCAAAAGTAACTATTTTAATTAGGTCTTTTAAATTATATGGAAGTCTAGTGTAGCATTCTCTATTAAAGTTAAATGGCCAAGTGAAAATTTTATTTACTCAGAGCAACACTTTCAATGGGAGTATATCTATGTGTGTGTTTTTATATTTTTAATATAGATTTTGAAGTATTCTCTGTTAAGTATGAATGCAAAATCTACCACCACTGACAGAAATGCGGAATAAATATTTGTTCATTATATATTTGGTTTCCATTATTGTCCACTATATTTCTCAATTTTATTCTGTTTAAATTATTTACTCATTATACAAGAATTCTCATGATGAATCACAAATGCCCAAATATAAGAATCACATATTCAGTACTTATGAGAAAATGATGCATAATTATTATGACTTTTTGATGTATACTCATGCACACACAAAACCCTAATGACTAATAGACACCTCTACATGAAAATATGTGAAAACTTGTATTTTAGGCCAAGGATTTTTAAACATGTCTTTTTTAACAAAAATAAATGTGATATCTTATTTTGGATCTTTGAAAAACCTCTGTCAGAACTTCAGAAAAATGTGAACAGAGTCTATATGTGAAATTATAGGACTGTATTAATATCAATTTTGGATTTTGATAATTGTTCTATGGTTTAATAATATCTTCTTGTTTTTAAAGTATATTCATTGCAGTACTTACATAATAGTTTACATATAAAAACACATGTATACAGTCAATATTAATGCTAAAGAAAGAGGAAAGGGGAAAAAGGAGATAAATTATAATTAAGTAAATATACATCATTTGGGGAATCTGTGTCTAATACTTATTCAGAAATTATTTTTGTAACTATTAAAATACAAATTTTTCACAAAATATTTTATAATTGAGACTAATTCAGTGCTATAATTTTAAAAGAATATAAATATATCATGTTTTTATAAATTAAATAGTAATGAACATACAAATGAACATACAAATCTTCCTCATAAGGTTCCATAGCAATGCAAGAAACCAAATCAATATCCTGGCAAATGAAAAGTGGCACGTATATCCTATATTCAATGAAAATTTTAAGCAATTAAGTTGCCTTTTATAACCTTCATATGCTCAATCCCCTAACTAACCTTTTCTCTATCTCTAGTGTTAGCTGATTTTAGATTAATGTATCATTTGATGTGCTTACCCTATACCAAATGTTCTGTGACAAATTATTTACAAATGTCAATGTTCCAATTTAAATCAGGGATGTTTTAATTTAAGTCAGATTTACTTTTCATTCAGTTTCCCTTGTGTTTTTATATTCTTACTGCAAGGATCAGATTAAAAGTTTTAAATTAAAAAAAAAAAACAAAAAGCAAACTATGAGATATTGATTAAACTAATGAAATGGTCTGTTGAAAGCACATCATCCATAATTAGCTACATTACTTTAATTTAATTCACTTAGTATTTTCCTATTTATGTTTTTCTATGCTTGTTCAAATAGGACACTTAGGTAAAAACAGTAAAAAGCCTTAGATAGCTATGTAAAAAAGAAACTTGGAATACAGAATTAACTGAGACTTGATTCTTGATTTGTATCCCAATCCATGATAATATTTACTATAGGTGCAAGAGATGATTTTACTGTTAAAAAAGGGAGAGTAATTCTATATTTTCTACTGATTTTGTAAGAGATTAGTCTGTTTGCCACATTTCCTTTGGTAGATTCACCTACCCTCAAAACCCCTAACATCAGACCAACAAGTATTCTTGGGAGAAATTAATCAATAATATCATCACACTTAGGAAAGACTTCTTCTCAAATGTAATTAAAATTGTGATATTTGGGGGTAATTTATCTACTATTTCTGTGTAACAACAGGACACCTGCCTTGCTTCTGCCTACTGTATCCTTTCCAGAGATAAATCTAAATACATTTAATGTATATTTGAGTTAATCTCATTTGACCTCTTTGTTATTTATTTATCTTTACTGTGCACTTTTGTTGAATTTTATCCAGTCTCATCATTTCCTTGGTATTTATGTTTTACTTTACAATTATTTCAGTGCTTAATCTAAAAATCACTAGTTGCATTTTGATGAAAGGCAAATATACATTTCCTAGGAAATGCAAAGACCTTGGAAAAATTCAACTGCATATAGTTCCCTTTTGAATTATATGTTTATTATGTATATTGGGGCGCCTCTATGGTTCAGTTCATTAAGCATCTGACTTTGGTTTATGTCATGATCTTGCAGTTCCTGGGTTCCAGCCCCACATCAGGCCCTGTACTTTCAGCTCAGAGCCTGGAGCCTGCTTCAGATTCTGTGTCTCCCTCTCTCTCTGCCCCTCCTCTGCTCATGCTCGCTCGCTCTCTCTCTCTCTCTCTCTCTCTCTCTCTCTCTCTCTCCCCCTCTCCCTCTCTCCCTCTCTCTTTCTCTCTCTCTGTCTCTCTCTCTCAAAAACAAATAAACATTAGGGGCATCTGGGTGGCTCAGTCAGTTAAGCATCTGACTTTGGCTCAGGTCATGATCTCATGGTTCATGAGTTCAAGCCCTGCATCAGGCTCTGTGCTGACAGCCCAGAACCTGAAGCCTGCCTGATTCTGTCTCCCTTTCTGTCTGCTCCTCTCCCGCTCAGGCTCTGTCTCTCTGTCTCTCAAAAATAAACAAATATTTAAAAAATTAAAAATAATAATATTAAAAAGATTTATGTTTATTATGTATATTTTAATTATTTCTGTATGTTAAATTCACCAGACATTGTTACCCCAATATAGTCAATATTCATCTACATTCACTCAAATATGTAGCTCACTTTGCTCCTAAAGAATTATCTGTATCTGCTTTCTATTTACTTTCCTCCTATACTATCACACTTTACTCCAAACTATCTTACCCTTATTATCAAAAAAAAATGATCAAGGACTCATTAAATAGACCTCTCATATCCAAATTACAACTATTTACTAGCCACCTGAGTTTTTAGCCATCTCATACTTAGAGTTTCTATGCCATAATTGTCTCATCTATGTAGTGAGTATTGAAAAAAAAGTATGTACCTTATTTCTCATTCCAATAAATAAGTTAATATATTTAATGTGCTTAGAACAACACCTGCACATATTAGGTATTATACTTGTGTTATTTTTATCACCACCAATGAAACAGTTCCTTCTAAGGACAATACTAAACAAGATATCTATTTACCAATTTTTATCTTTTGATCAGCATTTTACACTATGGTTGCAGCATCACTTTGGATACACATTTTTAAGCTTTTCTGGCCCATTTTCTCTTCCTCTTAGATTGTTACTTCCATGTTTCTTTTACAGAATTAATGTCTTCTTCCCCAACACTGATTGGATTCCTAAGGATTCTGTCTTCGTCTTTCTTCTCAATATATTGTGAGAAATATATTTGCCTAAGCAATCATATTTATGCCCACATGTTTAATTGCTGGGTATACACAAGCATTTCACTAATTTATAAATATTTCCCAGTTATATTACTTCTATATCAGACATATATATCCAAATGCCTACCTGGCTTCTCTCCTTTGAAATCTCAAAAACATATCAAACATCAAATGTACTCTTTCCACAAAAATAGACTTAAATTTTCCTTCCAGTATCTTCGCAACAACATAATCAACAATCCAGTTATGTGATGGTAACAATTTGATGACATCTTTAACTTACCCTCACTCTCCATACCTAATTGGTCACCAGATGCTCTCAATAGAAACTTCTGATTATACCTAAACCAATTCAGGTTTCTCTGGATCCCTGAATATTTTCTTATCCCAATATAAATCTATATTCTTCATACCAATTTACAGTGATAGCCTCTATATATAATTTATTGTCATTCTGTCCCATCAATCAGAGGCAAAAGTCATTAATTTAAATATCCAAATAACTACTATAACTAATATTTTAAACTATTTTCTACTGCCCTGTTAACAAAGAATAATTTTTAAAAAACTTAATATGCCTTTATATTTTGGTACCTATCTCTGCCTGTCTGTACCTTGCAACAAACACACATCTCATCATCGCAACTATATTACCCATATAATTCCTATAGGGCACCATGTTCTTTCCTATCATAGAGTCCTTGCACATGTTCTGTTCTGTGTGGAAATCTCTTCTTTTGCCAAATTTGAGGCTACTAATACATAAGATTTAAGTTGTTTCACTTCATTAGAAAAGACTTTCCATACATACTTGACTAGACCAAATTCTCCAACTGTAAAATCTCCTGTTACCACATATCTTTCTTCTTGTAACACCAGTCACAATTTGTACATGGCTGATTATTTTCATATTTTTCTGTGTATTTCATGGACATCTGTTTTTCCCATCTTTGGGTCTTTACATCCTAGTATTTAAAAGGTTTATGAGGTTTATTGGATTCTGATTATGTATTTTTAGATCAATTAAGAGGTCTTGATTGAGATTCATCAAGTTATAAGTGAGAGAGAAGACAGGGGTTGAATGTATCACCACAGAGCAGAAAGCAAAGAGTATACTGACAGTCAATAAACTATTGGAAGAAGATGGGTCCACAAAGGATATTTGATAAGCCATGATTGAGAAAAAAAATGTAAAAAGATGGAGTGGTTACATCAATAAAGTAGAAGATATTAAAGAATCAGTGAGTACAATATCCAGTGATCCTGAGAAATCAATAGACATGCAGAACATTTTCAGTGGAATTAACAATGCAAAAATAATTGGCTATCTTTTTAAAAAATAATTGTCCATTTTAACTACAGCATCGTGCAATGCTATTTCACAAATAACACTGAGTTTGATTACTAAGTAGGAAATTATAAGGGAAATATAGACTCCTATTTAAGAATATTATCAGTGAAGAAAGACCATATAAGAGATGAATGAAGAGGAAAATTTTACCATTGTTATTTGAGATGTTCTATTTTTATATTAAATCAAAGAAATATAAAGATGAGGCTGAAGTTAATGGAAGAGGAGTGATTCCGAAAGCCTAGAACATGAGGAAAGAAGAGAAATCACAAGCTAGACACAATTAAGGTACATATGTGTGAATACAAAAACAAAAATAAAACAAAACAAAAACAAAACAAACAAAAATTATAGGATGGTGGAATTGGGTAGTTGAAAATTAAAATGGAATTGTATGTCAAGAAAAGGAACTAATGCAAGTTTTGCTTATCGTTATTGATCTTCTGTAAATTATCAAATTTCCCTACTGAAAATTAAAACAGAACAAGCTGAGAATATGCTCATGATGTTAGGATTGTAAAATTAATTTAAAAAATTGGATTAGCAGATGAGGATCTTTGGAAGAAGTTAAAGGGAGGCAAGGTCATCACTGACTACTGAGGAGCACTCAAAAGAAGTAAGAATATATCAATTCATAATGTCACATCTATATATGCATATCATCTGTATCTTTATACATATACATTTTCCATTTGGTTGTCTATTTGTGAATTTATTTAGTTATACATTTACTTACTACTGATTTATGCTTATTTGTAGTTATACTAAGGATAGTGTTTATAAGAACTGAAGGCCATATTTTACTTGATCCAAAGCTGAAGTGTCTTATGGTGGAGAAAATAAGTCTATAATAGTAAGAAGAAAGAGGATAATGGAAGGTGAGTGCAATAAAAGGTAATGAAAGTGGCGGAATCGTCAATTTGTTGTGTGTGTAGGCCATGGCTTCCCCTCCTCCTTGACAGCTTAGATTCTTCTTTTTCTCCAGGGTGCTCTTTTATTCACCTCTGTCACATTTCTCTGTCTTCATTATACCACTCCCACTGAAAGCCTAAGAGGACAAGAAAAAGAGGGAAAAAACAGAAAGAAAAGAGAGAAGAAAGAAAAAGAGGAAGGATTAAGAGACGAATAACCTATTTTGAGGAAATATACAAATATTCAAGATCAGAAGTTCTTATATATTGAAGGTTTAACATGTTAAGTAGTTAAAAGTGAAGTCCTGAATTCAAGTGCAACTGTGATGATATAACCCCGTACTGAGAAAATACAGGAATAATAAGGATTAAAACACTGAATGAATGTAGTTAGAAAACTAGTCAAAGTGTTATAGTAAAGTAATAGAAGTGATATTTTGCAGTCATCTAAAATCATAAAATGTGTTAAGTACTGTAGCACATTCTGGAGCTACATCTCTGAAAAATATACAATTTTCTTACTTTTTTACATTTCCTATTTCTTTAAAATGGTATATAATCTGCAAGAGAAATTATTCAAGAATATTCATACTGAAATATTTGGAAGCATTTTGATGATTTGGGAAAATAAAAGAGATTATTGAGAATGATAGTCTCTGAAAACTATTGCCTAATACAGATTTTCATGGGTAGACAGGAAGTAAAAAAGGAAAGATAAATTAAGAAAATAAGGGAAGGAGAAAGAGAAAGAAAAAATGTAAATCTAAGAAAAATAACAAATGATCACAGTTGAAATATGCAAAAAGTTTTATATTCAGTTACTTAGAAATGAGACACACTGATGTATATATTGTATATGCCACCTGTTAATAAATATTTAATGTCCAATGTGAGCTAGCTGGGGATTGCTAGTGGAGGTGTCTACCTAAAGCGAAGGGTAATAATGAATGCAAGGTAGATAGTCTTTGGAAGGAAGAGATTAAGAGCACAACACACATTTCTCCTGTCATTTGCAACTCCATGTTTAACTCTTCATATCATTTTAAATGTCCATTCAAATGTATTCACTTGACCAGCTGTTTTAAGTTTAAAACTGGGATTCTGTTAATTCCACCTGTGGAATCCTCCACATCCACTGTTAACACTTAGCTACTCTTCTGCAGCAGTTAACTCTCTGATTATGAACATGACTACTGAAGAGACATAATATTCAAAAGCCTGTCTTTTATCATGGTGATAAAGGATTGTGCAATATTATTTTCTTGAAAAAAATCGTTGATTAAACTAACCTTTATTTTAAAATCTCAATGGTCTGGTTGTTTGGTATCTTGTTTTGTTTTGTTTTCATAGGTTTGCTTTTTTTTTTGCTGTTATTTAGGGGAGTGGAGTTTCGTTAGTTGGCGAGTTTTCCTTACAGAGACAAAAAAAAAAAAAGCATGAGCTTAAAAAAATCACTTAAAATCTTGGCATTTTAAATTCTAAAAATGAGTGTGTAGTGGAGAAATGTTCTCTAAAATGTTCAACAGGAAAGCTTCAGAAGTAAATATTGTTCATTTCATTAAATTAATTTTGTCACAATTTAATCGTATATTTTATTACTATAGAGCATTTATAAGTCTTCCAAATATACCTTTAATTGTGTCATATTTCCATATATAGAAAACACCAAATGTCACAGCTATGTGGGGAAACCTTTGTCATATCAGGTAACTTGACTTTAATAAAACTCAAGAAATATAAGAGTAAGAAAAGAACTATGAAATATAAAATACAATAACTAATCATTGCCCATAGATGACAAAGACAGACACACAGATCATGTTAAAACTAAAATAAAAAGCTCTTGCTGCTCACGAACTTGAGGGCAACAGTTTACCACAGGCAGCATATGTATATTTGTTAAGTCATATATCAGCAAAGCTCGGTAAGCAGTATGTGATATGTGCAGTTTTCTATGTAGATGCAAAGGATGTGATGTACATCACCATTTAATTGTGATGGTTTATAAAGCAGTTGAGCTACCAAGTTATGCCACTCCTACTTAAAATAATATAAAATAATTGGCTTAGTTTAGTGGCATTTCAAAGTATTATACTGTGTTCACATTATGGTGTCTTAATGAATAGAATACTGATAATCAGGAAAATGATATGCCCCTTTACTCAAATTGATAGGCAATAATTCATGACGAATCACGAAAAATGAAGTTGCAAGTCATATTTTATAGTAATTAAAATAATCTATATTGACATGAGAGGAAACTGCCATACTAGTCATATGCTTAATACTTACAAGTACAATTTTTTTTCTGTAAGCCTTTAATAAAAAATAAGGAACAAATATATATGGAATATTTTCTGAGATAAAGAAATCAACGGATATAAAACAGGCATGCCCTCAAAAACATTTCTCTCTAATTATGTAGTCAAGATATACACTAATGTTATCTTTAAGAAATATAGGATTCTTGGGAAAGGTGGAAGAAATATCACAGGACAATGTGGATAGAGTTTATCATTAATAATTTGTAATGATCTTTTTTTATGTAACCTTTAAATGACATGAGATATAAACACTGGTAGAGATGTATTGGGAAGGTTTAACAGAACAAGTGGGATTTGTTTGCAAGCTCTTAAAACAGGAAATGCTTTGTGAGTTGGAAGAAGTGTTTAAATATGTGAGAAATACTGAGGAAAAAGCTCAAAGGTACAAAAGTTCACATTGTAGTCCAAGTTGTTAAATAAATCAACTGCTTCGTGTTTAAAGAAGCAGTGTGTAATGGAACCGGATATTCAGTTTATGGCTTTCCTTTGTGAAGCCCCAGGAAATGTAGTCTAGGAAATGTTAATCATTTTCTAGACTTCACATACATCTTCACATACATCTAGACATCACATACGTCAAATATAAATATATATATTTGATCCTACAGTGTCACAAAATTCAGCTATGGCAGCACTGCATTCCTTTTCCTGAAGTATCCTGTTCAATATAATATGCTGTAAAAGATAATAAAACCCAACTATACATTAATTTATTCATTAATTTGATATTTACGAGCTGTCATTTTGATAGATACTGTAAGTATACAAATATTGTGACTCAATAAATTAGAAGCATTTTCGTGTTAGAGTGGGAACGCAAGGGAACAGTATAACAACTCTGAATCAATAAAGGTCTCAGAGATGTGCTCCCCCATGATCAGTCTTGAAAGCATATATTACCACACAAGGGATATTGACAAGAATACATTCACAGCATTGGTCAGTGACTGAAAATAGAAAGAAGATTACAGGATGTCCTCAAAGTTAACTGTACTACTTTGAGATTCAGAGAAATTCGGTGTCATTGAGTAAAGGGAGTTTTAAGGTAAGAGAATTAGTTCTAAAAATAATTACCTTTCACTTATGTCTTCTTGTAATGATAATGAAACAAAGAGATATGAAATTCTTTATTCAGACCTGAAAAAATGAATGATATATATGTATGTTGTCAAATAATGTTGTCTGTACTTTACATTGAAAATATGTTTAGATTAGCATAAATATATGCAAATATAACAGCCATCTACTTAATAGCTTAGTTAGCTTATATGTTGAGGTTTGGGCAAATAAAAAGATCTAACCTTGAAAAATAATTTTAGAACTAATTTGGATATAGACAAAAATCAGTAAGAGGCAGGTCAAAATGTGGACTTTATTTTCTGATAAACCTGATTACAAAAATTGTCTTCATCCTTTCATATATTTAGTTACCTTATTTTTAAAGCAGACATAGATTTACCCACTCTGAAACATACAAAACTACAACACTGCTGATAGATTCTACAGGAGCAAGCAAGCCCCTTCAAATATGGCCACAAACCCACCAAAGGCAAACAACCTAAAAGAAGACTGAAGAAGTATTGTGATATAGCTACCTAATTCCTTACCCCAAATCCACTCGTATAATTCATTCCTGTGCCACTAGGGAGAAAGGTGTGAGAGGGTAGGACATGAGGTCAGTGGGGTAAATCTAGTGGACGTTCCTCCAGATGAGAATATAAGTATGGAACTATCGTCTTCTTTCACATTATAAAAGTAAAATTTAAAAAGAACAGTAATGGGCACCTGGATGGATCAGTCAGTTAAGCATCCGACTCTTGATTTTGGCTCAGGACATAATCTCAGTCATGAGATCGAGCCCCACATCCAGCTTTGCCTCTGAACTGAGTGTGTAGCCTGCTTAAGAGTCTCTGCCTGCCCCTCCCCCGCTTGTACACACACACTCTCTCAAAAAAAAAATTAAAAAATTAAATAAAAGAACAGTAAAAATAAAAGCAGAATGTAAGACAATTAATTATTTGCAACTGGGCCTTTGTGCATGCTATTGCTTCTCTCTGAGATTCTATGACCTTGTCTCTTTCCAGTTGACAGACAAACATCATTTACTAAGGGAAGATTTCCTAGACAACCGCCACCCTCATCCTGCATACATACGCACTTAGAACTTAGTTTGGGTATCACTTTCTCCCTTTTGTACATCATAAACATTTGATTGAATAAATGTCCCCGCTGGCATTTACATGTACAATAGTGTTTTATTTTTATGTTTAGTTATTTATTTTTCGAGGGGGAGGGCAAGTCAGGGAAGGGCAAAGAGACTGGGAGAGAAAAATCCCAAGTAGGCTGTGTGCTGGCAGAGCTGCCACGAACCGCGAGATCATGACCTGAGCTGAAGCCAAGAGTCTGACGCTTAACGAAGTCTTGAGCCACCAAGGTGCCCCTACTACGCACATAGTGTGTTGTTTTTTTTTTTTAATTTTTTTTTCAACGTTTATTTATTTTTGGGACAGAGAGAGACAGAGCATGAACGGGGGAGGGGCAGAGAGAGAGGGAGACACATAATCGGAAACAGGCTCCAGGCTCCGAGCCATCAGCCCAGAGCCTGACGCGGGGCTCGAACTCACGGACCGTGAGATCGTGACCTGGCTGAAGTCGGACGCTCAACCGACTGCGCCACCCAGGCGCCCCAGTGTGTTTTTTTTTTAATCAGTGCAATTCTAAGCTGCAGGAAAGAAGAAACTGAGACTTTTGCTCCAAACCCATTCAATTACCAACACTAATAGATTGCCTGACAAAGAGAAATTCTAAAGTAAAAAAATTGTAAAGACATGTTAATGAAACATTCAATAATACAATTTTAAAATTCATTTCCACAAGTTAGGACAACATAAATAATTGCAAACTATATTTTTATGTCAAAATTGGCCTTTGAAGTATTACCAACCATTCACAATGACAGAAAAAATAAACAGCCTTATGATGAAGAAACATGGATGAACCTAAGGCATAATGATGAGTGAAAGAAGTCGGATGCAAAAGGATACCTACTATTTCTGTTTATATGAAGTTCAAGTGGAATGCAAAATTAATCTATGGTGATTTTGGACAAAATACAGATTACAGTGGAAGTAACTGCTGAGAGGAGGCTTGAGGAAATCTGTGATGCTGAAAAGTTATTTACCTTAGGTTATACATATGTAAAACTTCAACAAGCTGTACATCTAAAATTTGGATACATGTTGCCTATAAGTTATAACACAATTTTTAAGTTAACTTTAAAGAATGAAAGATTACCTTGGATAAACTTGGATATTTTCAATTCCATATGAATTTAAAATCAACTTTTCAGTTTACACAAAACCATCAATTTATAACAGTACTATATTGAATCAAGGAATGATATTTAGGCAGAATTGACATATTTTACAATATTGCACAGAATCAACATTTAAAAATGTATAATAATTAGTCTTCTAAGCAATGCACTTGATGCCTTCCTTTAAATTTTCTTCAATTTGACTAATAAGTCTATAATTTTCTGTCTCGAAATCTTGCATATATTATGTTACTTATATACTTTTTTGTTTTCAAAGCTATTGTGACACTTTTCCTAAAACTATGTTGTAATTGCTTATAGTTATTGGGTATCAGTAAATTTATTTTCATATTGAACCTGTGCATTATAAATGTACACTAATGTACTAAATGTACAATGTTACACTATTGGATTATCTAGATAGAAAATTACACCATTTATAAACAAAAATAGTTTATTTCTTAAACTTTTAATTTCCTTTTATCTTATTTTATTGTCAATGTACTTCAACCCAGTGTTATACTGATGCAGTGATAATGGAAATGCTTTTATTTCCCATTTCAGTGGAAAATACTGAAATTATATATGCTGGAGGGGCGCATGGGTGGCTCAGCCAGTTTAGGGTCCAACTTCTCATTTCCATTCAGGTCATGATCCCAGGGTAGTGGGACCCAGTCCCACGTTGGGCTCCACACTGTGTGTAGAGCCTGCTTAAGGTTCTCTCTCTCCCTCTGCCCCTCTCCGCTGCTTGCATTCACTCTCTCTCTCTCTCAAATAAAAAATAGAAATAAATAAAAATAAAAATCATATATACATATATGTATATATGCATATACATATTAGACTGTTATTAGCTGAAAATAAACTTAGAATTGTTAAGTCTTCTACATAGAGTGATTCTTTTATCATTATGAAACATCCCTTTTTATCTGTCATAATGTTTCTTGCTTTAAAATCTACTGTTCCCTTGTGGGAAAAAAGTTATAGCAGATCTCTTTAGCTAGTGTATATATGCTATATACTTTGTCCTTTTACTTACTTTGTAATGATACTTTATGTCATTATTTTTAATTTGTACCTTCTTTTAAGGTAATATGCATTTTTTTTTTACTGACTCTTGTCAGTCTCAACCATTGATTTCTTAATGGAAATATTTGTTTTTTTGTTTCTTACAATACAATGTAATTGTTGATGCATTTGGATTTATAAGTCATTTTGCCATCTACGTTCTAGTTGTTTTATTTATTCATTTGCCTCTCCTTTTTGGTCAGCTATTAAATTAATGTTTGTAATATTATATATATAATAAATATATTATATATATATATATATATATATATATATCAACTAGCTAATCCTATACTATTTTATTATTATTTTAATGATTACCCTAGAGATTTCTACATACATCCTTGTCATATTGTAACTAAAATTATTATTTTACCACCTACTGGTCAATGTGAGAAATTGAAAGGTTACCTCTTATTTATTTCTCTCTCTTTTCTGATAATGGTGCTTTGTCTTATTCCTATGTATATTTAAATTTCTCAAGATAGTATGGCTATCAGTGTAGACTCTCTATATTAATTTAATACATATATTTAACCTTTGTATCTCTATTCATTCTTCTTGCATCAATATGGAATAATTTTCCTCTGACCTAAAAAATTGTTTTTTATGTTTTCCATTGTAATGTTACACTAGTGACACATGTCCTTAGTTGGTTTTTCTAAAATTGTATTTATTTTCTCTCTTATTTAAAGAAAAATTTTGCTGGGTTTAGAGTCCCATGTTGGCATTATTCTTTTTCTCAGCATATTGATGACATAATTTGATAGCTTTCTATTATTTATGCCTTATTTTATTTTTACTGGTAAGTCAACTACCATTCTTACATTGTTCTTTGCTTTCTAGCTACTTTTAAATTTTTGTTTATTTTATATCATCAGTTTTCATATAATACGCCAGATGTATTTCTTTTTAAATTTTCAGCACTTTGTAAAACTTCCAAAAGCTGAATATAAAGCCTTTTTTCAATTTTGGAAATTTTTCAATTTTTTTCAATTTTTCAAATTTTGGAAAATTTTCACAATTATTCCTTTAAATATTTTTCGTATCTATTATCCTGTATCCTTTGCAGACTCTTTATGAACCCTTCTATTGCTGTTTAAATTCTTATAATAATCATTTATTTTAAAGCATAAATCTTATTCATCAATCACTTCTGTATTTCATTCTACTGACTTATTTGAATTGTTACTGTTTTATCTTTCTGAAAATCTCATTATTTCTTATTGAATGCTGGGTTATTTTTGTTTCCAAAGAAAAAACTCAGGAACAATTTATGGTTCTGCTGAGGTTATCTTCCAGAAAGAAGTTAATATTGCCTTTGGAAGCAAGTTTAATTATGGTTGATCATCTTAAACTAGTTAGTTTAAACCATCTTAAACCAGCTCTCATTAGGGCTTAGTTTTGCTGTAGATAAGGTCATGTCTATTTCTCATTCATGCTTACTGCTATGTAAGTTTTAGAAGGGCCCCAAAGAAGAGACATGGTATGTTTAACCAGGCCCCTCTTAATTGACAGTTCTAAACTCCAATTTCACTGCTGCCCTACATAACTCAGGATAGTTCAACTTAACTTACAAGGTTCTCATTAACGTCTTTCTTCTCATACTCCTACAATTCAGCTGTAGTTTTTTGGGTTAGCCATTTACTCAAGAGGAAAATTAATGCCAAAAATGTGTTTAATCTCTCTGAGTTTCTAACTCTCTGGGATCTTGATCAATAGTCCAAGGCTTTGGTAACCTTGAAGAACATTTGTTTCATACAATCTAGTCTACCATAGCTGAAAGTGGAATTCTTTATAATGATAAAAGAAAAAAAAATACTCTTTCTGAAATTGTCTGAATATAGCAGAGCTGAATAGTTAAATATATAACATATTAAATATCACAAGCTAATCCATTTTCTTACTTGCAGATCAAAAAAAAGGTCTAACAGTAGATCCATATGTATGATGTAGGAAAAATACAACATAGTAACAATAACAATAAAACATGCAACATAATATAGTCATGCCTCTGGATCTTTAAACTTTATTATTGCCTAGATCTGGACGTGTGTCCCTTTCAACACTTGGTATCATGGGCTGCATATTTCTGAGATTATCATCTATAAATATCATCATGTTTTGTGTTTCCTGTAGTATCACCTTTTAGAAAGTTAACTCTTTTATGTATGTTCCCAAAGTACTTCTTTATTTGTTTTCTTGCTGTTGACATTTCAAGTGTTTATTTAAATTCTAGTTAACGTATAGGGTAATATTTGTTTCAGGTATAGAATTTAGTGATTCATTATTTACATCCCAACAAGTGCCTTCCTTAATGCCCATCACCCATTTAGCCCATCCTTGCCCACTTCCCCTCCAACAATCCTTAGTTTGTTCTCTATGGTTAAGAGTCTCTTATGGCTTGCCTCCCTATCTCTTTTTCTTTTTTTTCCCTTCCTCTATCTTCATTTGTTTTGTTTCTTAGATACCACATATGAGTGAAATCATATGGCATTTGTCCTTCTCTGACTGACTTATTTCACTTAGCATAATACACTCTAGCTACATCCACTTGCAAATGGCAATATTTCATTCTTTTTGATGACAGAGTAATATTCCATCACACACACACACCTCATCTTCTTTATCCATTCATTGGTCGATGGAAATTTGGCCTCTACCAATAATATGGCTATTGTTGATAGTGATGCTATAAACGTTGGCATACATGCATCCCTTCAAACCACTATTTCTGTGTCCTTTGGGTAAATATCTAGTAATGCAATTGTTTGGTCATAGGATAATTCTATTTTTTAACTTTCTGAGGAACCACCATACTGTTTTACAAAGTACTTGTTAACACATGCATCCACTAATGCATTCATCCCATTGATCAGAATTTTTTCACTGCCATCCTTATGTTTTTTGTTTGTTTTGTTTTGTTTTCCTGCTAGATGATGAATTCCTCTAAAATAGGAATTATCCATCAGAATAGCAGAGACATCTATCACAGTGAAAAATCAGGCACTCAGTATAATTACTGATTCTTAAAACAGGATCCACAAGACACCAGTAAAAAAAAAAAAAAAAAAAAAAAAAAAGCTCATAAGTAAAATATCAGACCAGGATTTAAAAAAACAATGATTAATATGCTAAGAACTCTAATGTAAAAAGTACACAATTTGGAAAAACAGATACTTATGTATGGAGAGAGACGAAAATTCTAATAAAAGAATCCAAAAGAAATGCTAGAAATTGAAAACAATATAACAGAAAGAAAGAATGCTTGTTGCAAAAAAAAAAAAAAAAGGATCTTCAATAAAAACATTTATCTTGAATGGGGAAAAAAAAATTCCATAGAGAGTGAGCCCATGATCTTGGATGAAAAACAAACAAAAAATTACACTTTATTTTCACTAATGTCTAAGTGAAATTTAGTATTTTATTTAGCTATACATATAGGTAAGAAATGATATTAGTATTAGCAGTATCTGTGATTCTGTTACCACTAAACACCCAAGATAGTTTCATAGCAAATTATGGGGTTTATTTCAAGAAATTTTGAAATATGATTTAATGTCCCTGCTTTGCAATGATGGTAATTATTAATAAGTCACGAGATCATTTTATTTACTATTTTAATGGAGAATGATAGACAGACAGACCAAGTGATCAATAGGTCAGTAGATAGAGAGATAGATGACTATTTCAATACAATGTTTGTAATTACATCTACTTTAGATATTTAAAAATATTATTCTGAGAAGATGGTCCATAGACTTCCCAAGAATAAAGAGTTCATGACAAAGATGTGTAAGTACCCCTGGAAAACATGTTTTTTGAAGAAAGAATATCAAAAATGCTCTATCGGTGTTAGACAATTTGTTTTCATTTATATTAAAAATTAAATATTTTTCACAGGATATAAATTCTGTTTTAGTATAGCTTGCTTATTTAAAAAAATAAAAATTAACTTTAGCATTCCACTACTTATTTGGCGCTTTGAAAACAAAATTTAGGCCATGGTATTCACTTTCTCATGGATGATATGATTACACATTCAAAATGACAACTTTAAGCAGAGAAAGTCCCAGAAAATTCCATGTGTTAATTTATTTATTTTTTGGCTTGCCTAATTTCCAAGACAGATTAACCCAATAGTGAAAGCTCTTATCTCTTAAACTATTCTATTTTTAAAAATGAAAAAGAAAAGTGGAAGTCATATACTGGGCAGTTCTGTCTCTCTCCCTCTCCACCTTCTCCCCCACCCAATAAAAAAATACAAAAATGTTGGTTAAACATTCCTCAGATCTTATGGCCTTAATTCAAGAAGGTATTTAACTGCACTAACACTAAATAAGAAATTTTATCCAATTAAACTGTGAACTGAAAAAAAAATAATAATAAAATAATGATGAATATTTTCTTAAAACATTTGTTTTCCAATTGGATCATAACCATGCAAATCCAAAAACCTACATAAAAATAGAAATATTTACCTGTAAAGTTAAAATTTTTCTTATTCGTTATTCATTTGATAAAAACATAAATACAACCTAGTTCAACCCAGTAATTATAAAAATTTCAAGATTCACATCAAATGTGAATAAAATGGTGACTTAAAAATGATACCAAGTTACACATATTTTAATCAGACCACAATTCAGTGTATTCAAATTAAATCACACAGAACGTGTAATCTAAAAATGGCCAAGAAAAAAATAAAACTTACTTCAGAAAACAATTTTCTTTCAACTTTAGACTATCAAAATAAAAAAAAGGAAAAGAAGAAAGAAAAGATAGAAAGAGGAGGAAGGAAGGGAGACAAAAGCAAAAGCAAAAATCAAGTGCTGAATGAAAAAAATATATTAGTATTTTCTTAACTATTTACAGGAATTGCAACTTTACTATCTTGAAATTAACTGGTCAAGGCCTGTATTTGTCAAGTCCTTTACAGTAAGACATACTTTACTGCAGAACAGAGCATTTTTCTAGAATCAATTTTCATTTATTAGTGGGTTAATAAGGAGCTTATTGTTAGTATTTTCTCTTCCATAGAGGTATTCTTAAGAACTAAGACATTATGAAGAACTAAGACATAATGATCCTAACACTTGCTTTAAATGATGATGAAGCTAACTTTATTAAGACCAAAAAAAAAAAAAAAAGGAATCAGATTCACGTGTAGAAAATATTTCTCAAAGATATTAGAAGTCCAATGCATACTATGCATATATGTGAAGCCAAAGGCTGAATTGTTGCATGTGAAGTTCCTTTTTTCTATTATAATATCTTATCTACAAATTGGATATGGTCATGTGTCACATAAATTCTGAATAAGAAGCTAGAATGTCAATTTTATCAAAGTTCCATCTGATTACAATGCAGAATAGCTTTAAGCAGAGGCCTTTGGGGGCCCTGCTTCCACTAATAGAGATATGGATAAATTATAAGCTTGCTTGCTGCAGAACCCATAACTTATACAGTAGTCTCTTTTGTAACAGAAGCACTAGAATAGAAATGAGATTTCACAACAATTTTTTTAGTATATCAAGGTTATTACATTGTGTGATTAAACTCATGTAAAATTAGCAATCAAATACATTTGTTAATTAATTGTCAACGTTAAAAGATCCCCAACCCTCTCACAGACAAGACTGCCCATGCAACATAATAACTAATCACAAACGCCCAAATACATTGTTACTGTTTTACCCCAGAAGTGGAAGTCTTTAGGGGCTGAACTAGGAACCTGGGGAGGGTTTAGCTTCCCAAAGAAAAAAGAGGAAAAATACCCAATAAAGACAGTTTGTGTCTTTCTGATCTATTCTGGCCAGAAATGTGAATGTAAGGCCTAAGGGATAAAGGAGACTCCAATAACATGAGAATAAAGTTGTATGCTAATGACTAAAGGGCCTAGTTCTTTGACAACAACATTGACTTGGAATACCAAGTTTAAACTCTTAGCCTTTAACATCTTTTCACTTATTATAAATAAACCCCTCATCTGTTTCTTAAATTTTTTTAATGTTTATTTATTTTTGAGAGTGGGGAGAGACAGAGAGAGGGAGACACAAAATCCAAAGTAGACTCCAGGCTGGCAGCTGGCAGCACAGAGCCAGGCACAGGGTTCAAATTCACAAAATATGAGATCATGACGTGAGCTGAAATCAGACACTTAACCAACTAAGCCACACAGGGCCCCCCTCCACCAATATCTGCTTTTAATTATCCTTAGTGGATTAGATTTCTAACATATAATTTAAAGATTCACTTATTAGTCTATCATGTAATAGATTTCATAAACCATAGAAATTCTGAATTCCATAATCATGTATATTAAAGTACCTCAAATATCAAATAATTAGATTTATTGTAATGATGCTATACTTAAGTCCAAATTATATAAAATAATAATGATGTTAATAAAGACTTTATAATTAAATATACATACACATATGTAACATAACACTGCTTGCCATTTTAAGTACCAGCAGTACCCATTAAAATAGCAACTTGTATACATAAAAACATTTCAAATTCATATACAATGCCATTTCCTCCTTTGAATTATGTTTATATCCTCATTATCATTACATACACTTTATTATTTTATAACTTATGTTATAAATATTAGAAATTCTAGGACAAATTTTCTTGCTTTAAAGTATCCATTTAAATAAAAATAGTTCTGTACATTTGCTTAGCATTCTCAAATGTTTTAAAAAATTCTATTCAATGCATGATATTTCATGAAATTTTCAGTTAATTTAAAAATTGACCAGTATTTACAGATGAATACTATTTTTCATTTTGCTCCTAGACACATTAATCAACCAGCAGGCATGTTGGGATCAATCAATTGCATCAGTTGTGTTCATTCATCTTTGTCCTGCCATTCATTCCATGGCAGCAAGGAGCACACTGTGTAATTGAATTTGGTTGAAATCTAATATAAGGGCAAACTGTGACACAGTAGCAATAATCAGTTTGATTCAAAAATTTTAGCAGTAATTTTTGTTTTCTGTGTTCAGCAAAAGGAGTATGATATTTTATTCTGTATACTATCATAAGTGAGAGCTCTGGGGAAAAGGCACGCAGCAAGCTTTAGGACACATCAAGTGATCATAGATTCTCAGCTGAAAAATTAGAGATGGTTAGAGGAAGGAGAGTACTAAATACAATAAAATGTGTATAGAAAACAAGGGAATAAAGCAAAGGCTTTGAGGATTTCTCAAGATATGTAAGAAAGTTTATGTCTTAAAATTTTCTTGTTAACTATACTGGAATTAAAAATATTTTTTCCATAAATACAGTCATGAATTTAGAGAAAGTTATGTGATACAATAAAGTTCCTTGTTTTAGAGATTTGGAGCTTCTGAAAATTATATCTATACTATATATCTATAAGGCTAAGGCTACATCCCTATTTATACATAATTGCATTTAAACCAAAGCTTTCTTTAGCTCTTTTTTTAAAGTTAATTTTGAAATGTGATCAAAACTAGCCTATGTGAATGAGAATAATCATCTGGAATTATTTGGTTTTATATTTTAAGAAAGTAACAAGTTTTCTCCATTCCATTCTAGTCTAGAATTAAAGTAAATATTTGGAGAGATTTGAGTCTACATATTCTACCTATTTACTCTATAAATTTTCCATCATACATTCTGGGTTATATTGAAATTTTCATTATTAATTTTTAAATGCCATTTCCTATATCATTATGATTTTCCCTTAACTAGGTAATTGAAAAAGTTTTTATCACAAAATGATAAAGACTAAATTCAGAGACAAAAGATACTCAGACAAGTTTTTCCTATGGATGGTTTCAATGGAAAATGCTCATTTTTTTTCAGTTTATTTTTTATTTTATTTATTTTTTGTTTCAAGTTTTCATTGAAATTCTAGTTATTTAGCATATAGGGTGATATTGGTTTAGGAGAATTTAGTGATTCATCACTTACATATAACAGCCAGTACTCATCACAAGTACCTTCCTTCATATCCATCACCCATTTAACCCATCCACCTGCTAACCTGCTCTCCAGAAATCCTCAGTTTTTTCTCTAATTAAAAGTCTCTCTGAGTTTGCCTCCCTCTTTTTTTCCTTTTCCTCTATGTTCATCTATTTTGTTTCTAAATTCCACATGAGTGAAATCATATGGTATTTGCTTTTTCTCTGACTTATTTTGCTTAGCATAATACATTGTAGCTCCACCAATGTCATTGCAAATGGCAAAATTACATTCTTTTTTATGGCTAATATTCCAGTGTGTGTGTGTGTGTGTGTGTGTGTGTGTGTGTGTGTGCGTGTGCGTGTGCGTGTGTGTGTGTGTGTGTGTGTGTGTGTGTGTGTGTAAAGACCACATCTCTTTATCCATTCATCAGTAGTTGGACATTTAGACTCTTTCCATAATTTGGCTATTGTTAATAATGCTTCTAAAGCATCAGGGTGCATGTGCCCCTTTGAAAAAGGTAAATACCTAGTAGTGCAATTGTTGGGTTGTTCTATTTCTAGGGTAGTTGTATTTTCAGCTTTGTGAGGAACCTCCGTACTGTTTTCCAGAGTGGCTACACCAGTTTGCATTCCCACCAACAGTGTAAGAGGGTTTCCCTTTCTCTGCATCCTCGCCAACATCTGTTGTTTCCTGTGTTGTGAATTTTAGCCACTCTGACAGGTGTGCAGTGGTATCTCATAGTAGTTTGGGCTTGTATTTCCCCGATGGTGAATGAGTGGAGCATCTTTTCATGTGTCTTTTGGCCACCTGCATGTCTTCTTTGGAAAAATGGCTCTTTGTGTCCTCTGCCCATTTCTTAGCTGGATTATTTGTTTTTTGGGTATTGAGTTTGATAAATTCTTTATACATTTTGGATACTTAACCCTTTATCACATATGTTATTTGAAAATATCTTCTCCCATTCTGAAGATCGCCTTTCACTTTTGTTGATTGTTACCTTCACTGGGCAGAAGCTTTTTGCCTTGATGAAGTCCCGATAGTTCATATTTGCTTTTGTTTCCCTTGCCTCCAGACATGTGTCTAGTAAGAGGTTGCTATGGACGATTCAAAGAGGTTGCTGCCTGTGTTCTCCTCTAGGATTTTGATGGTTTCCTGTCTCACATTTAGGTCTTTTGTCCATTTTGAATTTATTTTGTGTATGGTGTAAGAAAGTGGTCCAGTTTCATTCTTCTGCATGTTGCTGTCCAGGTTTCCCAACACCAATTGTTGAAGAGACTGTCTTTTTCCCATTGGATAGTCTTTCCTGCTTTGTTAAAGATCAGTCAACCATATAGTTGTGGGTCCCTATCCCATCACTTTCAATCTGCAGGTGTCTTGAATTCTAAAATGACTCTTGTCAGCAGCACATAGGTGGGTCTTGTCTTTTTATCCATTCTGATACCCTATGTCTTTTCATTGGAACATTTAGTCCATTTACATTATTGATAAAAATTTAGTGCCATTGTATTACCTATAGTCCATGTTTCTGGAGATTTTCTTTTTGTCTTTCTAGTCTTTGTTGCCTTTGGTCTTTCTTTCCCAGAGTCCCCTTTAATATTTCTTGCAGGGCTGGTTTAGTAGTCACGAACTCCTTTAGTTTTGCTTCTCTGAGAAACTCTTTATCTGTCTATTCTGCATGATAGTATTGCTGGATAAAGTATTCTTAGCTGCATATTTTTACCATCAGCATGTTGAATATTTATTTCATGCCTCTCCCTTCTAGCCTGTCAGGTTTCTATGGAGAGATCCACTGCTAAACTGATTTTTTCTTTCCTTGTAAGTTAGGGATTTCTTTTCCCTTGCTGCTTTAAGGATTCTTTCCTTATCTCTGTGTTTTGCAAATTTTAATATGATATGTCTTGGTATTGGTCTGTTTTTGTTGATTTTGATGGGAGCTTTCTGTGCCTCCTGGATTTGGATGTCTGTTTTCATTCCCAGATTAGGGAAGTTTACAGATATAATTTCTCAAATAAACATTCTGCCCCATTTCCCCTTTCTTCTTCTTCTGGAACTCCTATGATACAAATATTATTATGCTTTATGAAGTTGCTGAGTTTTCTAAATCTACTTTCATGATCCAACATTTTTCTTTCCTTCTTTTCAGCTTCATTATTTTCTATAACTTTGTCTTCTGTATCACTTATTCATTTCTCTGCTTCCTCTATATCTGTGGTCATTACGTACAGTTTTGCATCCTGATCATAGCATTTTTTTTTTATTTTGCCCTGACTAGTTTTTAGGTCTTTTATCTCTGTGGTAAGAGACTCCCTGGAGTCTTTCATGCTTTTCTCTATCCCAGCTAGTATCCTTATGATTGTTGTTTTAAATTCTGGTTCAGGCATATTACTTATCTGTATTGATCAATCAGTTTTTTGGGGGGATGAATTCCTCCATCTTGGCATTTTGCCTGGGTTTCTGTCTTCTGTGTGTTTGAAAGCCATTTATGTTTCCTGCTCCTGAGAGAAATGGCTATATTAAGAGGAATTCCAGAGCCTGATGCTTCATGAAGTGTTTCTGGTATATGCCATGTGCATTCTGGTGTTGTGTTTTGGCTGCTGTTTCCCTCGAGTCAGTGCTCTGCAGAGTTTCTCCTTGACCACATTGGAAAGTGTTTGGGCCTTGTCCAGTGTTTGGTGAGGTTTTACTAGGTTTGTTTTGGACTGCTTGTTAAAAGAGGCTAGATCCTATTTCCCCCAGAGCTGAAGCTTTGTACCACTCTATGGTCACTAGACTTGATGGGTGCAAGGGCTTTGTGCTGGTCTCCTGGGGCAGGGGCATGCTGCACTGATTCTCAGACACTTTGCCATAGTTAAAAAAAAATAGCACCTGCAGAGCGCAGGGGTGCAGGGCTTGATCTAAGTGGTCCAAGCCTCCACTGGCTGCTGTGCCAAACAAAGAGGTGAAGTCTGTCCACATTGATTGCGTCTGCTGTTGTTCAGGAAGCCCTTACAGAAGACTGAACCATCTTTCATTTGTCCCAGACTTCCCTCAGATCCTTGCCTTCATCTTGTCTGTGTCTGAGCTGTTTGCTCACCTGATGGCATAGTGCTCCTGTGTTTTATCTCAGGCATGCAGGCTGGATTTCAAAATTCCAAATTTTAAGGACCCAGTGTTCCACAGAGTAGTGCTGATCCTCAGCAGGAGGGTTTTGCCGCATTGTGGCTAGTGACAGTCTGAGAATGGCAGTCACATGAATGCACACGGGCTTGGAGTATATGGTAAAGTGCAGCAAAAAGCCTGCGTTCAGGTTAGCTGCCCTCAGCAACTGTTTCTGCTCCTATGCTAATAAATGCGGAAGCTCAGTGGTACCCACTAGCTCTTTGTCCCTGGAAAGTCAGTGCCACTTCTCCCAAATCCACTCCAAGAAGGGGAACTGTCTCTCCCTGTGTGACCTAAGAATCCTCAGACCACACTGTCTGCTCCCAGGCCTCTGCCCTCCTTATCCACTGGAGAGAACCTCTTTGCCCGCCAGGATCCACCCTGGCAATGGGCGAACTTCTAAAAAAACTTCAGCCTTTAGCTCCACTGCTTTTAAAAACTTGTTATTCACATTCCCTCTCATTTTCCCAGTCAAGGTTTTGGGGATATGTTTTACTTGTGCAAACTCTGTGCCCTGAACGTACACTCTCGCATGTTCTCTCTCTCTCCTCTTGGTGATCAGGGCGCCCTCCCCTGTGTAGCACCAGCAGTTCTTTTCTCCCTGAAATCATGTCTCCACACCTCCTACCTTCCACAGTGTGCCCTCTTTTCTCCCTCTAGTTGTGCAGTTTGTTCTCTCAGTCCTCAGATCGATTTCCTGGTTCAGAATGATTTGATATATAACTAGCTGTGTTCGAGGGACAATGTAATCATAAGGTCATCCTACTACTCCAACATCTTAATACCTACACTCTTTGCTTAGCACTTTTAACTCTAGAAACCACCCTGTGCCTGTTTCAGAATAGGTGTTCCAAAATGTATCTAACAAAGAAAAGCGAAATATATATATTCAGTTTCGCTTTTCTTTGTTAGAAAATATATGCATGCTCTGTTGCTATTGTGTAGAGTGTTTTGTATAGACTTTTAGGTCTAGTTGGTTTATAATGTTGTTAAGTCCTCTGTTTCTTTATTAAGCTTAAGCCAGGATGTTCTATCCACAATTGAAAGTGAGAAATTTAAGTCTCCAACTATTATGGTACAGCGTTTTGTTTGTCCTTTCAATCCTGTCAAGTTTGCTTCATATATTTTAGGACTTTATGTGTCTATGTTTATAGTGATTATATCTTCTTATAGTTGAATGTTTATAGTGATTATATCTTCTTATAGTTGACAGTTTTTTTTCAATGTGTAATGACCTTTTTGTCTCTGGTAACAATTTTTGATAAAGTCTGTTTTGCTTAATATTGATATATCTACCTAAGGTCTCTTTTGGTTACTGTTTTCATTGAGTATCTTTTCCATCCTTTCACTTGAAACCTACTTGTGTCCTCCAGTCTGAAATGAGTTTCTGGTGTACAGCATGTAAATTAATCTTTTTTTTCTTCCTTCTGCCAATCTCTGCCTTTTAACAATAAGTTTAATATATTTATATTTAAAGTAATTACAGATGATGAAGGAATTATTTCTGTCAATTTGTTGTTTGTTTTCTCTCTATATTTTTTTTTCTTTATGGTTGCTTCTTCAGTTTCTCCAATAAGTCTTTCTTCTGTGCTTTTTTTTCATTGTTCTATTTTGATTTTGTCTTTAGTTAGTTATAATTTTAGTTCAGTTTAGTGTTCCTTTTGTTTTGTTTAGCAATTACCACTGAAATTATAGTTAAAATTCTAAATTTATACCAGTCTAGTTTGAAACAATAACATCTCAACTTTAATAGCTTGTGTTAACTGCATTCCTGTCCACCTCTTCTTTTCCCCTTTACATTGTTATTGTCACAAATTGGTTTGTGTTGCCACAAATTTAACCTGCACGCTGTATTTTCATTAGTATAGATTCCCATTAATGTGAAATAATAATTAGTATTTTATTCATTTTAAGGCATATAGGAAACACAAAGAGGGTTAGAAGCCAAAAAATATATATAATGTTAGTTCTTATATTTACCTAATTAGAGATCTTTATTTCTTCATGCGGCTTGCAGCTAACATTTAGTATCCTCTTCTTCTAGCATGATAGACTTAATTTAACATTTTATATGGGACATTCTATTAGCATCAGACTCTATTGGCTTTTGTTTACCTGGAAATGTCTTGAATTCTTCATATTTGTAAGATAGCTTTGCTGAATATAGAATTTTTGGTTGACAGTTTTTACTTTCAGCATTTTAAGTATGTCTTCCTCCTTCCTGGCTTCTATGGTTTATAATTTTTTTAAAAAAGCTATTAATCTTATTGAAAATCTCTTGTATCCAATGAGTCACTTTTCTCTTACTGCTTCCAAGATTTTCTTTGGCTTATGCTTTGGGCATTTTGATTATAATGTGTTGCAGGGTGGATACCTTTCTCTTTATCATGCTTGAAGGTCCTGATCTTGAATATGTAGCTTCATGATATTCATAAATTTTAGGAATTTGAGGGCATTTTTTATTTAAATATTTGTCACTGCTTATTTCTGTACACTTTATGAATCTTCCATAATGAGTGTGTTGGTGTGTGTGTGAAGAGGTTCCACAGGTTCCTTAGGCTCCATTTATTTATTTTTTTCATTTTTCTTTCTCTACCTTCATGTGATTTCAATTGATCTTCTAGTTTGCTTATTCTTTCTTCTACCTACTCAAGTCAGTTATTAAATACCTCTAAATGAAAATTTTATGTCAGCCACTGTAGTTTTTGAACCAGAATTTCTATTTCACTTATTTCTATAATTTCTTTCTTCATTATTGATATTCTTTACTTTTTAATTTTCTTGACTTCCGTTATTTATTTGTCCATGGTTTCATTTAGCCTTCTGGGCATATTTAGGATTGTAACTTAACATCTTTGTCTATGACGTTCAATATCTGAATTTCCTCCTGGACAATTTTTGTTAATTTCTCCCTTTCTTTTTCTTTCTTTCTCTTTCTTTCTTTTCTTTCTTTCTTCCTTTCTTTCTTCTTTCTTTCTTTCTTTCTTTCTTTCTTTCTTTCTTTCTTTCTTTCCTTCTTTCTTCTGTGAACGAGCTATGTCTCCTTTTTATATGATTTATAATTTTTTTTCCTTGTTGAGAACTAGACATTTTGAATAATATGGTATCTCTGAAAGTCAGATTTTTTGCCTTTCCCAGGAATTGCTAATATACCAATGGAGTGTTTCAGTAGTCCATTTGTTAGTGACTTTTCCAAACTGCTTCTGCAAGGGCTGTATTCTTTGTTCTGTATGGTCACTTATCTCTCTTCTGTTATCTCTATAGCCAGCAAGTGACCTGACAGAGATTTCCTTCAATTCCTGGGTATAATAAGGAGAGAGAAAGATAAGAAATATTCTGTTTTTTTGAATTCCCTCTAACAGTTGTTACCAAGAATGTTAGTTTAGACTGAGGAGGCAGAAACAATGGGCATTTCTTGTACTAGTCCCTCAGTGAACCACCAGGCAGATCAAAACAAATAAACTTGATCCTTAGAGGATAAAGTTCTATTGCCCAACCTTGCACCAGCAAGCCACACAGGAATTCAAGGCAAATCCCTCATAGCTGCCTGCCATGAGTCTGGGCCTTGGACGACAGTAGTTGCTATACTAAATACTGAAATTAACCAAAATTTACCAACTTTTTTCTTCATCAAGTACTCCTTTTGATGCTGGAAGTGTTCAACTGGAATCAAAGGTTTTAAAATAGTTGATTCTGATGATTCTTGCTTATTTGCTGAATTCTCGCTTCCAGGGAGTTGTGATTCCTGGAACTTCCTACTCTGTCATCATTTATTTGATCTTTTTCAATATTTATGTAATATTTTCATTAATATAACAGAATGAGCAATATTACATTTTGGTTTTTTTATGTTTTTATTTAAATCCAGGTAGTTAACATACAGTGTAATATTAGTTTCAGGTAATATTACATTTAAAAAAATAAACTCATTTTAAAATAATTTGCCTGTTTTTAAATTAGCACTATGTAAATATTAAAATAAAATAATAGCCAAATTATATTAACAGCCATTCTCCAACATAAGAAGAATTAGTTCCTAAATGTTTCAAGGCTACATTGCTATACAATGTTTTGTTTATAGTCATTATAAGTATTTTTGCACCCATCTTGAAAATGGGTTATTATTTTCTCTTTTTTCATATATCTCTTCCCCCATGAATCCAGATTTTCAAATATGTTACTAGATCCACATTTAAAGGTATTTTTTTTGTTTTTTTTCTATAATTATGAAGAAAATAAATCTCACTATATTGAAGTAAAACCTGATACCCACCCTTGATTCTTTTTTGTGTGTTTGATAACTTTATCTGCTATATTTAATACTAGCCTTTTGTTGTTGTTTTTTCTAGGAATGTTTATGCATATTCAAGTTACCAGGATCTTTAATTTTTTAAAACTATATGGCTGTTGACCATAGAAATGGTCCCCAGACAGGAAATATAATTCAAGTTCATATAATATCTTTTGCTCTTAAGACTGTGGATATTGCCTAAAATTCTGGCTTTAAAAGTGATTTTAGAAGGAAAAAACAAGTTTGTATTTTTTCCGCTATCAGTGGCCTCCCTTCCCACCCCTTCCATGCCCTCACTTCTGTGGAAGCCAGAAAAAGACTGTAGTTTTGAGCACCAGTAATATAATTAGCATATATTTTAAAATCAATTATGTTTTTTTTTCTTCCTTATGATAAGATATACCCTGTGATCTGAAATTTAGTCCTCTCATTGGAGTTCCCAATGGAGGGAATTGTTTCTCTGTTTTAGCTTAAAATTTTCTGTTCTGTTCTGTCCATTTAGGTTCTCAGCACAAGGGGGAAATACATGTATTGTTGACTTACCTATATGGTTCCTCCATAGATTTTGTTTTCTCAGTTGTTAGTTGAATTTTTTTTTCTTTCTTTCCTGCATTGCCAATGACAATCTCAATTTTGCCCTCTCTGCCTTTAATTTGATTTCCAGCATGAAGCTTACTCTCCCTTGTTATTTATGTTATGTAACAGATAGTGTTATTTTTTAAAATCCATTTTTAGCCATTAAATCTCTGTTTTGAGGCGCCTGGGTGGCGCAGTCGGTTAGGCGTCTGACTTCAGCCAGGTCACGATCTCGCGGTCCGTGAGTGCGAGCCCCGCCTCAGGCTCTGGGCTGATGGCTCAGAGCCTGGAGCCTGTTTCTGATTATGTGTCTCCCTCTTTCTCTGCCCCTCCCCCGTTCATGCTCTGTCTCTCTCTGTCCCAAAAATAAAAAAAAAAAAATAAAAAAAAAAAACAAAAACAAAAAACCTGTTTTAATGTATCATTTAATAAAATACATCTCATTTAACATATTTAATATTTGCACATTTTATTAGGTTATTGTACCATACAAAGCAATTAGGGAATATTTTCTTATATTGATTAGATTTTATTTTTATCTTAACTGAATTCTTCTGAATCATGTGTGATGGTTAATTTTATGTAATACATGCTTACACACAATGTATGGTACCCTGTTGTTGGTCAAAAAACAGTCTGGATGTTGCCATGAAGGTATTTTTTAGATGATTAACATTTAAATCAGTAGAGCTACCTTCCATAGTGTGCATGGGTTTCATCCAATTGGTTGAAGGCCTTAAGAGGACAGAACAGAGTTCCACGAGGAAGAAGAAATTCTGCCTCCAGACTGCCTTTGGAATCTAACTTGCAACATCAACTCTTCCCTGAATTTCCATCATACCCAGTGACCTATAGATTTCAGACATGCCAGCCCCCAGAATAAGATGAGCCAATTCCTTAAAATAGTCTGTCTGCTGATGGATAGATAGTTTGCTACAGATACATGTATATAGGTATATTAACATATATGCACACATGTATATGATGTATATATACATTTACATATTATTTGTGTGTGTATATGTGTATACACACACACACATATACACACATGCATATATCTTCTTGGTTCTGTTTCTCTGGGAAAATCTGACTAATACAGCATATCTCACTCTTTCTCCTCCCTTCCTCTTTTCTCTGCCTTTCCCTTTCTCCTTCCATGACATCAGCACTTTGCTACTAGCTCTATAGATTATTATCCTAGATTGAAATTACTCTGGAATATGACAATCCCTGATAATTATTCAGTGTGTTGTTCAGTGAGCTGCTGCAATAATATAAAGGATTCTGAACTAGAGTATAATTGAGGAATTTTACTTAAACTATTCAATTATAGTATCAGTTTCCTTCCTATTTAATTATAGTATCAGTTTCCTTCAGATTCTGTTTGATTTCCTTAAAATGACTTTTTTTAGTCCTTATAAGGTTATTTCTTCACAGTGCTCTAAGGAATAGGTTTAGGCATTTTGCTACAATATGCCAGAAAAAATTATTTTATACTTTAGCCAAAACTTTTTGAACATATCACCAGATTGTTTTACTTACACAAAATGTGTGATGAATGTGTCTGTATTTGAGTTTTGTGGCTAAGTGTGAGAATAAGAAAGTCAATAATAGAATCACTCCATTTTGAAAAAAAATCATTATAAAACACATGACAGCTAGTGTATTTGAAATATTGCCTAATTTATCAATCAGCTTAAGAAATGGAGCATTTATTTATTGAGCCTTTGCTTCTTTAGAATTGTGTTTTAAAATTTTCAAATATGTGGGGTTTTCCTATATATTTATTGTTATCTAATTCACTTTTGGTCGGATAACTCCATATGATTTTTGCCCTTTCAGATTTATTAAAACTGATTGTTTTGCCTAGCGTATGTTCTATCTTGGAGAATATATTATGTACACCTGAAAATAATGTTTAGTGTCTTATAAATATCAATTAATTCAAAGGGATTGAAGTTAAATAGGTATTTGCAGGTGTGCCTGGGTGGCTTGGTTAAGCAGCTGACTCTTGATTTCAGCTCAGGTCACGATCTCACAACTGGTGATATGAGCCCCATGTCAGGCTCCTGCTTGGGATACTCTCTTTCTCCCTCTGTCTCTGTCCCTCTCCTGCTCTCACTCTTTCTCTCTCAAATCAATAAGCTTTAAAAACACAGGTATTTGCACATGTGTATCTAATTGTTCTATTAATTGCTGAGGGGGGTGGTAAAATCTTAACTATGATTTTGGAATTGGCTATATCTCCCTTTATGTCTGTCAAGTTTTGTTCCATATATTTTTGAGTTCTTATATTAATTTACATATAAAGTTTATATCTTAGTAATAAATTGACCTTTTCTCATTGTTAAATGTTGCTCTCAATGTCTTTAATACCTCACATTTTGAAAAGTGATCTAATATTTAAGTAATGACTTTCTTCTTATTCTTTGTATGATACACATAGGATCCATTTTATCTTTATATTTAAAGCACGTCTCTTACAGGCATCATGTAGTTGAGTTTTGCTTTTTTTTCATCTGTTCTGACAATTTCTGCATTTGAATTATGATGTTTAGTCTATGAACATTTTTCTTTTGCTTTCAAGCAACATTATTGAGATGTAACTTACACACAAAATATTCATTAATACTGAGTGATCAGTTCCAAGAGTTTTGACAGATATATACAGTTGCATAACCACTACCATGATCATGATACAAAATTGCCATTACGGTCTCCCTACCCCAATCTAGCAAGGAAAACTTATCATTTGCTTTCTGTCAAAATAGTTTTGCCTTTTATAGAATTTATTATAAATGGAATCATACAGTATGTAATCTTTTATATCAGACTTCTTTCACTAAAAATAATGCTCTTATGATTTATCTATGTTGCTATATGTAACAATAATTTATTCTTTTAAATTTTGAGTAATATTTTAGTGTATGGATATGTAAAATTAGTATATAAATCAATACTTCAGTTAGTGTATCCTTTTGTTGTTTCTAACGATGACCATTATGAATAATTTTTTTTAAACAGGGATATTTGAATACAAATCTTTGTGTTGATGTATTTTTATTACTTTTAGGTAAGTCCCTAAGAGTGGAACACATGGGTCATCTGACACATGTAATTTTAAGAAAACTGCCAAACTGTTTCACAAAGAGACTAGATTTCTTTTTTTCCATTCTTGGCAGCAGTGTGTGAACATTGTATGTTATGCATTTTTGCAAATACCTGATATTTTCAACATTTAAAATTTTATCTATTCTGTGTACAAAGTGATACTACATTATGGTTTCAATTTGCATTAAATGTTGCTTAATAATGTTGACGATATTTTCATGTATTTATTTACCATTGAGATATACTTTTTGATTAAATGCCTGTAAAGTTTGTACCCATTTAAAAATAGGTTGTCTTATGATTAAATTTTAGAGGCTTTTTATTTATTCTATATACAACTAATTTATAAGATACATGATTTGCAAATATCCTCTTCAAACATGTAGCTTGTCTTCATTTTCTAGCACAAAAATTTTAATTTTTATGGAGTCCATTTGATGAAGGTTAACTTTTTAATGTTTCTCTTTTTGTATGCTCTTTAAAATATCTCAACCAAATCCAAGGTTGCATTTTTTATCCTGATTTTGTTCCTAAAACACTTGTATTTTCTTAGCTCTTGTATAGCCATATGAAACATTTTGAGACACTTTTTATGTGGTGTAAGGATTGAGGGTTGTTTTTGTTGTTGTTGTAGTTGTTGTTTTATGTATGCATATTTAATTGTTTCAGTAACTTTAGTTGAAAGCATTATCTCTTTCAATTTGAATTACTTGGTATTTTGTTAAAAATCAGTCCATCACCTATGTGATGTCCATCACCAAAAAAGTCTTTTAGGGCTTTGTTCCAATTTTTACATTTCCATCCCAATGCCAGGAAAACAGTATTGGTTACTATGATTTCATCATAGGTCTTGAAATCAGATCATGTAAATTTGTCAAATTTTGGCAAGGGGGATTATTTTGGCTATTCTAAGGCATTTCTACATACATGTATATTTTAGAATTAGGTTGTGAATTTATACCAAACAAAAACTTCTGTCTTTTTATTGGGATTTAGTTGATTACAGAACAATATAGGATTAACTGACTTTGTATCAACACTGTGTTACTTGTCCAATGAGCATAGTATATTTCTTAATGTATTTAATTCTTTAATTTCTTTTAGAATTGCTCTGTGGCTTTCAATGTACAGATTGATGTATATTCATAAAGTTATATATAAATGTATCACTTTTTGATGATATTTTTAAAAATATCTCAATTTCTAGTGTTCTATGTAGTATGTAGAAATATAAATGATCATTTAGATTTATCTTATGTATTTTGACCTTGCTAAACTCACCTATTAGTTTTGGTAACTTTTTTGCAGAGACCTTGGAATTTTCCCTAAGATATTCAGTTGCCTGCAAATAGAATGTGTTTTACGTATTCCTTTCTAATTGGTACTTTATTTATTTACTTATTTTTCTTTGTAAAAATGGTTATTGCATCCAGTACAATGAGTAATAGAAATGGTGAGAATGCATGTCCCTGGCCTACTCTTAATCTTTCTTTAATTTTTTTTTCTAATGTTTATTCATTTTTGAGAGACAGAGAGAGACAGAATGTAAGCAGGGGAGGGGCAGAGAGGGGGGAGGCAAGATACAGAATGTGAAGTAGGCTCCAGGCTCTGAGCTGTCAGCACAGAGCCCAGGCCGGGCTTGAACCCATGAACCATGAGATCCTGACCTAAGCAGAAGTTGGATGCTTAACCAACTGAAACTCCCAGGTGCCCCGGCCTACTCTTAATCTTAAAAAACATTCAGTGTTTTTACCGTTCAATATGATATTAATAAGAATTTTAGAGATACACCCTTGATTTGTTTCCTTTCTTTTATGAATTTACAAGGCCTTTTTTTGCATTTATCATGAATGTTAAATTTTATCTTTCATTTTTACATCTATTGAGATGACCATGTGGTTTTAGTTTTTTAGTATATTAATATGGTAAATTAAATTAATTAATTTTCAAATGTTAAAGCAACCTTATATTCTGTTAAATGAAATCCGTTTTGTCATGATTGATTATCTTTTTTATATTTTCTTAGATTATATTTGGTAAAAATTTATATTTCCCTGTATTAAATTTGCTATATATATTTTTTTAATTTTGTATTTAATAATTTTTTAACATGTTATTTATTTTTGAAAGACAGAGACAGCATATGTGGGGGAGGAGCAGAGAGAGAGAGAGAGAGAGAGAAACAGAGAGAGAGACAGAATGCAAATCAGGCTTCAGGCTCTGAGCTGTCAGCACAGACCTTGATGCAGGGCTTGAACCCACGAACTGTGAGATCATGACCTGAGCCGAAGTCAGTCGCTTAACTGACTGAGCTACCCAGGTGCCCCAATTTGTTATAATTTTATTAAGGTTTCTGTTTGTTTGTTTGTTTTTATGAAAGATGTTGTCTGTGGTTTTGTTTCCTTATATTGTCTTTTTGATTTTGTTATTAGGGTAATATAGGATTTATGAAGTCAAGTTGAGAGAATTCTCTCCAGTGTTATTTTTGGAAGAAATTGTGTAGACTTGGCATCTTAAAAGTGTGATAGAATTCATTAGTGAAGCCATATGGCATAGGGTTTCCTTGAAGGGCTTAAAAAAATTTTTTTTTAAGTTTATTTATTTTGAGCGACAGAGAGACAGAGAAAATGCAAGTGGGGGAGGGGCAGAAAGAGGAAGAGAGAGAGTCCCAGGCAGGCTCCACACTGTCAGTGCAGAGCCCTATGCAGGGCTTGAACTCAGGAACTATAAGATCATGACCTGAGCAGAAGTTGAATGCCTAACCAACTGAACCACCCAAGTGCCCTGAGGGGATGTTTTTAACTACATATTAAATATCCGAATGTATGTAGAGGTAGTTTGGTTATTTATTTTTGTGGGTGCTTTTGCATTTTATATCTTTTAAGCAGTTTGTCTACTTACATTAAGTTATCAAATGTGTTGGTGTAATATTATTAGTGATATTCCTTTATTATGCTTTAAGTTCTTAATATCTATAATCATGTCACCTCTTTGTTTTTAAGATTGGAAATTTATAGCTTCCTTTTTTTTTTTTTTTTTTTTTTTTTTTTTTTTTTTTTTTGGCCTGGCTATCTACCTGCTTCACTGATGTTATTTATTTTCAAAACTGACTTTTATTCTCTTCTTTGGTGTTTTGATTCATTGATTTCCACTCTGATGCTTATTGTTTCTTTTCTCTTGCTTACTGTAAATGTAATTTTCTTTTTAAAAGGGATCTTTTGGGGCACCTGGGTGGCTCAGTTGGTTAAGCATCCGACTTTGGCTCAGGTCATGATCTCACAGTTCATGAGTTTGAGCCCTGCGTCAGGCTCAGAGCCTGGATCCTGCTTCAGATTCTGTGTCTCCCTCTCTCTGCTCCTCCCTCGCTCACACTCTGTCTCTCTCTCTCTCAAAACTGAACGTTAAAAAAAATGTAGGGGCGTCTGGGTGGTTCAGTCGGTTGTGTCTGACTTCAGCTCAGGTCATGATCTCATGGTCTGTGAGTTCAAGCCCCACGTCGGGCTTTGTGCTGACAGCTCAGGCCTAAAGCATGCTTCAGATTCTGTGTCTCCCTCTCTCTCTGCCCCTCCCCAGCTTGTGCTCTCTGTCTCTTGCAATAATAAATCAACTTTAAAAAATATTAAAAAATTTTTTTAAAGGAATATTTTGATCATATCAGGTTGGAAATATTTCAGGACATTCTTAGTTATCACAGTGATGTGTGATTCCTATTGTCTTGTATTGACCTGGTTCAGGAAAAATAACCATGCAACCTCCTATACATTGAAACTTTATTAAATAGTAAGAAACCATCCATAGTTAGTACATGTTTATCAGATTGGTATGTTCCTCTATTACTTGAGACACAGAGCAGTACAGTTTGCTGGGGAAGATAGAAATCAGGCAAAATATAATTTGGGTTACATGAAAAAACTAACCTGCATGTGACAAGGGTCTACAGAAAGTAGTGCCAAATGATGGCCATGTGAAGGGACCAAAAATAAGCTTCTGCTTTCTTAATCTCGAATTATGTTTGTGCTATTTTTGATAATTTTCTAAAATATTACAAAATGTTTATGTCATTATAATAAAGAGCAAATATCAATTTTAAAGAGCAAATATCAATTTATAAACCTCAAGAAAGTACTAAAAATAAGTATTTTTAATGCATTGTCTTGGCAAACTCCTTCAGATATAAAGACTCCTAGCACACTGAACTTATTCCCATGAGATTAGTTTGGGAAACACTTTTATGTACACCGAAAGGCTTTTATACAATCTAATACCAACTAAATCCTTGAAGGATTCTGCATAATACAGCACTAAAAAGTACTGCATTCATACTTCCCATTTCGATGCAAAGAGACAGAAAATGGATCATTTGGAAGAAACTAATCTCTACTTATTCCTAAGTTTAATTTTCTGAAGGCTTTGAATCATTTGTATTTAAACTGACTGACATTTCCAGTTTATCCAACTGTTAGCAATATAAAATTGCAGATCACAAAAATCGTGTTTTCTTTAAAATATAAAAAAAAAACACATATTTGTAATCTTCTCAGAGTAAATATATTTCAAAAAGACCTTTCTGCCATTCCTACTTTTATCTCAAAAAAGTGTTTTTGGATTTATAACTATCATCTACTATCCCTTGCTTTCACCAACTTACTGATTCCTAATAAGGGTTAATACATGAAAGTCTGTCCATTCCACTCATTATGAAGCACCTGGAAACTGCCACAAATAAAGTTGAATGAATCTTTTATATTTTACAGTAAAGATCTTTATAGTTCAAAATTCTTGAATTTATAACTTCTTGAAATTTATCTATGTCATTCTACTTGTTTTTATTTTTAAAACTACAAAATGAGACAATTCCATTAGTGTCTCTCTCTCTCTCTCTCTTTTTTAAGTTTGTTTATTTTGAAAAGGATAGCTAGTGAGCAGGGAAGGGGCAGAGAAAGAGGAAGAGAGAGAATCCCAAGCACACTCTGCACTGTCAGCCCAGAGGCCTATGTGGAGCTCGAATTGATGAAGTTTTGAGGTAATGTGAGGTTGGTGTGGTCCAAAAGAATTCTTGAAGAAGGCTTTGGAGCAAAAAGGTGATTTGATTAAAGCCTGGGGACAGCACCCATCAGCAGGAAGAGCTGCACTATAAGTGTGTGGGTGGGTGGGGCATTTTATGGAGGTGGGGAAATAAAGTCTAGAGGGAGTTTCCAAAGAGACTTTCACATGCTAAAGACTTACTGGAGGCCAAGCTATTGTTAAGTTAAAGTTGGTTTTTGCTGGAGCAAGATGTGGGGTTTTCTGGTAAACTGGTGGAGACTCTTATTAATTTGACCTTTTGTTTTTAGTCCTTTCCCATTTTGGGGTAGCCAGAAGTGTCCAAAGAATATCATACATGTCCCACAGCAGGGGTGGGGCGGGGGCTGTTCACCTGCACTTGACCTTCAGTTTGTCCCATGCTCCCTCATCATAATGACCAGAGCCAAAACCAAAGAAATGGATGCTTAACCCACTGAGCCACCTAGGCACCCCTCCATTAGTATCCCTCCTACACAATGCTTTGCCTTTTATGGCCCATAACTACCACTGTAATCTACATGTTACATTATTGTCTTTTCTCAATTTTATAAAATTTATTTTAATCATTTTATTTTAACTAGTTAAAACATGGAATGAATGTGAATATTGTATCAGTAAAATTTTTGTTAATCTTTCAATAAAATACATTTGATACAGACTCAACCACTACAGAGAGATCTAGACTAGATTTGGAATAATTTAAGTACACAGTCATTTTTAAATTGAAGTAATCCACTAATAATTTGACCAACTTAACCAATATTGATCCCTTTCATATTACCCACCAATTTAGAGAAATCAGAGTTAATTCATACTGATACATTTCCACAACTAATGGAATAATTTAATAAATCATATTATGAATACATTATGAATGGAAAATTGTCATTACACTTAGCTCTGGGAACAATAGCAGTTAATATTTTCTAATATATTTTATCTCATAAAAATAGTTGCACACTAGTCTCACTTGAAATCTCATCAGAATTGATATATATTCCTTACCAAAATTACACAGTTCTTGTAAAGTGATTCTGAAGAATCTTTTTTGTTTGTTTTATGAAAGGAGAGACCTCATAGATCAAAGTGGAAAAGAAAATATAAAAAACAGCAAACAAAAAATATACACAGTACAGCAGAATAAAAATTTCTAATCTAAGCAGTTCTTTCAGTATATTCTCTTAGAAGGTCAAGAAGTGGTACAAAGGTCTAGGTATATTTTTCCTTACATATTTTTTACTCCCAATAAAACCTTTACTTATCCCAAGAAGGTAGGGAAAAAAGGACACAATTCAGTTTTAATAGGTTTCATAAAAAGAAGAAAAGTGTAATTATATTTTTGTCAACTCTACTTTTCATTTGTACTCCATAGAAAACCAAATTATGGGATAAAAATGCTATCTGATATGGATAAAGATGATTTAGTCAGTTAACTATATTATGAAATTCAAAAAAAGAAAACATCAAGCATAAAACTTGAGGTAGGGAAATCACTGAGCAGTAAATGAGTTAATTTATGTAATTACATATTCATAGACTCACAGAATGTTAGAACTGGGAGAGTTTTGAAAATATGTTATTTCACAGATTAGGGAATTTTTGCTATGTGCTAAATAAAATTTTGGTGATTAATTTGATACGTTTTTTAACTTTAATAAGCAACTACTTTTTATTATTTTTCATGGTAAGTAACAGAAAGATGAGTAGAAAATTCCAGTGGCTCCTCTTTAAAAAAAATATTATTCAAATTTAGTCTTATTTTATCTTATAAAGATAGTGGTGGGTGAAGACTAACCCAGTTAAAAATGAGTCGTTTTCAGGGGCAACTGGGTGGCTTAGTCAGTTGAGCATCCAATTCTTGATTTCTGCTCAGGTCGTGATCCCAGAGTTGTGGGATGAAGCCCTGCATTAGGCTCTGCACTGAGAATGGAGCCTGTTTGAGATTCTCTCTCTCTCTGCCCTTCTCTCCTGCTTGTGCTCTCTCTCTCTCCCTCCCTCTCTAAATTTAAAAAAAAAACAAAAAAACAAAAAAGCAAAAAAACAAAAAACCAAAAGCATTTGTCCTCATCAAGACCGTATGGTACTGACACAAAAACAGACACATAGATCAATGAAACAAAAGAGAAAACCCAAAAATGGACCCACAGCTATATGGTCGACTGATCTTTAACAAAGCAGGAAAGACTATCCAATGGGAAAAAGACAGTCTCTTCAACAATTGGTGTTGGGAAACCTGGACAGCAACATGCAGAAGAATGAAACTGGACCACTTTCTTACACCATACACAAAATAAATTCAAAATGGACAAAAGACCTAAATGTGAGACAGGAAACCATCAAAATCCTAGAGGAGAACACAGGCAGCAACCTCTTTGAATCATCCATAGCAACCTCTTACTAGACACATGTCTGGAGGCAAGGGAAACAAAAGCAAATATGAACTATCGGGACTTCATCAAGGCAAAAAGCTTCTGCCCAGCGAAGGTAACAATCAACAAAAGTGAAAGGCGATCTTCAGAATGGGAGAAGATATTTTCAAATGACATATGTGATAAAGGGTTAAGTATCCAAAATGTTTAAAGAATTTATCAAACTCAATACCCAAAAAACAAATAATCCAGCTAAGAAATGGGCAGAGGACACGAAGAGCCATTTTTCCAAAGAAGACATGCAGGTGGCCAAAAGACACATGAAAAGATGCTCCACTCATTCACCATCAGGGAAATACAAGCCCAAACTACTATGAGATACCACTGCACACCTGTCAGAGTGGCTAAAATTCACAACACAGGAAACAACAGATGTTGGTGAGGATGCAGAGAAAGGGAAACCCTCTTACACTGTTGGTGGGAATGCAAACTGGTGTAGCCACTCTGGAAAACAGTACGGAGGTTCCTCACAAAGCTGAAAATACAACTACCCTAGAAATAGAACAACCCAACAACTGCACTAATAGGTATTTACCCAAAGGATACAAAAGTACTTATTCAAAGAGGCACATGCACCTGGATGCTTTAGCAGTATTATCAACAATTATCCAAATTACAGAAAGAGCCTAAATATCCATTGACTGATGAATGGGTAAAGAAGATGTGTTATACATATACAATGGAATATTACTTAGCCATCAAAAAGAATGAAATCTTGCCATTTGCAATGACGTGGATGGAATTATGCTAAGCATAATAAGTCAGTGAGAGAAAGACCAATACCATATGATTTCATTCATATGTGGAATTTAAGAAACAAAACAGATGAACATAGAAGGGGAAAAAAAAGAGAAAGGGAGGCAAACCAGAAGAGACTCTTAACTATAGAGGAAAAACTGAGGGTTGTTTGAGGGGAAGTGGGTGGAAGATTGGCTAAATGGGTGATGGATATGAAGAAGGTACTTGTGATGAGCACTGGGTATTATATGTAAGTGATGAATCACTAAATTCTACTCCCGAAATCAATATTACTCTACATGTTAAATAACTAGAATTTAGATAAAAACTTGAAACAACCAAACAGAAAATAAAATATATATATATATACACACACACATACACACACACACACACACACACACACACACACAACTCAAGTAAGCTAGCTAGCTAAGCAAAGGGAGCAGGTGTCTTGGAGGGAGGATGATGGTGGGAAAGAAAACAATGTAGAAGTAAATAAATATTTTTCAGAATGCTAACTTGTGTGAGGAAGAAAAAAACATGGTGGTGAGAAAAATATTATAGAGAAAATGACATTTAGTGAATCCTGACTGACAAGAAGGAGCCTACAGTGAGAATGTAGAGAGTGAGAGAATTTCAGAAGAGAGGCTGAAAAACTGACAAGATCTTAAGGTCAGATACGTTTAGAGTATTCAAGAAATGGAAGGGAGCTTTTTGGTTAAAACACACTAACAGGAATTGTATAGGATGAGGCTAGAGATGTACAGGACCAAACAAATACCACTGTAATATTGACAATGTGGAAAATTATCTGAGCCCTGTGATACTGGAAAATCCTCCTACTTGTTTTTGTTAAGGAACCTTCTTTCAGCATAGAAACACCCATGTGACTTTAATAACAGATGACGAGGCCAGGCTCAGACCCTCCAAATTCTCATTTTTAGCTCCATAAATGATTGGGTGAAGTACATGTATGTACTGATAAATCAGAAAAAAATGATTATTAATCTGACCTGATGAAACTTTACTTAAGGTTCCCTCAAGTCCCTGACTTTGAGAAAACTTCAGCCATAACTCCTCCTGGGAATAAACTGACCTCTGAGTAAAACAGTCTCTAATCTACTGTCTGATTATGCCCCATCAAACCTGTTTATTCCACTTTCCTACACAAAGTTGTATTTAGTGTTGTTTACGCCTTCTTGTAGAAGAAAAAATCTTTTTTGACTAACCTGGGACACCTTTGCAGTCTCAGGGTCAGAGCTTTCCCCATCTTTCAATAGTCCATCCCCCTGTTACAACTCCTTTTTCCATTCTTATAATAATCCTTTTGAACATAGTGTCCCTTTCCTAAGCCCTGATTTTTTTTTATTTAATAGACATCCATGTTATGCATTTAGGATTTTTTAAATTAAGTCCTTGGAGATCCCTGAAATATATAAAATAGGAGACATTTGTGATCCACTGGGTTTTACTATATTTCTCTGACTGAGCCTGAAGACAGACTACAGTAAGGCAAGAAGGTCTCTTTAGGATATTGTTGCAAGAATGGAGACTAGAATTTATGGCTTGGGCTGTACTAGGCACAATGGAGGAGCAGGGTTTTAGGAATCAATGTGGAAGTTGTGAAAACAGGATTAGGCTAATGGGTTTAGGCCTGAGTTGTGACAAAAATAAGAATCAAAGTTGATTTCTGGGTTCTTGGTAAGAGCAATGGATATAGGAAATTGGGGTTTATTTCTAATGGAGATATCAAGTGACTTATTAAATTTTTAAATCCTGAGCTCAGAGGAAAAGAGAAATATAGTCAGAAAATACTAACCAGAACATCCTTAGCAAAGACATTAAATGAAAGCCATGGGCCAAAGAAAAGAATGAAAACAAAGAGAGAGGACCTATCCCTGAGCTCTAAGGCACTTCATTTCTGTGAACCTGATGAAAAAGAATCAGCAATGAAAACTGAGGCAGCCAACTCTGACATAGTAGGGAAACCAGGTGACTTAAATGTCATGTCCCACAATGGAAAATCTTTGTAATTTACTTCTTTATTTTGTTCTACTGTTAGAGTATAAAGTACTCCCACCTACTGTTGTGACTAAAGCTAGGTATCCTTTGTTTCATTGACATCTCCCTTTCTTCCCAGTAGCCCACTCTAATTTCTGGATCAGGTGCTACAGAAATGTGTTCCAATAGGCTCTGCCTATATTTAAAGTTTATCTAACTCTCCTTTCTACTCATTCAATGGCTATATTCTGTATTCTTCACTACACTTTGAACTTGCAGTTCTGTTCCCTCACTTAAGAGAACATTGCAAATACTTGTACAAATTATTAAAATGTAGAAAGATAAACAAGTTGAAAGGGATGATAAGAAATTCTATTTGTGGCACAGTGAGTTTGAGACACCCGTTATACTCAGGTCAAGACGAAGTAATGGAAATTTTAAGATGTTTCAGCCTAAGTCCCTAAATACTTTGGGTTAATGCAGTTTTTACAAAGAAAGTTGAGTCTGAGTGTTGTGGCTGAGAAAAGTTCTCACTTTAGAACTAGAAGAAGGTATTGACCCTACTGAAAGTTAAATTCTCCAACTACAAGAGATGGAATTCTTCAGAATTCATCACTTTAGGGTGTACTTCCACTTCTTCTATAAGTATATTAATATAATTTCATGGGTGGAAACAAAAAAAAATCAAAATCTGACAGCTAAGTATCTGAGACCTCATACATATTCTCCATAAATATTAAGACTTCTGTCCTTTCAAATTTATAATAGAACATGAAATATTTATCTGTGCTTCTTGGAGTTTAAGGAAATGCTTGAAATGGAAATACCTATAATACACTTACTTTTTATTTTATTAATGATACTTTAAAAATAATTTTGGGGGCGCCTGGGTGGCGCAGTCGGTTAAGCGTCCGACTTCAGCCAGGTCACGATCTCGCGGTCCGTGAGTTCGAGCCCCGCATCAGGCTCTGGGCTGATGGCTCAGAGCCTGGAGCCTGCTTCCGATTCTGTGTCTCCCTCTCTCTCTGCCCCTCCCCCATTCATGCTCTGTCTCTCTCTGTCCCAAAAATAAATTAAAAACGTTGAAAAAAAATTTAAAAATAATTTTGAAAGTTACATTAATACCAAATTATTATTGTGGTCCTTCAGTACAAACGGGTGTAGAATAATTCTTTATATAGTCAAGTGACTATTAATTATCATGGCTGAAATTTCAAACATGTTTAACATATATAAATAAAACTATATATTATACAGCTTTATATTTATAAGTAAATTATTTTATGATTATAATATGCATATATTATAATTATATAAATAACATAAACTTAAATAAAAAACTCTATAAATAGTACTTTGGATATCCACACAGATATCACCAACGATGCAATTACTGACTTGAGGATATACATTAAATCATAAAATATTTAATAATGTTTATTTTATACAAATTCGTTTTTGCCTACAAAATAAACCATGAATTTTTAATTCTCTTTACTGTTGATCATCATCTTCCTATATCAGGATTAGTTTGTAACTGTGTCATAAAATGATCAGGTACCTACTGTTTAGGACACAATTTTACCTCTCATTAAAAAATTGTTACCATTTATACCATTTGGGAGAAAATTTCCTAAGTTTTTTTTAATTAATCCTTTAAAAAAGTGAAATGTTAGAAAAAGGCAAACAAATAATTCAATGTAAAGAAATAATTTACCTAACATGACAGTAAAAAAGTTAAATTTGATGTCATGCTGGGAATCTTTTTTAGGTAGTTGATTATGTGAATTTTTCTGAAGGCTGATTCATATTTTGTCTTGATTCTTATAGTGTTTGTAGAACAATAAAAGCTACTAAATTCAAGACAGTATCAACTAATCTAATTTGAACCTTTCATTATTTATATTCATATTGTTTTCCAACTTCTCTATAACTTTTTTTAATCCTTCACTAATCTGGTACTTAAAATTATTCAACAGAACTTGGTTTGATTAGTGCAGATTCTGTACCTAAAAGGCAAATTCCAACTCCATAACAATTTGTTAATCTGTCTGGAATGTCCAAACAAAGAAGAAAAAGCTCTTTTCTTAATCAAAATAAAATTTTAGGCCACTGGGCCCTATTTGTTCGACAAGTTTACCCTTTGGACTTATTTTTTAGGATTTATTTAATGCTTCCATGGAATGGTCTGGCATTTGAAAGGTTTTAAAATGTGAATTGTCCATTCTACAATGTGGAAAAAAAAAATCAATGATTTCTACAAGTGCTAAGGGCATAAAGTATTGACCCATTTAAATCAAGCAGTATAGAATAAATCTGCACAGTTTTAATACTGAATTAATTTTTTAAAACATAACTATGCTGATTTTTTTATTATATTGTTAAAAGATTAACTTAAAATTAAAATTATGTTTGGGGCCCCTGGGTGGCTCAGTCGGTTAAGCGTCCAACTTTAGCTCAGGTCATGATCTTGTGGTTTGTGAGTTCGAGCCCTACATCGGGCTCTGTGACAACAGCTCAGAGCCTGGAACCTGCTTCGGATTCTGTGTCTCTCTCTCTGCTCCTCCCCTGCTGGCACTCTGTCTCTCTCTCTCTCTCTCTCTCAAAAATAAATAAACATTTTAAAAATTTAAAAAAATAAAAAAAATAAAATTATGTTTAATCATTTTATCTGTCAATTTTGTTTTGGTTGACAGATTATCAGTCTGACAGAAGATAATTTACTTATTTTAGCAAATGACTAATCTTTTTTTGGTTTTCATTCAATTCTATTTTTATTGTCTGCCCCAACCAATTTAAACTGGCTAAATCAATGTACAGATCTGTTGCATTTCTAGACATCAACAATGAAGCAGCAGAAAGATAAATCAAGAAATCAATTCCACTTACAACTGCACCAAAAACCATAAGATATCTAGGAAGAAACTTTACCACAGAGGTAAAAGTTCTGTACTCTGAAAATATTTCTGATAACAATGCCAGATGCAGATTATGATAGATAGAAACACAGATATATTGATAGATATCAGTCTTAAAAGTCTACCTAGTCAATGAAATTACTTAGATACAATGGCAGCTATATGGAAGAAACTAAATCAGTAATTGATTTGTCAAATATGAATAATTTTCTATTTTTTTTACCTTTGATACTTTTAGCAACATAATCATCTATTCTTTTGTTTTGGGAGAAGTGATTTGTTTCACATTCTCTCTATTTCTATCACACGCGCGCGCGAGCGCGCGCGCACACACACACACACACACACACACACACACACACAGAAAAGGGAGGGTTGATATCTGAAAGTCTCTTAAAGCATTTTTTTCAAAGTATATATGTCATTATTTAGAAAACAGTGAAATGTTCCAAAATATTTCATATCTCTTTAAAATTACTAGAATATAATTAGAGCTATTCTACATATTTTTTGAAATAAAAATTGCTAAGATCTTTGTTTATACATTGGCTAACTGAATTTGCCATTTAAATATACATATATTAGCATATGATAACACGTATTATGTACTGGAAAAGAAGTACATAAGTCAAACTGGAAATTTTCATTTTTTTAGAAAATTTTCCTGGAAGTGAATGCATTAAAATAAAAATTCAACCAAAATAAAAGGCAAGGAAAGATAATTTAAAATAAGTAGCAAAATGTCTACTTACTGAAATGAAAGAAGATAAATTTAAATAAGAAATGACAAAGAACATATTTTAATATACAAAGAATAAGATGTTTTTGATAATTTGTCATATAATTTTTTAATATTTATTGTGTGAAAGATTGTATGGTCAGGGGTGCCTGGGTGACTCAGTCAGCTGAGCAATCAACTCTTGATTTTGGCTCAGGTCATGATCACAGGGTCTTGGGACCACATGGGGTTCTGCACTAGGTGTAGAGCCTGCTTAAGACTCTCTTTCTCTCTCCCTCTGCCCCTCTCCCTTGCTCTCTCTCTCTCTCAAATAATAAAAAAGATTGTATAGGATTTTTGAGGATAAAAAGGAAAAAATAAAAAGCCATCTTTATTATCAAGGAAATTGTTATAAAGAATATTTCAAAAGTTAATTTTAGGTTGGTTATATAGTAACTGATTTTAACCAAAGAATATGTCAACTATTTTAGGGAAATTTCTAAATATATTTAAAACTTCAATTGGGCCTTGAACTTGGAAAAGTAGAACATGTTTCACACTAATGATAAAGTAATCTTAAGTGTTTCCATAGTGATAACATTTACAGAGAACCAATGTTCCCATTTCAACAATGTTCATGGTGACTACAAACCAGATTTGCCAATTTACCATGTAGACTTTTTAATTTCGTTTCGTTTCGTTTCGTTTCGTTTATTTATTTATTTATTTATTTATTTATTTATTTATTTATTTATTTATTTGCTTTTGGCCAGACTCTCTAACTCTCAATAGTTTCCTTGGTTCTTGATGTCCCTCAGAGCTTGACCATCTAAAAGCAGTAACTATAATGTTAGTTAGAGGGAATTTGAATATCCGTTTAAATGTAATGAAAATGTGTGACTGACTAGAGTTGGTCTGGGTGAAAATACAGAGACCATGCATATTAAATTAGAAACTATGGTGTCTTTTCTTGAAAATCTTATAAGTACTAGAATACAAATGCTTCACATTTTAACATAAAATTTGCCTAAAATACATACAGCTATGTACTGAAGGTACTTGCATAAAATAATATTGAACATACATTTTTGTTATATACTATCAATAATAGAGGCACAAAGAGAAAATGATTCCAGGTTTTCCATTTTATTTGGGCAAACTTAACACTACCCTACCTTAGTTATGTCATCTAAAATATAGGAAAAATAACAGTAGGTAGCAGCTAAAAAGACACTTGTATTTGTTAGGGTTCAACCAGAAAAACAGAATCACTAGGAGAAACATATATATATATAAATTGCAAAGAATTGGCTTTCTCGATCATGGGGCCTGGAAAGGCAAGATCGAAGTCCTTTGGGCAAACCATAAGAAAGGGCAAGCTGGATGAATCTCAGGCATGAACTAAAGCTGTTATTCATAGGTGGATTATTTTCTTCCATCAGGAACCTTTACTTCAGCTCCTAAATCCTTATACCTAATGAAATCAGGCACACCCAGATTAATTGGGATAATATTAAAGCCAACTAATTATGGACTTTAATCACATATACAAAATACCTATGGGGCAAAACCCAGATTAGTATTTGATTGAATAGCTGGAAACCATAGCCTAGCCAAATTGACATATAAAACTTGCTGTGGTAACACTGAAGACATGCTGTAAATTTCAGACCATAAGATACAATACCGAATAATTAAATAACTATATTTTATCTTTACTTTTATTCTTACTAAAGCTCCATTAAATAGATATAATTTATTACTGATAAAACATAAGGAAGCTGAGAAGAGGTACTTGGTGTTGATAATAAGCAAAAAGCAGGAATTAAAATCAATGTTTCAGATAACACATGCTTTCTTTATTTTACACTGTACTGCTCACAGAAATAATGAAACAGAAATAATGTGGGCCATTATTTCCAAGAAGTTTATTTAGAACTATCGTTTTCTGTGATGTATGGACTTCTTTTGTCTTTACTGACTACCTTCACAGTTTACAAGTCCTCAGGTACCTTTGCCATCTTTTCCATTTTAATTGTGAAGTATGCAATTCTATTTCATCTGAAACATATTGATACACTTAAAACAAGTAACTGAATTGCCAAAATTTCACAATTTGCATTGTTTTCTCTCTATGAAGTAAAAATAATACAGATTTTTTCATTAAATATTTTCCTAATATAAGAGGACACATCATCATTGTGTCCATTGTATATTAATTTCTTTTTTTGGCAATAGAATAATATTTTTGAAGGATAATGTGATTTCAACAAAAAATCAACTGAAAATATATATAATTAATATGTATTGTGATAGCAGTATTTGACAGAATATATGTGTGTACCTATCAAGTATAACTAAAAGGGTATAAATACAAGATAAAAAATATTTCACAAAAGGTATTAAATATATTATGCTATAGACTATGTGTTGATAACACATGCAGTGCATTTTACACATAGAACTTTAATAAATATTGTTGATTATGTAAATAAATATTTGTACTGCCCATGATTATTATTATTTGCTGTAAGCTGGTTCAAAAGGCAAGCATAAACATTATATAAGATGGTAAAATGAAATTATGAAGTTAACAAACTTTCCAGAGCTTCAGGACTATCTAGAAATATTTTACCATTATTAGAATAGACTGTTAAATATCTATAGCACTTATAACTAATGGACTATTTCTTGATACTGGTGTAAACTTAATCATTTATATTCACTCCAAAGAAGCAGTGAGGTATAAATAAGCTTCAAAAAGTACTGACAATGAATAAATGGAAAGGTAGCCATTTAGGTAAAGATAATGTAAGTAACTTCTTTGCGCAAGATGAATTTCAAGGTTGGTTTGAAGACATAATCTGAGTCTCGATACTAAAAGACATCATTTGAGAGAAGAGCACATGTAAGAAAATAATTCAGGAAAATGTGTAAAATTCTATTAAAATCCCAAAACTTTAACATGTTTTAGCACGCATTACAAAATTTGTTGGCTTAAAACAACAGAACTATAGCCCACCATTCTGGAGGCCAGACGTCCAAATTCAAGGTGCTAGAATGGCAGCACTGTCCAAAGTCTCTAGGGGAGAATATTCCCTTACTTCTAGCTTCTAGCAGCTCTATGTGTGGCCTCCGCCCATAATCACATAACTCCAATCTCTTTCTCTGTCTTTATACAGCCTCCTTTTCTCTGTCTCTGTTCTATATGTTTCTCATATTGATATCTGCCCTTCAAATTAGTGCCCACAAGAATGGAAAAGAAGATATCTTCTTGACATTCTTTTTTGAATTTTTTTTATGTTTATTTCTGAGACAGAGATGGAGCATGAGTGGGGGAGAGGCAGAGAGTGACACAGAATCAGAAGCAGACAGAATCTGAGCTGTCAGCACAGAGCCCCACATGGGGTTTGAACTCACAAACCGTGAAAGTATGACCTGAGCTGAAGTCGGTCGCTCAACCGACTGAGCCACCCAGGCACCCCAACATTCTTAACTAAATACATCAGCAAGACCTTTTCTCCAAATAAGATTTCATTCATACCTTCTGGAATGTGGAACATGTCCACATCCTTAATGGGGACATTATTCAACTCATTATAATACATCTACTGCCTCCCCCCCAACCCCAATTTATACTCCACATACCAAATACCTTTAACCCATCTAACATCACAAATGCTTCAACCAATTACAATATCAACTCTAAATTCAAACTCTCATTTAAACATAATCAGCCCCAAAAGTCCCCAATTTCATGACTTAAATCAGATACCCATGAGAATGAGTATGATTCATCCTGAGACTAAGTTAATATCCATCTATGAACTTTTAAAATTAGAAAAAAAGTATCTGTTTCTATAATGGTGGGGCCAGCATAGGTTAAAGATTCTCATTCCAGTGGTGCCTGGGTGGCTCAGTCGGTTAAGCGTCCGACTTTGGCTCAGGTCATGATCTCACGGTTTGTGTATTCAAGTCCCATGTCAGGCTCTGAGTTACAGCTCAGAGCCTGGAGCCTTCTTTGGATCTGTGTCTCCATGTCTCTCTGTCCCTCCCTACTCATGCTCTCTCTTTCCTTCAAAAATAAGTAAACATTAAAAACAAAACAAAAAAAAAGACTCTCATTCCAAAATATAAAAATTGGAAGGAATAAAGTAGCCACTAATCTGAAGCAAATTTGAAATCCAGCAGGACAAATTCTGTTATTTTTCAATGTCTGAGAATAATCCTCTGTAATTCCATGTCCTGACCTCTGGAACCGTAGCAGCCCTGCCTTCTGCTCTGCCCATGGCAATCCTACACATCTGTGCAGTGCATGGAGGCTCCGCTTTCAAACGCAGTCTTCCTTCTTTGGAGGGTAGAACATTTTGCAGCCAAGTAGGTCTCTGAATTCATTCTCTACCTTCAGAATTTTTGGAATCCCCACAACATTCTCTCATTTCATCCCGCGTTTTTATTATTAGTATTATTATTATTTCTTCTTCTTCTTCTTCTTCTTCTTCTTCTTCTTCTTCTTCTTCTTCTTCTTCTTCTTTAAAGTTTATTTATTTATTTTGAGACAGAGAGAGTGTGCACAGAAGGGGCAGACAGAGAGGGAGAGAGAGAGAATCCCAAGCAGGCTCCATTCTGTCAGTGCAAGGAGCCTGACGCAGGGCTCAAACTCACGAACCCATGAGATCATGACCTGAGCCAAAACCAAGAGTACAACTGAGCCACTCAGGTGTCCCTATTCTGAATTTCTTCTGATATAGAATCCTCAAAATTCTGATCCTCCTGTGTGAAACAGGGGTCCATGCCATTAGATCGGAAGGACCTCTACACATCTTTCCTTAATTAAACCCATATCTATTCCTGACTTCTGTTGAAAGGGTTCAGTAGATCCAAGTGTCACACAACTGGTTTCTTCAGCAAAAGATTTAAGCCATACCTTTGGTCCTCTGTCCTGAGCATGCTTTTCCAACAATGAATTTACTAATTTTAGTATCTTTTGCAATCTGGATAGGCCAAGAACTTCCCAAATCACCAGTCACTAAAAACTGCATTTGTTTCTTAGGGCTTCCTTAACAAATTACCACAAACTTTATAGCTTAAAAATAACAAATTTATTTCTCCACAGTCTGGGTGCCAGAAATCTGAAATCGAGATGTCCCCAGGTTTTTGCTTCTCCAAGAGGCTCTTGGAGAAAATCCTTGTTTCTTCCAGATTCTGGTGACTCCAAGTATTTCTTCTCATGTAGCTGCATAACTCCAATCTTTGCCTCTGTCTGCAGATGGCCTTCTTTTCTCTGTAAGTGTTTCTATTCTGTGTCTCTTATAAGAACACTTATAATTTTATTTAAACTTCGCTGGGATAATATAGCATGATATCATTTCAAGATCCTTAATTTTGTCTACAAATATCTCTTCCCACCCACATTCCAGAAATTAGATCACATTCATAGGCTCTACAATGTGAATGTATCTTTGGGGAGCTAACATTCAGCCCAAAGCAAGGACAATAATAGTGTCCCGTTCTAATCTTATTAGCTGTGTAAAATATAAAATTAGTTATGTGCAACAGACCCTAAATATTTGAGGTTATATGATCCACCAGAAAGATTTTTTTTTTTCATCCCTACTGGATAAATCTCTACTACATGTTTAATGTTGATCAAAATAGCTAAGACGGGGCACCTGGGTAGCTCAGTGTGTTGAGCACCCAACTTCAGTTCAGATCTTGATCTCACAGTTGGTGAGTTTCAGCCCTGCATCCGCTCGCTGATGTCAGCATGCAGTCAGCTTTTGATCCTCTCTGTCCCCCCACCCTCTCTGCCCCTACCCCACTCACACTCTCTCTCATAAAATAAATAAATAAATAAATAAATAAATAAATAAACCTTTAAAAAATAGCTAAGACAGACTTTGTATAAATGTGACTTTTTTAGATTTCAAGTATATAAACATAATATATATATATACATATATATATATATATATATTATAAACATATAGGTCTATATATAATTCAACTCTGTGGTAGTGAGAAACCACTCTGTCGGCTAAATCCAAATACAAACAAGGCATGAGTGATACAGTCAATGAGGTGGTTTTAAATAAATAAGCAGAATACTTTGCAGTTATTGTATTTTGCAACAATTTTAAATATAATGATATTCAAAAAGTAAACCACGAATTCCAGGCAAACATATAAACTTAACATAGGTCAATTATCTGATTAACAAAGAACCAATAAGATGCTGTGACTGGCTCAAAAATCATCTGAAAATTCATGATATATCTAGGTAATTTAGCACAAAAATGGGTGGATGAGATTATTGTGCAAAATATAAAACTGGTTATGTCTAAAAGACCCTAATATCTGAGGTTATATGATTCACCAGAAAGATTTTTTTTAATCCCTACTGGATAAATCTCTCCTAATTAGCAAGTAACTTCATTAACCTTAAGACGTTACAAAATAAAAAAACAATGACACAAACTGAATAGAGTCCCCTGAGCAATATTTGGGTATCTTTTGTTTTGGGGTGTTTTTTAAAGATGTGCCACCATCTTTTCAAGTTTTTTTTTCCAAAATAGGATTTTTCTGACATATTAAATTGATAAATGAACAATTACAAATTACCAGGGATTACCATAATCATATTTACTACTACATAAACTTCAATATATCAAAATGGAAATGCAGCCATGAAAAATAATTGTAATTCTCATTTGATTGTAATGCAGATAACTTGAATGTAAGTTGGAAGATAAAATAATGGTGATGCCAACAAATCTATTTCAGGGATTTTAAAAATTATAATTATAAAATAAATTATTAAATTAATACTTGAGAAAAAGGAAAACAGAGCAACAGTTATAAACTATATGAGTATTACTGAATATATTAAATAATATGAATTTATAATCAAAATATACCATTTATATGTTAATGCATACATGATTACAAATTATACTATTAAGAATATTATTGTATAAATTAAGATAAATGTAGCTGCTATGACAGATAACCTTAATTTCCTTTTATGAACTATATGTTAAGCTATTTTGTCATCCTTTCTGCTGGCCTAGTTATCTTATTACTAATGAATTTTATTTTTCATTCAATATAGTGTTCTCATTGTCACTATTAAAGTCACCTGTGGGATTACAATTGTTTCTTCATAAATGTTCTCAGTAAAGGAATTGCTTCAATTGATGAAAGAGTGGAATTTAATATTCAAAACCTGAAACCCTGAACAAGGGAAATTATACACTTATATTTATATTAGAATATTTAAAATGAGCAAATTATAAATACAAAATTTTGAAACATTATTATGAATCATTTATTATGAAATCATAATATGTTCAAAGCTAAACAAATAATGTACAAGTATATAAGTGGACAAGTAGAGCTAAAAATACATTGTAGCAGTAGAAATGCAGGGGGAGTACAATGTTTACTCAATTTATTTAAAGGTAATTTAAAGTATATTCCTAGGGGCGCCTGGGTGGCGCAGTCAGTTAAGCGTCCGACTTCAGCCAGGTCACGATCTCGCGCTCCGTGAGTTCGAGCCCCGCGTCGGGCTCTGGGCTGATGGCTCGGAGCCTGGAGCCTGTTTACAATTCTGTGTCTCCCTCTCTCTCTGCCCCTCCCCCGTTCATGCTCTGTCTGTCTCTGTCCCAAAAATAAATAAAAAACGTTGAAAAAATAAATAAATAAAATAAAGTATATTCCTAGGTTTTACTTGTATTATTTAGGTTGTAGTATAATTTTACTTAAAGTCTGCAAGTAGATGATACAAAATGATTTACATCTGAAAATCTAATTTTTTAAATATGAAGATTAAAAATTTTAAATAAAACTTTTATCTAAGGGATGCCTGGGTGGCTCAGTCAGTTAAGCATACAACTCTTGATTTAGGCTCAGGTCAGGATCTCACCACTCCAGAGTTTGAGCCCCATGTCAAGCTCTGTGCTGACAGAGTGAAGCCTGCTTGGGATTCTCTCTCCCTCTCTCTCTGCCTCTCCTTTATTCTCTCCCTCTCTCTCTCCCTAAATAAATAAACATTAAAAAAAAAAAAGACATTCTTAAGACTCGATAATCTAATTTACAAAGAAACTCAGAAGATAGGAGACATGAAAATATATTAAAAATATATATTTCTTGGATGAAAGACCTAAATGTGAGACGGAAAACCATCGAAATCCTAGAGGAGAACACAGCCAGCAATCTCTTACAAGCTGTAGTTGTAGCAACTTCTAACAAGATAGTCTCCTGTGGCAAGAGAAACAAAAGCAAAAATATACAATGGCTTCATCAAGATAAAAACACTTCTGCACAGTGAAGGAAATGGGTCAACAAAACTAAAGGCAACTTTCAGAATGGGGGAAGATATTTGCAAATGACATATCAGATAAAGGGTTAGTATCCAAAATCTATGAAGAATTTATCAAACTCAGTGTCCAAAAAAGCAATCCAGTTAAAAAATGGGCAGAAGATATGAAGAAACATTTTCCCAAAGACACTCAGATGGCTAAGAGACACATGAAAAGATGCTCAACATTACTCATCATCAGAGAAATACAAATCAAAACCTCAATGAGATATCACTTCACACTTGTCATAATCACTAAAATTAACACAGGAAACAACAGGTGTTGGTGAGAATGTGAAGAAAGGGGGACCCTCTTATACTGTTAGTGGAAGTGAAAACTGGTACAGCCACTCTGAAAAACAGTATGCAGGTTCCTCAGAAAGTTAAAAATAGAACTACCCTATGATCCAGCAATTACACTACTTTGTATTTACCCAGAGGATACAAAAATACTTCAAAGGGATACATGCACCCTGATGCTCATAGCAGCATTATCAACAATAGCCAAATTGTATAGAGTCCAAATGTCTACCAACTGATGAATGAATAAAGAAAATGTGGTATAGATATAGATATAAATACAAATATAGGTATAGATACAGATACAGATACGGATATTATTCAGCCACAAAAAAGAATGAAATCTTGCCATTTGCAATGATGTGGATGGAGCTAGAAAGTATTATGCTAAGCAAAGTAAGTTAGAAAAAGACACCATATGATTTCACTCATCAGTGGAATTAAGAAACAAAACAGATGAACACAGGGGTAAAAAGAAAAAAAGACAGGCAAACTAGAAAACAGACTCTTAACTATAGTGAACAAACTGATGGTTACTGGCAGACAGATGAACAGGGGAATGGGTTAAATGGGTGATGAGTATTAATGAGGGCAGTTGTGATGAGCACTGGGTGTTGTATGTAAGTGATGAATCACTAAATTCTATACCAGAAATTAATATTAAACTGTATGTTAACTAACTGGAATTTAAATAAAAATTTGAAAAAGAAGAAAATGCGTATGCATATATATATTTCTACCTTATGAGTTTGGATAAAAATATACATGTATATTTCATACTCATATAAATAGATTATATCCACATATATCCATATATATGTAGTTTTTATGCGCACCCAAGACACTAAGATGTATGCGTATACATTTTAATTAACTTATTGTGATGCTAAAGGTTTTTCTATAATCTGAAAGTTATAATAAACTTTACAATCAATAATTTTTTAAAGAATTAAGTGTTTAAGCTCATTTTGAGAGAGAGAGAGAGAGAGAGAGATTACATAAGCACGAGCTGGGGAGGGGCAGAGGAAGAGAGAGAATCCAAAGCAGGCTCCACACTGTCAGCACAGAGCCTGACTCAGGGATTCATCTCCCAAACCAGATATCATGACCTGAGCTGAAATCAAGAGTCTAATGCTTAACCGACTGAGCTCCCCAGGAGCCCCAAGAATTAGAGTTTTTAAGGTAATCCATAGACCAATTATCATTCAACCCTTCCATTATTCAGTAATACAAATATGGAAATAAAAGCTAAATAATTTAACATCCTTCACAGAATTTTTTTTAAGCTTCATTAATGGCTTGTGATTTGGTCAAAAGGTCTTGAATGATTAAAAAACTTGAAAAACTAATACAACTCAAATAACCTGATGATGTCTTTTATTTCTTTTTCTTGCCTTAAATGCTGTGGCTAGGACTTTCAATACTATGTTAGATAAAAGTGGTGAGAGCGGACATCCTTGTCTTGTTTCTAGTCTTAAAGGAAAAGCTTTCAGCTTTTCATCATCAATTTTGATGTTAGCTGTGGGTTTGTCATAGGTGGCCTTTATTACGCTGAGGAACATTCTCTATACTTTTTTTGAATCAATGCTTATTTAAATGAAAACTGGTAGAGCTATGCCATGTCACTTTTTTTTTCAATAAAAGAATAGTGTGCATGTTTTAGGTTATAAACAATCCTTCAGAAATCAGTTTCACACAAAAGTTACTTTTATGTCGTGTAGATATATACACATTCTGTAAATACACTCACACATACATAGATATAAGTGGGATTTGTCTACTTCTTGTGGTTATTGATTTTAAAGCATGTTCAGTTCACTTCAACCTTGTGTAGATTTTATGTAGAGATTTTACTGCTTTTCTGGTTACTTTTCTCATTATTTTTAGTTATAATGGTACAATTATTATCATGGTACATGATACATGGGGCAATTTTTCAAGTGTCCTAAGTAGTAGGAATAACTTTGCTTCAATCATTATAAGGTATCTAAGATTGATGACACCACTACAACCAATTCTTTAAATCTGTCACTCTGGAATTCTCAAATGATTAGGAATTACTCTTCTGTGGCTGTTGTTTGCAAAGAGCAGCTAACCAAAGCATACAGTGCATAGTAAAAAAGAAAACAATGATAAGAGAATAAGAATTCAGACACTGCCAAATGCAGTCTTCTTGACATTGAAAAATGATCCCCCCACTTTTTTAATGAACGTAATTTTAGCAATCTTATGTGATTTAGTGTCTGAATACATGGTCCAAAACTAATATTTTTCTGACAACAAATATGGATCTTTTCTGAAACTCATGAACTAATTAGACACGTATGACTTTTTGCTTTATACAGAGCTGGGACTTGGTTCTTGTTCAGAATGATGTCTTCAATTTAAAATGCGATAGAGTTAGCTAAGGAAGAAATATGAAACAGGTGTCCAAATCAAGAAATGGGTGTTGTTGGCTCAAGCTGATCTAGAAAAGTGTGTGTATCTGACCAGGATTTGAGGAGCAAGTGAGAAGAGAAAAAAATACAAGTAGTCTAATGTGGACTACTTGGAATCCAAGGATTCCTAGGAATAAATTTAATGCATTTGTGAAATTGTGTATATATTTTAATGGATTCTGCCTTTGATGGGTCAGAGATGATTAATGCATCACTATACTACCCATACATGCTGTGGTAAAATATCAGAAAGCTTAAGAAAATAGATAATAGAAATAACAATAATAATAATGGAAAATTACTTTTTTAGTTATGTACTTCATTGCATTTTATCAAAAATATTCTGTAAAGCATAGAATGGTAAAAATGGAAATAATGAATTCACAGAATCTTGAATATAAAGATATTTGTAATAAAATATATTTCTGGGGGTGCCTGGGTGGCTCAGTCAGTTGGGCATCCGGCTTTGGCTCAGGTCCTGATCTCACAGTTTGTGAATTCGAACCCTGTGTCCAGCTCTGTGCTGACAGCTCAGAGCCTGGAGCTTGCTTGTGATTCTGTGTCTCTCTTTCTCTCTGCCCCTCCTCTGCCTGTACTCTGTCTCTCTCTCTCTCAAAAATAAATGAAATGAAAAAAAAATAATAAAAGAAAATACATTTCTATACAAAGAATTAACAACAACAACAAAATTCTTAACACTACCAAGTGTTTACAGCAAGTTTACAAGATGCAGGCTGATAGAAAAGTGTTCATTGTTGTTCTATATATCATCAATGAACAACTGGATTTTGAAATTAAAAACACAACACCCTTTACATTAGCACATACACATAAAACATGAAGTGCTTTAGTATAAATCTAACATAATATGTACAAAATCTATATGAAGAAATCTTTAAAAAGAAATGCTGATGCAAGAAATCAACAATCTAAATGAATAGTAAGATATTCCATGTCTGTGGTTAAGAAGAATAAGTATTATTAAGATGTCAGTTCTTCTCAACTTGATAGTCAGCATAATCGCGGTCAAAATCCCAGCAGCTTATTTTTCATATCAACAACCTGACTCTAAAATTTAGATGGAAAAGCCAAAGACCCAGAATAGCCAACAGAGCACTGAAGGAAAAAACAAAAAACAACAACAACAAAAAACTCAGAAACTGATACTGACTGACTTCAATATTCATTGTAATCTAGTAATCAAGACAGTGCGGTATTGGCAAAAGAATAAGCAAACGTATCAATGGAACAGAAGTGGAAGTTCTGTTAACTAACTTTGACAAAGGAACAAAGGTAATTCAGTGGAGAAAGGATAATCTTTTCCATAAATATGCTGGAATAACTGAAAATTCACATGCAAAAAAAAAAACTAATATAGACTAAGATCTTAACACTCTTCCCCATACACACACACACACCCCCTCAAAATTTATCATACACCTGAATTTAAAGTGCAAAACTTATAAAACTTGTAGAATATAATAAAGAACAAAACTGATGACCATTTTTTTCATATTTTAAACAATTAAATTAACATTTATTTCCATTTGGATTGAAATATACACATCATAAACTACTTACTGTTCCCTAATTTCAGAATATTATATAATTACCCAAGCATTGGGCTAATGGATGGATTCTGGATATGGGCAGTGAAGAAAGAGGAACAAAGAACTCAGGAACCTTAAGATTGCTTTTTCTATTTTAAAACAAAACTACTGACTGACGAGCTACTTTAAGTGATTTTCCTTATTCATAATGGTGATGACTCTTTAGACACAACACCAAAAGCATAATTATGAAAAAAAAATGAGGGGCGCCTAGGTGGCTCAGTCGGTTGAGTGTCTGACTTCTGCTCAGGTCATGATCTCATGGTTCTTGAGTTAGAGCCACGCATCGGGCTCTGTGCTGACAGCTCAGAGCCTGGAGCCTGCTTCAGATTCTGTGTCCCCTTCTCTCTCTGCCCCACCCCTGCTTGTGCTCTTTCTCTGTCTTTCAAAAATGGATAAACATAAAAAAAAAAAAAAATGGTAAGTTGGGACTTCATTAAAATTAAAAACTTCTGCTCTGTGAAAAAACAGTTAAGAGAAAGAAAAGACAAGCCACAGACTGGGATAAAATATTTGCAAAACATATTATTTAAAAAACTGGTAACTAAATTTTAAAAAAATTTTTTTTCTCAACGTTTTTATTTATTTTTGGGACAGAGACAGACAGAGCATGAACGGGGGAGGGGCAGAGAGAGAGGGAGACACAGAATCGGAAACAGGCTCCAGGCTCCGAGCCATCAGCCCAGAGCCTAATGCGGGGCTCGAACTCACGGACTGCGAGATCGTGACCTGGCTGAAGTCGGACGCTTAACCGACTGCGCCACCCAGGCGCCCCAATTTTTAAAAAGAACTCTTAAAACTCAACAGTAGAAAACAACCCAATTTTAATCTTTTTTTTTTTTTTTTTTTAATCTGGGGTTCCTGGATGGCTCAGTCAGTTAAGCAGCTGACTCTTGATATTGGCTCAGGTCCTGATGTCACAGTCATGAGATCAAGTCCCATTCAAGCTGCGTGTAGAGCTCCACTAGAGATATTCTCTCTCTCTCTCTCTCTCTCTCCCTCCCTCCCTCCCTCCCTCTGTCTCTCTCACTCGGCCCCTCCCCACCCTTGCACGTGTGCTCTTCCTCTCTCTCAAAAAAAAAAAAAAAAAACAAATGAAAAAAATATATATATTATATTAAAATAGGTAGAAATCTGAATAGATACCTCACCAAAGAAGACATACAAATGTCACATAATCATATGAAAAAATACTCAACAGCATGTGTCACTAGGAAATTGCAAATTAAAACAGTAAATGAGATATCACTATACAGCTATTAGAATGGGTAAAACTCCAAACCCTGACAATACCAAATGCTGGTAAAAAATGTAGATTAAGAAGAACTCTCATTCATTGCTGGTGAGGATGCAAAATGGTACAGCCACTTTGGAACACAGTTTGACAGTTTTGTACAACACTATTTACAGAATACCAACATGATTGGGCAATCCTGCATCTAGGTCAAATGACCCAAAGGAGTTGAAAACTTACATACACAGAAATCTGCACATGAATGTTCACAGATGCTTTATTCATAATTGCTAAGACTTGGAATCGGTCAGCTGTCCTTCAATAGGAATATGGATAAGTAAAATGTTATACATTCATACAATTGAATAGCATTGAGAAGAAAGTAGTGAGTTATCAAATCACAAACAAAGACATGGAGGAACTTTGAATGGTATTGCTAAATGAAAGAAATCAATCTGAAAAGGCTACATATTGTATGATTCTAACTACAAGACATTCTGGAGAAGGCAAAACTATGGAAATTGAAAAAAAAAAAACACAAAAACCAAAACATTGATTGTCAGGGGGCTGGAGAGAGTTGGAGATAATGAATAGATGGAGCACAAAGCAATTTTGGGCTGTGAAACTACTCTGTACGATACTTTAACAGTACATGTGTGACATTATTCATTTGCCCAAATCCTTAAAACCATATAACACAAAGAGAAAAAGCTCTTATGTAAAATGGACTTAATAATGTATCAATGCTGGCTCATCAACTGTAATATAATTACAATTACTGTGCAGGGGGACAAGGGGATTATATAGGATTTCTCTGTACTTTTTTTTTAATTTTTTTTTAATGTTTATTTATTTTTGAGAGAGAGAGAGAGAGAGAGAGAGAGAGAGAGAGAGAGAGCATGAGCGGGGGAGGAGCAGAGAGAGAGGGAGACACAGAATCCGAAGCAGGTTCCAGACTCTGAGCTGTCAGCACAGAGCCTGACACAGGGCTCGAGCTCACAAACCACGAGATCATGACCTGAGCTGAAGCTGGACACTCAACCGACTGAGCCACCCAGGCGCCCCTCTATACTTTCTGCACAATTTTTCTACAAACTTAAAAAGTGCTCTAAAATTAAAACCTACTAAAATATAATTTTAGACTTTTTATAATTGTTAATGTTTATTTAATATTTATTTGTTTTTGAGGAAGAGAGAGAAAGAGAGAGAAAGAGAGAGAAAGAGAGAGAAAGAGAGAGACAGAGAGAGACAGAGAGAGAGAGAGAGAGAGAGAGAAAGAGAAAGTGTGATGGGGGAGAGGCAGAGAAAGAGAAACAGAAACTAAAGCAGGTTCCAGGTTCTGAGCTTTCAGCACAGAGCTCGATGTGGAGCTCGAACTCATAAACTGTGAGATCATCACCTTGGCTCACAATCTGACCTGAAGGTGGACACTTAATCAACTGAGCCACCCAGGCACCCCCAATTTTGTACTTTTTAAACACAGCTTTTTCTTTTCTTTTTTTTTTTTTTTATCATAGGTAATTGTAGCAGATTCAAAGTAAGGAGAAGATGTACATCTCCCTTGGCTTTGACTTGCACGTCATTTTATTTTTTTCATTTGGTTAAAAAAGGCAACCACAGATTGATTATATTTGTGACATCCAGTGTGTAAAACACTGGTTTTAATTCTGTCCAGAACACCAGGTATTTATAATTTCATAGAAACATGTATGGAATCAATCAGAGATGTGGAGGCTTTCTGTAAATAAATGTAAGGCACAAATAGTGACTTATGCAGTAGGGTCTTTAAAGCACTTCCTAAATATTTACTGTTGTGATGTTACTCCATCTCCTACACCTTACTCTGAAACCATATGAGAACAACATGCTAAAAAAAACACTGAAAATATCACTACACTTACATCAGTAACTTATGAATTAATTCTGAAAGCCTGACACAATTTAAACTTTTACAAAGTCATTGTTTTTTTTAGACATCTATTTCTTTTAAAGACTGCTTCATTTCTTTAGTATGGCAATTTCAAATAATATGTTGCTCTAAAATAATTATCTTGTTTTTAACATATATGAAGAATGCTTCAAGGACACCAGCGTGGCTCAGTAGGTTAAGCATCCAACACTTGATTCTGATTCATGACCTCACAGAGGTGGAGCCTTGCATCAGGCTACATGCTAACAGAGCATAGCCTGCTTGGGATCCTGCCTCCCTCTCTCCATCTCTCCTGTACTTGCTCTCTATTTCTTTTTCAAAATAAAATTAAAAAAAAAAAGATTGCTTTAGAAATTTATATGTACAAAGTTTATTTATTTTGAGAGAGAGAGTGTGGGAGAGAGAGAATCCCAAGCAGGCTCCATGCTATCAGCGAAAGAGCCCAACAATCAGATAAGTCAATTTATCTTCACCTTTCCTTCTTTTATTCCATCCCATTTTGTTTCAGTACTAATCAGAAATCACATTCAAACAACGATAGTTAATGAATACAGAGCTTAATGCAATTTATCTGTTCTCTATCCACTTATATTCATTAAATTGAATGGTTTCATTTTTATTAAAAATGAGGGTATTCTCAGAAATATGAACCTTTTGGGGCACCTGGGTGGCTCAGTCAGTTAAGTGTCCATCTTTGGCTCACGTCATGATCTCACGGTTCATGAGTTCGAGCCCCGTGCCAGTCTCTGTGCTGACAGCTCAGAGCCTGGAGCCTGCTCTGGATTCTGTGTCTCCCTCTTTCTTCCCCTGCCTCTCTCTCTGTCTCTCTCTCTCTCTGTCTCTCTCTCTCTCAAAAATAAACATTAAAAAAAATTTTTAAAAGAGATACGACCTTTTTAGGTTTCCCATATAAGCATAAGTTGAAAATCAATTTAAGGAAGGGTATCTAAGCTTGTACATCCTAGCCTTCATATCCTTCAGCAAAAAGTCTTGCTGGAATAACATAGGTTAAAGACGTGACAAAATAATCTTAATAAAATTATAACATCTCCAAAAATATTTCTTTGAAAATAATAAAAAGAAAATAAATTTGAGTGGCTCAAGTAGAAAATTATGCTCTTATAGAAACAAAAGGTAAAGTTAGAGATTATTTACTCGTGAATATGAACTTTAAAGGTAATAAAGTAGATAAAAAGACAGTAATATATTTACTTTGGAAGTTCTAATAGAGAAAGCATTTTTATCCCATTAAAATTGATAAAATTAAGACTTTCATTAAAAAATAATAACATTTGAGGAAAAATAAATTTATTTCTATCTTTAAATAAAACGCATTAGTTCAATATTTAGCAGAGCTTACCTTGACCTGCATTTGGAAAAAGAGATATATGTGGTAGAAATATTATGAAAATATTTTTTTCAATATTTGCATCTGAAATATAGCAGGAAAATTAACAGAAGAATATACCTTTTGCTTCAGGCATCCCTTCCTTCAGGCATTCTATACACATTTCATTATTCTCTTCACACACACACAAGATACACAAAAACCTGCATTCAATTTGTTTTCATTTGCATTTAGTTTTCTTCCTTTTATCAGTTTAAAAAAAATATCTGATAAATGGATTCTCTATGCTTTTGTGATCTGATATTATTTGATTTTAGCAGCAACTTTTGAGTTAAGACTATTTAATACTGGAAGGCTCTCTATAAACATGTTTATGCAACATGGCAATGAAATTTTATTTAGTTGATTTTTAAGTTTACTTATTTTGAGAGAGTGAGAGCACAATCAGGGAAAGAACAGAGAAATAGAGAGAGAGAGGATCTCAAGCAGGCTCTGTGCTGACCGCACAGAGCCCTATACGGGACTTGAACTCACGAGCCATGAGATCATGACCTGAGCTGAAATCAAGGGTTGGACACTTAACTGACTGAGTCACCCAGGCATCCCAAATTTTATTTAATTGTGATTATGTTTTTAAATTTTATTATACATATACTCAGACCGCAAGATACTATTTAGAAAAGAAGCTTCACAACTGTATTAAACACAAATTGGGGTTTGATCATTTCATATCTTATCAAAACCTGAAAACTGTATTAAACACAAATTGGGGTTTGATGATTTCATACCTTATCAAAACCTGAAAAAAATGAATCTTCACAATTCTTAGATGAACCTGCTGTGCTAGGTAGAGTTTGGAAAGCTGCATGCCTAAGCCAACAGTGGAAAACTTTAAATACTGCCTATCAACTTCAAATGTCAATGGAAGATTATTAGTAATAAATATCCTGGGGAGCTCTAATTACCTCCTACTGCTCCACTGCTTTAGAGAAGATGTTCTATCCACACAGGTCATGCTGTGTAACATATTCATCAAATATTTTCTGTGCTAATGAGAATTTGTACAGGAAAACAAACAAAAAATAATGCTTTATCAAAAACAACAGTGAAAGAACAGCACATACCAAAGCAAAGAATTCTTGCCATTAAGAAATAAAATCTCCAATTTACAAAAATCATACTGACTGGAATTATACCTTCTTTAATATTGTGTCTGGAAACAAACAGGTAAAGAGGTATTTACACATCATTAAGGCTATTTTATTTGTCCTCCATCCTTTCAGAATGAGGTACTACATTTTTGCACACTTGAAAATCACTTTAAAAATGCATCTCTAGTGCCACAAGTTTCTCTTCCATTGTCATCATGAGTTATTTAAATATCTAGTATATGCAAAATGTTATTCATTTATGGGGATATTTTCACAGTTATGACATGAAAAATTTTAATGTGCCAGTTCTTTTAAATGTAAGTCTGTTTCCCTAAAAGATAACTTTCCAGAAAAACAAATGGCATTAAAATATTTTTAATCCAAATTAGATTTGAATTTTAAAATTTTATAGGTCTATTTTAATGTTCTTTACATTTTAACAAAAGACAGAAAGATTAACATAGATTTGAACTGTGTGGGCCCACTCATAGGTAGATTTTGAACAGTACAATACTATAAATGTATTTTGACTTTCTAATAATTTTCTTAATAACATTTTCTTTTCTCTAGCTTCCTTTACTATATGAATACAGTGTATAATAAATATAACATACAAAATATGTGTTAATCAATATTATGTGTTTATGCCTTTATCTGTAAGGCCTCCAGTCCACAGTAGGCTAACAGTAGTTAAATTTTTGAGGAATCATAATTTAGACGTGTGGGACATCACTATGTCTAACCTCCATGTTGTTCAAAGGCCAACTGGGATTGAAAATTATTTTGGGGGCACCTGGGTGGCTCAGTCAGTTAAGTGCCCAACTCTTGATTTTGGCTCAGGTCATGATCTCATGGTTCAAGTTCTGCATTGGGTTCTGTGCTCACAGCGCAGAAACTGCTTGGGATTTTCTCTCTACCTCTCTCTTTGCTCCTCCCTCTCTCTCTCTCAAAATAAATAAATAAACTTAAAAAATTATTTTTTAAGATCCTTCACTGAGTTATTACAACTATCTACGTTCTAGAGTTTTTAAACAACTGAACATTCTGCTAATCATCTGGATTTCAGTTGGTTATTTTTTCATTGGTTCCATGTCTGCTGCTTCCTCTCACACCAGGTCCTTCAAAAAAACTGTGATGTCTTTTTCATCCCATAACCTTCCTACTGCAGAATCCACAATCTCTTCAAATTCCTTTTTTAAAATGACAACCTTAAAATATGAGATTTCTAAAATTATAGTTATCTTAATTATTCTCTTCCTACAATTAGACTTCCTGATCTACTTCACTCGTTCACTATATGAAATTATAGTGTATCTGATGGACTCTCTCCCCTGCTATATTAAAAACAGCATGAAAGCAGTGTCTGACTGCTTCCCCAAGGTTTAAGTGTTCTAGGATACAGTAAGTATGAAAATGGATTAAGTCAACATTAAGCATTTTTAATTTCATTTAAATTTAATTAATTTGTCTATAAGCCTACCTCAAATCTCCAGATGATTTTTATTTAAATTTATTCAAATAAATTACTATAAAACATATTATTTATGTCAGTTTTTATGAGAATTAAATGAATATATATATGTATATGCATACACACATATTAGAAAAGTTCTTGGCACACAATCAACATTTGTGAATTTATTTAATAATTTTTTTTGTAATTTATCAAAGAATTTTTTTACACAACTGTCTGTGAAATTCTAATATACTATATCTAAAACTTATTATTGGGAAAATTAAAATTATACAGACCACTCTTTTATAGAAGCTATTTTGGTAGTGGGAAAAACAAACAAAACACTTTAAATTCTACAATTTAATATCATCATTCCTAAAACATGGATCATTATTTTGAGAAACTTTATGTTTTCCAAATTAATATTTTATGTCTACAGTCACACAACACACACACACACACACACACACACACACACACACACACACGCATCTCATCTCATTTTAGATAAAATTATTCTATATCCTGGCAACCAGGATACTAAATTATACCTTATTAACTGCCTGCCTAAGAGTACTAAGAGTACTGACTTTGGACTCAGAATCCTGGATCATTTTTACCATGTTCTTCCATTTGGTAATGTACCTTAAGCAAGCTATACACACTTCTGAGGTTCTATTTCTTCCACTGTGAAATAAGGAATACGATTCTATTCCTCAGAGTGTGGTTATAAAGATTCAATTAGATGATATATGAATCAATATGCCTAGAATTCAGTAAAGATCTAATAAATGCTACATAGATGCAGTGCTATTTTTATTTATTACTAGGTTCCAAAGCATTCACTCTTAGAAACATAGGTTGAGAGGAATATAGCTGTAATTTGAGATGGTGATTCAAAAGGGGGTAGACACAGAAACCTTAGACAATGGAAATCAAATTCTACAAAAAAAATATTTATAACTCCTAAACATATTTGTGCCTAAAACGAATTTAAAAATCTCGGGGCGCCTGGGTCGCTCAGTCGGTTAAGCGGCCGACTTCAGCTCAGGTCATGATCTCACGGTCTGTGAGTTCAAGCCCGCATCGGGCTCTGTGCCGACAGCTCAGAGCCTGGAGCCTGTTTCGGATTCTGTGTCTCCCTCTCTCTGACCCTCCCCCATTCATGCTCTGTTTCTATCTCAAAAATAAATAAACGTTAAAAAAAAATAAAAATAAAAATCTCTTTGAGGGGTACCTAGGTGGCTCAGTTGGTTAAGCATCCCACTTAGGCTCAGGTCATGATCTCACAGCTTGGGAGTTCAAGCCCCATATAAGGCTCTCTGCTCTCAGCACAGAGCCAGCCTGCTTTGGATCCTCTGTCTCTCTCTCTCTCTCTCTCTCTCTCTCTCTCTCTCTCTCTCTCTCTCTGCCCCTCCCCAGCTCATGCTTGTGCTCTCTCTCTGTCAGAAATAAATAAATATTTAAAAAATAAATAAATAAAAATCTCTTTGACATCTCTGAGTTAAGTTCATCTTCTATGTGAATAATTTATAGTAGTAAATGTGTGGAAACCAAGGATCATCATTTATAACAAAAACTATATTCATATTTACTTTTAAAATCTGCAGTGTTACTCCATATTTGGATACCTGGTTTTTTTTTCCATATATTTTCTTTGAAAATATTTCCTCTCCAGTTTAGAAAAGTGGATTGGAATGAAAGAGTCTTTTTTACTATTTGTATTAATCTAAAATTCTACAACCTAAGTAAATAAAGCAAATACGAAGTAAGTTCTACTCTAAACCTAAAAAGAAGTTTAAATAATTGCTTAGGATTCTAGTTATTAGTTGAAAGTATAATTGAGGACAAATAATGAAAAAAGGAGCTTCATTATTTTAAAATGAAAGCTTAATGTTTTATTTTAACTGATATGTGAATATGCAGATTTTTAAATTAATTAAAAATATGCAGCATTTATGTTTCTGTTTCACAACTCAGGTAAACCAAAAGCTACTTCTTTTTTTTTTTATGTAAATTCCAGTTAGTTAACATACAATGTAATATTAGTTTCAGGTGTAGAATTTAGTTATTTAAATTAATAGAATATTCTTATTGAACTCATCATGTCTCTGATCAAGTAGTGATGAAATGAGATAGATTTAATTTACAAATTAACATTGTAAGTTTGTCCAGGTATGTATTATTCCTGGGTTTTGGATTTTTCCTAAGAATTTAGAATGCATAAGAATGTGTCAACAAGCAGTAAGTAATCATCACAGTTAGATTTTGTCTCATGTGTCAGTCCTCATAAGAAAATATATTAAACAGTAATATAGGCCAAATTTTGAGGGTTAGCCTATTGGAGAATCCCTATTTATACATGACATTTCTTTTTAAAGACAACTGTAAACTAAGTTAACATACAATCCATTACTCTTCCTGTTACAGTTTTTACTTATTCTGTACAGAAAATAAATTTTTTAATATCACAGACTAATTATTAAATCATCTTTTTTTGCAGTTAAATAATTGAAAACAAAGGTGAACAAGTATATAAAACATGATACAATGGAGTGTACATGTCTACACATAATAGAGATACATGTATTATGTGTATACATATACATGTGTATATATATATGTATCTACACACATACATTGTATACACATGTACATACAGTAAAGCCTTGGTTTCTGAGCATAATTCATTCTAGAAACATGCTTGTAATCCAAGCACCTATATATCAAAGCAAACACTCTCTATTGGCTCAATAGAATCTTTTTCTTTTCGTGCAATGTTAACAAGGAACCTATCCAATGACACTTGCGTTTGCCTCCTTTTGAGAATTTCACGTAAGTATGACACTGCATTGTCATTAAACTGATCAATCGCTTGCACTGCTACAGCATTATTCCTGTGGTGCTTTTCTACAAAATTTTGCACTGTTTCCCAAGATATAAAATTTTGCAATTTTGTCCACTTGCATACCTGTGTTTCTCGATGATTTCCTTCTTAACTTCCACCGCAATCATCTCCTTCTTATCACCTTTTTTTTCAACTTTTTTCTGCATGGGGACCATTGTATAAGCTCCACAGATGTTGACTACAGTATGGTATTAATAAACTCTTGTCATATACTGTATTTAATGTAACTGGCAATAAGGCAGGAGAGGAAAAGGTCTATATCTGCAGGCAGCCTGACCTAGAATGAAGCAAAACATACCTAAGCTTACTCTCGTATGGAAAATAAAGGAGTGTCCGTAGGCGTTCTGAAGTGACAACAAATACACTAGTGCCAGTCATGAGCACCTTCCAACATTCCAAAAAAATCACTGATTTCTGCGAAACACTGCGGACTGAGACAGAGCACCTGACATGAGTGATGATCACTCACAATCCCACAGCAAGAGACAGAGAAGAATTATTGGCTCAGTTGTGATGTGACATTCAGCGTCACATCACATACTACTCGTATTGCAAGACACTGCTCATTTATCAAGTTAAAATTTATTAGAAATGTTTTGTCTTGCAGAACACATGCAGAACAAGTTACTCATAATCCAAGGTTTCACTGTATTTGCCTATTGGCCTACATACATACATACATACATACACACAAGTATATACACACATACACAAAGATTATCATGGATATATACATATGTAATTGAATATTCTGTCCACTGGCATGTAGAGAAATGCATGACCATATATAATGAATATCAATATATATATTTCACATATATATTCCAAATCACACACTCCTTAACAAAGTCAGCTAGCTACACCCCAAATCAGTGCATATTATAAGTGGATTCTAGCTCACTTCAAGCTTTCTTTTAGTGAATAAGCATTGAAGTGGCTTTGCTTCATCTTTACAAAATTGAAATTTAAAACAATATGTAACTCATAGGGCATTTGTAAAAATTAAGTACAAAAATGCATGGTAAATGATTTTCATAATATCTATATATGTTAGCTAATATAATTATCACAATTATAATTACCAGTAGGACCTAAAATAAGAATATACTATATCATAAGATATTGGCTCACAGAATTTTATATCCTCCAATGTCTATAAACTATAAAACATTTCTATTCTGTTAATGAGTTTAATAACTTTGTAGATACTTTGACATTTATAATCCAAAGTTTTGAAGAGCATTAGCTCCAGAAATCTTCATTATTTTAAAAGATAAATATTTTAGAATATCAATATTAAAATATGTCAAAGTATTTTACAATTATTTAAACTGTATGGAACATTATAAATAACATTTTTCTTTTTAAAATACATATATTTGAGGGGTGCCTGGGTGGCTTAGTCGGTTGAGCATCTGGCTTCAACTCAGGTCATGATCTCACGGTTTGTGAGTTCGAGCCCCGCGTTGGGCTCTGTGCTGACAGCTCAGAGCCTGGAGCATTTCAGATTCTGTGTCTCCCTCTCTCTCTGTTCCTCACTCATTTGTGCTCTCTCTCTCTCTCTCTCAAAAATAAATAAACAGCAAAAAAAATTTTAAATACATATGTTTGAGTCTATGATATAAGAAACAGACATGCATGAATGCTTTTTCAAAGTCTAATATTTTACTAGAGCACTGAAATATTTCAATTGTTTGTTAAAAGATAAACTGAGGCATATTAAAAACATTAAGGGTTTATTTGAGCAAAACTGATTCAATACAGCAAACAGAAAGAAGCTCAGAACAGCTGTACAAAATGAGACTTTTATAGACAGAAGGAAGCAGGAAAAAGGAAGTTATACTGGCAAAAAAAGCAGGCTTGTTATTGCAAAGTTACTTTCCTTTAGACAACGGGAGGGATCCATTAGGCAGATCATCTAACTAGTGTTGATCGGGTGATTCCTGATTGACAGGTTTTAAAACTTCATTTCTAGGAAAGCTGTAACTGTCAAATCTCAGTTTGGTGACATGGTACTTATTATAAGTGACTCCATTTTGGGCCTGTTTTATTTTCAACATGTTGAACATCTCTAAAAATGTCTATAGAAATGTACCGCTAGTTATATATATTATGTATATTATCTTTTCAACTTAATACATCAATGAAAATTATTATATTCCAAATAAATTTTATATCATTGGAAACAGAAGAGTCAGGTAATGTATACTCAGAGTAAAATTTTGATTTGTTTACTGATGTAGAATCTTTTGGAACATAGCTTCTAACCAAGGGACCCATATGCTGAAGGATGTGTTCTGAATAGCACATGACCCTGGGATCCACAATTTTTCCCATACACCACATCACCCAGAGGTACACAACCTGAAACAACACTGAAATGTTGTGTCATTCCAGAGTCACACAACACTGGCATACGAAAACCTTGGCTATAACCCCTGGAGGGTTTGAGTGTCATTTTTCAGGATGCAGCATAGGCACTGACACACACAAAAAAATGATATACTGTATAGAGGTAGAATCGATTCATCCAACCATCATTCCCAATATCCTACTTGCAATTTTTTTTTTCATTCCTCCTGGAGGCTGTATCAAGTAGAGGACTGTTCAGTAAATATTCAATTCCCATTGCTCCCAACCCACTCATACACATGCCATGGAAAGATTATATTTTTCTGCTCCGTTGATGTTGAATTTGGCAATATAATCTGCTTGGCTCCTTAAAGTCTATTTCCCCACACTGTGACTTTGGGCTCAGACAGTGACTTGCTTTAATCAGCGGTATGGTAGCAGAGATGACTCATGCAAAGGCTTGATGTGCACAAGCATAGTTAAACAAGGACGTGGGCCTTGTCTCCCTGTGTTTCTGCCATTATGAGAAGGTAGCCCACTTGATCCCAGAAGAACAAGAGACACATGGAGCAGAACCAATCCAGTCAACTAGCAGACCCACAGCTTAAAGAGGAGCTTTCCCAACAGACCTCTGAGCATCATAATAAATGCTTATTGTTTGGAGATTTTAAACAAATAAATAAAATAACCTTATCAGGTTATCTATAGACTCTACCCTAGTTGTTGTGACAGACAACTTGATTTCAAAAATTCAAATAAAAAATGAAAATTTCCAGAAGGCTAAATCTACCTCTTATTTTTCTACTATTTCCTACTACACTCTTTTGATACTATTAGGTATTTGAAAACGTAATTGTGTAATTATAGATTTCCTATATTTGGCAAAAACATAGGAGACCCGGTTAAGCATATTTTAATACTAACTAAAGGAGGGCACATTATGCTGAGTTTTTTCCCCTGGTTCTAAAATATATTCACTGTTGCAGTAAAACACCAGTGTACTTTAAAAGTGCCATTATAGCTGACCCCATAAATACCAAATTCACATTAAAGTAAGTGCTGAAGAATTCATGAATTGCTAACAATCTACTATGAAGTGTATTCTTTGTCTTTTTTCTTTTCCCCAACAAAGATGAAAACAGAAATCATCAATTTAATTACGGTGCTTGTATTCCCTCCTTTGTTATCCAAAGGAAGAACATTGTTATTTGTGACTTATTCAACCTACCACAAAATGTGCAAGTTAATTTCCAACTTTATTTTGTAACGTGAAGTAGGGAGTCTTTAAGCTGTCACAGCCCATGACAGGTATTTAAAACTTGTGTTGCTAGTTCTAAACATATTCAGAAAGCTGACATTTCTGAACAGACTATGTCTCGATTCTGACTGGCAAGAATACTTAATGGAAAAATTTATTATTCTTTACTGAATAAAAAACATAGAGTAAAATTGAAACATCTAGAAAAAGTAACTTTTGCAATTAATGTAGTATACTTTCAATTAAATATCAAAACAAAATGCTATTTACTGAACATAATTAGGCCAAACCTAACTCTTAGGCTAATACTTTATAACATCAATCAATCAGCCTTTCTCTTGACCTCCAAGAAATTAATCTATTGTTAGATCTAATATTGTTTGTAGAAAACAAATCAATATATTCTATGTCTGTTTTACCTATATAAATAAAATCATGACAACTCTGATACACTGTCATTTGGCCAATAAATTGAATTTAAATGATATGTTGATTAGAAAACTAAATTCCTACAAAAAATTGTTATGTTACAATTCCTGTTATGTTACAATTCTTAAGAGGTGAAATTCTCATGAGTAAAACAGAAAATCCAAGATTTTAACTTAATTACTACTGATGGTACAACTTATGTTAAGAGTCATGAACTAATTATTTACCCCAGCTATTTTATTATGCTCCAGATGAACTGCATAAAATGTATAATATATGTTGTATTTCCTATAACTATCATATATACAATCACATAATATATAAAATATATAATATACAATTATAAAATAAATATGATAATAAAACCTTTGCACTTTAAAAATTTAATATTAAAATCTTTTATCTAAATTCACTTAATCTGTAAAATATAACTGTAAATTTCTTTGTTTATATTTATTTGTATATCTGACACAACAGTGCTCTAAGTCAATACCTTTTTGAATAGTGACAATAATTCAGTACCTTTCCATAAATTTCCCAAGACAAGGATGATTGCTTCTGGCTCCAAAAGAATAAAAAATTAGCCTAGACTCTTTAAAAAAAAAAGTTATTATTTATCCTCAATTAATTTATAACGGTCTATTCTCTTGTGGAAATATAGCAAATAATCAACAACATGGAATTAATATACAGAATAATAAAGACAGATGAAGAAAAAGATACTGGGAAAACAAACTATTCCAATAATAGCAAGTGTAATAGACATCTAATGTGTTGAAGAACTTATGAAAGCAACAATAATTATTCTTAAGTATGATACCAACTAATAGACCAGAGACAGGGGTTATAGGCCTATGGAGAGGAGAACACAAATACTCCTTTTAACAAGATAGATTTAAAGGGAGAACTCCAAAGTATATTCAAGTCAAATCAATCATGCTCCAGAAAGAGCTCCATGAAAGCAAAAATTTTACTCTCTTGTTCATAACCATAATTCTTAGTACCTAGAACCCTGCTTGGCATGTGGTTAGCACTTGATAAATATTAAATGAATATATGAATGAATGAACCTCTTGAATAGAAGCCTTTTGTAAGTTAGACAAAGAAGTGAAAATAAAAATTCCAAAGGCAAGGGGTGCTTGGGTGGCCCAATCAGTTAAGCCTCTGACTCTTGGTTTCAGCACAGTTCATGGGCTCATCATTTGTGGGATTGAGCTTGAGATTCTCTCACTCCCTCTCCTTTGGTCCCCTCCCTGTCACGTGCTCTCTCCCTCTCTCTCTCTCACAGTAAATAAACAAACAAACAAACAAACATACATACAAACATTTAAAGAGACTAAGAGGGGCACCTGAGTTGCTCAGTTGGTTAATCCTGACCTTAGCTCAGGTCATGATCTCACAGTCCGTGGGTTTGAGCCCCAAATCGTGCTATGTGCTGACAGCATGGAGCCTGGAGCCTGCTTTAGATTCTGTGTCTCCCTCTCTCTCTTCCCCTCCCCCACTCATGCTCTGTGCGCTCTTGCTCTCAAAATAAATAAATTAATTAAGCAATCATTTTTTTTAAATATTAAAAAAGACTAAGAAATAAATTTATAAAAAAAAATTCGAAAGGCAGGAATGATATCCTAAACTTTAATGGTTAAAGGGATAAATACTATAAAATGGTATAAAAAGTCAAAATGGTATTTTAAAGTATACAAATCCCTAAAGAATCCCCATGGTACTTGGGGAAAAAAACTGATTACAGGTCTGGTAGAAAAGGTACAAGATGTGCCTGGGATACTGTGCAAACAACAATGCAAATGAAACAATAATAGACAATTTTAATGATGTCAAAAATATAAGGATCCAAATTAGAGAAACCTCCACTGGTTAATACTGAGATATATGTGGATGAAATCATATAATATCTAAAACTGGCTTAAAAATAATCCACTGGGGTGGATTGGTGGGGTGCTTGATAGGATCTATAGATAAAACACAAACAATTTTGAGTTAATAAATAGAATCTAGGTAATGACTCCTTGAGGGTTCATTATACCAGAATACATTTTTCCACATGTGAAAATTTCCCTTAAAAATATTAACTAGAGTTTAAATGTAATGTACCCTGATATACAGGTAGTGTTTTGCAAAAATGAAATATACTATTTTAACAAAATGACATTTCTTGTTTCATAAAGGTTTATATTTCATATTCTTAAGTAAATGCTTAAAAAATAAAGAAATGATATAGAAAAAGAAATATGTAATAAACATACAATTTTGTATTTCTAGAACTCTGATCATCTTTTGCTTATAAAATGGTCTCTCCTTAACACATAATTAGGCTTGCATGTCAAGCTAGACAAAGCAGACAACTCCTCTAGAATGTATGCCACAACTTTTAGATAAGAGTAAGCCTAAAAAACTTGTAGGATGTAATATAAGGACATCATGTCCAGCAATTAGCTGGAATATGTCTAAGAGATGAAGAGATGAACTGGTATCAGAGATCTCTTAAGCATTTAGTTTCAGCCATACCTAAACTCCTGGGTAAAAGTAATGTCCTTACTTTTTTTTAAAGTATTTTAAGTTAGAATTATTTCACTTTCAATCTAAAATATGTTAATGAATATAGGCCAATAATGACCAATGATAGAATCAGATGATAATTAAATTGAGATAGTTTTGTAAATCAACTAGTATGGATACTATATGTATAAGAAGTTAGAAGAATGGTCCCTATTAAATCAGATACAGGACAGTGAAAAAAATCTAAGGTAAAACAGAGGATCATGCCCACAGTGATTGGTTTAATGGCTTGATAAGAATAGTGCCAGTGAGATAACCAGCTGCCTTAGGATACTAGATAAAGAAAGATGGTTAGGCACAGATTTATTGCAATTCATATGCAAATACCTTCAATATATTAAATGTGGAATTACTGAACAAGTAAAGACTGAAAAGAATAGCCCTGATACACATAGGAGAAGGCAGAAAAAAATTAAAATAATAATAAGTAAAAACTAGAAAGAAGACTACTGACCATATTAATACAATTTATTAGTCAGAATCTGTGGAGAGGAGGACCTAGTGAGAGTTTAATATAAGAATCATAGCTTAATGTATATTAATTCTTTTGAGTTCCAGGACATATTGGAGTTAAATATAAAAATAGTTTATAAGTCATTTGTCTTTATGGGCACAGTCATTCTTTTGCTGTTCGTGTTTTTAATATACAGCTTAAAAACAAAACAAAACAAAAAGAATTTCCAATTAATTTTATACATCAAAACATAGAGATTTTGAGGCTTTTATTTCATAATTAAAGTCAGAATTTTGGTGCCAGTATAAAGTATATTCATGCAAATATCACACATTATGGGAAAGTACCTTTGTTATACTAGGAAACACAGGAAATATAAGAGTAAACTCACAATTATAAGAGAAGGCAAGGAAGATTTGCTTGAATAAATAAAGTAACAATTCAAAGAATAGATGATTTTATTCAGGTTGCTCTGTGAATGTTTGTTTTATTCCAATAGTATTCAGTATTTGCTCAGAAAAAAAAAAGAAAAATAAATGCTTCTAAAAGAAATAATGTTTCAAGTATGAAGTTGTCAATGAAATGCATTTCTACACCAAATAAAAAATGTATTTGTATTTTACTTAGTTTTATATTCATAGAAATTCTCATTTCCAATGTACAGATAAGAAAACCTACACTTCATTCAATTTTCTGCATTTCCCACCTATTTCAATCAAAAGGAAGCTAAAGGGTTTTTATTGCTTCTTCAAAATTGTTCAGAGTTACCATAGCAAGTTTTTATAGTTATTTCACAGTCCTATTTTAATAGATTATTGTATATTGATACTTCATTTAATATAGTTTCTCAGTTAAGAAAGAAAAAAATCTTGGTTTTAATACTGTGAAGTCTCTTAAAATCTCATTTAAATGGCTTAAACATCACTCTGCAAAAAAAGCAAAAAGACATACATTTCTCCTTATGTAATTATTGCCTAATTTTATTTAAGTTTATGTATTTATTTTGAGAGACAGAGAGAGTGTGTGAGTGGAGAAGAGCAGAGACAGAGAGAGAGAGAGGGAGAGAAAGAACCCCAAGCAGGCTCTGCACTGTCAGCTCAGAACCCAACACAGGGCTCAATCACACAAATCATGAGATCATGACCCGAATTGAAATCACAAGTCAGACGCTTACCCAATGGAGCCACCCAGGTGCCCTAGCTGTTGCCTAATTAAAAAAAAAAAAAAAAAAAAAAGTACTTAAACTGAACACACAGCATTCTTTTATAAACTTTTAAATGATTTATTAAGTAGTAACTAAATCACATAATTAATTAGTTAACATACAGAGATAATGATATTTAGGAGACATCATCTCTCAACACTGCATTAAAAAATTTTTTTAATGTTTATTTAGTTTTGAGAGAGAGAGAGAGAGAGACAGAGAATGAGTGGGGAGAGGCAGAAAAAGAGGGAGACACAGAATCTGAAGCAGGCTCCAGGCTCTGTGCTGTCAACAGAGCCCAACACATACTGTGAGATCATTACCCAAGCCAAAGTCAGATGTTTAACCACCTGAGCCACCCAGGCACCCAAACACTGAATTTTTAAAATGCACCTGACAAACATTTATAAAAGTCGATACATGCCTAGCTATTCTATATTCCATGTATATGATAGAATAGATATAATCTGTCTTCTGAAATGGGGTGGGAAAGGAGGCAATGGTTTGAAAACCAAATAAATGACAAATGTACAAAAAACACCAAATGTAAAGTTCGGGTGGAAGAAAGTTACCAAAAGCTGTTACAGAGAATGGTGTGAGGGGGACATTCAAAGTTATCACAGAAGGCTTAATTGAGATGATATTTAAGGTGAGCCGTCCAGGATGATTTAGAGCCACAGCTCCATAGGAGCATAGCCTGTTCAATGGTCTTAATCCTGGAAAGGGTTTGATATATTTGTCGAATGAGAAACAGTCCTGGCTGACATTGGCTACTAGGGCACAGGTGGTGGAGCATCATGGGATTTGACTGGCATAATAGGCTGCCTCAGACTATTATTTGTCAGAGCAGGAACCATAGAGTTTACTCTGAATGGAAAACTCCCAGAACATAAAGCTAGTGGTTGGGGTAGGGTGGGGAAATGTGGGCTGATGGTGCTATCGTATAATGTGATTTAGGTTGTGAAAAGATCACTGGGCTATTTATGAAGAATACATTGGAGTTTAGAATTCCAGTAATGATTCCTTGTGCATTTTACCTATAAAAAGCAAACACTGAAACTTCTTAAAAAATTAGGTGAGACTCTCCACATAAATATAATTACATATATTTCTTCACAGTGGTACCACTGGATTACTATTCAATTTTTCAAATGTGTGATTTTTCTGACAAAAGCATACTAAATTACATATAAAAATTCTTTTAAAAACACTGCATTTGAATTTCCCCTACAACTATTTTCTGTATTTGGTATTATATATATATATATATATATATATATTGTATATATTTTGTATATATGCCTCTGGTATCATGCGGGTACTAAACATCACAATGTGCACATGGCAAACCCCGCAACAAACAATATTGTAGCCTTAAATACCAATAGTGTTGTATCTGAAAAATCCAGGCTTACCAAGTCCCTGTGAGTGACATAAAATGACTAGGAACCAGAAACATTACAGAGAGCAAGATGGAGTCACTCATGTCAAGCAGGGACCTGTGTCAAGCAATGATGCAAGAATTACGGGCATTGCAACTACCAGATATCCCCAAGATCAACACCAGATGATGACACAGTCTGAACTGTTAACCAGCAGAAACACAGGAGGTCCGAAAAGGCCCAAGACTGATTAAATCCTTTAAAAGAGAGGATTTGTGCAGCAAACTGTCAGACTCCTCAGAAACTGACCCTTCTAAGTCTGTCTACTTCAAAAAGGCAGCTGCCTCTGAAGACTCTGACTCATCTCTGAAAAGAACAGAGATCCTTCACTGCTTGAACATTGCAAGCAGTAAATGCCGAGAGAGATCACCCGGACCCCAGACCCAGGCCTTATTTCAACTGTGCACCCGCAGACTGACTTCTAGTTTAGCTCCTTAACTTCCTACCCGCCTCCTTTTCTATCTTATTTGTGTGACTTGTCTTGTGCCTCGCTTTGCGGGAGGTGTGAGAAGCCAAATTAAACGTGTGGTGAAATATCGTTGATTTCGGGATCCTGAACCTGCATTGTTAACCTTGCTTTATGACTGCATAAACATGACATTATAGAAACACACAACACGTGTGTGAGCCTTCATAGCCTTCTTATAACAAGCATACAACTTTGTCCCGCGTCAATTTACCATTAAAACAAGATGCAATCACAAGGATAAAAGGAAACTGAAATTAACTTGGCAAAATGGTGGAAGGAGAGGTGCCCTGCTCTAGTCCCTCCCACAGAAACTCCCATTAAGCAACTCTCTATAGGGCTTTGGGAGACTTCTGGAACACAGGCGAAACGTTACAGTTCACCTGCCAAACAAGACAAACAAAAGACCTGAGAAACACTGCATTAAAAGGATAAGAAAAGCAGTGCCGCTTTTACCGCCACACCCCTCCCGGAAGTGCATTAGCACAGCGCTGAGAAAGTCCCCGCCCACATTTCCTCCTGTGAGGGAGAGACCTAGAGGGAGTCCCAGTCCATAGACTTCTCCGACACTGACAGAGAAGCCCACTTCTGATTCAAGTGTGAACAACGTGGGGTCCGGCACGTTTAGACCATCTGGGAACAGCGAGGAATGAGGAAAACGGGTCAGGGTTTTCTGTGACCAGTCCCTGGAATCTCAGTGATGCTGGCCCCTCGCCCTTCGAGCCAACCACAGAGCACAAGGGTTTGCTCTATCACACAGCTTTCCCAATGCCACACACAGATGAGGAGCCTGTCACCAAGCTTGCTCTGCCTCATCCTCAGAGCCTCCCGCAGCGGAACCCACACCTGGAGCCCTTCTCCACGGCAGACCCTGCCAGTGACCTGACAATCAGAACCCCACCTACCAGTCTGTGCGCGGCACCACTGGCAGTCTCATCCCCCTGAAGAGCCTCACCAAAAGCTTTCGCCCAAGGCTGGAGCTTGTCTGGAGGCCGCCTTCACCTCGAAGCCCTGCAAGTGGCTTCCTGAACCCTGCGCGCCACTCACGTCAACGTCGACGTAAAGCCCTGCTCCTGGCCACGCCCACCCAGAAAGCCCCGCGGGGAACCGTCGCTTTACAGAGCCAGTTAGCGGTTTTGCCTGACAATCGAGACCAGCCAGCCGCTGCAGGTGACCTCAGCGATTTACTGGCGGTGTCCTCACCAGAGCTCAGAGCTCAGCAAAACAGCCCTGCCGAACTGCAGGGCCGTGGCAGTGTATCCTGCCCAATTGTGGACCCTGAGACCCCAACCCTGATCCTTATCCAATTGCAGACCCTGGCAACAGGTCACCCACCAGGCAAAGACGGGTCAGCTGGCCCTGCTGAAACTCTGAACCCACCAGGCAGCCCCAGCCCCCTCCAGAATGGATTCCAAGAGAGGGAACTGGCTCACTGTGGACACCACCAACTGATGTGCCCAGAATTGTTGGCTGGCTGAGGTTGGCTTGCACCCTCAGGAGTTTCCAGGTGAAATCTGAAATTGGCCCCATACATGGAAGACAAGAAGAGACTGAAGAAAGAGGCAGACCACTCCAGATTGGTAGGTGGCAATTCTAATAAGCAAGGAAACTTACTTGGGAGGCTTGTTAGGCATTTGCAAGATAAGTAGATCTCTACCCCAGCCTACCAGAATTTTAAGTTTATATAGAGGCCTTCACTGGGTTCAATAAGGTATACAGTGTAGATGGTCTCAACAACACATTACTGTCTTAACGATATTTCTTTGAAACAGCGTCTAGTATGGATAAAGCAAGTGGAATGCATGTTCCAAGGACAAGGGAAGGGGTGTAGAGCTTCCAATTTCCTGGGTCCAGCCTGTGGGTCAAATGTTGGTCATGTCCTCTTGATAATGTCCTCCAACAATCCACCCCTCTTGAGGAGCTCTTTTAATCTTACACACACCTCATTCCCCTTCCACACTGTGCCCTGAGAGGTCAGCAAGGGCTTTCACTGGCATAGAAGTTGCTTGTTTGGCAGCTTTCTGGCTGTATTGGAAGCAGATGCTACAGCGACAGTACAGGCATATGCAAGAGAAAACACAGGTTAAAATAATGATGTCCAAAATAAGTAACATTTTTTCCCCAGGAGCTCCAAGATCTAAACCACTAATTTATTAAGTCCCCTAGGCTGAGAGTTGGATCATTCAGGGCATTCAATTATTGACTAATGTGATTTAATAAAGATAATACATTAGCTAACTCATGGGTGTAAACACACAACATTCTCTTTGAATGACAACACAGTTGCTTCCTTGCAAGGTAGTGATAAATGTCCAAGGCCCTCCTATTTTGGAGGACAGCTTGTCTCCTTAGACACATTTCCAGTGTTCAGGAGAGACTGGCTTTATCAGCTGTCATTCAAGCCTTGCTTGGCGAATGTAGTAAGGGCTTCTATGTATGCTATAACATCCTCCATGCCAATGGAGGGGATAAAGGTGGTGTCCTGGATGACTGTACCAGTGGAACACAGGATGTGCTCATCTTCCATTGAGGAGAGGGAGGTTGGCAATGGTTACCATGAGGCAGATTCCCCTTTGTGCCCAGGGCAAACCCAGAGTGCAATGGTTCAACCACCCAAGTGGAAGCTAAGCCCAGTGCAGAGCCCAATGCAGGGCTTGAACTGCCAACCCTGAGATCAAGACCTGAGCTGAGATTAAGAATTGGACACTTAACTGACTGAGACACCCAAGCACCTCCAGCCAAACTTTTTTTAGTTCAGGTCACTAGCTCCTGTGGTTCATAATTGTTTCCATTCAGATGGTGTCAGTGTTGAGGTGAATAGTGACTACAGTCCTTGTGGGCAGATTGTCCTGACCAGATTCATCTGTATTCCAGGCATCAATGGGAATTTCCCCCAGTCCCTCTCTGCAGGACACAATGGCCACCACAGGATAGGGGTGGGGACATTTGGAGTATCTACCCACTCTGCAGGGCCTAGTAGCATCTACATTTCTAGAGCCAGTGGTTTGGAAGACAGGATACTCCTCTGTTGCAAATAGGCATGCCACTTAGTCAAAGTGAGGGTGAGTCATGGCTCACTTTGTCTCTGCCACTGTGTCCAGAACCATTACTTCCAGAGTCACAGACACATCTAACTGAAATGGTAGCCCTGCTTAGGAGATGGCCAGAACTTTAATCTACTTCACCAGTATTTTTGACTGCTCAAAGGTGACTTGCTGCTCTGATCCCCAGCCCTACACTTGCCCTTTATTTATTCTGCAATATAAGTGATAAAGGCACAATGCTAGGTAGGCAATAAAAGTCCTCTCAAACCCCCAAACCCTACAAATACTTGCACCTCTTTCATACTCTTAGGCTTGCGCCTAATCAATTACAGTTTCTGGGTAGGCTTACCCCTAATCAATTATGGCGTCTGGAACAACACATTTCTTACCTGACCAAACAACTCCCAAAAACTTTATGGCAGTACCTAAACCTTGAATTTTCTGGGGGTTCACTGCCTGTCATCTCCCTTGCAGATGTCCCAGCAAAGTCTGTAGAGTGTCCTGCAGCAGAAGCAAGTCTTCACATGTTATCATTATATCATCAATGTTATCATTATATCATCAATGTAATGAGCCCATTTTACTGATGTGTGGAAGGAGAACAGGGGCAGGTCATGGGTTACTATTCCATTACATACTGTGGGTTTATGCAGGTAACCCAGAGGAAGCACTTGAAAGATCCATGATGCTCCTCCCACATCAAGGTAAATTGATCTTGTGACTTAGCAGCCAGGGATATATTAAAAAAAAGTATTGACTAAATCTAGCAGAGTATGGCACATTTCTAGGACTGTGGTCAAGGTATCTAAGATGGTGGCAATGTCAGGCACAGCTTCATAGATGGGAGATAACACGCTGTTCAGTTCTTGATAGATATCATCTATCATGAGCCATGTGACTTTTTTACCAGCCAAACTGGGCTGTTGGAAACAATATGGGCAGAGTGTACGATACCCAGCTGGTGCAGCTCTTGGATATTTCTCCTATTTCATTGTGCCCCTGGGCAATTTATATTGTGTGACAGTTACCACTCTTCCTTGGGGGGGGGGGGCAGGTTTGGCAGCTTCTCGTTAGTGTTTCCCCCAGCACTTGTGGAATTTACCAATCGAAGTTTGTAGAGCATGACTTTATAGGATATCAGTGTTAAGTATGTTTCTTGGTATTGGAGAGATAAAAATCTCATATTCTCATGGAAAAGAATGCCCAGTTAGCAATGTCAAAAAGACCTTCTTGACCATAACTATTTGTCCTGTATAACCATTGGTGGCACTGAGGAGGCCAGAAAACTTTTGAGGGCTAGTATCATCTAGAGTCATCATCTTTTGTTTATTTCTGGGGAACCAGTGAATATTGAGCTCAACCTGATGTCTGGTTACCTCCAGTGGCCCTCTCCTGCAGGCAGTCTTGGCTTAAATTATATAGTCAGGGCATGGGAGGCACCTACCCTGAGTAGGACTGTATTCCTGAGGTCTTTGCTGAAACAAGAGGGGCATCAGAGAGGGTAGGGGCAGGTGAGAAAGGTCTTAACTGTTGTTAAGGTTTAAGGCTTTAGACAGACCACCCAGCATAGTGTTGCAATACTGGTCTATCTTTGTAGGTGGGGTCATGGCAACAGTGAGGTCAAGCCATATATGCTTCTACGTGACTTTTATTGGACCCTTTACACATGATTGGAATAGCCTTTTCACTTGTCAAGTTCCCTCTCTGTGTTGGGTCTTTCCAATAGCCTGTACCCATTCCTAGGATTTGTGAAATTACCCCAGATGAATCATGGATTTCCCAACATTATGTATGCTTGCCCATGACTGGCTCAGGACATCTATTCCATACTATGTGATGGGTGTGGACTGTAGTGTCTCACTTTCACTTCTACAGTGAATGTGACCTAATCAGGGCCTTGAAACATCAGGGCATAGATGGTCTGTCTCATTCCCAACTCCCTAAGAATTTTTGTACATTCTCTATAGATTTCCAGGGTCCTGCATGCCCAGGGAGAACCCCTTCATTGGACTCAACCTCCCTGAAGGCTAGAATAATGCAAACTATAAGGGAATGAGTATCTTGAACCCCCCAAATGCAGTGTGGGTGCTGCCAGAGGACAGAGAGTGTGGTGATGTTCCTGCCTGGTCAAAGAAGTACCATTGCTCTTCCACATCCCATAGCTGCACTAACCCTCTAACCATGTCTGGATACTTTCCCTGGCCTTTTACCGGAATTTGGCATCTATTATCAGTAAGCTCAGCAGGAGTAAGCTCATCATGAACATTTCCTGATTTAGGGCCTGCCCCACTGGGTGGCATTGTTGTTGTTGTGGTTTTGCTTTCCTTTTTTTTTTTTTTTAAAGTTTATTTTTGAGACAGAGATAGAGCATAAGTAGGGGAGGGGCAGAGAGAGAGAGAGAGAGACAGAGAGAGGGAGACACAGAGTCCCAAGCAGGCTCCAGGCTGAGAGCCTGGCACGGGGCTCGAATCCACGAACTGTGAGATCATGACCTGAACTGAAGTTGGACCTCCAACCGAGCCACCCAGGCACCCCTACTTTCCTTTGTATTAGGAGTTGGATGGCATGGTCCCATGAAATTTCATCTATTTCACTGTCAATTATCACAACATCCTTCTCTTTGCTCTTCTAAATCCCCCAGGGATTCCACCTCTTAGGGTTCTAATCGGGCTTTGTCAAAGCGCTTGGAACTTAATCCAAGGCAATTTGCACCCTCCTACCTTTGCAAAACAGCATGCTAAGGTCTCCAATTTATATTATAATTCTATTCTCCCACCTTATCTATTAGACCCAAAGCTAGCAGAGTAGTGGAGAGCCACATGTTCTACTCTAACTCAGCTCTTCTTTCAAATTTCTAATTTGAACTTCAGCCTCTAATTGGACATCAGTGGCCAAACTGACCACAGCAGGGGCCAGAACACTGTGTCAGCTATTTGTTCCCCTCTTTGCTTCAGTCCAATATGCATCAAACCAGCCACTGACTTGGGAGCATCCCCATACTAACATGATACACAAGTATCTAACATATGGATCACCCCTCCACACATAAAGGTCAATGGCCAACTCGGGATTTCCCCCATAAATGTTTGTTTTGTTTTGTTTTGTTTTGTTTTTCCTAAGACCTATTTATCTGGTCTAGCCAAGTGTTAGTGAGCTCCCTCAGCAGCTTCCCAGGTGAAATCTGAGGCTGACCTTGCATATGAAGACTAGAGAGAATGAGGAAAGAGGCAGGCCATTCCAGATTGATAGGTGGCAATTTTAATAAGCAAGGGAAATTACTTATGAGGTGTGTCTTGGGCAGTCACAAGATGAGTAGATCTCCACTGCTCTTCAACAGAATTTTAAAGGTTATATAAAGGCCTTCAGTGGGATCTGTCACATACACCATCCAGATGGTCACAACAGCACATTGTCATCTCAAGGCTGTGTCATTATGGGAAGGCAAGGGGAATGCACATTCCAAGGATGGGGAAGGGGCGAGGAGCCTCTGATTGCTGGGGTCTAGGTCATAGGTCAGTGGGTACTTATGTCCTCTCAGTAACCTCATCCAACATCTGACTGGTGAAATCTTTCCTTTGCCAAAGCCAGCCTGTCAGACTGGAAGAGATCTTCAAATGTGCAGAAATAAGGCAAGAATGCAAGGATTAGGAAGAAACAGGAAAACATGACACCTCCAAAGGAAGCTAATAAATCTCTAGCCACTGATCTTAAAGAGATGGGGATCTATGAAGGCCCAAAGAAGAATTCAAAACAATTCTCTTAAAGAGGCTCAGTGAACTACACATAATGGAATGAAACAAGATATAAATGATTGTGAGGAAGACAGGTATTCACAAACACATTAAAATTAAACAACATATTTTTAACAACTTTTTGGTTCAAGAAAAAATCAAGGAAGAAATTAGAAAGTACCTTGAGAGGGGCACCAGGGTGGCTCAGTCAGTTAAGTGTCCGACTTCGGCTCAGGGCATAATCTCTCAGTTCGTGGATTCAAGCCCCACGTTGGACTCTGTGCTGACATCTCAGTCTGGAGCCTGCTTGGATTCTGTGTCTCGCCCTCTCTCTCCCCCTCCCCTGCTCATGCTCTGTCTCTCCATGTCTCTCAAAAATAAATAAATGTTAAAAAATATTAAAAATAAAAGGAAGTACCTTGAGAAAAATTAAAACAAAAACACAGCATACCAAAACGTATAGGATGCAGCAAAAGTAGTAAGGGGGAAGTTTATAGCAATAGATAATGACCTCACAAAAGAGAGAAAGCTCTCAAATCAACAACCTCAACAAACAGGGAAAAAAATGAAGCTCTAAGTTAGCAGAAGAAATGAAATTTTAAGATTTAGAGCAGAAATAAATTAAAAATAAAAATAGAAAAGCAAAATTGATGTGATTTGTTAAAGATAAAATTTTTAAAAAATACTTAAACTTACTAAAAAAAAAGGAGCAAAGTCTCAAATAAATAAAACCAGAAATGAAAAGGGAGACATTACAACTCATGCCACAGAAATTTTGAAAACATCATAAAGGGTTATTATATATCAACAAATTGGACAACCTATATGAATTGGATAAGTTCCTAGAAACACAATTCACCAAGACTGAACCAAGAAGAAAGCTTGAACATTGCAGTTATAATCAAGGAGATAGAATCATTAATGGAAAACCTCCCAACAAATAAAAATCAAGGTGAATTCTACCAAACATTTAAAAATAATAATAACAATTCTTTTTTTAAAAGCTTCCAAAAATATACAGAGGGAGCACTTCCAAACTTATTTTTGAGGCAGCATCACTTCGGACAAAGAATTGAAACCGTAGAACTAAAAGAAAACATACTAGAAAAATAATTCTTGATATTGGCCTTGCCAGTGAATTCTTAAATGTGACACCAAAAGCACAGGTAAGAAAAACACAGACAGACAAATGAGACTAGATCAAGCTGAAAGGCTGCTGCACAGCAAAGGAAATAATCAACAAATGTAAGGCAAACTATGGAATGAGAAAACTATTCGCAAATCATATATCTGATATGGGGTTAATATCCAACATATATAGGGAACTTTTATAACTCACTATCAAAAAAACCCAAAAACTCAAATTAAAAATGAGCAAAGGACTTTTATAGACATTTCTCCAAAGAAGACATACAAAATTCCAACAAGTATATGGAAAGGTGCTCCACATCACTAACGATGAGGGAAATGCAAGTCAAAACCATTGGAAGATATCACCTCACACCTGTTAATATGGCTATTATTAAGAAGATGAGTCATATATAATAAGCTTTGAGGAGAATGTGGAGAAAAGGGAACCTTCATACACTGTTGATATGACTGCAAAATGGTGTAGTCATTATGAAAGATAATATGGACGTTCCTCAAAATTAAAAATAGAACTACCATGTGATCCAGAAGTCCCAGTTCTGAATACTTATACAAAAGAATTGAAATTGGGATCTGATAGAGATATTTGTACTTTCATGTTCATTGAGGATTATTCACAGTAGTCAAGATGTGGAAACAACCGAAATGTTAATTGATGGATGAATGGGTAACGAAAACATGTAGATAATGTGTGTAGACATATGCTAGAATATTAGTCATCCTTGCAAAAGAAGGAAATCCTGTCATTTGCTACAATGTAGATGGACTTGGAAGGCATTATGCTAAGTGTAATAAACCAAACATAGACAGATACTACATGATCCCACTTCTATCAGGAATCTAAAATAGTCAAACTCATTGAAGCAAAGAGGAGAGTAGAGATGACCAAGGTTTGGGGATGGGGAATCAGAGACATTGATCAAAGGGTATGTAGTTTTATTTATGAAAGATAAATAAGTCCAAGAGATCTACTGTACAGCATAGTGCATATAATTAACAATACTATACTGTATCCTTAAAAATTTAAGATGATCATATATTAAATGTTCTTAAAAAAGAGGAGGGAAGGAAACTTCTAGAGGTTATGGTTAAGTTTAAGGCATTGTATATGGTGACAGTTTCATAGGTGTATTCATATCCTTAAATTCATCATAACGTCTACATTAAATATGTAAAGCTTTTTTTGTATGTCAATACTTCCTAAATGTTTTTAAATAAATAAAGGGGACTCCATGGTGGCTCAAGTGGTTAAACATCTCATTATTGATTTTGGCTTAGGTCATGATCTCACATTTCCTGAAATCGAGCCCCGTATTGGGTTCTGTGCTGCCAGCATGGAGCCTGCTTGGGATTCTCTCTCTCCTGCTGTCTCTACCCCTCCCTTGCTTGCACTCTTCCTTCTCTCTTTCAAGATAAATAATTAAGTAAAATATCAATCAATCAATCAATCAATCAGGAAAAGAGCACACTGAAATAGAGAAACTATGAGATGATAAATGTAGTTATTTTTATGCCCCCTACCCCCTCCAAAAAATAATAAAAGAAATAGAAATAGCAAATGACAATATTTACGGTCTCAGGGAGTCAAAGGACTCAAGTGAGCTAGAATGTCCTTTGCTCAGGTTATAGGGGCTTTTCACTTCTAGGACACTGTTTCTAGGCATACCCTGACATTGACATATCTTCTAGGGATAATAATTGTGATGTCTTAATCTTTAATTTTTTTTAATATTTATTTATTCTTGAGACAGAGACAGAGCGTGAACAGGGAAGGGGCAGAGAGAGAAGGAGACATAGAATCCAAAGCAGGCTCCAGGCTCTGAGCTGTCAGCAGAGAGCCCGACGCGGGGCTCGAACCCATGAACTGTGAGATCATGACCTGAGTCCAAGTCGGACGCTTAACCAACTGAGCCACCCAGGCACCCTGTGATGTCTTAATCTTTAAATGTTGCCAATAAAACTTCACTTTTTAAAAACGTGGTATGAGCTAGCAAAGTATGATACAAATTATGTGTAGGCCTACTTTGGCAGAACTGTAATATAGAGGTCTTTGGTGATGATCAAGAACGGTTTCAGTGTTGTATTGGGACTGAAGGTACTGGAAGTTATTTAGGGAGGTAGTGATGTGAGGATGCAGAGTGACTTACTATAAGATATGCTTTTTAAAAATTTTTTCTGTGAGTTTATAGCTGAAAAGGGGTATGGATTGAAGTTTGGAATGTATGTATAAAGAGATACATAGTTGGATAGATGAAGATATATTTTGAGATTGAATTTTAGATCTCATTAGTATGCTATAGGAATGATTTAATAGAAATAGAAATTGATCACATATGAGAGAAAAACAATAATTGCAATAATGAGATCTTGAAAGAAATGTAGACTCCAGAGTGAAAATTGAAGCCTTGATTTTATAAAAAGAAACTAAAAATAAAAAATAGAGAATACTGTACAGCAGGTATAAGAAGGATGATATGTTTGGAGATGAGATGAAAAAGTGCTTGTTTCTTTTTAGGTCAAAGCAGCAGGGATTGGCTAAATAAATATTACTTAAATATATACACATCAAATTCCATTTGCCCTGGTGGTCTGAGAATCAACACTATATGCCTAAAGAAGTAAACATTCTATGTGCTTTGAATTATTCTGTAGTATATGGACATTACTAACACTATCAATGTGATGTCTATAACTTATTTCCTTAATCTTTTAAAAAAATATGTAGTAGTACCTGGATGAGTTTATTAGTATTTATCGTATGCAATATCATACATGTCAAATCTAATTATCATTAATTTTACATGTGTGGGTGTGCTTTGTTATGAAAGACCTGAAAATTTTTTGTTCATATATAGAAAAATCTCCCTATGGGTAAAAGTACATCTTATATATAAATGGTATATTTATATTATACATTTCTATATGATATAAAATATATATTTACATATTCATATATTTATATATGAATGTACTGTTATCAGTCATTTAAAAAAAGCAACTTGAGGAGAAAAAGTAAAACTGAAGTAATATTGAAAGGCGTGATAAGTAATAGCTGTTTATACATATAGAATTAATTGCTTAGTTAATATTATTATAGACAACAGCATACAATTTCATTTTGAATCATGTTTAACAACAACAAAAAAAACATTTGAGTTTTTTGCTATTTTCTTTAGCAGTTGATTTCACACACCTACATGTCATTAGTGCTTTAATCTTCTAATCAACCAAAATAACTTGACCCAGAAAAAACTTGCTTCCAATTATCAGCAATATAAGAATTATTATTGATTAAAATTATGTGACAATGTCAGAGCTACAACTATTTGTAAGGTCTATAAAGCTGTTTAGCCTCCAACAAAAGGATTTTCAAACTGTGTTCAGCATCATACTGTGTCTATCATAATGTTAATAGTTCTCTTTCAAAATGCTTCCATTGCCCATAAAATTGACAAGTTATTATTTTTACCTTTCTAGATATTGTCAGTTCAAATTAGTATATTAAAAATATGACAAATCCTATAGTAAATAAATGATAACTTTTTATTGTATGTATTATTTTAAAGTTTATGTATTTGGGGCACCTGGGTGGCTCGGTCAGTTGAGCATCCAGCTTTGGCTCAGGTCGTGATCTCACAGCTCATGAGTTCAAGCCCCACGTCGGGCTCTGTGCTGACAGCTCAGAGCCTGGAGCCTACTTCAGATTCTGTGTTTCCCTCTCTGTCTGTCCCTCCCCCACCCATGCTCTGTCTCTCTCTGTCTCCCAAAATAAGTAATAAAAAAAAAAGCTAAAAAAGATAAAAAATATGGTAACAATGGCCTTATTTATGCTCAAAGGTAACCTGCCAACATACCCTGAGAAATGAGACACTACTGTCCTAGGAATCAGATAGAAAAACGTTATTTTAGGATATTCACCATACCTCATGTTTAAGGGAAGGGAAAAGATTTTGTAATTATGCCTGTTAATGGCAAAGGCGTGTGTGTGTGTGTGTGTGTGTGTGTGTGCGCGCGCGCGCGCTTTTACTTATGTCTTCGCTTCTCTGGTGAGCCAACATCATAATGAAGGATAAAATAAAAGCCATCTGACTTAACCATTCTTGTGAGATGTCTTTTATTGTTGTTAAACAATTCCACCATTCCAGCATAAATCCCTCTCTCTCTGTTCTCCCAGGATCACCTCATACCTGACTATTTTCAAAAAGAATGGCAGGGGCACCTGGGTGGCTCAGTCAGTTAAGTGTCTGACTTCGGCTCAGGTCATGATCTCACAGCTTGTGGATTCGAGCCCCATGTCGGACTCTGTGCTGACAGCTCAGAGCCTGGAGCCTACTTTGGATTCTCTGTCTCCCTCTCATTCTCTGTCCCTCCCCCACTCACACTCTGTCTCTCTCTCTCAAAAAATAAATAAACATTTAAAATTTTTTTTAAAAAAGAATGGCTATTATCATTCCATTAGAATGACTTATCAAAAACACAAGAAATAAGTTTGGCTAGGATGTGGAGAAAAGGGAAAATTTGCACTGTTGGTAGGAATGCCACTATGGAAAATAGTAAAGACGTTCCTCAAAAAATTAAAAATAAGAAGACTGTATGATGCAGCAATTCTACCTTTAGGTATTTATCCAGAGAATATAAAAATACTCAAAACAACGTTTGTACTCCCATGATTGTTGCAGCATTATTTACAATAGCCAAGGCAAGATATGGAAACAATTTAAGTGTCCATCAACAGATAAGAAAGAAATGATATATAATTGAATATTATTCAGCCATATTAAAGAAGGAAATCTTGCCATTTGTGACTTGAGTGGAACTTGAGCACATTATGCTAAGTGAAATAAGTGAGACAGAGGAAAACAAATACCATAATACAGAGAACTCATAAATACAGAGAACTTATTGGCAGTTGCCAGAGATATGGGTTGGGAGGTGGGTGAAATGAGTGAAGGAAGTTAAAAGGTATAAACTTCCAGCTATAAAATAAGTGTCTGGAATCCAATATACAACATGGTGACTATGGTTAATAATAGTATTTCATACTTTAAAGCTACTAAGAGTTTGGGTCTTAAAAGTTCTTATTAAAAGAGAAAACATTTGTGTAACTATGTATGAAGACAGATATTAATAAGGCTTATTGTGGTGATCATTTCACAGCATATGCAAATACCAAATAATTATGTTGTACACTTGAAACTAATATAATAGTACATGTTAATTGTATCTTAATAAAAATCGTGTGTAAATGTAAAGGGCTTAAGTAGCCAAAACAAATTCGAAAAAGATAAATAATATTGGAGCACAACCATACAAGATTTTATGATTTATTATAAAGTTCCAGTATTAAAAAGAGTGTGATATTGACATAAATAAAGAAATGGAACATGAATCTAGGAATAGACCTACACATATAGGGACAACTGATATTTCATAAAGATACAAATACAATTATTGGAGGAAAAAAGTGTCCTTTTCAAAAAATGATGTTGGAACAATTGGATATCTATATTCAAATAATAGACTTCAATGGATACCTTACAATATATGAAAAAGTTCAAAATAGATGAAAGATAAAATTATAAAATCTAAAACTATTAAATTTCTAGAATAAAATATATAAGAAAAATTCTATAACTATGGGTTAAGCAAAGATTACTTTCTTTTGATAGCAATGAACGTGATCCAAAAAGAATATGTTGATAAGTTGCACTTCATCAAAATTAAAACCTTCATGTCTTCAAAAGACATTGTTAAAGATTAAAAGTCAAGTCATAAACTGGAAGAAAATATTTGTAAAACATATATCAGATAAAGGACTCATATATAAAGAACTTTCAAAACTCAATTATAAGAAAACAAATATCCAAATTAAAAATTGACAAAAGATTTGAGCAGACACTTAACCTGAGAAGATACAGAAATACTGGAGATAGAGATTTTAATCATTGTTCCTTTGCGTGGAACACAATGCTAAGATTTGTCAGTGGAGAAATATTCTAAGAAGAAGGGTTTTCATCATTTACTTCTTGCTTGTTTTGAACAGCTGTCAGGGTAAGAGTTATGGGGACATTCAGCGATACTCTATTGAAGCTGCTCACTCAGAGCGTTCAATCCCCTTGACTTCACAATTCCAGCTCCAGAAGAGTGAACATCTCTCTTCAGTTCTCCCACTTCAGAGACCACAGAGCCCAGGTCTCATTCTGCATTGCAGATGAGAACTCTCCCTGTATACAAAGCATTCTTTCTGGGAGTGTAGACTGGTAAATGTCCACATATGAATCGCTTTTCAGTAACCAGCTTCATCCAAAGGAAAGAATGTGACCCAAAAAGAATATGTTGGTAAGTTGAATTTCATCAAAATTAAAAGCTTCAGGTCTTAAACATCACCCTCCCCAGGATCATATCAAATCTAATGACTGGTGGATGTGTAGGTATGAAGTCCCAGATTCCTTATCTTAATTTAGGCAACTTTGAAGGACCTCCCAGCTCCAGAACTTTCCATGGTATTAGCTGAGGCCTTTCTTGCGAATTGTATCACAGTTCAATTTCTCTCTCTCTGATTTGCTTTCTTACTTTCTCATCAGTGTAGTTTTCAAGAGCAATTCCCAACAAACTTTTGGCATGAAAAACTCCATCTCAAAGTCTGGTTCTACCTTGAAATTATGGCTCTCAGTAATTACCTTAAAATAATAGACAGACTCAAATTTTATTATACTTACTTTTCTAGAATATTTGATAGCAGTATATTTTGTAACATGAAAATATTTGTTCCTTTTATCTTCTTGTGTATCAAATTACCAAAAATTTACTGATTTCAAAAAACATATATTTATTGTCTCACAGGTTCCATAGGTCAGAGTTATAGATGGAGATCACTAGGTCCACTGCTCAGGGTCTCACCCAACTTTAGCTAGGTTCTTGGCCAGATCTGCAAACTGATCAGAGGCTGAAGGTCACCTTTCAAGCTCACTTGTTGGCAGAGTTCAGTTCTTTGTGGTTGTGATAGGAAGTCTCTCTCTCTCTCTGTTTTCTTTCTTTTCTTTCTTCCTTTTTTCTTTCCTCCATTCCCTCTTTCTTTCTTTCTTTCTTTCTTTCTTTCTTTCTTTCTTTCTTTCTTTCTTTCTTTCTTTCTTTCTTTCTTTCTTTCTTTCTTTCTTTCATTTTCCTAGTTATTGGCCAGAGATACTCTTGGCTCGGAGGTTGGCAACCGATCATTGCCACATGATCCTCTCCATAAGATCTCTTACAATGTGGTAGGTCGTTTCCTCAAGACCAGGTCAGGTGAAATCATCTGATACTTCACTTTCTTTAAGGGCTCATCTGATAATCTTTCTCACCCAGGATAATATCACTTTCGATTTACTCAAAGCAACTATTGGTAACTGCTCATGGGAGTAATAGCTCATCATATTCAAAGGTCTTGCCCACCTCCAAAAGGGAGTGATTTGTAAAATATGGCAATAAAGGTTTGGGCCACTGGGTATCAGTTTAACATTCTGCCTACCGTGATATTCATATAGCATCTTCCTTCATGTGATTATGTAACTTTTAAAAAGTTTCCATAATACTTAAAACGTGAACTACAGATTGCAGTTTCGTAGGCATAATTGAACTGTGCTGGTGAATTTCACTGAGAAAGAAGTAATGGAAGAGGAGTTAAGGAAAGGAAAGAGGGAGGAGAGAAAGAAGAATCATTGGACTGATTTATCTTTTGTAATGCAATCCAAAGTCTATTATGAATAAGAAATTGCTTAAAGTAGGGACACTTGGGCAGCTCAGTCAGTTAAGTGTTCAGCTCTTGGTTTCAGCTCAGGTCATGATCTTGCAGTGAGTTTGAGTCCCATGTAGGGCTCTGCTCTGACAGCGCAGAGCGTTTGGGATTCTCTGTCTCTGTCTCTGTCTCTGTCTCTGTCTCTCTCTCTCTCAATCTCTCTCTCTGCCCTTCCCTGCTCTCCCTCAAAAAAAAAATTTAAAAAAACTTAAAAAAAAGAGAAATTGCTTAAAATAGAAATACAAAAACTAGAAGTGACAACATTTAAGTTTTAAGATGTAATTTGTAATGTAGTATAACTTCTTATCCTTTCCTTTTTAAAGATTATTCTTGCCGAGTAGGAACCAGATGAAGTAAACTTGGAAAATTCCACTTTTATCTGTGCCCCTGTTATTCATTCCTTACCTTAGGAGAAGAAGCAATTTCCCAAGTGAATGAGTTTTGCATTAAGCAATTGTACATGCTCCACCCATCTCTTTTGAACACATCTTTCCAGATTTACCAGTAGAAAGGACATCACCCTGCTCTGGTTTCCAGCCCACAGTGTTCCCTGTATCAGAGGTTTCTGGTTGTCTGTTTCTCTCTGATTCTGAATTTGGGTAGGGGAGGAAGAAACACTAATCACTGGCTCTCTAAAATATCAGCAACCATTAAATGTATTTAATGCATGTGCATTTAGAATGATGAAGGGCAAGTGGAAAATCCCTAGAAGATCAAGTTCACATGCTTTACAATTTTGAAAAAGGTTAATGGCTTTAATATGTGGTGCCCTTCTATATTTGAATTCTGTACTTTGGTTAAAGGTATGCATTTTAATCTTTTAATAGGTTTTTTTTTTTTTCAACTTTGTTAGTTATGCATGCTTTGCACCTGCTTCCACAGCTGTTAACCACTATGTCCTCTAAATTACTTCTTGGATTTTTTTAGAACTTTATTTTTCTATGCTTCCTATTAGTTCTCTAATTTGGTGTCATGGAGTGGATTTCCACTTCTGAATTGATGATATGCTAATTTGTCTGGAAAATAATTTCTGAAACCCTGAGAATTTTTGTTCAGTGCCATATTTACTACAGGGCATCAGTTTAAACATCAGGCAATTGGTTATATCTTGGTGTCAGATAAGGCTGATTGCCTTCAGAAAGCTTTTGGCATAGCTTCCACATCGACATCCTGATTGTATCACATTCATAGGGAGAAACACATTGCCATCCTACTGTGTTAACCAAGTTATTAATTATAGATTTCCACTATTTCCACATCAGGCACAAGAGTAAAGGTGACAAACCTGTAATTATGCCTATGGAGTGAATGTATTGCTATAACAATTAATGTTTATAAAGCTCTTTCATATTATTTTAGAATGCTTCCAAAATCTTATTTACTACATGGGTTTTAGCAACATTCTAAATCACACAATCACACTTCATTTTCAGAATTTTATTTCTAAATATAATCCTAATCCTTCTCTAGGCTTAGAAAATAAAATTAATGTGGTTATATATATTTCTATGTGTTCTCCCACCTGGTTAAACTGATACATTAATCAAAATACCTGATAGTCTTTGATGTCTTACAACCTCAATTTGTGCCATTTGGGGAGATAGGCTTGCTATACTTGTAACATATAATTTCGAATGAAATATAATGTGATATTTATGAATAAGAAATTATTTTTTAAAAAAATTAACATGTTATGTGACATGTGGATAGCTTATAGTTTTAAAATGTCCACCAATGTGTATTTAATATTTTTAATGAGGATTAAGGTTTTCCTATATTAATATGTTATTCATGCAATAAATACTTACTTTAGGCATATGTATGATGCTAAAACTGAGGGAAATTATAATATTCTATTTCAGATTTTTTTATATCAAGTAATAGATTTATCATGCTTATTTTATAGAAGTGTTCTCATGTACTTCTATTGTTAATTCTAAGTGAAATATTCATAGAGACTTCACTGCACTTATAAAATTCAGCTTATATAACACTCACAATCCTAGAACCTATGGTGAATTGCTTTAGTTAACTCTCATCAGACCCTATTTATTCATTAATGCATGTATTCATTCAGCAAATATGGAGAGTCTCATTCTGTTCAAGGTATCCTGCTAGACCTAAAGATACAAGAGTAAACTGCAGAGCTGAGGTACCCAAGTCCATGGAGCTTCAAGTTGATACTTTAAAAACTATATTTTATAGTGGCACCTGGGTGACTCAGTCAGTTAGGAGACTGACTCCTGATTTCAGCTCAGATCATAATCTCCTGGGATCAAGCCCCACATTGGGCTCCACACTGTCAGTGAAGAGCCTGCTTGGGATTCTCTCCCTCTCTCTCTATCCACCCTCACCTCTCAAAATAAATAAATAAACATAAAAAAATACATTTTATAGATATAGAAACTTTGGTCTATATATAACTCTCTGTTAGAGCCACTCTGCCAATCTCCAAACCTAAATCATCCTTACTTATAACTGTATTTTAATAGCACTCATACTGCTGTTGAGCCGGCTGCACAAAGGAATATGCAATGTAATCAATACAACTGTTTTTATTTTGTTCCTAAGTCCACTACCTTTTAAAAATCTTCAGAACATTTTCTCTCATGGAATATAGCAAATCTACACCCATAATGTATACTAACAGCTATTGCCTTGCTTATAAATTCCCCAGGAGTTTTACATAAATGTGTACCTAGGGAAACAACCTTTTGCATCTATACTCTACCTAACTCTATCCTAGAAAACTCACTTCCCCACTCCCCTGCCATTTCATGAACAGACATTTCTCTTTCCACATAAGTCCCATCTACTTACCCCTACACAGATCCTTAATTTTTGTGGAGTTTCTTCATATCTTAAATCTCTGCCTTCAAGAGATAGTCTATGGTATGTGTGTTAGTCGAGAAATCAGGGTTTCAGGATAAAAAACAATTCCAAGTGATCATGGACATATTCATATCCAAATGTAGTTTTTCATATATCTTTCTCATCCATGTGATGTATTGATAATCAATACATAAAATCTTAGTGTACCTAAAACTACTTTAACATTCATCTATGCATACATATATCCCTTTCATTTTAGTATTGCATTCGAACAGTTACCCTCACATGTAAGTGTGGATTCATTCATTTAGCCTGAGAAATATTCCATAATTTATACTTCCAGCTCATATCCTCCAATTTAACCATTATATCTATATATAGCAATTAGCATAATTTTCAATAAATTCAACATAAAACTCACAATTATCTTTCTTGACTATCTTTTTACATCAAAGTCATATTTGTCAATAACATTTACGTGCTTTCTGTTTTGACTAATTTTCTTTTATGTCTGAATAATAGTTGGCACCAAAATTTGAAATTCCTTCCTTTATGTGTCACACCTAATTTATAACCCTTTGGTTAGTATAGAATAAACAACTTATGTTCCACTTTACTAGATATACTTAATCTTAACAATACAATTACATTTCTCCTATCATAATTTGAATTGTTCTGTCATTTCCCCATTAAATTAGATTTTATGGTAATTATAAAGAGACATTTTACATATTGTGAGTTTGTTATAAAATGAGAGAGTAAATGGATTGAACACATATTTTGTATTTAAGGTATTTGATTTTCGAAAGAAGACATATAAAAACAAAAAGGAAAAAGAAATGATGAAAATGCATTTTCTTTTTTCTAAATAAACTATTATAAATATATGCCAATTATTTTTCAAATATAATACCTAATATATAAGACATACATAATATACATATTTTGTTTGTTTGTTTGTTGGTCATGTTAAGAAATGTTAATATAATAAGGAAAATGCCTTAACTCCTGGGATTTACTCAGTAAAAGGTTATAGGTCTTCTGAGTTCCTGTTGTTCTAGGTTATTCTTTGGGGAAAAATATTTCAGGTACTGCTTAAGGAAGGGGGAAAATATCGGACTCTGAGCTTGATTCCTTTTAAGAATCTGGATATATATATATATATATATATATATATATATATATATATATAGCGATAATCACTACATAGCTGTTATGTAGGCACATACATAATAGATTGCTATGAAGCCAAAGTGGGATGGAGCAAGGATAGAATGACTATTGCCTCCAAAAAAGTTATGTTACATTTAATGGAGTAAATAGTTTTTCTCCCTGTGTAAGCATGTTTGCTTGTAGACCTCAAACTACAACTGGCTTAATGTTTACAGATTTTTTAAAATTTTTTTAATGTTTATTTATTTTTGACAGAGAGAGAGAGACAGAGCATGAGCGGGGGAGGGGCAGGAGACAGGGAGACACAAATCCGAAGCAGGCTCCAGGCTCTGAGCTGTCAGCACAGAGCCCAACGCGGGGCTTGAACTCACAGACCGTGAGATCATGACCTGAGCCGAAGTCGGACCCTCAACCAACTGAGCCACCCAGGCACCCGTATTGTTTACAGATTAATAGCAGTATCTGTTATTTTTGTTGCATAAATTGTGTTAATATAGATTTAAAAAATCAAATAACTTCAGATAGAAACTTTTGAAAGAGTCTTAAAAAACAGCAGTTATAGACTGAATACGTCTCCCCAAAATTTGTATGTTGAAGACCTAAACACCAAGGAAGGGTTATAAGGGGATGAAAGGAGAAGGCAACCCAAAGGGAGAGTCCTCACCAGATATAGACATTGCTGAGACATTAATCTTAGACATGCAAACTCTAGAATTGAGAGAAAATAAATTGCAATTGTTTAAGGCACCCAGTCTAGTATCGTGTTAAGGTAGCCCGAGATGACTAAGACAAATATGCAAGTCAGTATCTATACATGTCTAAATGTTTGAATGCTCATGTGTTTATTTTACCATAAGTAGGAATATGAAAGAAAGTTTTAACATTATAAATAATACAAATGTATTCAAGTATTTTGTAAACATATTTTTAAGTGAGAAACATTCAATAATGCATTAATACAACAATTTAAACCACTCTGTGGGATTTTCAACTATGAACAGATTTTCAACTTATAAAACAACAAAATTCAGAATAGTAGTATAAATGAAAGTTGTGAAAATATATGGTAATAAATACCAATAAGGATACTCTGAGAAGGGCACTTGGGTGGCTCAGTCAGTTGAGTGTCTGACTTCAGCTCAGGTAATGATTCATAGTTTGTGAGTTCCAGCCCCACATTGGCTCTCTGCTATCAGCACAGAGCCCATTTCAGATCCTCTGTCCCCCTCTCTCTTTGCCCCTCCCTGCTCATTCTCTCTCCCTCTCTCTTTCTCTCTCCCCCCCTCAAAAATAAATAAAACATTTAAAAAGAGATACTCTGAGAAAACAGGCATTAACATTTGATCTTATTATTTCATACTTCATTATTATCCTAAACAATACAATAGGTACATATGTATGTTTTATAAAATAACTTGGCCATGTGGTGGAGGTGAATTTATAATAGTAAAATAATTTATTATTAAAATATAAACCTATGTTTAAAAAATGAATGTTACATTTATAAGTATATATAAGTATACATTTATAAGTATATATGTTTGCATACATTTATAAGTATATATGTTTATACATTTATAAGTAAATATTTATACTTCTATTTATAAGTATATATACTTGCATTTATAAGTATATATATTTATAAGTATATATATTTACATACTTTTATAAGTATATTTATAAGTATACATTTATAAGTATATATTTATAAGTATATACATTTATAAGTATATATATTTGCATGTACTTAATAGTTAAAAGGTTGCTTAGACATATTATTATGTACATGATACATTTTATGTATGTATGTACAAAATAAAAAAGTAACTGGTAATATTCCATTATCCCATATTAATGTCATAATTTAATACTCAAAAGAAAATCTTGTAATATAAATTCTAAACTATACCAAGCCTTCTAGCAACCTTAATGCAAAATAAAATCTTATTATTACCTAATGAATTCATAATTTACATTAAAATATCAAAATGTATTTAAGACTCATGGTTTAAAAGTTTGCAGCTATAAAACTTATTATATTGTCAGGTTTTAAATGTGAATTGACCTACGAAGTCAAATGAAAATACTTGAATACTCAATTAAAATGCTTAGTTAATGTCACTTGAAGAAGCTAGAGAATTAGTTAATATGATTAGAAATATTTTTTTTAAAAGCACATTTAGTAATATATTATTGTGATGGGCATAGATAATGTTCTTTTTTTGAGAAGTAGCATAAGCAGTTTTTTACTCCCTTTTAAAACTGTGTCTATGGGGCGGGCGCCTTGCTGGCTCAGTCGGTTAAGCGTCCGACTTCAGCTCAGGTCATGATCTCATGGGTCGTGGGTTCTAGCCCCGCGTTGGGCTCTGTGCTGACAGCTCAGAGCCTGGAGCCTGTTTCAGATTCTGTGTCTCCCTCTCTCTCTGCCCCTCCCCTGTTCGCGCTCTGTCTCTGTCTCAAAAATAAATTTAAGAAAAAAATTTAAAAAATTAATAAAAAAAAACTGTGTCTAAACACTTTACTCCTACCTACAATTCTGAAATAAAAATTAAATCTGTTTGTTTTTAATGTAAATGATTACCTTCCACAATTACAGTATTATAAAAGGACCATGAATAATAGACAAATAATCATGAATTTGACACCATTTCATTAAAAAAAAAAGGTTTCTTGGTGCATTCTAAAATACTGTCAAATGATTTAGTGACTTTTCTATTTTATTATGCATAGAAAAAATATCCAATATAATTATTTCAGTTGTAAAATAATGTTAAGAAATTAAACAGAGTTAAAATATATAACTTATATTTAAATGGATAGCATAGAATAGCATTTTTAGGTCTTAGTTATTTAAGGCCTTGTTTACCTTGTAGTTATACAAAGAAAGTGTTTTACGTTTTTCTACAATAAAAAATCTACTGAATTTAAATATTTAATGGTTGCAGACTTCAGTGTACCACTATTTTTTTAATGATAAAAAAATATATTATTCTATGTAACGGTTGATCTAGTTACATAGATCATAGGTTTATTGAATTAGAATACAAATAATTCTTTCAAAAGATTTTCTTTCAATAAGCCTTAAAATGATAAAACATGCAATATATCATGATCAAGTATTACGTGTGTTTTAATGACATCTGGATTTATATCAATTTAAAAATAGAACTTGTAGAAACATTGTTTATTAATTTTAATGAAGTATTTTAGTAATAATTTTGACATTTAATTCATAATTTGACTTAACAAAACAACTAAACAAATATTAAAATTATTTAATATTTTTCCCACAAAGTCTTCCCACAAAGATTTGGGAAATTCAATACTTAAAAAGGACAATGAAAGCTAAGTTGAAGGAACACACACACACGCACACACACACACACACACACACACACATCTACAACAAAGAGTCTTTAAAATTAAACATGAAAATCTGTATCATTATTATAAAATCACTAAGAAGGATAGTATATCAGTGTATATCAGTGTATACATACTTATGATCATAAGTGATGGAACTTCATCAATTTATCTCTCCGGGATTCCTCTCCTTTTCTTAAAAAAAAAATACTACAAGGAGTAAAGTTTCTTTACAGTTTCACTTTTGGGTTTTGTTTTTATTGTTTTTTGGGGTAGTTTTTTCTCTGGTTCTAAATAATGGTCTTGATGATGATATAAGACATACTAGATATATATTATCACATAAGTATTGCCAGGTAGTCTATAAGCAAAAAATAGAGCCAACCTAAAATTAATGAGAATTTGGCACTTATTTACCCTAAACAGAAATCAGAAAGTCTTAATAGATTGCAAAATCTCTGATTAGAAAGATAAAATTATTACATAGTATGGCTATTAAATGCTCTTAGAGATATTTTGCATTACTTTTTGAGTTGTGAGGACTTTTTTTTATAACAGGTAGTAAGATATAATTACCATGACATAAAATCCATCCTTTTAAAGTGTACAAATCAGTCTTTAGGTATATTCAAAGAGTTTAGCATGCATCACCACTTTGGGAAATTATCACTAATAAAAGAAACTCCACACTGATTAGCAATTATTCCTCATTTTCCCTTATGCCCAGACCCTGGAAATCACTAATCTACTTTCTGTCTTTATGGACTTTCTATTCTGGACATTTCATATAAACGGAATCATGTAATATGGGACCTTTTATGTCTAGTTTCTCTTCCTTAGCACAATGTTTTGTTTTGTTTTTATTTTTTAAGATCCCTCCATGCTATATTATGTATAGTTACGTATCTCAGAGTTCAACTTATCTGTTTCATCCTGCTTTCTTCACTCCTTCCTAAGTACTGTTGCAGAGTACTCTCCAATAAACACTGTGTATGTGAATCTCTTTCTCTGAATTGTTTCCAGGGAACTTGGCCTTGGACACAGAGTACATAGAATTAACCTGACAAAAAGAAAACAAGGAGTCTTCCCAGTAGCCATTAGCCAACTCAATATGCTTTCTGTAACACTTAGCTTAATTTGTTTTATTATTACAGCACACCAGCCCTAGAAAGCATGTGTTTACTTCATATTTCAATTCACTTTAGTGTAGTGGTTGAGGGAACTGGCTCTGAAGATAGACAGATCTGGGTGTGAATGCCAGCTCCACCTCTCACTAGATCTGTAGTTACACACTGCCTTCATGAGAATTTGATGGCAACCTTTAACATATATAAACCTATCAGCATAACACCTGACATATAAAAATAATAAAATCAGTGTTAGTTGTACCTATTATTAGTAGTAACTAAAAATGAATACAACAAAGTATTCATAATTTTAAAAATTAATATTAGTGGACATAAAATCTCTATAGTTGAACGGTCTTTCCATTACATACAAGGTATTTGCCTAAGGAAGTTAATATATTTTATTCAGATTTCATATTCCAAGGTTTTTAAATTTGCTGTTTTAATACAATTTTAATTTTAAAATATCCCTCTGTGCTATTGGGGATAGAAGAAATGCACTAAAAGTACATGATAGGGTTTTGCAAGTATTGGCCTCTCCTAGCCACGTTCCATAATTACAGGCTCCAACTTAATAAAAGTTTATTGCTGTTAGGTTTTCATCCAAAGTGTAATATTTCATCCAGAGTGTTACAGTTGGCTGGTTTGTTTGAAGTATTTTTTGTTTGTTTTGTTTTGTTTTGCTTAGATTATAACATTAAAGCATAGAATCTTTGGTGTAATGTATGTCATTTTCCCTCTAATTTAAATAATAGACTGAACTAAAAATCCATGGATGATAAGGAAAGTAAAAGATCACAAGAAACATAACAGCAAGGGAAACTGTTTAAGAAAATGAGTTGTCACCTTCGGGCCCTCATTTTAAGGTTGTTCTGATAATGGAACCAGGAACTTGTAAAAGACTAGATCAATCATCATTTCAATTAAATTTGTAACTACCTGGTTTAAGAAGTATAGTCTTATTATGTTTCAATTATAATTATGTCTACTTGATGCTTAAAATTGACACATTTTGTTAAACAGTAAAAATTGTATTTTCAAATTATTATAGTTATGAATTATTCTAGTTATGCAAGAAATTAGCGGGGTGTCTGGGTGGCTCAGTCAGTTCAGTGTCTGACTTAGCTCAGGTCATGATCTCATGGCTTGTGGGTTAGGGCCCCACATTGGGCCCTGTGCTGGTATCTCAGAGCCTGGAGCCTGCTTTGGATTCTGTGTCTCCCTTTCTCTCTGCTCCCTCCCGTGCTTGTGCTCTGTGTGTGTGTGTGTGTGTGTGTGTGTGTGTGTGTGTCTCTCTCTCTCTCTCTCTCTCTCTCTCTCTCTCTCAAAAAGTAACCATTAAAAAAGTAAATTAGAAAAAATTTTCTTTATTTTTATTGAAATTATTCTGCATTATAAAATAATAAACAATGCATACCATTTTTATAAGTTTAATCACAGTATGACTGTACTTTCAGTTGTATTAGAGGCATTGCTGACTAAAAATAATGTTTTATACCAAGACTAAATTGAAATATTTAATTAATTAACTTAATTAATTAAAATTGAAATATTTTCTCATTTCTTTCTAATTTTTTCATCTTTATCTTTTAACTTATAACTTTAATCTTGTAATTTTAACTTTTTATATTATAGTCTAACCTTTTTATTTCACCCTTTTTGTTTCAACAAGTATTTCCAAAACTGCTCTTACTGTTACACGTTATTTTCAATAAATATGGAGATGAAAATATGAAAAAAAAAATGGTGCCTAAAATGTTCTTATTTGTTCTGAATTGGATTTCTTAATTATAATTAATGAGATATCAGTTGTCATTACAACCAGATAGGTAAGAAAGTAGAGATTAGATGCAAATAAAAATATAAATTCAAAGCAATGTGACATTTTAAAATTGTCATTTTTATACATCATTTGAGACTTTTTTATAAGAACTACTAGTAGGTATAAATATGATTTAGTCATTCATCATTCAAATATTTCTGCATGATTTTTTAATTCGAACCTTATATGTTTGAATGTTACATTACATTGCTACGACATTTGAAAACTCAACACATCTAACTAAATATGTTGGTTCACTTGAAACTATATCCAGTTCTTGACTTAATATGCCCTAATTAATATGATGACATTAACTTATTTTCTAAATACATTGGCTTACTTGGGGATTAGGAAATATATAACAAGTTGTTATATCAACTAAGCATTCTTATACAAATACAAAAATATAAAAAAATACATGTAAATACCTGGGTATCTTATTATAAGCTACTACATGATGAACCCAGTGTAAATTCTAATTACCAAATTCAGTTATATTTTAAGTTGTTTTTAATTAAAAAAATTTTTTTAATGTTTATTATTTTTGAGAGGGAGAGACAGAGAACAAGCAGGGGAGGGGCGGAGAGAGGGAGACACAGAATCAGAAGCAGGCTCCAGGATCTGAGCGCTCAGCACAGAGCCCAACAAGGAGCTCCAATTCAAAGACCGCGAGATCATGACCTGAGCCGAAGTCTGCTGCCCAACCGACTGGGCCACCCAGGCTCCCCAAGTTGTTTTTAATTTTTAAAACAAAAATGCTACATTACTTTTATGAGATAGTATACAAGGATTTAGCACTACTTTTCAAAAGGATTATAAAATTTGATAATGTTAGTACAAAGTAAACCACTTATACCTAAAGTTACTTTAATACAATAGAGATATTAGTTTGTTATCTCAATTAAATTGAGTTCATTTTATTTAATCAGTGTGCTTTAACCATCTTGAAGCTTAGGTTGTGCCTTTTGATGTCCATTGGAGTTTCCAATAACTTGAGATTCTATCCAGTTGTTAAAGGTATATGTAAGGGTCATATTTTTAACTTTTATTTCCATCTCCAATTTTATATGCAATAAGAGTATACAGGAGTAATTTTTATTGCTTTGTCTTACGTATTAATTGGGTGCATTTTGATTATTTTTTTCCATGAATTGTGTGGGGTTTTTTGTAAATCTCATTGATAATACATTTTTATAAGTTTATATAAAACTCAGTAAAGCATAAAATATTTTGATAACTTTGAAGTGTTTGATAAGGCTGATCTTTTCATTTTCACTGAGTTTAATGGAATATCCCTGTAATCTTATATTTTCATATTTGTCATTTTTCGTTACATGTTTTCTTTACTCATTCTAAGCCACAAAGTCAAATTCTGAGTAGACTGAATAATTCAATTTTAAAGTATTTTTTTATTCACTACAGAATGCACATAACAATATTTGCTGAGAACATATTACTGTCAGAAACTCATTTAGGCATTAACGATAGAATTGTTAACATTTAATTAATAACTTGAAATTTTATGGTTTCATTCTATCACAGAATTAACAAAATATTTATTTATAAATTCACTGAGGGGTCACACATCACTATTCTCTACATCAATGAAAATAATCTAACACCTGCTATTGGTGTCATGGCACACATAAGTGAGAAATTTCTATTTCCTTTGATTTTTTTAAAAATGAGATCCCATAATTCAATTGCATTTGTATATCATTTTTCCAAACTCTTTTTGAAATGAGCCCGTATTACTTAGATTATTTAGTCATTCCAGTCATGATGGTTAAGATAATTTTTTATGTAAGAATACTGTTTATTTTCTAGCTTCCCTTTTGTGTTTTTATACACACAACTTGGTGCTTGCTATTTTTATTATATTAAACTGTTCACAAAGTTTTCACATGATGTCTTAATTTGTGTGTAAATATGTCCTCTATAACTTTTAATTTTCTTTTCTATCATTATGCAGAGTTTATATCTCATAATGTGATAGAAACACCCATCACAGAAGAAGGTGAATTTACTTACTAGAGATACATCTAACTAGATGGATTCCCAATATTCAAGCAGTGTTAATGGCAGGCACTGTAGTGCATGACTGCTGGAAATCAAACAAACTCATGTTTACATATTCATTTCCAGAGTTCATCTGCTTAAACATCTTGTCCCTGATTACATAAACAATTTAATGTCACAAAGTTTTCACAGATATATTCCAACTGCTATAGATGTGCAGATTATGAAAATGTTAACATTATCCCCTGGAAGGAAAAACAGCTCAATTATTTGTTACAGTCTCTTTTAAAGTAAATAGTTGGCTTTTACTTTTTTTTTTTTTTTTGAAGAATTTTCTGGGGGAAAAAAAAAACAGTGAACAATGAAGAAAAAGGAAAATGAGAAAGTATTTAATGTATATTCTCAGTTTTAAATATTTGTTTCATTGAGGTATGAAAATTGAATATCATTAACAGTATCTTTTCATCTGGTTAGTATGTATTACATTTTCTTATTTTTCTAAATCATAGTATTTATTATCAATTCTAATGTGATTTCACCTTACCATTTAAGTCATGATATAAGAATCTTGGCATCTGGTGCTTCTTACTTTATTCCAAGTTAAGGTCAGAGTTCAGTGTTTCTCAAGCAATGTGTTTAGCTTCTCTAGAATTCTGCTTTTATTCAAAAGGTAATCCTAAAAAAAGACATTTTTAATCAGTTATGTTCATTAAATCATTTTCATGAAAATAACTTAGTACTACAAAGTAATTTAGGGACATATGTTAGTTTTGACCGAGTGAAGGCCAAAAATACCATAGCATAATTTTTTTTTAATAAATAAATTATTGTAATTTAAAAAGGGTAATATAGGGATGGTTTGTTCTTTACTTAGTATATGTTAGATAAATAAGCCACAAAATGAGTCACTTTCTATTCAACACAACAACATATATCATATATTTTTAATGTTGTATTTTGCATCATTTGTACTAATTTTTGATATTTTTATTTTCTGTTAAAGTATAATTTTTCAGCTATATTTATGTTTTCAGTTATATAAATAATACAGTAAGAAAACCTAATTTAAGACCATATGAGTGTTCAAAATTTTACTTATTATTTAAAGACTCTCATGCATGATTCAACTTATGAACTTGGAAGTTATCAGTGTTGATTTGTAAGTATTGGGCACTTCTATCTTAAAGGGCATCAAGGTTGTCAAGTGTCAGAAATTCTGTATAACATATTATCTACTCTTTAGCCATGTAGCTGGGAATGGGTATACACATGGATGAAAAATGGTACGATGGGAAGGTCTATTGCATTCATAATCTGACAATATCAGAGCATACACAGAGGAAACTTGTTTTTCAATATTTTTCTGATTCCTCGTTACCATCTCAACTGAAAAGTAGTAGATTTACTGAAATCTTCTATCAGGCTTTATTTTCTAAACAAGGAATTTATTATAGAGCCCCATTTTTAAGGGGAAAGATATCATGCTAGGAACTTGAATGTATGACCCCCTCTGTGTATAGCATCTCTTCTACAATTGGCTCCTGAGAGAGGGGATTTTACATGAATAGAAGTTTACTGGCCTCTAAACAAATATGTGCTCTCTAAGCAAATACCTAAATAAAATCAAATAATCTATTTTTAGATTTTATGTATGTTTTACTTTGCTGTCTTTTTTAGCTCTTCTACGTGTTCATCTCACAGGATGCAATGTAGCCAAAGTCAAAGTGTTCACTCTAACAAGCCCCTGTTCTCATGACTTTTTCTTCATTTCATAAGTGACAGACAACTAAGAAGTCCTTTTCTTCTTTGGATTTTTTCTTTATATATTGCACCTTCACAGCATATATATTTAATTTCTATTAATAATACCAAAAATAATAAAGAACCCAGAGGTGAGCATGATATTTTGAAAAATGAGTGTATAATATCCTTTTACCTCAGTCAAGGACTTTTATGTTGACATTCAGAGGAGTACTTAAGACATTTACAGAAATGAAAAGTTATGATATTTGTGTTAGTCCGCTAGGGCTGCCACAACAAAATACCATAGACTGACTCAACCACAAAAATTTATTTCTCACGGTACTGGAATCTAGGGATCCAAGATCAGGGTATCAGAATTGATTTCTCCTAAGCCCTGTCTCCTTGACCTGCAAGAGTGCTGTCTTGTTGTGTCTTTATATGGCCTTTTTTCTGGGCATACACATCCCTGGTATCTCTTCCTTTTCTTACAAGAACATCAGTCATCTTAGATTAGGGCCTCCTATGACCTCATTCAACCTTAATTATTTCTTTAAGATTCTATCTCCAAAATAGTCACATTGAAGTTTAAGCCTTCAATATATAAATTGGTGGTGAGGAAGCATAATCTATTCCAGAAAAATACTCCTTCAGAGTTAATGTGACAACTGGTTAAAGGATGAGAAAACATTGAGGTGATATTTTGTGTTGTATGCACATGTGTTTTTCTTCTATGTAATGTGGTCAGAACACACAAGATGCTCAGAAATCTTTTTTTCTAACTGTAGGCATAAGAATATTACATTTCCTAGTCCCCATGACATTTACGCAAATTCTTTCCAGTGAACTTGGGTAGAAGAGATGTATATCACCTTGGACTAAGCCAATACATCTTCTTTTCTTTCTCTCTTTTTCCATAGACAAGATCAAAGCAACATATCCAGTATATGACTAGAAGAGACCTGGGAAGATGGAAATGCCACAAGAAGGAAGACACAAGAGTCCCTAAGTCTCCATATAAAGGTGCTTGGCAATTCCCTATTTGACTGTGTATATATATATGATGACATTTCATTTTGAATAACAACCAAAATTTCACGTGGTTTGTTATGTTATTTTTACCTTGAATTATAGTACTTTTCTAACAAAGACTAAAATGTGTGGTATTGGTTTAATATTCAGAAAATTGGCAGCAGAGTAAGTTTTAGTGTTTTAGTGTTTAGAAAGTTTTAGTGTTTAGGAAGATGGCAGTCCATGCTATGTGGTGATAACATATTGCTTAAAACCCCTCTCATCTCCCATAACCTGGGAAGTAAACCACATACATACTGAATTGGTGGATATATAAGAAGAAAGTGGAAAATTAAAATTCATAGTGTTTTTGGATTATTATTGGTTGTACCTGGCAAGATAGTCCTATGGAAGATGAGTTCTAAAAGGACCAACCAGTTTGTAAGCAGACATGAAAGGGAAACAAGTAATTCAGATCTTCACGGTATTTGCAAGGGTGGTAATGTTAACTAAATCTAGATACAGCAAAGAATTAAAATACAAAGTTTGGTACAATAAAAGCCAAAGAAACATTTTGTTAAATAACGTGACTGAATGCAAAGATCCAACTTTAAATGGTTTCTCAAAGTTAGGTGACTTCAAGGTAGCAGTCATTATGTTGTGGAACAAAAAATACAAAACAAAACATAAGGGCTAAAATTCTGCCTAACCAAAAACTATGAGTATGATTTCTTAACTATGGAGCCAGATGGAAGGAAATAGATAAGATACAGATTAAAGTTTTGGAGGGTTTGCACCAAGTGTGATTTATACCTGGTATGCAGGGCTGGTTCAATGTCCTCAAAACAATCACATTGATTCATTACATCAATAAAAGAAAGGACAAGAACCACATGATCCCCTCAATAGATGCAGAGAAAGCATTTGACAAAATACAGCATCGTTTCTCGATAAAAACCCTTAAGAAAGTAGGGATAGAAAGATCATACCTCAAGATCATAAAAACCATATATGAAAGACCCACCGCTAATATCATCCTCAGTGGGGAAAAACTGAGAGCTTTCCCCCTAAGGTCAAAATTTTGGAGGGCAAATAAATAAGCCCAGAAACAAAACAAAACAAAACAACACCTTAACTCTTTCAAACTTGAAACAACTCTTGGTTCTTCAATCTTACAAAATGTTTCAAAGACTGGGAACTCAGCTAAGGGCTGTGAGGAACAGTGGAGAGGAAAATTTCTGTTAGAGAGAAAAATTAGGAAACTTCCTATACATCAAGAGTTAGATTCCCAGAATATTAATGGACTATAATGTACAATGTCTGGCCATGATGATGAGAATCACATATCAATTGGAAATCCTTGGCTTTGAATAGCATGTAATGACTGTATGGGACTTTGTGGTATCTTTAGGTTAGGGATAATGTATCCCGTATGTTGATTAAAGAGTAAACAGTAATTAGATTATCAAAAAACTAAGAGACTGGCTAGATTTTTAAAATCTAGGACTTCAGTTTAGTCTACAGATATAATAAGATAGTGGTGTCAAAAGTTGAAATGAGTAAGGACTACTGAATCACTAGAGGGGGTGTACCTGAAGACCTAGACATGCTAAGAATTAAAACAACCTTTATTTTATTAAGCCACTAAGATATTCGGTCACTTTGTTCCATCATCTACTGTGAATTGTCCTAAAAAATATATATTACCAAATTTTCTAGTATTCATTTTTCCAGCAAATACTTTTCTTCCTTTCAGTGTTAGTTTTGTTTTTTTTTTTAATTCATCACCTCCCCTACAACCATAATATATTATCCCTAGGGAAAATAGAGAAAGAGACTTCTATTTTACTTTTTAATTATTGACATTTGTTGAGAAATTGTCAACAGTTGTTCATTAGAACCATGTATCTCTAGACATTGACTCATTACAGGTTCTTTAATATCATATATGCAGAAAGAATAAATTGGAAATAAAGTCTAATTATAACTATAATGAGTGACTGCATTGACTTAAGGAGTTGTCAAAATATTTAAACGGGGCCAGAGAAGAAAACAATATGCATACAGTCTTGATGGATACTGGGGAAAATAGTCAGAGCTGTGTGGTATTTTTTTTTCTTTGTTAGTATGTACTCAAGAAAATTCCTTTTACCTGAAGAAGCACAACTATTTAAGAACAATACATGACCCTTAATTTTTGTTTGTTCTTCCCCAGTATACACATGGACTGTGTCAAACTGTGAAATAAAGACAGTTTTTGTTTTTGTTTCATAATACTTGTATTGGAAAGAGCAGTGATTTACTGCTCCTTCAATTTCTTGAATGTGAAGAGGTGTAAAAAAGTTGAGAAAGAAGAGGTGAGCTGCTGGGATGAGGTGGAGGTTGCAGGAGGTTTCTGGGAAGGCCCACAGGAGATGGAGTCCTTGCCATGCCAAATCATAGCAAAATTAGTCCTGCCACTGCTTTTTCTTTTCTCCCTTTCTTCATGGGAGGCTGAGCCAGCCATGTTTTTTATGTTCTGTGTTCTTCATGTGGAAATCAGAAACCTTTCTCTGTGTCCTTACTGTAAGGGGTACATTTCAAGCTCCCTTAAGAACTTTCTTTTCGTCTACTATTCCATTGCACTGTAGGTTTTGTTGTTGTTGTTGTTGTTGTTTGTTTGTTTGTTTCCCTCGTAAGCCAAGAGGGAGAAGAGATGGCAAACTCCTATTCTTCTAGATATGAAAATTCTTCAAGAGCAGGTATCACTGAATCATCTTCACTTGGACCAATGTAGAGGACAGAGAGAAAGTTCAGGCCAACTTACAGAATATAGAACTTTCTTTTGAATTTTCAGATTTTTCTTTCTGTGGGCTGATTCTGGTAGTGGACTGAGTGATAAAGATTTTTACTGTGATCATTTTATAAACACAGGAGTGGGGCAAAGAACTTGCAGTTCTTTAGGACTCTCTTTGGAATATGGAGATGCTAATTGCCTATTTTCCCCAATTTCGTGGCTTTATCTGAAATTCTAAAATAAGAAAAAAATACATCTTCTTGTTCAAAACACTTGATCTCTCACAATACTGGCAATTAAATCTGCAGACACTTCTTGAATCAGATATTTCCTCCAAGATTCTACTTATATGGTATATCTGGGTTTTGTTTTGTTTTATTCTTATTTGATTTGATTATATGTTTTTGTTTTGTTTAGTTTTCCTTTATGCATAGAGCCATGAGAGAAGTATTTGTTTGATTTGTTTGTTTGCTTTCCCAATTAACAGTGAATAAGTTATTTAATTCTCTGCCTTCTCAGTTGTAATATGAAGATAACATGTATGCTAAAGTGTTGGTATGAAGAGAATAGAAATAACCTGTGTGTAGTTTCTGCTAAATAGTACAAACTTCATAAGACAAGACCAATATGATTTATTTTGTCATGGTCAGTTTTCCCCCCTCATCATCTGGCACAGTACCTTCTACAGACTAAGTAATCAATTAAAGGCTGGCAAATGATTGAATGAATAACAATTCACGTATGTTTTATTGGAGAAGTAACATTATCATATTATTACCCATTATAGATTGTTAGGTTTCAGCTTAATAGCCTACATAAGACTACCTTTACAGGACAAGTAATGTCTTGTAATATAAATACTTAAAAGCAAGAATCAATGAAAGAAAATACTGTTACTTTGGACTCATTATTGCCAGGGCGTAAAATAGGTGTGCTTCGTGGGATTCTGCATATCCCAGGCTACAGGGAGTAGCTTGGACACAACATAGTGCAAAGTGAAACAGAATTTGAAGTTACAGAGTTAACATCATCCCCTTTAATTTTCTATTTTCTTTCCTATAGACTAGCATCACTTGCAGACTTTTTATTGTTATATTAATATTGACGAGATGGAAGGACTGGAAAATCAGATGCTTTGCTATTAAAAAGCAATAAATGTGGTCATTTTAAAACAATATGGCACTGTCATGATTAGGTTTTTAGTAATTTGGTGCTTCATTCTTCACAGTGTTTATTTGAGGTTCTCCTTAAAATTCCATATCTTTCAGCTAATAGTAAAGAAAAGTAATTCAGATCTCTTAAGAACACATGTATGTCAAAAGCAGCAACTATTGCCATGTTACAGCCAGCATTCCAGTGATCAGTTAATATAACATTAAAGTTTCTCAGAAGACTGAATTGTTTAAGAGGGATAGAGTAAGAGTTAGCAATAGCTTTACTTTCATGACATTATCTTTCCAATTCAGTTTCACCAAACTAGAAGATGAATGTGTGTTAAGGCAAATTTATCAGATTATCTAACCTACAAACACCAACGGGCAATGACTACTACTTCTGGAATAATGTCATGGTACCAGTATGGGATGACTCTCTTTTTTTTCTTACCGTGTTTTAAAATTACCCCTGGATTTGAAGTTGAATTTTATTCTTGTGCATCAGTAAAGATTTAAGTACAAAAGCATTTTTAAAGTTAAGGTTCTTGTAGTTTTGATTATTTGAGGTGTTCCTATTCCACTGTCTAGTTACCTAGGAAACAACCATGTGACAGAGTTGGACTCCTATTATCTAAGTCCCACTTGCTTTCCTTATATTTGTTTAGTACTTTGTAATACAGACAGCTATTGCTAGTTTGCTCCAATATTCATATCAAAAATGGTTTAGGTAGCTTTGTGATGTTTGTATGCTCTGACTACTCATAGGTGTATTATAATTTCCAGTTATTTTGCTTCTTTTTATACTGCATTACTGCATATTGATTTGCATCAAAGTAGGGTTTATTATGCAGGGTATGGTTTATTATGTTGCTGATGCATCATATTTAAACAGCAATGAAAATTAACTGCAGTGCATGCTCAGCAGCTAATTTTCAAACTCAGAGCTTTTGGGGATATGCTGGTCACCCATATATTTATAAGGCAAGAAGATTTAGCCAGTTTATTGCTGACCTTTCATGCTATTTTGTGAATGTTTTTACAATGCCATTAAACTAGTTTGTAAATACTGGATTGAATACTAAAGCTCAGTTGGCTGTTCCTTTAGGGCAGAGAAAATGCATTACTGAGTGGGGAACTGAGACTAACAATGCATGTGGTCAACTTTTGTACATCTGTAGAATCAGAAGAAAGTGTAGATAACTTAAATATGTGTAACTAGAGATACATACACGTTTTGATTTGAATGTATATGTTTCTGAAATTCAAAACATGTACTACTTCAAGCAGAATATTTAAATCTCTCTCTAAAATTTCTCTAGAGTGTTTGTGTCTTTGTAGTCCTGTTTAGTATCTTTACCAAACCTGTTTTTAGAAAGAGATCAATTCATTAACTATCAAAACAGATAATAGGGGACCAGCCTAATGCAAAGATCAAAGACATGTCAGACTTGCTGACTTTTATAATGCACATAACAAGTGAGTTATTTCTATATTATGGTAAGGTTTACTTATGCGATTGCATTTCCACAAAAATGCTAGCTGACAATGAGCTACCAAATGCCCTGAAAAATATCAAAGCAACCGTATTTGCTTGAGTAGTCCTGCTGTATAAATTGCCATCTCCTTCATTTTCTTTACTGGCTGTTACCAGTTTACATTTCCATCAAGAGTATACAAGTGCTCCCTTTTCACCACATACTTGCCACACATACTTGCCACCACATGCTTGTTGTGTCTTGTCTTTTTGATAATAGACACGTTAACATGGTGAGGGAATATCTCATTGCATTTTTAAAAATTTTTTAAAGTTTATTTATTTTGAGAGAGAGAGAGAGCAAGAGTATGCATGTGTGCATATGCATGGCGAGGATCATATATAGAGAGAGAAAGAGGAAAGAAAGAATCCCAAGCAGGCTCCCCACTGTCAGTACAGAGATGGGTGCCAGGCTGAATCTCACGAACCATGAGATCATGACCTGATCCTAAATCAAGTGTTGGATGCTTAACCTAATGAGCCAACCAGGCACCCTCACTGTGGTTTTGATTTGCATTTCCCTGATAATTAGCGATTATCATGTATCATATAACTGTTCATCATTTGTATGTCTTCTTTGGGAAAATGTCTATTCAGATTCTTTGTCCATTTAAAAAAATATTTAATGTTTATTTACTTTTGAGAGAGAGAGAGAGAGAGACAGAATCTGAGTTTACCTGTCTCTTTGCCCCCTAAAGCACACTCCAGGCTCCAAGCTGTCAGCCAAGAGCCTGATGTGGGGCTTGAACTCGTGAATGCATGAGATCATGACCTGAGCCGAAGTCAGATGCTTAACCAACTGAGCCACCCAGGCGCCCCTGCCCATTTTTAATTGGGCTATTGAGTTTTTTGTTTGTTTGTTCAGTTGTATGAATACCTTGTATGTTTTCTAATATTAATCCTTTATTAGACGATTTGTAAATATTTTCTCCCATTCCATAGGTTGCCTTTTCATTATGTTGATGATTTCCTTTGCTATAAAGCATAATACCATCTAAATCCATGCATGCTGTCACAAATGGCAAAATTTCATTCTTTTTTATGGCTAATATTCCTTTCAGTGTGTGTGTGTGTGTGTGTGTGTGTGTGTGTGTGTGTGTGTGTACATCTTCTTCATCAAGTCATCTATCTGTGGATATTTAGGTTGCTTCCATATCATAGCCATTGTCAATAGTGCTGCAGTGAACATAACGGTGCATATATTTTTCAACGTGGTGTTTTCCTTTGATCCAGATAAAAACCCAGAAGTGGAATTGCTGGATCATATCGTAGTTGCATTTTTTTTTTTAAGGAAACTTCATATAGTTTCTATAGTGGCTGTGCGAATTTACATTCTAACAAGCAGTATACAAAAGTTCCGTTTTTCCACATCTTTATCAGCACTTGTCTCTTTTTTTTTTTTTGTCTTTTTGATTATATCCAATCTATGATATCATCATTCTGGTTTTGATTTGCATTTTCTCGTGATTAGTGATGTTGAGCATCTTTTATTGTGCCTGTTGGGCATCCATACATCTTCATTGGGGAAAAAAATCTATTCAAGTCCTCTGCCCGCTTTTTTTAATCTGGTTGTTTCTTAAATTTTGTTTCTTTGTTTGTTTGTTTGTTTGTTTGTTTGTTTTCGAGAGAGACAGACAGAGCATGAGCAGGGGAGGGGCAGAGAGAGAGGGAGACACAGAATCTAAAGCAGGCCCCAGGCTCTGAGCTGTCATCATAGACTCCTACACAGAACTCAAACTCACGGACTGTGAGATCATGACCTGAGCCAAAATCAGATGCTTAACCAACTGAGCCACCCAGGCATCCCTAATTGGGTTGTTCCTTTTGCTTTGTTTGCTATTAAGTTGTGTAAGTTTATAATGTATTTTGGATATTAACTCCATATTGGATGTATAATATGCAAATATTTTTTCCCATTAAGTAGGTTGCCTTTTTATTGTTGATGGCCTTTGGTCTATGTTGATAATTTAGAACCTCTTCCATTCTTATATAGATTCCAGTTTTGAAGGGTGAAACATTGACCTGTAGCATAGATTTAGATGTGTTTTTTGTTTGTTTGTTTGTTTTTAACGTTTATTTATTTTTGAGACAATGTGAGAGAGTGCAATCAGCGGTGGGCAGACAGAGGGAGACACAGAATCTGAAGCGGGCTCCAGGCTCTGAGCTTTCAGCCCAGAGCCTGACACGGGGCTCAAACCCACAAACCCTGAGATCATGACCTGAGCTGAAGTCAGATGCTTAACCGACTGAGCCACTCAGGTGCCCCTGTAGATTTAGATGTGGGGAATAAGTTTAGGAATCCCTCTGGTTTACACCAATGGGTTAACAAGGCACCTTTTCTTTTGTTAATCAGCTCTGCTCTGGGCAACATCACCCGAAAAACAGCACAGGGTCTATAGCCCTGTTTACCTGCTTACCTAACTTAGTCCTTACCTCCTGTGAAAGCAGCTTTCTGCTATACTACTAAATTGGGGGGCACTTTTGCCTTGAATACCTAATCTTGCTTACCTCATATACATTTGAATTGAGTGCTTTTGCACCCCTCTTTTTCTGGGACCTTTGCCCTTCCCTCTCTATTCTGGGAGCTCTGCACCCCCTCTCTATTCTGGGTGCCTTTGCACCCCATTTCTGTCTTGTGGTCCTAATCTTGTTTACCTACACTCATGTGTGAGCATCCTATGGCTTTGTACTTCTTTATGCCTTGTTAACCCATTGGTGTAAGCCAAGGGAGTTCCTAAGCTTATTCCCCATACTAAACTATCACTATTAGAACATATCCTTATCCTATCTTAAAATTCGTATCAAAATAACAGGATTTTTAAATATAGCAACAAAACTATCTTGTAGTTCAAAAGAAAGTAATTAATCATTTGTGGTGCAAATTTCTTTCTCTTTTTCTTCCCTTCAGTATAACCAGTTCATCGGAATAGCTCCTCTTTTAGCCCCTTACTTCCTCAAGATTGAATTATCAAAAGAGACCATCCAATACAACAGCAGTACACTAACCTCATCTCTTACCTTCCAGGAGATGATTCTTCATAATTCTCCATGAAAGGCTAACCATTTCCCTATGTAAATATATTTAAAATTACCAGAAAAAGTTTTTTTTTAGAATTTTTATGTTGAAGTAATTTCCTCATAGAGGATCAGACTGAGATGGGGTATTATCATTAGGAAAACAAAGGCAATTGAGTTAAAAAGAGGGACTGTTTCAAAAATATGAGCCATGAAGTTTCATAGAATTTTTTTCAGCACCCCAGAATGGCCCTAAATCCTGGTTTAATTATACTTCTTTAGAAATATTTATTAAATTTTCTAAATTCATTTATTTTTTCAGTGGTTTTCATCTTTGTTTTAATATATCATATGTACATTTGGGAGAAACTTTGAGTCTATATTCCTTTTCTAAACTTACTGGCATATATCAGTAGACTTACTGATCTACATCAGAAATGCTAAATTCTGGTTAGCAATAAAATATTATTTTTCTGGCACTGTATATACCTGTCGAATAGTAAATGATCTTAATTTAAATAGAAGGCATGTTCTCTACTCAAGTTGATACTTTAAAATGAAAACAGTTTTGGTTCTTTCCTGGCAATCTCTATTCAGTGCCTTGTCAAAAATGTAGAAATAAAATATTGAACAGTCACAGCTAATAATTTCCATTGCTTAAAAATCTATTGTTATTTTAGCAGTGATTTTGAGGGTTAGCTGTAGTTAAGATGAATCTACTAGTTTCATACAAGGTATGGACATCAAGACAGGAATCTATGCAGAGTTTCACAAGTGGAAGTTGCAGAAGATGAATTTTGTTTCAGTGCATACAAATACCAAAGACACAAAAACAGTTAATACAGAGAAAGAAATGTGACTAAGTATTTCTAAATATTGCATTTTCATAAATGGAAAATCTATATATGATAAATTATATATTTATGATATGTATAATATATTCAATATGTATCTTTAATGTATATAAAATATGCCCAACTGTGTATAAGTGATCATTTCTAGTATTATTATTAAAATCCTTTTTCTTGGAGCACCTGGATGGGTAATTCAGTTAAGCATCCAACTTAATAAAATAAAAATAAAATCCTCTTTCAGGGGCATTTGGCTGGCTCAGTCAGTAAAGCATGTGACTCTCGATCTCAGGGTTGTAAGTTTGAGCCCCACAGGGTGTAGAGATTAGTTAAAAATACAATCTCAAAAAAACTGAAATAAAATTACCTTTCTAAAGTGAATATTATTTTATTATTTGGTAACTAACACAGGAAACAATGCTGTAGTCGCTTCCACAAATTCCATTCAGCCTGACTCATTATATTTTCTCTCTTTATTTTTTTTATTTAAAAAAAAATTTTAACGTTTATTTATTTTTGAGACAGAGAGAGACAGAGCATGAACAGGGGAGGGGCAGAGAGAGAGAGGGAGACACAGAATCGGAAGCAGGCTCCAGGCTCTGAGCCATCAGCCCAGAGCCCGACGCAGGGCTCGAACTCACAGACCGTGAGATGGTGACCTGAGTTGAAGTCGGACGCTTAACCAATTGAGCCACCCAGCCGCCCCTATTTTCTCTCTTTATTTAATCTTATTTATTTATTTTTAATTGAGGTATAATTAACATAGTGTTATATTAGTTTCAGTTGTACAACATATTAATTCAATAATTCTACACATTACTCAGTGCTTGCCACAATAAGTGTAGTCACTATCTGTCACCATACAACACTCTGGCATTACTCACCATATTCCCTATGCTGTGCTTTTTTCGTTTCCATAACTATTTATTTTATAACTGGAAGTCTGTTTCCTCTCTATTTCTCCCATCTCCTTACCCATCTCCTCTCTGGCAACCATCAGTTTGTTCTCTGTATTTAGTCTGTTTGTTTGTGTCTTTCTTTTCTCTTTTTTTTTAAGTATATATATGTATGAAAATTTAAACATGACTGTTCTAGATATAATTTCATAAGTTTCATATGTGTATTATAGAGTCATATTTTAAACAATAATTTCATTAATAAAAATGTATGATTAGTTCTATACACACAATCCTTTATAGTGCTTTAAAAATCATATATATGTACTGCCTAGAATGCATACATTTTGTAAACATAATGAGTCAATCTTCATTCACATTTTATAGAAAATGTAATTCCAGCTCCATCTTGTGGTTTATAATTGGGTTTCCAAAGTGATGCATTTTTTTTATTATACTTTATTTTTTATTGTTGTATCTTTTTATTCATTGAGTGAATATTTAATTGTTACTTGAAATTCTGTACTCTAAAGAAGATTCTATACCTTTTCTCTGTAAGATATGAAATATATCTTAATTTTTGAAGTTCTCATATTTACTATTTTCACTTTTATTACATACACACATATAAAAGAAACACATATACTATACTAGTCAAGTGCCAAACAAGTATTTATGCTAATCAATATAATAAGACTCCTTGAAATATAATCCAAAGGGCTAATTAAAATTTCACTTAAATTTATTGAGATGTAAAAAGTCAAAGCATAATATTATTTCCTTTAACAATATTGTTTTGATTCCTAAATCTCAGTGTCTATAGCCTTGATACTTTTGCTAGGTAAAATAAAGAGTGTTACATTAAAAAAAAAAAGAGCATTACATTTCAAAAATGCACTGTGTTTTTTGTGTTCTGTAATAAAATAAGTTTAATTTTGACCTCCTTGTCTGATGGTAAGGTTAATTATTTCCTACCAGATTAATCTTCCAAGAACTTTTGAATAGTTAGTATTTATAAAATATCTATTTTAGAACAAAATACAAGTGTTGGAAATAAAAATTAAGCTTTTTTTATACTAATTTAATTACCATTTAAATTGATTTCAGGCCCCCATCCAAGCAAACCATGATTCTATGACTGACACAGTTTAGTATGCCTCATTTGAATTTCAATGTGTATTTCACTAATTCAATTGATCATGTTTTTCAGCATGCAAAAAATGACCAATCAGAATCTAAGATCAATCATGCAAACATAACCTTAATTTAAATTCAAAGGAGAAAACATATGATTTATACAACACTTTGTACAGTGTTAACTGTTTATGTGGATTGCCAGGTCATCAGTTTGGGTGATAAGGACCAACGGAACTAATAATGGAAGATGCCAGAAAGAATAAAGCCACAAACTTTGGTCAAGTTTGTCATTGAAATAGCTAATGCATGAGATAAATATAAAAGCAATCTAAGATATATTTTCTCTAGTTTGTTTAATATAATATGTGACATTTATTGTATATTGATTATTTATTTCTCATTTATAAAAAATTAAATATTAATGAAAGGAGGAGACCAACTTATAACCTACTAAATAGATATTTTGAGATAAATTCAGCTGGCCAACTATAAAGAGCATAGGGCTTTACAATTTAAATATGAATACACACAAAGAGATGAAAAGGTAAGAACAACCTTTTTTAATACATCAAAAAGTATCAACTTGCAACACTGTTCACAATAGATGAAATATTTGGAAGCTCCTTTTAGCCCTTAGTTCATACATAAAATGAAATCATTTTTATATGTAATGGTTAGAGAAAAAATGTCCTGGATCTTAAAATATTTTCATTAAATAAATTTACATAGATTATTGATTCCCAAAAAGTAATAATATAATTGAGTATAATAATACATAATAAAATGCACATAGACTGTCATGAAATAAATGGGATTTTCCTCTTTGCGTATAGTTTCTCCTAAGGAACCAGCCCTTTGATGCACATCCTATTCCCTCTTGTAATGGCTCTCAGCAAGAAGGTCTTATTATATAAATTGCTTCCAGACCAGAGAGTTGGGTCTGCTATAAAGCACTCTTAAAAATCTTATAAATTAATCCCATGTCTCTTTATTATTATGACGTGAATTTGAATTAAAAGTATGGCCTGGATTTTTTTCCCTGGCTGAAAGAAAATGATATCAAGTTAAAGAATTGCTAGAATCCATGTCCCTTGCACTGAGTATCAAAGTAGCATAGAAAGAACATCTCTATGTGGGTAAGTAAAGAAGGACATTCACAAAGGAACAGGATAAGTGAAGAAAAGGTCCTTGGGTCATGCAAGTTACCAAATTCTAGGTGTTACTGTGATCCAGCCACATTTCTACACTTGTGTTTGATATAAAACTTCTGCATCTTTTTCACAATAGGTTATTTTTGCTTATATCAATTTAAATTGCATTTCAATCATTCAAATATAAAGATACCTAATTTAAAAGAAAGCTGAGTTGTATCCAGTACAATATTTTAGAAGACAATTCAGGACCGGCACAGAATCTTGAACCATCATTAATCCAAAATTTTGAAATGTGATGTACTCATAATATCTGAGTATTAGAATTTACTAATAAATATATTTGTTTTTCATAAATTTATTTTTCACTTTTACTATTTTATATTAAACATCTTTCTCCGTATTGACTTGCAGGTGCTTCAGATCACTACGTGCTCTCTTTCTGTACGTTTTCTGCGTTTACACTGTAAGAGCTTTTTAAGTAGAAACACACATGTCCCACATACATATAGTTGTCTGTATATATGTATGTATAAAATGATAGGAGCAAATTTACTTGTTAATCTATCAACACTTTTAGTCTTCAAAGCAATACATTATATTTCTTACACAGGAAGTACTCTTATGAAAATTTACTCAGTTTAAAGGACTTGAGACATTAAAAATGATAAGTTGTTTATCAAAATATAAGACACAACTACTTTCTCCTTAATCTTATCAAAATCCATTTGTTAGTATTTGCATGGTCCATTTATGTCAGAATATGTATTGACTAGTGGTAGCTTTGACCCTTTATAGATACATGCCTTCACTTGTCTATGAGTATCTTCATTGGTTTGTAAACAAAAGCAAAATTTGTCCTTTTAATTATTAATAATTATGCTCAGTTAGTGTTTTAATAAAATAAATTGTGAAGTACTCCTAGAAGTAAAAGAAATCTAAAAAAAAAAAAGCATATGACTTTTTTCCACTGTACCTAATTAAGCTAAATACTAGCAAACATTTTAAAAGTAAGAGATGGGGTGCCTGGGTGGCTCAGCCAGTTAAGCATCTGACTCTTGGTTTCAGCTCAGGTCATGATCTCGGGGTTTGTGAGTTCAAGTGTCACATCAGGCTTTATACTAACAGTGCAGGGTCTGCTTGGGATTCCTCTCTCTCCCTCTCTCTCTGCCCCTTCTTCACTCTCTCTCTCAAAATAAATAACCAAACCACTAAAAAAATAAAAATAAGAAAGAAAAGTGATTATTCAAATTATAAAAGAGAACTTTTCAATAGTTTTGATTCCATAATTGGTGAATTAATCAGGTTTTTATACAGATAAATATAATTATTAAATCTTCTCCAGGGGAAACCATAATTTCCCTAATTTTCTAAGATATTTAATATAGAAATAGAAATCTAAAGCACATACACCCATTTAATTTCAGAAAATAACAATGAGCAAAATTACTTCCTGCCTTTTATGATTCCATTTTCTTTACTTTTATTCTACATCATCCAGTGCATATGATGGCAAAAAAGCCCATTAAGAATTGCTTTGAACCTGATAATGTATCACATTTTGCATTTGGTTCAAAAAATAGGAAATGTAAAGGTATAAGACAACCTACATAGCATGGTTAATAGTTATCAAATGCTGATATCCTTAAAGTTTATTTATATCTTTATGTGTATCTTTGTGCGTGTGTGTGTGTGTGTGTGTGTGTGTGTGTGTGTGTGATTTAATCATCACAAATATCTAGGTTTTTATTTTTTTTCTCAAACATGGAAAACTAGCTCCATAACACCTTTTACCTTAACCTTTTACAAAGAATTTTTGTTCCTGTGTGTTGGTCAAATCTTAAATATTACTTTCTCAAGAGAACTCTGAAAATTTAATTAGCCACCCAAGCTCTGTTGTATTATGTGTCAAATTACCTATTAAACCACACACTTGCTTAATTCTCTGCATCATCACAGCTACTGGTATATGTTTTTATTGCTTTACTTATTTATTCAACTAGCATACAAGATATTTTTATTACTCACATTTTCAAGGTTTCATACGTGAATGAATTCACATCCTGATTTCACTCATTTCATTCAGCCAGCATTGGGCTTGACAAAACAATGTTGATGACAAGTGTCTAATGAATTGAAATGAATTTTCTAGTCTTTCCACCTGTCATAAAAAGGACACTTTTCAAAAGAGATAGCATAAAGAAAAAGGATTTATGGTTAGATAACAGATATTTAATAGGGATTAACTGTTAGTGTTAGCTCATTTACCTAAGCATTAGCCTTGATTGAAATTTGGAAAGTGTATAATAACACTCAAACTGAGGTTTAAAATGAGAAAAAAACTGTGAAAGATAACCTAATAAAAGCATCTGCAAAATAAAAATTTGTAGTGAAGTAAAATGTAAGTACTTTCTCACAATCTTTATTCAAAAATATGCATATAAATAAATATTTATAAATATAAATGTATAAATATATCTATGAATATATATGAATAGGAATATATATGAATGCATATTGGTATGTGTTTGTATATGTATATTTTATAAATATTATATAAAAATATGTGCCCCAAATAATGATTTCAGTGCATGTATTTTATATTCTGTTTATTTATATTTATTTAAAAAAAATTTTAATGTTTATTGATTTTTGAGAGACAGAGAGAGAGACAGAGCACAAGCAGGGGTGGGGCAGAGAGAGAGGGAGACACAGAATCTGAAGCAGGGTTCAGGATCTGAGCTGTCAGCACAGAGCCCAATGCGGGGCTTAAACTCAAGAACTGTGAGATCATGACCTGAGCCAAAGTCAGACACCTAACTAACTGAGCCACCCAGGCGCCCCTAGATTTTATTAAAGAGTAAATGCAAGATTCAGGGGCGCCTGGGTGGCGCAGTCGGTTAAGCGTCCGACTTCAGCCAGGTCACGATCTCGCGGTCCGTGAGTTCGAGCCCCGCGTCGGGCTCTGGGCTGATGGCTCAGAGCCTGGAGCCTGTTTCTGATTCTGTGTCTCCCTCTCTCTCTGCCCCTCGCCTGTTCATGCTCTGTCTCTCTCTCTGTCCCAAAAATAAATAAACGTTGAAAAAAAAATTTTTAAAAAGAGTAAATGCAAGATTCAACTGTAAATAAGTGATAAATAAATGTATTCAAATCTGTGAAATATACTTTTTCCATAACTGTAGAATAAAGTTATTATAGCTTTAGTTACTCATTATAATTTTAATTCATATTAACATATGTAAATATTTAGAGTTAAAGAGGGACTATTTTAATAATCTTAATTTGATTTTATTTATTAGAAATATATATTACAAGATTTCAGAGAGAATGTTTCATTAGTGATTTTCAAACAATGATATTAAATAAAGAATTATACTTTAACAATTTTAAGGTTTTAGTCATCATAAAGTAGCAGTATAATTTGAGAAATAAAATTAAAACAAAGAAAATAAAGTGTATATTGATTAAATGTGATCATTGGTTATGCCAAGAGTTTTATATTGTTTGGCTCTGAAATCCCAAATTAAGAAACACTGTACAAGCATAAGATGCCATGACTCGCTCATGGTCTTAATGAGACAAATTATGGTAGATATAATGAAAACATTTTGATCCTCCTTTAGGGATACCTAACCTTTCAGATTGATTTTCATATATTCAGTATGACCAATTAGAAGTAAATGTCCATGGACCCTGTTAAAATAAGCTATTGCATTACATGTACAGAATATCTGCTTTGCAGTGAGCCCCAGAGGGGTACTTGACAGTCCATAGAGACCAATTTATGAGGATTGTAGAAATATTAATTTTGGATATGACAGAAGGTAGAACAATTCAACAGTGCAGCATATCTCAGTGCTGATGTCTTAGGGTCTAGGTAATTAAATATGTGGAATTTGACTGTGTGGAATTTGATTTAAACTCTGCTTTTAACATGACAAAAATATTGAAACCAAATTCTAGAGAAAGAACATAAACAACTGGAAAAAAAACAAACTAATATTATAAATGGATTATATTTGCCTAGAAACAATATAAATTTAACAATAACAATACATAGTATTGCAAATTAATCTGAATATCATTTTTAGAAAAGTTCAAACTATATATATGAACTCTTTATCATCACATGTCCGATTGTTGAGTTGGAAATTAGTTTACCACTGATAAAATTTGCCTCATGGGGGTGCCTGGGTGGCTCAGTCAGTTAAGCTTCTGACTCTTGGTTTCTGCTTAGGTCATGATCTCCTGGCTTTTTGAGTTCAAGCCCCTCATTGGGCTCTGTACTGACAGCATGGAGCCTGATTGGGATTCTCTCTCTCTCCCTCTCTCTCTGCCCTTCCCTCACTTGTGCTATCTCTGTCTCTCTCAAAATAAATAAACTTTTTTTAAAAAAATTGCCTCATGGTTTTTTAAAATGTATTTGAAAACACTGTGTGAGGAAAGCTATGCCAGAAACATCAATTTATGCATTATTTCAAAATGCTGTATATAAAATACTTTCTAAAACATACTTTGATATTACAACTGTTACAACATTCCCATAAACAGAAGTTTCTTAAAAGAAGTACATTAAATGATTTTATAATTTTTAGGATTTTGTGATTTTCTGTGTATTTATTTTATGATATTTCATTATATCACTATCTTTTTTGAATTATCTTTAAAATATAAAATAATCAGTAGCAAAAGGATATGTTAAGAAGTTTGATTATCAGGACATTCAGTTGTTTTTATGTCAATTACATGGTGTGCCTGGGTGGCTCAGTTGGCTAAGCATCTGACTTGGGCTCAGGTCATGATCTCATGGTCTGTGGGTTCAAACCCCATGTCGGGGTCTGTGCTGACAGCTCAGAGCCTGGAGCCAGCTTAGGATTCTGTGTCTCCCTCTCTCTCTTCCCCTCCCCTGCTCATGCTCTGTCGGTCTCTCAAAAAATGAATAAATATTAAAAAATATTTTTTTAAAGAGACGCTTATCCACTGAGCATTCATAGATCAATATTGCTTACACTCTTACAAGAAGACAGAGCTCATTAATATTTTTTCCTGTTCTTCTAAAGAAATTTTCACAAAAACACTTACATAGGAATTGAAGAAATATTTTACAACAATGAAATTCATTTTTTAACTATTTAAAAATTGTTTAATCCAATATCATATTTCTCTATCTCTAGAATTAATTTGAATCATCTATTATCAAAACAAATTCACTTTGGGTCTCCTGCAATTTTACTTAAAACAGATAATTTCAGGATACCTTATGTGCAAAAATAATTTTTGAACAGTTTTTAGAGTCATTCACTTTTATAATAGAGGCACAAATTATTGCCAGTTTTTCCGGTGGTTTTTATACTTACGAGTAATCAGGTTTGAATGGGTAAATGGTAGCTTTCTTCTGTAAAGTGGGAGAAGGGAGATTGCAAACAAAATTAGAAACAGTGTCACAAAACCAAAACAACATAAGCACAGCCTCAGGAAGATACATTTGGAAATAGTAAATAAAGATGTTGAGTTTTTGCAAATTAATTGCTTTAAAACTCTGCAATCCTTTATACCCCTTGGGGACTGTTCTTGCATAATCTAGGTTCTATGTAATCCAGTTGCAAGATTACTTTTCAAGTGTTTTCTCTTATACTGTAGTTTTATAACAGGAAAAAATCGAGAGAATTTATTGAGGAAAATAACCACTTTTTCTTCAGGAAAAAAAAATTATTTGTGGTATGTAACAAGAACATTCAACTGATCGATAAAATTTATAATTTATTAATTGTTTTTGCAGTTACTTCCTATTGTTACAGAAAAAAAAAACTTCTATCATTACCATAAGCATATATATTTTTCAGAATTAGACATAATTGGCTTCTCATTTTGTGCCTTTGCTTTCTATGTTTTTGTAATTTTAGTATGCTCTTCTGACCCAGGTACTCCTTTCTTAATTTGTTTCTGTATCCCAAAGTGCCACTAGTTATTATTCCCCACTTCTTTCTCAATAATTTATTTGCATGTAGTATCATTATATATTTTTTCACTATATAGTATCATGCATAAATCATATGTCATCTTATTCTAAAAAGAAATTGTTTAATGTAGAAAATGTAATAAAAGTAAAGAAAAATCACATTACTCCCTACTCCTAATACACAGAAATGGCAACTATTAATAATTTGGTATACAGATTTAATGGTTCTTTCTATGAATATATTATTTTCATAGTTTCACAAAAATTTTTAAAAAAGGAAATGTTGTATTTTCTTTTATTTTGTAGCTTGCCACTTGACCAAACTTTTTATTAGTTCTAGTAAGTTTTCATTTCTCCTTCTGGCTTTTCCAGGAATACAGTCATGCTATCATGAGAAAAAAAAAATATTCTCCTCTTTATTTCAGAAAGCCTACTTCATTTGTTGGCAATCACTCCTAAACAGACAACTGCCATGTTATTTTACACATGCTCACCTTTCCTTCAGACTCCTGCAATCAGATAACTATATATTCTCCTTCTGCTCCTCACTGAACATATCATTTCCTTGCCCCACCTTAGCTCCGATTGGACTTCAGGTAAATAGTCTCTCTTAATATCATTTCCCATTTCTGAGTCCCTCATTTACTTAAGCATTTATGTACTTGGTTGTCATGTCCACTATTAGTGTCCTTCTAATTCTTTTTGTGCTATACTTGCACTTTTACTGTCATACCTTAAGTGAACCTTCATTTATCCCTCTATTCAATGAATTTAGTGTATTTCCTTTACCAATTACAGATATTTATCAAGAAAATTCATACACATGATTAAAAATTCATATACAAAAAAGCTAAAAGCTAACCACACAAACAAGCCCTCCATCCCATCCTTTCCCAGACTTTTTTTTTTCCTTTGGGAAAGACGATTCCTATCAACTAGATGTGCATTCCATTATTTAAAAGAAGCTATACCTATTAGAAAAAATGTAAATAGCTCTATTTATCAATTTATCAATTTCAGAGATACTTTTTTCTTTTCTGAAACACAATATATAAAGATCTGACACACTGGCAACGTTGCCTGCCGCCCTTGCCTCCTTGATTGTCAGTTGACACTGCAGTGTCATATGATGTTCTAAACTTCCTCTTCTTGTTTAACAACCAACATGGTATCTCTTACCAGAGTACTTTGTGAAATGACGTTTGGACTCCCCAAATCTAACTGCCATGTCCCTACTGTCTGTTTTCACAGGCTCTGTTCATCTGAACCTCTTTGCATTTACACTAAAAATAAGAACATAAGAACATATAAGAACTTGCTTCCACCTTAGAAGCAAGTTATAGTCTATATGATTTGGGTACAAAATTTTAATCCAAAGTTAGAAAATGTACATATTTTTTTTTCTAATGATCACAGTATAAATATTGTTTACCATGGATCCAAGTAGTATTAAAATACCTAAAATATTTGAATCATCAGATTTCATATAGGGAAATCTGACAAACCATTCTTTTTCAAAGGGCTCACAGGTTCCATGGGTCAGAAATTTGAATAGAAATGATTTGTCATCTTCTGCCCTGGTGCCACAGCTGGGGAGACTTGAGTACTTCAACATGACTAGAATGGCTGGAGGCTGAAACCATTTAGCAGTTTCTTCACTCTTATGTGTGATCCCTCAGTTGTGATGAACTAAAGGCTGAGCTCAAGTGGAAGTGTTAACCAATGGCTATACGTGACCTCTTCATGTATCCATGTAGTTTAGAGTACGTCATACCGTGGAAGCTTCAGAGTTCTTGGACTTCTTTCATGGTGGCCCAAAGAGAACATGTTCTCTCAAAGAGAACAAAACAGAACTAGAAGGAAGCTACAAGACCTTTTATGATTCAGTCTCAGAAGTCAGAAAGTATTACTTGTATACTCTTGGGGGAGGGCAGTTATAAGGAGAGGGGATACAGACCCCACTTCTTGATAGATGAAGTGTCAAAGAATTTTTCGCTGTGTGTTTAAGATAGCCTTATGGTCACATGTTAAAAGTGTTATCTAAACACATGAATATGTAAGCAAAGGGGAACATTTTTGCATGCTAAATGTACAGAATATTTTGGAGTACACATTCGATAACACTCTGCACTTCAAATTTGGAAGACTGCAATGCCACATGATCCTAAACATGCAGGAAAATCATAATATTCATGGACCTGATATTGTAGCTAATTGATATTGTATGATATGTCCAACAACCTTGCCTATGTTTTCTCTTAATATTGGCAAAATTGGCCAAGGTCATGAAGTAGTAATAGTCACAGAGCTTATGGATGAGTCTCCTCCCAATTTAGATAAGTATTTCTCAGTAGCTGAGTATATTTATTAATAACATTCTGGAGAGTATCAAAACTAAGACAATCCTGTAAGGCTGGACTGTAGTAATGACTACAAACTGATTTCTGCTTATGTAAGTTTCTCAAAGACTAATGTACATGTGCTTAAATTCAAATCTGTTAAATGAGAGGTTATTAACAAAGTGTCAAGAGAAGAATGGTGATATAATTTACTCAATTCAGAATGATCAATTTTTGGAAGGTGTGTATGAAAATCATGGGTCTTACCATTATAATAATGACTATACTATACATTGGGTTGTAAAGAAATATGAGAAGCCAACAGCATATTTTCCTGAGCCATACATTATCTTAGACCGTTTCAATAATAAAATAAAAAGTCATGAAATAGCATTATTGTTTTCATTTTGTTGATTGCAAAGTTTTTATCCTGCAGGGGATGTTGGAAAAATTTATGGTTTCAACCTTTAGTTTAGAATTAATGTTATTGCTGAGCTTTGGGATTACAAATAGCTATCTATTCCCAACATAACAACAGACAACCTTTACAAAAGCCATTTAATAAATACTGCCTTTGCTAAGGAAAAAAAAAAGTTCATTGTGTGAAAGCTATTGACAAAGGGCAGGTAATAATCTAATGGAGAAAGGTTATAAAATTAACAGAGGGAAAAAAACTTTAATTCTATTAATAATGTTCTATCTCTTTGGCAAAATAACACTGTCAAAAATTTCTAGCACACATCATTTTTTAAATACTCCTGAAAAAATAAAAGGTTCTCCATGCATTTTTTTTTCAAAAAATTTTTTTAATGTTTATTTTTTGAGAGAGAGAGACAGAGCACGAGTGGGGGAGGAGCAGAGAGAGAGGGAGGCACAGAATCTGAAGCCAACTTCAGGCTCTGAGCTGTCAGCACAGAATCCGACACGGGGCTCAACTCAGTGAGATCATGACCTGAGCCGAAGTCGGAAACTCAACCATCTGAGCCACCCAGGAACTCCTCTATGCATTTTATTCTATAAAGTTATAAACCCTTTAAATATTTTTAAAGAGCAAGGAATGCTAGTTCCTATGTTAATTCAGGATATTTAAAAATAAACTTAAGGGGCGCCTGGGTGGCGCAGTCGGTTAAGCGTCCGACTTCAGCCAGGTCACGATCTCGCGGTCTGTGAGTTCGAGCCCCGCGTCGGGCTCTGGGTTGATGGCTTAGAGCCTGGAGCCTGTTTCCGATTCTGTGTCTCCCTCTCTCTCTGCCCCTCCCCTGTTCATGCTCTGTCTCTCTCTGTCCCAAAAATAAATAAACGTTGAAAAAAAAATTTAAAAAAAAAATAAACTTCCATATTAGTTTTATATATTATTTTGCAAATGAAAATCTTATAACAATGCCAAGGAAATTTGTCTTCATTGCTTTCAATGATCTAAGCTGAAATATTGAAATTATGCATGAAATTGGGCTTTGGGATAAAAAAAGTTTGATCATTTGGTTATCATGCAATGCAAATTTCCGGTTAGTATATAATCTTCATTCCCATAGGCTATAATTCTAGCCTAAAATATTTTTTGTTTCTTTATTTGTTTTAGAAGATTTAAAATACCTGATAAGCTAACTGCTGTCTGTAAATAAGTAAAGTTTTCTCCTTGTAGCTGAATGAAATTTTCACAAAATTAGTTAAATATGCATTGCATGTTAATTTCTTTATGAAATCTATTGGCTCACTAGTGCACAGATAGTGATGACTGAGTTCAAGTGTTAAGTATGTGTTGTTGTTTTTTTTTTTTTTTAGTACAGAAACAATTAGCTCACTGATTGTGTGATTACTCAATATACAGTTTATGTGAAGTGACACCAGGGCTCTGAATATGGTGCAGGAGGCAAAGCATGAATGCCCTTTACTCTGGCCAAGGTGATTTGTTTAAGAATGGCATAATTGTGTGCTCTTTATGAGTTGTCTACATAAATTTAGGTTTTATTACATTTAAGAAAAGAAAACTTGCAAATAAGTCTATAAAATGTATTATTATTCAAAAGAAGGTGCAGGAATGAATATAAGGAAGAATGTCTTAGTGCTTATTATTGTTACTTTGCCATGTTCCATTTTATAGAAGGTTTTATGTATTTATTCAAGATCCATTTTAAAGCTATTAAATAGGATAGATATAACAAAAAAGTGTTTTTCCTCTTTAGTATTTTTGTTAATAATTTTAAACATTTGATGATCTTTCTCCAGTATAATTCAATAAAGAGGCTAAGTAAAGCTAAGTTTTGATCTTAATAGAACAGTTTATTCAGTACAGAGAGGTGATGTGGCTTACATGTTTCGTATATATTTATAAGTATAAATATACATTATAATGTAATATATATTTAATATATATGTGTTTTTGTATATTTATGCATATATACAAACATGTTACTATATTATATATTAAATGGGGTTGTATAAGGTATATTTGAATTGTGATTATAATTCAAAATAAAGGCATTGTAAATTACATGTAATTTTTTTCAATTTTATTTTCAAGAATGTTACTACTTATTTTTGGTGCAGGTACAAATAGAAGAGAAAATATATGTATATATATATTTAAAACTTTACATTGACCCAAGCAACAATAAATTACATTATTTTACTTCTGTTGATTCAACTCATTTTTGCCGAATTTTAAGGAAACATATTAGAAATGTATTATTTTTCAATTTTAGTTATTATTTTTATTTTTTCTAATTTTGTAAATATTTCAATATTACTATAAGAAAAAGTAAACAAAAAACACTTAAAATATAATACAAAACAAATTTACATTTGCCCACCACTGTGTATAAGACCTAAAATTCTTATGATTTTTAGTTTGCAAAGTATTTTCATATAAAGCAGTTAGATGAATATTGACACCAAGAATTGACAAAAAATAAACTTACAAAATAATTTACATTTAGAGGATTGATTTTATAGTAAACAACTGTCAATTAATTATAAATATACTAAAAACTAAAATTCAACTTTATTTTTACTTGTGATTGTTTTGGCATAAGCATGAGTATAATCTATTATTCTACTTCAGTCTATTATAAATTCTATCAATTATTAATTTTACACAGAAAGACTATAACCATGAAAGAATGTATAATCTCTATTACTCATTTATTTCTAGTAATTACAATCCAGCACGTATTTGATTAGGTAATATTCTTGGTTCTGCAGATAATCTAAAGAAATATAAACGGCAAAGATTCTAGAATCTGAATGTTTTGAAAAAGTGAATACAAATATAAATGTGTCAGAGTGCAGTCCGATCAGCGACAGACTCCTAATTATGATCGGGTCATGATCTCACTAGTTCCTGAGATCAAGCCCTGCATAGGGCTGTGTGCTGAAAGTGGGGAGCCTGCCTGGGATTCTCTCTGTCCCTCTTTTTCTGCCCCTCCCCAACTCATTCTCTCTCTCTCTCAAAAATAAATAAATAAATAAATAAATAAATAAATAAATAAATAAATGTTTAAAATAACAAGAAATGTGTCAAAAACAAGCGCCACAAAGAATGGATGGCACAATATAGTATCTTATTACTTTTAATTGGCAATTACAATTAATAATTACTTAAATAATCAGATAAGAAGTGAGCACTATACGCAATTTTGTTTTTTTCTCTCTGGAGGAGGTGAACTTCCAGATACTATATGTGATATTTTTATTTGAAGACTTTCAAGATGATAAGACTTCAGATAGTTCTTAAGTAGAATAATGGTTATTTTGGAAATTGGAAATGTGCCTAGCGAGGAGACAGAAGTTACTATAGTATCAGAGAATAAAGACTTTTGAAGTAAGAGTAAGTATAAAGCATATACACATTAAATTCCACAAACAATCTCTTAAGGTGAGGAGGAAAAGGAAAAGAAAATTGAAATAAAAATTAATACAAAACTCAGTTTAGGGGAGATTAAGTGATTTGCCAAATAATACCATTAATGGTTAGAATAACAGGGCCAAAACGATATTTCAGAAGATGAGTATTTAAAGACAACTAGAAGTGCAGTTTAGTGCTATAGCATTTAATGTAATATTTCTTAATATGTGTGGGGAAATAGGTTCAAGAATTCCTTATACTTAACCTAAATGTGTTCAAAAAGCTTAGGGTGGAAAGCCACCACCACAGGGAGAAAGCGCCCAAGGTTAGTTAATGAGATATTACAAGGGGATCACGAGTAACTTGTTATATCACCTGCAGGAAACTACTTTCCATCTGGTGCCAATATACTTTGATCACAACCTCAAACTCCCACTTTCCTCCCAGACCCTTTGCTTCTTATGCACACAAGTTAATGATTATTATCTGATTTTCTTCACGTTCACCACATGTTAGAGCTCAATAAATACAGAGATGAAATCTCTACTCAGGGCTCCTGTCTCCTCCCAGATATTAGCTTCTCTCGTTTTCATTTCTGTGTCCGCTCTCTTGCTGGACAAGAGAGAAATCCAGACTCATGGTCTGAGACAAATATGGGTTTGCAAAAACTCTTCTGATATCCATTTCAAAAAGTAGTCTCTGGAATATACCAGTTTCAACTCTTATTTTTGTTGTTGTTTATTTATTTTTGAGAGAGAGAGAGAAAGAGTGACAGAGTGTGAGCAGGGGAGGGGCAGAGAGAGAGGGAGACACAGAATCTGAAGCAGGCTCCAGGCTCTGAGCTGTCAGCACAGAGCCCCATGTGGAGCTCAATCTCAAGGACCACAAGGTCATGACCTGAGTCGAAGTCAGACCCTTAACTGACTGAGCCACCCAGGTGCCCCTAGACTCTTATTTTTAAGCAACAGCTCAATCCAAAGTGACTTAAGTTAAAAGGGAATATAAAAAAAATCTGCAGTAACTTACTTTCTGGTAATCTTAAATATTATCACCAGAAATCAGTGTCTTGCTCTCCACTTTGGCCTCATTTTCAGTTTCTATATTCTAACAAAGTAGCTTCCAGCTCTTCCCAGTATGCATTCTCCTACTTTCAAGTCCAGTGAAAAGAATATCATTCTCAGGTTGTTCCAACAAAAATCCACATATTAGCTCATAATAGCTTCATTAGGCCATATGCCATTATCTAACTCAAATAACTGGCTAAAGAAACATGATATCTGAAACATATGCCCATTTATGGAGCAAGGACTAATTTAACATTACATAAACACATGGTTTAAAATGTGTTTAAACACCTGGTTTAAAGCTAGCTCTGCTTAATCAAAGTCAAGCTTCTATTATCAGAACTAAGGTTCTGATATAAGTTTAGAAAATTGTGGATCCTATACTCTCCTCTGAGAACAGAACACACACAGTACCCTGTAAAAATCTTCAAGAAGTTGTATAGGAAATAAATATGCTAAATTTGTTGAATCCAGAGTCTTCCACGTTTAACTGACCATTACCACAATTTCTTTGAAAAATTCTTCTATATCACTTTCAAAGTTTGATAGAACAAGTGTTTGCAAACCAAAACATTTCCCAAAATGTTTTGGGAAACACTGATACATAATTGATTTTGAGAATGAGTTTTTATTTTACTTGGTACCATGATGTAGTATTGAATAGTTTCCTAATTGGTAATGTGATTGAAAATATATGATCTGGAATTATTGGACTAGCAACGTTACACAAGCTGGGCTGTGGTAAGGATAGACAGAAAATGACAGGCTATTTGGAGGTGTGCACAGTTGCGTCTCAATGTCCACATCATTGACTCATCCACAGAAGCCAGTGTCATGTTAGGTAATCTAGAAAAGCCAATGTAAGTAGATTTATATTGTGTTAATTCAAACTCAAAGAATAAGGGCAAGGATTTGGGTGCGTATGAGACATTTCAAAGGAAAAATTCATAGGCAATAATGCCTTAAAAAAAATAAAGGTAAGAGATGATTAAAATTAACAGATTTTAAAAGAAATAAAATAAACAGATTACGAAGAAATTAGAAGAATTTACAATATATAACTGGTTTAATAATTTGAGCCAGTTTTCATCAAGTGATAATTGGAAGAATATGTGCAGCTTGTTTGGTGTGCGTGCGTGTGTGTGTGTGTGTGTGTGTGTGTGTGTGTGTTGATACATTATATGCAGAGTTGTTTCAGAGAACTCAAAAGACCAAGTAAAGACTGAGCTAGTGGAATGTTAGAGATAGTTACTGGTGGAAATAATACTGATATTACAAGGCTAGGTAACAATTAAGTGGACTTTAAGAAAGTGGAGAGATGATGGGGTACTTGGGTGGCTCAGTCGATTAAGTGTCTGACTCTTGATTTTGGCTCAGAGATCAAGCAGCACAGAGCCTGCTTAGGATTCTCTCTCTCCCTTCCTGCCCCTCCACTGCTCATGCCTCTTTTCTCTCAAAATAAATAAATAAACCGACTTCAAACAATAATAATAACAGGGTATATTTATAATACAAATATGTTACTAAAAATAATAGATTTGGGGGCTCCTGGCTGGGTCAGTAGGTACTGAATGTGACTCTTAATCTCAGGGTTGTGAGTTCAAGCCCCACATTGGACATGGAGCCTAGTTAAGAAAACCATTGCTTTTTTTGATTTTGCTTAACTGGGATTTAAAGTTAATATTTCCTACTATCAACATTGATATTATCAACATTATCAACTTTGACAGCATGTAAGGTCATAAAGCAATTTGACATTATCTGTGATTCTGGAAATGAAAGTTGTCGAGATCACTTTACTACAGTGTAAATTCATATATAAGTGCTGCTTTGCTTTGCATGTTTAGCATGAATTCATTAAGAAATACTTTCGGGTTAGCAGCAAAAGCTATTTTCCAAAGCCATTCAGTATACAACATTGGTGGTTGAGGGTGGTTCTCTTAAAAAAAAAAACAAAAAAAACAACAACAACAACAACAACAACAAAACTCTACCCTGAACTAATTCAGTCACAGTAAAACTTCATGATTTCAAAGTCAAGATTTCATGTGGTAAATCAAGTAAGGATATCTACCTTCTATTTCTGCAAAAACTCTTGGAATTAATGAAGTTTAAGTTCATGAGAACATGTGAAGCTCATCATTTACACGGTTAGTTCAGTAACACATGATAGATTCACGTATTTTTGACAAAGTATCTACTCAAGAACAATTCAGTGCTTAACTGTTAATATGCTATAAACACCTACTATTTTCAAAAACTTTGAGAATTTGTTCAAATATGTCATTTTTTTCCACATATATTTTCCATACAAGCAGTTGTAGCACATTTTAACATATTCCACTTGAATTTGTACTACATTACTGTTTTCTCAATTTATTTGAAAATATTCTCACATGTAGCATTCTGTGCAGAATATTTTGTAGAGGCTAATTCTTCTGTCATTTCAAACTTTGCACTGACTCTTCAAATAAACATTTTAGTAGTATAGGTACCACATGTCAACTTTTTAACAAGAAACAAAACAAACTGCTGAAAGGCACTTGCCTTGTTTTTAAGTGAATATTGATGTTGCTTCTAATGTCTCCAACTCTTCAAACAGCTGTTCTCACCAAAAGGTTAATAGTATTAAAAAGTAGCTTTCTTTTAGATACATTTGTCTGGTTGTTGCAATCAAATACCATTTCAAGAAATCATGAGCAAAAAATGACCTGGTCAGAAACTTGGTTTGTTCTGTGCTCATTTTCTTTTATCTTTCCATTTTTCTTTCTTTCTTTCTTTCTTTCTTTCTTTCTTTCTTTCTTTCTTTCTTTCTTTCTTTCTTTCTTTCTTTCTTTCTTTCTTTCTTTCTTTCTTTCTTTCTTTCTTTCTTTCTTTTCCTTCCTCCCTCCCTTCCTTCCTTCCTCCCTTCCTTCCTTCCTCCCTTTCTTTTTCTTTCTTTCTGTTTTAATTTTGTAAAGAAAAATTTTTTTTCAGTTTATTTATTTATTTTGAGAGAGAGAGAGGGAGAGAGAATGAGCAGGGGAGGTGTAGAGAGACAGAGAGGGAGAGAATCCCAAGCAGGCTCCATGCTGTCAGCCCAGAGTCCAGTTCAGTGATTGATCGCACCAACCCTGAGATTAGGACCTAAACTGAAATCAAGAGTTGATCGTTTAACAGATTGAGCCACCCAGACAACCCCAGAAATTTTCATATAATAAAAAATCCTGTTTTAACTTTCTAACTTTTCTGACTGCTGCTTTCTAATGATCTGGTAATAATGTGATGAGTGCTATAGTGTCCAGTTTCATTTTATAATAAAAATAACATTCAACCGTCAAAAATTTATGACAAAATAATTCACATGTCCATGTTCTTAAAAGTGTGATGTTGAAGTCCACTTTTATCTTCTTTTCATATTTTGACATGATCAGGAAGGTCTGGTAATAAAAAATAAAATACAAATTCTATTGAGTTACAACCACATCAGTGCACTATCCCATGTTCTGTTACAAGTACTAAACACTGCTACTGTGGGACTAAAACAGTCATTGAATACATAAATGAATGAATGTGACTGTGTTGTAGTAAAACTGTCTGGAAATTTGAATTTTAATTTTCTATAATGTTTATTTACATGATACATTATTCTTATTATTCTTTTTCAACCATTAAAATTCTTTTAAATATTTGCCCTACCAAAAACAGGTAGCCAACCAGTTATGGTCCATGGACCATAATTTACTGACCTTTCTACTATTATATATTTATATACACACATACACACACACATAGACACACACACACACAAAATGCTTTAACCCAGAAAAGTTAACTGATCATTGGCATTTCCCAAGTGATAAAATATATTTTCAAAAATATTTTTCACTTATATAAGCTATAATTAAAAGACTGAAAATAAAATTATTTTTAAAAATCCATTTAAGAATCATGGGTACAGAAAGACAATGAAGTTATGAAATTTTGAAGTTTTGCAAAATCAAGTGAAACAAGATGAGAAGAAAAGCTTTGATAAGCCTAGCATTCTTAAGTTTGTGTGGGTAAAACTAGAATGAGAAAATAAAAAAGGACTCACTTTGGATGCACAAATACTATTTTAAATCATAATTTATTTCCCAGGAAACAATGATGAGTAATATTTGGTCTGTCAATTAAGATACTCATTGTTTATATTAACAGGTCATTTTCATTCATGTTACAATTAATAATGTTTGCTTCTTTAAAAATCGACCTATTTTTTCACTTTTGGGTCTCAATTTACTACTTTTTCATATGTAGTAATCCTTTAATAAATCATTAAAGTTGTATAGTATATCATTAATTGTTAATGAAATGATGAAAAGCACAGCATTTGCAATGAAGAGCCTTGACCTGTCTCTGCTCATTAATGTGTGATCTTAGTCAATCACTTAGGCTTTCTGTGCTTAGTTTCCTTAGGTCTGGTCCTCCAGGAACAGATCCTCAGAGGAGAATTTGAATACAATTAATTTATTAAGGAAGTGTCCCCAGAAGAATATTGTGAGGGAGTTGAGTTACCAAAACTGGGAAGGGGAAGTACCCAAGTAAGGATGTATTTTGAAGCAAAGATTGAACCTCGGAGTGTCACATGGGAAGCTCTATAGTGTACCCTAGACCTTGGAGTTAGACTCAGTTGAAGGAGAAGGGGTGGGACTTTTCTACTCTGTCTACAAGTTAGTGATTGGCTCTATCACTAATGACATGTAACCTCACAACACTTGGCCAGAGAAATGCCAGTAGCCCAAAGGCGGTCCTCTGGAGAAGTCTCAGAATAGGCCATTAGGAGCAAAGCAGTCAGAAGTTGGGAGATAGGCACCCCTATGGCAGAACTGCAGCCTTGTGAGTGAGACATTGCCTGTCTGCTAAAGCTGAAAATAGGAGTATAATATAACCTAATATTGTTGAGTACTTACTTTATTCCAAATCTTAAGCAAAGCACTTTATTTTTCTTTAAGGTTATACTTTTGCATAGTATTCACTCAATAAATGTTACCCAATATTTCTATTTTTGTCACTTACAGAAATTCAGCTTTGTTGTATGTATATAGAAGTTAAAAACTTGAATTATATATCTTTTTATTTAAATATCAGAATGTCTTCAGTTATCATAATTTATTATTTAATCTTATGTATTGTCCCGAATGTAAGACTATTCCAGTTATTATTTTAATTGAACTTGCAAAATTCCCATAACAATGGCAGTCAAGTTCCTAGTACTTTAAGTTGGAGAAAAATGAATAGGTAGCTTGTGAATCCATTAGAGAATTGTATTCAAGTTAGTCTTGTTTTTCTTTCAGGGCATGCTATTTGCCACATATGTGGTATTTTTTAGCACTGCAGGGAAGAAACAGGGTGAGAATTATAGTTGCTGGAAATTCCTGCCATCTGGCTTTCTAATACCTTAAATTACATGTTATAACTATTTTTCTTTGACTGCATACATCTTAACCTTTGGTTTTATACTTCTGGGAATACTACATTAACTAATCACTCAAAAATACACACATATGGCTTGTGTGTATATGTGTGTGTAAAAGACATTTTCTTATTCTTAACATGACAACATTAAATAATCCATTTCCAACTGCAACATATTTTATCAAAGATAACTGCCAAAGTACAAAATTTTTGTTTCTCTATTAAATTTGTATTATTTATAAGTGTCTCTTTCCAATATGGAAAATTTAGTAATTGTGCATATTCTGTTTGCTAATTGAAAGTTTACTTATAACTATAACCCATATTAATATATCCCCATTTGGGGGGATATATGTCTAGTCATAACATTATTAATTTTGGATATCAATAATAGATAGTATCCATAAGAAAGTATCTGTTCTTTCTGTAGAATGTCATATGTTTCCAGTTATTAATTGGAATAGATTTTTAAAATCTCTTATGCAAATTGAAAGATTATACCATTTCTTGCTATCTTCAAATATTGTGAATGTGTCTGTGTGAGGCAGATTTTGAAAGATAGGAATTTACCATAAAGGGAAAATTAACTGCACCATATCTACAATGGTTTGAGTATATAAATTGCATTGCCTTTTTATTCTTATTTGGCACTCCTGTGTGGCTCAATCGGTTAAGTGTTCAACTCTTGGTTTTGACGCAGGTCATGATCTCATGGTTCGTGAGTTTAAGCCCTGCATCAGGTTCTATCCTGACAGTGCAGTCTTCTTGGGATTTTCTCTCTCTCTCCCTCGCTCTCTGCCTCTCACCCTTTCTCACTCCCTCTCTCTCAAAATACATAAATAAAAGACTATAAAAATAATAAAAAAATAAAAGGTAAAATGTATTCTTATTTAATTATTTGTATCTTACAGCAGAATGACGACAGTCTATGATGGTAAGTCACATGCAATGGAAAAATAAGACTAGACGAGCCTACAGAGAATTTTAAATATATGAAATTTGAAATGATGCATAAAAGCAAATGAGTGGCGCTTATGAACAAAAGTACACAGGAGGTGGAGGTCAACATCACCAAATAAGCACTCAGGTTATCAGACATTGAGAGTACACACCAGTGAAATTGATGTAATACCTACCATGGACATATAGACTTTTGAACATTTTATGATATTGAAAGTACAAATAAGTTGTTATATATTGCAAGTGCCTTACAGGTAAATTTAGAATACCATCATCCTGCTGAAACTATGATTTCTCAGAATTTCTCAGAATTTTGAGATCCCTTTGAAAGGCTCAGTCATTCTGCTTCATCTTCCTGAGTCCCACCTTCCTCCTGTGTACAAAAGTGAAATGGGAAATGAGAGATACCCTTCTTACTGTGTTTCAAGGATTTGTATATACGTTAAAATGTCCAGTGATTGAATAATATACAAGAAATGTTACTTTCTTTAATCTTACATAAGTCACTTTAAAATTCAGCAAAATTTTAACAATCTGTTTTTGAGAACGACAATGTAAAACCTAGAAAAAAAATAAGGCTAGTGATATTGAACAAGATAAAAATATATATCTGTTTATCTGGTGTCTCATGGATTGTGAAAAGTCTAATGACTAAATCCTGGTCTTTTAACTATAGATAATGACAGGAGTTTTTAAAGTGTTTAAATTTCCCCAAACATGGAAAATGATACTATCTTTCTTATGTATTTGCCTTAACAATAAATTCTCCTAATGACCTCAGATTGAATGGCAATGATACAACCAAAGGTAAAGTGGAAAATAGCATAAAGGAGCAAAGAAAGGGTAGGATGTGTTGTTGTTTTGTTTATTTACTGGTGTTTAAGAACAATTATTGGGTGACATACAAAAAGAAAAATGTGGCCTAAAATATGCAAACCACTTAGAGATTTTCTTTTGTTGGGACATACCCAAGCATAATTTTATATATATATATATGTGTGTATATATATATATATATATATGTATATATATATATATGTATATATATGTATACATATATATATATACATACATATATATATATACACACATATATATATATATAAAATTATGCTTGGGTATGTATATATATGTATGCTTGGATATGTATATATATATATGCTTGGGTATGTATATATATATATGTATACATATATATACATATATATATATATACATATATATATATACACATAGCAATACTATCTGCTAAGATCATATCTGAAACATTCCCCAATATTATAAAAAGAAAAACAAAATTAATCCATTTCCTTTTCTGCTACTATAAAGCATTTTATCTTTAGAAGTTTCATTTATTTACAAAATTATGTGCTTGGAAAACTGAGCCATATATATTTATTATAAGTGATAGCTTGGTGAATCTGTGACAAAACGTGGTAATAACAGGAAGACAAGTATGCCCTTAAGAATAAATCAATATAGGGGCTCCTGGGTGGCCCAGCCAGTTAAGCATCTGACTCTTGATTTCAGCTCAGGTCACCATCTCACAGTTTGTGAGATCGAGCCCCACGTGGGTCTCTGTGCTGACAGTGTGGAACTTGCTTGGGATTCTCAGTCTCCCTCTCTCTCTTCCCCTCCTCCACTTGCACTCTTTCTCTCAAAATAAATAAACATTCAAAAAGAATAAGTCAATATAGTTATTTTTAAAAGCACATTCATAATGATATATAAGTGTATATGTATATTTCAGATTGTGGTAAGGAAATTTAACATGAAACTACCCTCTTAACAAATATTTAAGTAAGCAATGTAGTATTGTTAACTATAGCATCATGTTCCGGATCTCTGGAACTTACCTGTCTTTCATAACTGAAACTTTATATCTGTTGAACAATAATTTCCCATTTTCTCCTCCTCACTGACAACCATCAGTCCACTCTCTGCTTCTATGAATTTTACAATTTAGGTACCTCCCATAAGTGGAAACATACATTAATCACTTTTTCTGATAAGCACATTTCACTTAGCATAACATCCTCCAGATTTATCCATTCTGCATGATGGCAGAATTTCCTTCTTTTTTAAGGCTGAATAACATTCCATTATATATTATATGTAATATATAAAATGAGTTTAATTAGATTTTAATAACTGATTATTACAGCTATCCATCTATGAATCTAAATAATAATTGATTTGAGAAACAAAGGCAAAAGAAAAAACTTAAATTTCCTTACAACTTTTACAGCCCTTGAGACAGAGTGACCTTCCTGTAGGAACTCAGCTGTCTACATGTTAATATTTTGCCAAGAGCAAAAGGCAATTTTAGTTTAACATTATCCCAATCTCCAGATCCGGTAAGTCTACTTTAACATAAAGAAATTCCTTCGGGGTGCCTGGGTGGCTCAGTCAATAAAGCGTCCAACTTCAGCTCAGGTCATGATCTTGCAGTTTGTGAGTTCGAGCCCCGCATCAGGGTCTGTGCTAACAGCTCAGAGCCTGGAGCCTGCTTCAGATTCTGTGTCTCCCTCTCTCTCTCTCTGCCCATCCCATGCTCACGCTCTGTCTGTCTCTGTCTCTCAATAATAAATAAATGTTAAAAAATAAAAATAAATTCCTTTGGAAATTTCCTTTATCCTACTGCCCAAGATATATGTATATGGCCCACTGATATACATCTGAAGGGTCTCATGACAAGTTTTTATTAAACAGTAATAAATGACATTTATCTAAAAGCAGCTTTTAGGTCCTGGAAACCTTGCTCCCAAAATTCCTTAGAGATCTACACTATCCCTAATTCCCTCCCAACTTGAAAGTATATAATCAGTCACCGTCACAACCCCAGTGCAGCTCTTTCTGCCCACGGGTCCTATCCTCGTGTTCTAATAAAACCACCCTCTTGCACTGAAGATGTCTCGAGAATTCTTTATTGACCATTTGCTCCAAACCCCAACATTTCCAAATCAACCCCTATGGTGATTGGTATCTTTTAACTCCTAAACTTGCCTGACCTGTAGAAAATAGCAAATTTATATTCATAGATATTTTTACTTCATATTTTTAGCACAGTAGATTTCTGAAAAGAAATCTTATTAGGCATAGAGTATCTGTTAAACATAAACATATAACTTCACAATTATGTAACTACCTTCTTTTTTTAATAAAGCCATGAGATATTGGACATGATAATGTGGATAATCTATTCACTAAAACTAGTAGCATGCCGAATTCCAATTGACAATATGACATTACTATAAAAAGCAATTCTTTCATTTCTGTTAAAAATAATGATAATTTAATAATGCTATACTAGTGGAATGACATATTGGTATATTTCCTTAACACAGTGGCTTCCTATCATCACACAGAAATGTCAGTATTAAATCATGTATTTGTTAGTATAATAATAGCTTTCATTTGAACAGTGCTTTATAATTTTCAAAGAACATTTTAATACATTATTCCTTCTGTTCTTCAAAATAATTCTGTAAGGAACCATATAACAGGTATTCCTTTTTTATACGAATGAAGAAACAGTGGCTTAAAGAGCATTTACAGCATGGCTACAGCAACTTAATAGCAGACTTGATCATGAATCCATGTCACTTGTCTCTCAGTCCAATGTTCTTGCCTCTCAATTACACAGAAGTCAAATGTTAGAATAACTGCAAAATCAACTCAGTAAATATCATAACAAATTAGACTACATTTGGATAACAACAGTAACAGATTAAAATGGACATATTTCATTATGTTCCAAACATTTACAAATATCTGATATTCTAAATTATATAGCTCTCCCTCCAGCCAGTCCTTTGGAAAAGAAAGCTATCAGAATAATAAAGATAATCCAGATAATTAGACCTCAAATGCCATTTGCCTGAATTTAGTTTGTAGCAAGTCAAAAAATGATAATTATTTTAGTTTCAAAAGACCACATTTCCAAAATAGAATTTACTAATGATTAATCCATCTTATGGAAAATCCATATTTTTCCTAATGATCCTTAGAGCTACTCACTATACTGATTTCACAGTTCAAATAACTTTCATGGCTGTGGCAAGGTTTCCGGGAAAATGTGACAAGATTCAGACACAATGAATGTTCAGATGGTACCAAATAATCCTATGTCTGCTGTGTGCTTCAATAGAGGAGGAATCCCATGCCATACCTGCCTAATAGATTTGTTTTTGGAGAAAAGAAAAACTCTTCAGTCTCACTCATCTCTTGCTCCTTTTCAAAGATGCTTAAGGAAGCTCCACGTCAGGAATGCATACTTGGTTTGCCTTCTGACTGGAACGCTCTTCCCCTACATGTGTCTGCATAGCTTACGTCTCACTTCTCTTAGTTCCCTGACAAAGTCTCACTTTTCTGAAGAGTATAACCTTTACACCCTGTGTAAAATAGAAGCTTCATTTCTTTCTTTCCCCTATAATATAAGCATGATAAAATAGGGACTGGGCGTCTTTCTTTGTTCACCACTATATTAGTAACACCTAGAGCAGCTTGCACATATTAACTGATTTGAATAATTGATTTATAACATTTTTACTTCATTCATAGAGACTCAATATTCTATTAATGATATTATACCATTGATATTCATGTTCTCTGGTACCAAAGACTGGCTATTTCCAAATTCACTTGGTCAAACGAATGCTCTGTTTTGCTGTTGTCATATGCTCTGCTGAGAGCCACCTTTAACTTTTCCTGCACCATTCAAATGAATGTAGCTGGCTAAAGTTACTTCAGGAAGCTTGGTGGGGATCAAAAGTATACAAGGGAAATTAAGTTGAGTTCAAGGATTTTAGACAATAAAGATTTTAATGCAATACCATTTTTGAATAATGAGATCTCAGTGATTAAAATAGAGTTTCATTTTTTTTCACATCTCCACTGATGGCAGCAACTGGCAATGCCTCTGTTTTCTATTTAAATATTGTTTTAAACATAAAAAGTCTCCCTTGTGAACTGAGGTTATTTGATTACTTATAACCAACATTTGGAAAATACCCACTCTCCCTCTAGACTGACAGGCTTTATACAATTTGCTCCAATTTTTCAGTCTTGCTTCCCTCTATTTTCCTGTTTCTCTCTTGTGACTGTTGAATACAAAACTTGTCTAGTGCCATGGGGCCTTTTTGTTGGCATTGAATTATTCATATTTGGATAAATCTGCTCAAGTTAAAATCATTAGGTTAGTTTCTCTGATCTCTTTTATTCTTTTCCACTCTACTATCTAATACATACGTATTTTTATTTCAACTTTTTTTTTTCCTTCTCAACTACCATTTACACTCAATCTCCAAGAAATAAAGGTGAGTAATTCTGGCATATTTCCTAATGCTTGTTATATTTTTATAGTTAAATTTTATTTATGTAATATTTTAATAAAAGTACCTATGTCATGTATTTATTACAATAAAAATACAAGTAATTACATGACACTATATTATGTATTTCTATATATATTTATATTTGAGGGTTTTTTTTAATGTTTATTTATTTTTGAGAGACAGAGAGAGAGAGAGAGACAGAGCGTGAGTGGGGGAAGGGCAGAGAGCAAGGGAGACACAGAATCCAAAGCAGGCTCTGGGCTCTGAGCTGTCAGCACAGAGCCTGAAGCAGGGCTTGAAATCACAAGCAGTGAGACATGACCTGAGCCGAAGTTGGACACTTAACCAACTGAGCCACCCAGGCAACTCTTGAATTGTTTTAGATGAGGAAACAGATATTTTTTTTAAATAAACTCCTAAAGCAGCAAGTAATATGTATTGCAATTACTTGGCAACAAAACATAATCATTTGGTAAGTCAAAAAAAACAAATTACTTAGATCACATCAGTGAAATTCTATGGGACTGTTTTACAGTAGTAACCTTGAGCAATTAAGATGCTTTGTATGTGATGATATCTACATGAAAATTTGGAATTAAATTATTTTAGTATCTTTACCAATTCATCAATTAATTGTAATAAGTGTATAACAGATGCATTTCATTGTTTTTTGGGATTCGTTACTAATTTTGTAAATTGAAGACTTATTTTTCAAGTGATTTATTTTATTTTATTTTATTTTATTTTATTATTTTAATATGAAATTTATTATCAAATTGGTTTCCATACAGCACCCAGTGCTCATCCCAACAGGTGCTCCCCTAATGCCCATCACCCATTTTCCCCTCCCTCCCACCCCCCATCAACCCTCAGTTTATTCTCAGTTTTTAAGAGTCTCTTATGGTTTGCCTCCCTCCCTCTCTAACTTATTTTTCCCCCTTTCCTTCCCCCATGGTAATTGAAGACTTATTTAGACTAATGTCTGGTATAAGATTTGCTAGAGAATATCTTCTATATCAAGAACTTCAAGTAAGGAAACCAGTTAGAAAAAATTTACCATCATTTGATACTATATATGTTAAAAGACAATGAAAACAACATAAGAATTGACATTTTCACCAAAATATTTAAAGGTATTAACCAAATAAGTAGCGCTTTCAAAACTTGGAAAAGGCTTTTGATATTTAACTGAGAACCCAAATATTTACATATATTTAAACAGTGTTGGTGATGCTAAAACACATTGTTAAATGTGAGAAAGAGCCGCTGATTATTTACATTTTTCAATTGTTCCAGATTTTTCTGCCACTTTTTTATTAATAAATAGAAAATATGGCACCTTTTATTTCGAACCCTCAGACTGATATTACTTAAGCATAACTTCAGTGAATGTAATATTTGAACAAGACTTAGACTTCTGCTAGCTGAGGCTTATTAGCACAGCACTTTGCAACACAAAAAAGTCATTTGTATTCCAGTCAAAACCAGCTGTTTACATACATAGTTTTGAATTATAATGTGGTGTGATTATACCCAAATATGTTTTATTGAACCAAAATCAGATTCAAAACTTAACTTGCAAACAAAATTACTTTAGTACTGTTAATGACTTTTTACCTAATAAGGCAAAATACAATGTGATTGCTTAATATGTGTAGAGGTTTACAGGAAAATACACTCACTGGCGTGAAATGCTGTTAATTCAGGGCTGGTACTTCTAGAATCAAAAAGCAGTAAACTGAGACTGATAAATTTGGTGGTTAATATCTTTCTCTACAATAGTTTTCTGAGATCACTGTTCAATCCTGCAGTCATTGAGCAACTTTCAGTCACTTAACCACCATGAATACTTGGTTCTTTCTGTTCTGTGTTTGTGCAGACAAATATTATTATTTGCTCATCACAAGTTGATCCAAATAAATACGGGACTATATTAAACCGGTGCCTGATGTTGTGTTAGTTATATAGGGTTTACAGTGAGCCCAATACATTTTTAAGAACTTCACATATATTAATTCAGTTCACCTTTAAAATTACCTTCTGCTGAGATAGGTAATCTGTCCAAGGTCATATGGAGACAGGGAGACCAAAGGGACCCCATGAAAGAAAAAGCGGTTTTGTTTTGTTTTATTTCTTTTGCTTCTTTTCTGGCTTCTACTCTTGCTGGGACCTGTACCTCTGCCCTGCATATGCCTAAACATATGTACTTTAAGGGACTCCAGTTAATGATATCTTTGGAGTCGTCCAGCACAATAGATAATATCTAAGGAATGACCAGGCAAAGCCATTATGTGCATATTCCAGACCACTGGCGCTAGATAGCTCAATGCCAAGACCCCTGGCTCACCAAAATGAGTGATTTATGATGGGCACCTGGACCCTGTCTTAGTTCTGATCAGTTCCTGGATGCCTGAGAAGACACGTGCATCAGACCATAATCGTCAATAAAATCTCCAGACCCCAAGCAAAGAAGAGACTCATGCTCCTTTCCTTTCTATGTCCTGACACGCCATCTGTACCTGCTCTCTCTCGATCTTCAGTAAACTCTTCTCTCACTTCTTGCTGGCTCCCATTTGATTTTCATCCTACACAAAGCCAGGTACCCTCTTGGCTAGTCCTATGGGACTTCTTCTGGGTCCTTGGACCACCTGCCTGCATCAATATTGCTTACAAATATCAAAGCTAGAATATTAACCCAGTGAGTCTGGTTCCAAGATCTTTTCCTTATTTTAATGACTGCTCAATACTGTCTCAAGGGCTTTCTTGGAGTCACTGCTTTGACTTAAGTTTTAAAGACATGGAAAGAATAACATAGATATAAACTAACCACGCCCTACGCATCATATTATGTGTGCTTTTTGTTAAAAGATGTCTCATATGGAAGTCAAATTCATCACTTTGAGCAAAATGACTTGGTCTTAGCCACTAGCATACCGTCAGAGGTTTTTCTCTCAATGGGAAAGTTATAAGTATAGGTACTGTAGGTAGTCTGTTTAAAAATTATTATGAATATTATGAAGTACTTGTTACATTTTATATTACTAATTATTGAATTAAATGACTGCAAATACCCTCTCTCTAGAGAAAATTTAAAAAAATGAAAACTGGTGTCCTATGTGTGTCTCAGCATCTTATGAATATTTTCAATATGACTCAAATCACTGTTAAAACTTTTACCTGTATCTGAGTTGGTTACATATCATTATATTTATGAAACTATAAGAAAATATTTTAAGTGTCTCATAATTGTTACCTATTGGTTTGGTAAATAGGATTGCACTACTTATATCTCAACAACATAATTGTTACCCATTTCCAGAACACGCGTTAATCTTTAAAGTATTAACAGTTTAGGGGCACCTGGGTGGCTCAGTTGGTTAAATGTCCAAATTCGTTCAGGTCATGATCTCATGGTTTGTGAATTCGAACCCCGCGTTGGGCTCTGTGCTGACAGCTCAGAGCCTGGAGCCTGCTTCAGATTCTGTGTCTCTCTCTGTTTCTGCCCCTCCCCCACTCACACTCTACTTTTCTTTCCCTCAAAAATAAATAAACGTTAAAAAAGTATTAATTCAATAGGTTAAATATCAGTATTTTAATTAATATAGACTATCTAGTCAGTAATGGGGTTCAATTTCCATATTCTTTTAACATTCTCCAGATGATTCTATGTACACCAAGGACTGAAAGCAATTTGTGATTTGGAAAGCTAACATCCGGTATAATTCTGCTGGACTAAGTTTTAATCTCCTATTTCCAGCTTCATGTCTCTACACCCTGCTCCTTAATTTTTGTAGTTTTCATTAATTTTTGTCAATGTTATTTTTAGACTATACTGTACTACCATCATGCCTTCCTGCCGTCCATTTTTGCATTTTTTCCCTTTTCTGAAGGTTGAAGTCAAAAAAGTTTAATACCAGAGTGAAAAATCTAGATATAGGTTGAGGAAATATAATCTTAGCCTAATGCAAAACAGAAACGGTTGCCACTTAAAACAAATGATTGGAAACACAGTTCTTTTATGTATATATGCTTTGTTTTTTTCCAAATGAAATTCTTGATAGTAGGAAAAAGTCAAAGGATTTATTAACTACATAAAGCCTCCTGCATCTTCTATCTGAGTTGCATTGTACTGATGAAGAACCTTGACCTAAGAATGGATGTATTTTTTTCCACGTTTTACTGAATACTTAACATTTTGGTAGATAACATGAATCAGCATATGTAAAACATTTCCTTTTATATTTTGAAATTCATCAGTTAACCTCTTTTTTAATCAAAATTTTACATGTTGAATAGAATAATGTGATAATAAATATAATATTTCCACATTTTATTGTTTCTAGCTTGCCGAAGTCAAGACTTGTTAATACATAAGTAGGAGGGTGAACTAGAATTTAGTGACATTTATTTTTTAAGTATTTAGATGACTTAAAATTTAAAAGGAGATTAAATTTAAGAAACATATTTAACTTATTAAATTAGTCAGCATTACAGGTATCTGGTGGCTCAGTCAGTTAAGCATCCAACTTTTGCTCAGGTCATGATCTCACAGTTCATGGGTTCAAGCCCTGCATTGGGCTCTGTGCTGACAGCTCAGAGTCTGGAGTTTGCTTCGAATTCTGTGTCTCCCCCTCTCTCTGCCCTTCCCTGCTCACATTTTGTCTCTCTCAAAAATAAAAAAAAAACATTAGAACAATTTAATTAGCATTAAAAGTTTTTTGTTCCTTTTTTTTTCATAGATGTGTGATTGAACATATTTCAAGCTCCAAATCAATGACTCCAAATGCAACTTGGTGCATTCTAATTAAATTGAATTTTAATGATCATAATAAAAATATGAGGACTATGACTGATGTTAAATCAAATGATTTAAGCCAAAACCAAACAGTGGGAGATAAAAAGTATATATTGAATAAATTATAAAACACTTTATCCAAAGTGATGGTGCCCAGCAAATAAAATAAACATGTGTCCAGAATGTATTAATAACTCATTTACGATGTTAATTGTCCAGTGTGCAGTTAAGCTTCAGGTGGCACTCATTATTCTAATAGAAAGGCAGTATCTCTGTGGAATTACTATGCTTGGAGCAGTAAGTTCACATTTTGTAGATTTCTGGGGCAAAATAAACAAAATAAGAATCTCTTATTGACTGAGTTCTTCTTCTCATTCTGCTGTTCTTATTCTTTATTCTCAGTGACACTCAATTATCAATTAACTCAGTCAAAAACCAAACAAATAAAAGTCCTTCTTATTCTGAAAAATCTTTAAGGAAACTCAATAAGAACATTCTAAGCCAATACAAAGAAACAAATTAAAGCAATCATTCACTTGAGATTCTCTCTCTTGATGCCTTTTCATATGTATTTCTAAGAGCTAAAGCCCATGCTATTTGTTTTAGATCAAGTAGTTTTTAGATATTAAAACTACAGGCAAGCCAATCATAATGACAAAGAATAGTGTTAATATGTAAAATTAATCCTAAACTTCAACAATATTATAGTACTATGCATATCTTGAGCAATAGTTTAAAAATAGGGTATTCCTAGGGGTGTCTGGGCAGCTCAGTCCATTGAGCATCCAACTCTTAATTTCAGCTCGGGTCATGATCTTATGGTTCATGGGATCAAGCCCTATGCTGGGCTTTGCTCTGACAGCACTGAGCCTCCTTGGGATTCTCTCTTTCCCTCCCTCTGCCCCTCCTGGGTGCTGTCTCTCTTCATCTCTCTCTCAAAATTAAAATAAATCAACATTTAATAAAAATAAAAATAGGGTATTCCTATGTCAGATATTTTGTATTTTTGAAGATCAATGGTAATATTATATAATCATTATATAGTTTATTGGTTTGGGAAATAAAAATAAGTTCATATTGTTCTAGAATGTGATTTATATGTGTTGGGTTTCTTTGAAAGATTTAGTTAATGATGAAAGAAGTAAAGAGTAATATCATCTTGACAGGTATCCTTGGTTGATTATGTCTTAGAACCACAACATACTGAAGATTCCCTAGATCTACTTCTTGAATGTCTCTGTTTGGAATACCTACTTGGTAGAGTCATTGATAACTATAATCTTAAGATTTCATTCTTCCAAGATCTAGAATTCTAGATATCTCTCTGAATTTGTGTTTCTCCAAATCTGATTAGTTTATGTTTTTAAGTGGATTTTACTACATAAAATGATATAAAATGGTTAACTGTAGGATCATCTCTCTCTCTCTCTCTCTCTCTCTCTCTGTCTCTCTTTCTCTCTCTCTCTCTCTCTCTCTCTCTCTCTCTCTCTCTCTCTCTCTCTCCACACACACACACACACACACACACACACACACACACACACACGTACATGCACATGTGCACTGTTGATAGCCAGTACTTCCTGGCTAGTTCCTTGAAAGTTTAAAGGTTAATATTTTTGCTTTCCTTGTAACTTAGCTAAGTCAATTAAATTTTATGTTATCTACTTCACTTAGGTTCATGCTCAGACTGAATGATCACAAGAAAAGCAGTGTAATGGATATCTAAACTTTGGGTTTGGTATTCATCCTTGCTGTGTCCTAGTTCTATGCCCTTGGGAAAGGTGTCTAATCTTTCTTATCAGTATATAAAAAATGGGAAGAGTAATTATTACCTCACAGAATCTTTTAATGTATCAAAATGGATATAAGAAGAGCCATGGCACAAACTCAGCTATACTTGAGACATCCTTTTCTTTTCTGTCTGTCTTACTCTCAAGGCCATTCTCTCTATTTGTATCACTATTCCAATCCCTCCAGCTTCACAAGGACATCACCATTTGGTCACCAACTTTTCTTCATTATCCATCTTTCCCACTTCCCTGGATTATTACAAGGGACATATAAATGTATTTTATTAACTTTCATAATAAAATATAATCTTTCTTTACTGTAAATCTCTCTTCAATAATTCAAAGCCGAAAATCACAGCCAAAGTTTTAAGCTCAAACTGTCTCAGCTTATTCATTTCCATCAATTCTTTACCCTATTAGAATATGACATACATGACTTTTGGCATCCTTCCATTACAACTATTCATCTTCTTCTCCATTAATTTTCTGAAATGACTTAGTCTTTATTTCTCTCCTGTCTCGGCTATTTTTCATTTTATCTTTGCTTTGCTCTTCCAAAATGGTAAATGATAGCAGTTTACATGCCCAATACTGGACCTTCTTTTCAATTGTTTAGTATTCTTTCCCTAGGTGAGTTTAAATTCCTTGGTTTTGAATATAAACTTTATGCAAATAGCTTTAGGTGGCATTAGCATCTCTAACCTAGAGCTCTTATTTTGTGATTTAGATTTGCAAATGTATTGGATATGTGTCATTTTTTCCCTTATATGTCAGCAATGTTTCTCAAATTTTCTCTCTTAAATTGAAATGTAAGCAGTCCATACAATCTACCATTTCTCAGTTTTGCAAATGGATTGCCGGCTCACTATGCTATTAAAATAAAATCTCCTTGACTGTTCCCATTCTTTCAACCTCTGTGCGCCAAAATCATTGGGAAGTCTCTCATTCTTCCAAAATATATCATAAATTTACCTTCTTTTCTTTGTCCTCATTGAAAAATCTTTATCCAGCTCAAATTTATTTACCAAGACTTTTAAATATTTTCCTAAAAAAGGTCTCCCTCTTTCCACTTTGGCTTCTTCTCATCCATTCTGCATAAGATGGCAATACTGGTCCTTCAGTCATAACATTCCACTATTTAATATCTAACTTTGAATTCCCTTTTTCATTTTATTTCCTTCCCATGAACTGTGTGAGTCTCTGCCTTCTCTATTTCCCACTTATTTCCTCCAAAAGCCCCCTTTTCCACTGTACATCCATCATTCTGCTCTTCTTTCAGTTATTCAGAAAATATTATTTCCCAGCCTCTGTTTTCCATACTGTTTTCCTTCCTCCATTATCACTACTGACATCAGTGAAATATACATACCATCAAGCTTGCTATTGACCAGGCCAGAAAGCTAGGAGTTACCCTTGAAAATTTTCATATTCAACCCTAGAATCCATTCCGTCGCAAAACCCTGCTGATTAACCTCCAATATATATTTCAAATTATCTCTTCCTGCTTCCATTGTCATATTTTCATCCAGAATACCTGTCCTTCTTCAGTGTACATTTATATTTCTGTACTCTATTTTATTAACTTCTTCTCTAGTATTTATTATTTTCTTCCTTCTACTTCCCTTAGGTTTACATTGAACTTCTTCCAGCGTCTTAAGGAGTAAAATTAGGTTGTTAATTGGAGATCTTATCTTTCTTAATATAGGCATTTACAGCTATAAACCTCTATTGAAGCACGTATATATCTGCATTCCATAAATAGTAAATTTATCTCAAAATAGTTTTTGATTTTCCTTTTTATTTCTCTTTTACACATTGGTTATTTAAGAATGTATTATTTAATTACCATGTATTTGTGAGTTTCCCACATTTTTCTCTGTTATTTATTTCTAGTTTCCATTTTGTTCAGAGAACATACTTTGTATTCCATTGTTGTTGAAGAATATGTTTTTTGTTGTTTCTATTGTTTTAAGTTTTTGATGTTTGTCTTGTTAATTAGCATATGCCAAGTCCTAGAGAATGTACCATGTGCACTTTAGAAAACTGTATACCCTGCTGTTGTTGGGTGGAAGTCTGTTAGGTCTAGTTGGTTTATACTGATGTTCAAGTATTCTATTTCCTTGTTGGTTTTCTGTCTAGCTGTTCTATCTGGTATCAAAAGTGGAGAGAAAACGTTTCCAATCTATTATTATTGAATAGTCTATTTCTCCCTTCAATTCTGATAGTTTTTTCCTTTGTGTATTTTTGAAATACTGTTATTAGAGGCATATATGTTTCTGTATATTCCTGATAGGACCGATTTATAAATTGTACCTATTTACCTTTAGTAACTTTTTTGCTTTAAAATCTATTTTATATGACATCAGTATAGACATTCCAGCTTTCCAGATTTCTTGTAGTTGCCTATTTGTATGCTATATCTTTTTTCATTCTTTACATTCAAACTATTTGTGTCTTTGAATCTGAACAATGTTACCTATAGGTTACATGTGTAGGATCATGTTTTTATCCAGTTTGACAATCTCTGTATTGATTAGATTAGTTAATCCATCCACATTTAATGTTTTATGGATGTGGTTAGATTTATGTATGCCACTTTATCTTTCTCATGTCTTTTGTTTCTTCCTTTTTAAAAAACATGTATTTATTTTTGAGAAACAGAGAGAGACAGAGTGTGAGCGAGGGAAGATCAGAGGGAGAGGGAGACACAGAATCTGAAGCAGGCTCCAGGCTTTGAGCTGTCAGCACAGAGCCTGATTCGGGGCTTGAACCCAGGAACCGTGAGATTTTGACCTGTGTGGAAGTCGGACACTCAACCGACTGAGCCACCCAGGCACCCCATCTTTCTTTCTTTATAGTCCTCACCTTACTCCTTTCTTTTACATTGTCAATATTTTCTAATGAAGCATGTAAATTTCTTAAATGATTTACACTGCATTTTAAGGGTTTTTAGTAGTTTCTCTAAAGTTTGTCATATATATTAAATTATCTGAATCAATTTTCAATCTATACTAACCTAATTTCAGTGACATGTAGAAATGTTATTGTTCTATCAGTTTAATCCATTTTCCCTTTTGTGGTGTTATTATTAAATGTATTGCATCTGTGAATTATATAGCTGCAATAATACAAAGTATATTTATATATATACTTATATATTATAGCTGCAATAATACAAAGCTATAATTATTGCTTTACCATCTCTAAACATTTTGTTAGCTCAGTACAACCTTTGCTCCTACCCGTCTCTTTTGTGCTTTTATTGGTAAATATATCATAGACATATTATGTTCCTATATATTACAGACCCAGAAACACATTATGTGCATATTCATTTATACTCTTGCTTTTTAAACTAGTTAAGAAAAGATAAAACCATGTATTTTTACTGTCTTTTATAATTACATAATTACCTTTAGTAGTGCTTTTTTTATGTGAATTTGAATGCCATCTGGGATTATTTGCTTTCAGCTAGAACTTTCTTCAGTATGTCTTGTAAGGCTGGTCTGTTAGAAAAAAAAAGAAACTTTTCTGCTTATCTGAGAAAGCGTTTTGCCTTTAGTTTTGACAGATGGCTTTGTTTGGTATGGGATTGTTAGCAACTAAATTGTGTTTCTCCAAAATTCATATGTTGAAGCCCCAATACCCAGTACTTCAAAATGTGACTGTATTTAGAGATAGGGCCATTAGGGTGGTCCATCATTCAGTCTGGTGCCCTTCCTTATGAGAAGAAGACATGTGAACACAGAGAGAAAGTAGGGGTATGTACACATGGAGAAGACTATATGAGGTCACAGCAAGAAGACGGCCACCTGCAAACGAAAGAGTGAAGGCTTTGAAGTAACCAAAGCTATTGACACATTGATCTTAGACTTCTAGGCTTCAGAACTGCAAGAAAATAAATTTATGTTGTGTAAGGTACATGATCTGTGGTACTTTGCTATGTTAGTCATAGCAAACTAATATAGGCATTCTAGATTGACAGTTTTATTCTTTGAGCACTTTGGATATGTTATCCCACTGCCCTCTGGTCACCACTGTCTCTGTTGAGAACTCATGTGTTAATCTTATTGGGGCTCTCTTGTAAGTAATGAGTCATTTTCTCTTGATGCTTTCAACATTTAATCTTTGTCTTTGACATTCAAGATTTTAACTATGGTGTGTCTTATTTGTTACACTCTTTATGTTGATCTTGTTTAGGTTTCTTTGACCTTCTCAAATATATACGTTATTGTTTTCTCAGTAAATTTGGGAAGTTTCCAGCTATTATTTTTTTGAATATCTTTTTCTGCTCCTTTTTTTCCTCTTCTGGTACTTCTATTATGCATATGTTGTTATGAATAGTAATGTTTCACATTTTTATTTTATTTTTATTCATTTTTTAAGAAAATATATGGTGTGGTTTTTCTGTGAAACTAGACCAACAGGGAATACAAATATAGTATAAGTGCTACTTGTTACTTAGAAAAGTGCATTTTGTAAGCTTTCACTAAAAACTTTGCTGTTTTAGGTTTCAATTTTCATTTTCATTTTCATTTTATGTGTGTATGTATGTATGTATGTATGTATGTATGTATAAATGGCAGCAAAAATCTCTTTGTTTGGGATATAGCTGACAGAAGCAGAAGTAAGAAACACTGAAAACAATTTAGCATTTAAAATTTAAGCATTAATGTCCTTAGCAGTCCTAGGTGCTAAGGAAGTTAAAAGAAATGAAAAAAGGGTGTCACCTGAGTTGTTGAACTTCTCACATTCTCTGCATAGACAACCACTAGGTTTTGCCTGTCCACCAAGACACTGATGTTTTTCATGGGTAGGAATGAATTGTTCACGTAGATTTTTACCTTGTGCAATGGCTCAGTGATGTGATGATTTGATGAATCAGGCTTTTACATTTACTATGGGTCTAAATATTGCTGATGAAACTCACATTCTGTTAGTTCAAAATAAATCATTTGGGTTGAATCATTACTATGAAATACCCCCATATCCCTGTTTTTATCTGTTCTGTGCAATGTAGCAATATGCCTATCAAAGTGACTGATGTTTATTTGAGGTGGTATAAAGCACTGAGTAAGTTTAAAGTCAAAAGAGTTAACTTCTAAGCAATTTCCCATGTCAACCATCAGTTAAAAGGATGAAGAATCCTTTACAATATTTTGAAATGTGCATTCCAAAGTTTCCTACAATTATGAAAAAGGTACATCTATTCTCTATGTTTAAAATGACAGGTATTTGGACATGGTAGAGGATTTAATTAATACCTGAATTTAATAAGCAAAGCAGAATGAACAAGGAAAATAAAAGTCTAATTATATGCATCTAGTTTTGGATTAGTATTTATAACAAATTATCTTATAATGATTATTAATAGTATCAATGTTTCCTTCAAATGAATGTTATCTAACTTTTCATCTATCGTTCAGCTATTATGTATCTATTTTCTATCTCTATCTATCATCTATGTATTCATTGGTTTACTGAGCATTTTATCTATTGTAAGATAACTGTTTTATATAAGTGAAAGCAAGGATCATAAAATTCAATAACTTTTCAGTTATACCTCAATATACAAATTTAGTAACAACTTGTTTCTTTAATTTTGAAAACTTAGCATATATGTTTTATTTTTCCAAATATCCTATAGTGATTAATCCTAGAATTTCAATGAATAATATCACTTTGCTGAGAAAAGATTGACCAGAGGACAAGACTTGGAGACATGTCAGATTTTGAGAGAATTATGATAGCTTAACAAGTATAAAGTATTTGATCATTTATATGGAAGTAAACGGAGTCAATGATCTTTAAATGTGCTTTTATCTTTAATATCAATTATTTTTAGTAATTACACAACATTTTGTATTAAATGCCTAAAATCTCTTTAAGATACTTAAGGAATTTAGTGAGTCAGTTTGTTTGATATTTTAGATATTTTCCTTTTTTGTAACAAGTAAAGAATTATGAGAACCTGGCATGCAACTGGGAAGACCTTGAAAAATTGTATGTTCTGTGATTTTATGTATTTATATATGCATGTCTATATGTATCTGTATATGTATGGATGAACTGATGGATGGGTGGATAGGTGAGTGGATAGAGATAAACAGACAGTTAAATGGATTTGATTTATAAACTTTTTTTTTTACTAAAGGAAACTTAAGTATGTTAAAAACACTACAGAAATTTATTTTTTGAAATAAAAATATTCATGTAAGCTATTGTTATTATTTTTATGGGATATTATCTTATTCTGCTTTTTGTTATTTTGTGAACATTTATGTATGAAGTACTATTCTCTCCATGATGTAAAATATATTCATGTTGAGATGTACAGATGTGATGAATATATTGCTTATCAAATCAACTGTTTCTAACTTACTACTTGTAATAGTTTAGCATTTATGTTGTTATGACTAGTTGCCCTAGATTTATGGTAAATGACTTGCTTTTGTTATTCCTTATACAAATATACGTTTGCCCAACTCAGGAAAATATGGAAAACAATTGCTTATGATGCATATAATGTTTGCTTTGCAAATATGAAAAAACAAGTAGACTTAGTTTTGTAAACATGTATTTCTAAACTTCTGTTAAAAGCATCCTTTTTTTTTTTGCTATTTGCAAATTGGCTTTTTACTTTGTCCATTATTTGCTAAAATGTTACTTATGTTTTCATTATGCAAATGCAGACATTTTGTTTATCTAATTTTATTAAATGCATAGATTAAATATATTTGGAATGTTAAAAGCATATTTGTAACTATAAAACCTAGAACAGTATCATTTTAAAAGAAGTAAAATAATGAAACCAGTTGAGGCCGAGTTTATTTCTAGCAAAAAATTATTGCAAAAAATTTATGATTAAGTTGTGTTGAATGTATATTTTAAGCTTGAAAATGTGCTAAGTATTTTTAAATACATTATTTCATTGAAATACCATTTTAATCTTTGACATATCATTACATTCATTTTGTAAAAATTGAAATACAATCTAAGAGACTTAAATAACTTAAGCAATGTCATAGTACTTTTGGGCGGGGAGGAGTTGGATCTGATTTAAGGCTGTTGGACAACAGGTCTAACTTTCATAAAGAAAGGAACCTTCAGAAAATGACTTCATTCATCCAGTTTCAAACATTTTAAAATAAAGGATGTTTGTCATTCCTCAAATTCTTTACGACAGACTAGAAAAAAACATTTCATCTTATCCTCTGAACTTTATTATTTGGATGCCTAGGAAAAGTACTTTGGTAGTCTATAATATATTATGCCTCCAGAACATTGGACTTAATCTGTAAACTTTCCAGTCTAAAAGTTTTGTTTCTGTTTTTTTTTCTTTTATATGAGTGTAGTTGACACACATGTTATATTAGTTTTGTGTGTACAACACAGTGATTCACAACTGTATACATTATTCTATGCTCACCATAAGTGTAGCTACCATCTGTCACCGTACATTGCTAATACAATGTCATTGACTACATTTCCTATTTGTGCCTTTTATTACCGTGACTTATTCTTTCTACAACTGGAAGCCTGTATCTCTGACTCCCCTTCACCCATTTTGTACATTCCCTCACCCCCTTTCCTCTGGCAACCATCAGTGTGTTCTCTGTATTTGTTGGTCTGATTCTGCTTTTTTTTTATTCATTTGTTCTGTCTTTTAGATTCCGCATATGAGTGAAAACATATGGTATTAGTCTTTCTCAGTCTGACTTATTTCATTTAGCATAATACATTGTAGGTCAATCTATATTGTTGCAAATGGCAAGATCATTCTTTATATGGCTGCATAATATTGCATTATATATGTAATATATAAATAAAGAAGATGATGATACATATATATCTCACATCTTCTTTATCATTTAGGTTGCTTCCATATCTTGACAATTGTAAATAATGCAGCAATAAACATAGGAGTTCATATATCTTTTCAAATTAGTGTTTTTATTTTGGACGGGGGTAGTAAATACTTATTAATGTAATTATTGGATCATATGATAATTCTTTTTTTTTTTTTGAGGGACCTTAAACCTTTCCAGCTATGGTTGTATCAATTTACTCTCCGAACAATAGTGCACAAGGGTTCCTTCTTCTCCACATCCTCACCAACACTTGTTATCTCTTGTCTCTGATTTTAACCATTCTGACAGGTCTAAAGTAATATCTCATTTTGGTATTGATTTGCATTTTCCTGATGATTACAAATGTTAAGCATCTTTTCATGTATTTGTTGGATAACTGCATGTCTTCTTTAGAAAAATGTCTATTCAGTTCCTATGCCCATTTTTAATCACATTATTTGTTTTTTAGTGTTGAGTTATGTACATTCTTTGTATATTTTGGAAATTAATCTTATTGTACACGTTATTTGCAAGTATCTTCTCACATTCCATGGATTGCATTTTTATTTTGTTGATGTTTCTATTCACTGTGCAAAAGTTTTTTTTTCAATTTTGAGATAGTTCCAAAGTTTATTTTTGCTTTTGTTTCCATTGACTTAGGAGACATAACTAGAAAAATATTTCTATGACCAATGTCAAAGAAATTACATTCAGGTTTAATAATTTTAATTTGCATTGCTGATTCAGGTATTTCTTAAAACATTACAATTGAAAATTAATTTAAGTAAAAAATTTCCTGCTTTAAGGGTAGATATGTTCAATTTCTAAATTTATACTTTGCTTTTTTCTATTTTGTATCATAACACCTAAATTTTCCCTAGGATAGTGATAATCAATACATGTGATATGCATTTTTTGAAATCATGTTTTTCTTTCATGATTAAAAATTTGTCAAACAGAGGAAGACAAGACTGTGTTAAGCAGGATATTTGAGGCCATGTTCTTGGTTCATACAAAAATATATGAATGAATCAATGTTTTGATTCTATGTGCACACACACACACACACACACACACACACACTAAAACATACACATTTACAGAAAACAGGTTGCATACAGCTGTAAATATATGTGATTTTGCACTTATTAATAATTGCCAGCATATGATTTAAAATATGAATAGGGGGTGCCTGGGTGGCTCAGTCAGTTAAGTGCCCAACTTCTGCTCAGGTCATGATCTCATGTTTCGTTTGTTCAAGCCCATGTGGGGCTCTGGGCTCTGTGTTGACAGCTCAGAGCCTGGAGCTGCTTTGGATCCTGTGTCTGCCTCTCTCTCTGCCCTTCTCCTGCTTGTGCTCTTCTCTCTCTCTCTCTCAAAAATAAATAAGTAAAAAAAACATGAATAGATCTCGCAAATATTTTTTTTAATTTTTTAGGAGATTCTAAATTATTACCATTTAGAAGTATCTTTTGACCAGAAAAATTAATCAAAATCTACTCTATGATTTTAAGGATAGGGGCTGGATACCAATTCAAAATACTGTATTTTTAAAATTTACAACCCTAGCATATAAAATGAAAGATAAAAAATAACTATTGTTAAACAAAGAAGAGGACTTGGGCATGTTAAGCTCAGTGAGTGTGAGAATAGAAAGTAGGATGAGGTACCCTTGAAGGCATTATTACTAGTTAAGTATAAAGTCATTGCAAGTTTGGTTATCTCATACCTATAATAATATTGGTGGGAATAGAATTTGGAAGGGCATACTTCCCAATTTGTGTACCCTATTCACTTGCATTGCTTTATGTGAACATCAAACAACAATGACTTCATCTTTCCACCAATCTACAGTGGATGAGCCATTGTACACACAACATAGGGTACTTATTCACCTTAGGCTACATGTTCTCTTGCATGTTTACACCATGCAGTTTAGAAGAAGTTGTTTGTTTTTGTTTTTCTAAAGGCAATACCCTTAGGTAACACAGAAAATTCTCACATATGAGCACCTTGTTAGAATGAGATGCAAGCCATCATCAGTATAGTTTGGGTAACAATAAAATTCAGCAACTGGACCTATATCCTGAAATGCCAATTGCCGGGTCAGGTGGAAAAAGAGAATATCTTTCTATGTACCTTGAAGAAAACAAGAACTTAAGTTTTCATAATTTAGTTGGATTATATTTTGACTGAGGCTTTTATCTAGACTTATGTCTGTCTTAATAAATACTGAGGCTTTTATCTAGACTTATGTCTGTCTTAATAAATACTGTCTAAATAAATACTGTCTTAATAAATAAATACTTAATAAATACTTAATAAATACTGATGTTGATGCATATTTATATTTATTTTCAATGCACACATTTTCCTCATAAGAGAAAGCCTTCAGAATTTTTAGTACCTTGCTTTATTAGATATTTACTTAATATGGTCTTGAAGAGAACACTCAGTTGAGAAATTTTAAGGTGGGATGAAATGTCTTCATACTGCATAAAATAGCTTGGGCTGTTGTCTTTCAGGGAAATAAATACCCCCTATTCTGGAGGTATCCGTGAGAACTAAGGGTGGGTTGTCGAAAATATCTATGTAGAGAGTTGGGGAAATGTATGGATGGAGTCAAAGGGTACAGACTTCCAGTTAGAAGATAAGTAAATCCTGAGGATGTAATCTATGCCATGATGATTCTAGTTAACAATACTGTATTGTATATTTTAAAGTTGCTAAGAGAGTGGATTTTAGAAGTTCTCACCATCAAAAGAAAAATAAAATATAACTATGTGAGATGATAGATGTTTTAATTAACCTTATTGCGGTAATCATTTTCAATATATACATACATCAAATCATTATTGTAAAGATAAAATAATACCAAAGTAGGTAGTATTTGACACCTATAAGTGATCCATACCAAAAAAAAAATCCTTGTAAAATAAAAATAAATAAATAAAAACTATCCCTGGAGCTCTCACTCTCCTACCATTATCCGTACATAGTTTTTCCAGTGACTTCTGGACATCCTCTTTCAAAATACTACCATCAATATTGCAAGGATCTGAGAAAACTGATGGCTACTTCCTAGGATGAATGAAAACTTCTCATCTCCACAAAACTACTGGTAGCTTTCATTGACTTTTGCTTCCCCTGCCTTTCTAATGGTTTTTAAAGTAAGAATTATGTTTCCAAATTATTTTGTTAAATTTCTTCCTGCTCAACATATCTACATTGCTCTCTGTTTTCTTGATCAAAGCAGGACTCATACAGAAGGCCATAAAATACAAGTTAAATATCTGTAATATAGCATTTTCATGAATAGCAAAGCTATAAAAACTCATGCTATTATTTTAATTTCCAATTGGTCTCACTATATATGTCATGTTCTATTTCATCCCAAAGCCATTTAACTGGCCTCTCAATATATATACTTCTAATTACCACTGGTAACAAAAATAAAAGCATTACTTCAAGGTCATGAATTACTGTCATTACTGAGACTGACAATCAGGGAATTTTCTTAGTAGATTTTTCTAACAAACTCTATTTTCTTTAATTCATATAAGGCCTTACTTAGGGGTGCCTGGGAGACTCAGTCAGTTGAGCGACCGACTCTTGATTTTGGCTCAGGTCATGATCTCTCAGTGGTGAGATTGAGCCCCGCAGTGAGCCCCCCTGCCCCCACCCACCTCCCTGTCAGCTCCTTGCTGAGCATAGCACCTAGTTGGGATTCTTTCTCTCCCCCTCTCTCTGTCTCTCCCTGCTCATATGTGCTGTCTCTCTCTCTTTCAAAATAAATAAATAAACATTAAAAAGCAAAGTGTCCTTATGTTCTAATTGCTATTGTGTTTGTTTCATTGTGCCAAATAAGAAAAAATTATGTCATAATTTCCTTATGTTCATTGCATAATACACAGTCAACTTTCATGTCATTCTATAGGTCATCTCATACCAAACACTGACGATATTTACAAAAATAATTTGATTTTAATATTTTTGTGAAATTAATTGTAGGTCTTGAAAGAAGTGCCTCCATCATGTTTTCTACTCTAAACACAAGGAAAACTAAGCAAAATAAAAACCTAAATATTAAAAGTAGTTGGTTCTGTATTTGCAATTGATCTCCATCATTGTCTTCCTAAATCTGTTCTAAATTTATAAATTATTCCTTGGCACTGTTCAATTTTATTTAGAATGAGGATGCATTTTATTTTTTATTTTGTAAAATATTTTTAAGTTTATTTATATATTTTTAGAGACAGAGCATGAGCTGGGGAGGGGCAAAGAGAGAAAGAGAGAAAATCTTTACTTGATGAGCAAGACTAAAACTCATGAACAGTGAGAACATGAATGACCTGAGCTGAAACCAAAAGCCAACCACTTAACCAACTGAGCCACCGAGGTGCCCCATGGATGAGTTTTAAATTACATATTTTGGATATCAAAATATTTAAAATATTATTTACAAATATGACATCTGTGAAGAATCAATATGAAGAATAAATATGGTTTTAGAGAAGCTGATTATTTGGACAGAGGCATATTTAATTACTCTGGTCTCTTAAATGGCAACTCAATATACTTTTCCCACTTCATACTATATCATTTTGTAGATGAAATGTACGAATTCACATGCAAAGTAAATTGTATTTGAATCAATTATTTTCCTTTGATGTATTTATAAGATTAGTAATTCAGATTACTAATTCAGATTAGTGTCTGATCAATTAGTGTCTAATCAATTACTAATTCAGATTAGTGTCTAAATGTTGGTTGTTTAACTTAAATATGTTCTTAATGTTAATTCCAGAATAGTATAGCACAGCATATGGTTCTCTGTGTGAACAAGATATAGGTTTAAAGTGAATATTATTTTGAATTATATTTCTAACTTACTTTTATAATTACATTTTATGATCAGGTATTGAAGTAATATTTGAATATAAATATTAAAATATTAATGAAACAATTTTCTTGTGAAGTATTTAAAAAAAGAATAGAATGCTCTTGTCTGTAGGAATGAATCCCAATGAAAATCAGCCAAGCAGAGAACAAATCAAATTTACAGTGAAAATACTTTAATTATTTTATTCCTAAGGAAAAGTAAAACAATTTGCATTTGCACAGTTTAATTACTAAAGAAATTTCTGCAATTGTCCCTTGAAAATTTGTATATTAAAATAGAAAGAATAGTTAAAATGAGTTCATATTAATGAAAGATAAGTAATATAATTAAAGATGATTGGTTCCATATTTTAGGAATTTAGAAACTGAAACAGATTTTAACGAGAAGTTAACTTTAGTTACCCCAAAAATTTAGAATGTTTGACTACTGAAATGAGCATTGATACCCAAAACAGCATTGATTGTATGCCAGATAAATTTTTAGGCACTGGTGATGTACAATAAACAAAACATAAATTTTCTCTTCTTGCTGGCTTGTATTCAAAAGACAAAAAAATAATCAGAATAATTAAGTCTATTACATGACATATCAGAACATGATAAAAAAATGTAGAGGAAAATAAAACAAAAAAAGAGGAATGAGGAGTTCCACATTAAATAAGTTAGAGAAGTCTTCAGAAAGAAGACGACATTTACTCAAAGATATGCAGTAAACAAGGAATAAATCAGGAGACAATTCAGTTTAAGTATTAAACAGAAAATTCTGCAAAAACTACAGCCCTGTGGCAGGATTGTACCTAGTATGTTCAAGGAACAACACAAAGGCCAGTTTTACTGGAGCTGTTGGAGAAGGAGAGGCATAGAAGATGATGTCAAAGAGGTTATTAGGGGCAATCTCTGTTTGATTTCTAATTATTAGAGTATCATAAGTCTTTTGTTATCTTATCTGAATTCCTTGTGATTTCATCCAATATATTGCCCTTAAATACCAGTATCTGTCAACAAATCTAAAGTGTATAACTCTGACCCTAAGATTTCTTTAATAATAAGAAAAATAACAAATACATGACATAAGAAGTCGTTTTTGGTTTCTTTCTTCCTGCTGAATTGACCTAGAAATAATGACCTAAAATTCCTTGCTCTCTGATTCTGGTTTCTAAATACCATTCCATCAAATAGAATCAAGTACTTTGGAAAAAAAAGACAATCCTAGGTCTGGAACAAGAAAAAAATTTAAAATGCAAGTAATTATAATGTCTTTTGCCATAAAATAGGGAAATACTCAAAAATAATGGAGGCATGAAAGAAAAAAAGTAAATATCTTGAAGGAACAAAGCCAAATATAGTGCATTTTGCACAACAAAAGAATGCCAGTCAGTGATGTATTAGTATTGTATTCCAGTGAATAATCAGTCTGCATTCACTGAAAGTAGAAGGAAAAATACAAAGAAAAGAAGGAATAGAGAAGAAGCAAAATATTTTTATTGCCAATAATAATTTTAGAAAAATACTAAATTTAGAAAATGAGTAAGATTGGTGAAATATGACTTAAGCAAAATAATCAGTTGATGATAAAATAGTACATATAAGGGTGAGGAAGAAAGATACTGCAGAATTTCAAATTATCTTTCCAACAAAATATTTTAATTAATTACAAGGGAAGAAAGGTAACTTTTCAGTGAATCGTGTTGCTAAATACTACCTCAGCCAAGTGATCAAAATTAACTTTACCGATAATGGAACAAACATATATTACATATTCCCCAATGCAATACATTAAGAAAAAGGACTGTTATTTATTGTAATATTTCTGTCACATATGGATGATTTCAATTTAATCATGACAAAAATCAGACAAATCTAGATGGAAGATCATACTGTAAAACATATTCTCTATTATTCTAAAAAATATTAACCACAAAAGTAAAAGAAAGATGGAGAGAATTTTCCAGATAAAAAGAGACTTAGATGACAAAATAATTAAGTGTAATGAACACTCCTGGAATGGATTCTGGATCAGGAAACTATGTCCATAAAAGACATTATTGGATGTTCGGTGAAATAAGAATTTGGATTATATCATAATACTATACATAGTCCATTGTAGATAATAGTATTACATAGAAAATAGTATTATATCAATATTCTTTTTCCTGAATTTGAAATTTGTTCTGAGTTTTTGAATGAGATTGTCTTTGTCCTTTAGAAATACAGGTCATGAACTATTTAGGGTAAAGAGCTAATAAGAATGATTCAGAAAAATGTGTGTCTGTGTGTAAAGAAAAAGAGACAGAGAGAAGCAAAGGTTACAAAATGTTAGTAATAGCTTATTCTGGGTAAAGAGTATATAGGAATTCTTTATTGGTAATTCAAGGATTTTTATCCTTTCTTTAGATTTGAAATCTTAAAATAAAAAGTTTTTTCCATGCAAATGAGGACTCAAAACAAAGAGACTTAATATACCCTCCTATCTTAAGCAACAAATAAAATTACACACATGTTTTTCCTATTACACAAACCACAAGATTATGATCCCAGAGAGAAGGGAGATAAATGATGTGAGCCCTATCTTTGCTCTAGGTTACTGTTTGGAAGAAGGCTACAGACTACAGTTCCTAGAGTTAGTTTTCCTGGTATCATTAGTATTTGGATACTTTAAGCTTTTCAGATCTCAGTTCCATATTCAACTTCTCAATGACAACTTCTTCGAACTTTACCTGACGATGGTATTATACATTACATGTTGTTTGTAACATTTACTGTGATCTGAAGTTATCGTGTTCATTATTTGGTCAAGTGCTTGTTGTATGTATCCATTCATACTTTAATACTTTATGAGGCAACATCTCTGATAATTTATCAGTTTCCTCAATGCCTAAAATTCCCTGGCATAAAATAAATACTCAATAACTATGTGTTGAATGAGAATGAAATTAATAAATTATACACAATCATTAATATAAAAATAAAGATGGTTTTAAAAGCCAATTATAAATTTGAACAGACCCATAACCAGTAAAGAAATTAAATCACTAGTCAAAACTCTCCCAACAAACAAGAGTCCGGGGCTGGATGGCTTTCCAGGGGAATTCTACCAAACTTTTAAAGAAGAGTTAACACCTATTCTTTTGAAGCTGTTCCAAAAAATAGAAATGGAAGAAAAACTTCCAAATTCATTCTAGGAAACCAGTGTTACCTTGAATCCAAAACCAGACAAAGACCTGACTAATAAGGAGAACTATAGACCAATTTCCCTGATGAACGTGGGTGAAAAAATTATCAACAAGACACTAGCAAAGCAGATCCAACAAAACATTAAATGAAGTATTCACCACAACCACGTGGGATTTATTCCTGGGATGCAGAGTTCATTCAATGTCCACAAATCAATCAATATGACACATTAATAAAAGAAAGGATAAGAACCACATGACCCTCTCAATAGATGCAGAAAAAGCATTTGACAAAATTTGATAAAAACCCTCTAGAAAGTAGGGATAGAAGGAACATACCTCAAGATCATAAAGGCAATAAACAAAAGACCCACCACTAATATCATGCTCAATGGGGAAAAACTTAGAGCTTTCTCCCTAAGGTCAGTAACACGACAGGGATGTCCACTATCAACCCTGTTGCTCAACATAGTGTTGGAAGTTCTAGCCTCAGCAATCAGACAACACAAAGAAATAAAAAGCATCCAATTGACAAGAAGGAAGTCAAAATTTCAGTCCTCGCAGACAACATATACTCTATGTGGAAACCCCAAAATACTCCACCAAAAAATTGCTAGAATTGATACACGAGTTCAGCAAAGTCGTAGGATATAAAATCAATGTACCGAAATCAGTTGCATTTCTAGATACCAATAATGAAGCAGCACAGAGAGAAATCAAGGAGTCAATCCCATATACAATTGCACCAAAAACATAACCAAAGTGGTGAAAAATATATATACTGAAAACTATTAGAAAGCTTATGAAAGAAATTAAAGACACAAAAAATGGGAAACCATTCCATGCTAATGGACTAGAAGAACAAATATTGTTAAAATGTCAACACTACCCAAAGCAATCTACATTTTCAATGCAATCCCTATCAAAATAACACCAGCATTCTTCACAGAGCTAGAACAAACGATTCTAAAATTTATATGAAGCCAGAAAAGACCCTGAACAGCCAAAGTAATGTTGAAAAAGAAAACCAAAGCTGGAGGCATCATAATTACAGACTTTAAGCTGTATTACAAAGCTGTAATCATCAAGACAGTATAGTACTGACACAAAAACAGACACACAAATCAATGGAACAGAATAGAGATCCCAGAAATGGATCCACAAATGTACAGCCAATTAATCTTTGACAAAGCAAGAAAGAGTATCAATGGAAGAAAGTTTTTTCAACAATTGGTATTGAACCATTTGAACCAAATGAACCTGGACTATTTTCTTACACCATACACAAAAATAAACTCAAAATGGATGTGATACCTAAACATAAGACAGGAAGCCATCAAAATCCTAGAGGAGAAAACAGGCAAAAACCTCTTTGATCTTGACAACAGCAACTTCTTACTTGACATGTCTCTGGAAGCAAGGGAAACAAAAGCAAAAATGAACTACTGGGACCTCATCAAGAAAAAAGACTTCTGCACCATGAAGGAAACAATCAGCAAAACTAAAAGACAACCAGCGGAATGGGAGAAGATATTTGCAAATGACATATTGAATGAAGGATTAGTATCCAAAATCTATAAAGGACATATCAAACTCAACACCCAAAAACAAATAATCCAGTGAAGAAATGAACCAAAAGACATGAATAGACACTTCTTGAAAGAAGACATCCAGATGGCCAACCGACACATGAAAAAATGCTCAACATCACTCATCATCAGGGAAATACAAATCAAAACCACAATGAGATACCACCTTACACCTGTCAGAATGGCTAACATTAACAACTCAGGAAACAACAGATATTGGAAAGGATGAGAAGAAAGGGGAACCCTTTTGAATTGCTGGTGAGAATGCAAACTGGTGTACCCACTCTGGAAAACAGTTTGAAGGTTTCTCAAAAAAAATAAAAATAGAACTACCATATGATCCAGCAATTTATCCAAAGGATACAGGAGTGCTGTTTCGAAGGGTCACATGCACCCCTATGTTTGTAGAAGCATTATCAACAATAGCCAAAGTATGGAAAGAGCCCAAATGTCCTTGGACTGATGAATGGATAAAGAAGATGTGATATATATATATATATATATATATATATATATATATATACACACACACACACACACACACAATGGAATATTAGTGATAAAGAAGAATGCAACAATGTGTATTTCTAACAATGTGGATGGAACTAGAGTGTATTATTCTAAGTGAAATAGGTCAGAGAAAGACAAATATCATGATTTCACTCACATGTGGAATTTAAGAAACAAAACAGATGAACATAGGGTAAAGGAAGTAAAAATAAGATAAAAACAGAGAGGGAGACAAACCATAAGAGACAGTTAAATACAGAGAACAAACTGAGGGTTCCTGGAGAGGTGTAGGGTGGATGGATAGGCTAAATGAGTGATGGGCATTAAGGGAAGGCATTTGTTGGGATGAGCACTGGGTGTTATTTGTTAGTGATGAATCACTAAATAAAATCCTATTCCTTAAATCATTATTACACTATATATTAACTAACTTGGATTTACATGAAAAAAATTAAAAAGTACATTTAAAAAAAGCCAATTCCATATTAGCCATTATGAATGATTAATATTTACAACTCCATTTGATTCTCACTGTTCTCCAGTGAGTTAGGGAATTCTATCATTATCGTTTTACTTACAAAGAAACTGGAAAATAGCTAATTTAAGCATGTCCCACTGTTGATAAGTGGCAAGTCCATTTTGGGTTGGGTTCTGGTTTGAATCTTTTAACCATTATGTAGTACTGTTTACCTACTATCTGTTATCATTGCACTACATTTTAGAATTATTAAGTGAAGTTTAAGAGTATAAGAGGTGTAGACATATTAAACAAAGGAAACTGAAGAAAAATCAGGAATAACAATATTATGACAAGATGTCATCTAATTCAGTGTCAGTAGTTGAAAGGGATAAAACAAATATGCTTTAATAATGATGAAAATATAACTACAAAGAGGGGTGCCTGGGTGGCTTAGTTGGCTAAGCATCTGACTCTTGATTTTGGTTCAGGTCATGATTTTATGGTTCGTGTGGTCTGCCCCTGTGCTAACAGTGCAAAACCTTCTTGGCATTCTCTCTCCCTCTCTCTATGCCCCTCCCCCCCAATCTCAAAATAAATAAACTTAAATACATATATAACCACAAAAATTAAGAAGAACTATATATCAAATATCATAAAAATGTATAACTTATAAAAATAAATTCGGATACAGGAAAAGCAAGCTGAAATATGAGATCATTTTGTTTCAAATTAATAATATTAAAACAGGGGTGCCTGGGTGGCTCAGTTGGTTAAGTGTCCGATTTTTGCTCAGGTCATGATCTCACAGTTCGTGGGTTCAAGCCCCACGTCGGGCTCTATGTGGACAGCTCAGAGCCTGGAGCCTGCTTCAGATTCTGTGTCTCCCTCTCCCTCTGCCTCTCTGCTGCTCATGGTCTGTCTCATTCTGTCTCTCAAAAATAAATAAACGTAAATTTAAAAAAATTAAAAAGAACATTAAAAGAAAAAAGTAATGAGTGGCTACAACTACCAAATACTGTGCTGGGTTTTGAGTATTCAAAAAAGAAAAATAATTTGTGACTTTTACACACTAATAGAGAGATCAACTTCCCTACTTTCCAAATATTAATGGAGGGATCTTAGATTTTTTAAAAATATGCTATTATACCATGCATCTACCCTTGGCTGAGAAGATAATATTGCTAAGCATTGGAGAGAACTAATTTGTAAGATAATTTTTGTAGGTGCAAACTACTCCCACTCTTGATGGGGACATCCAGTATATTCTAGCTGGCTGGTGGAGTGCTTGTAACGTCTATGTGAGGAGGTATACTTGCATGTGCAGATAGATGACATTGCATCGTGAGCCAGAAATTTTAAAAAGAGGAGGTGTGGAAATAGCTAGGAATCACTCTCAATGGCATTATTATTTAAGCTAGGCTGTTTAATGTTAAATTACAAGTGATTTTTTACTTATTTGGTTTTCAAGTACAGTAGCTTGTTTCTTCAAACATGTGATGAGATTTGAGAAGCTTCTTCCAAAAATTTTTGTTTACAGAGTATTCTTTTGGAAAGATTTAGATCTATGCACAGTCAGAGGAAACATTTTTTAATGCCTCAGGAGCTCTGCTTAGGACTGAATTGTTAAAACAAGATTTACATACATACTTGCACAAAGGTGGAGACTATAGTAGACCATAATGATCCTCCTCCTGAAAAATATGTTAGCAACAATCTCCCACTTCTCCTTTGGAAAGAAAGATCTCTTTGGTCTAAGAGTGATTCTTTTCTATCCTTCTCTTAGTGGGAAGCTTTAACACATGAAACAATCCTACAGGAGAAGGAAGAAAGCAATAGTTTTTATATTATCTTTCTACTCCTCTCCCTAAAAATCTTCAAAATTTAAAAGTAGAAGAGTATTTTACATTATCAGTATGGCAATAAAGAACAATAGGGAAGTTCTTGGGACATTAATCCAGCACTGATTTGGAACTGTCTTGGAAAACCTTTAGCTTTATAATTAGATTGACTTGCACTGTGTGGCTTTTGGTGCTGGTGTGGGTGAAAATTAAGCTCTCTCGCTGATAGTGATTGTTCAGAGCAGTGTGTATTAAAAGAGTAGAATATTTTATGATGCAAGAACATCTTGTGAATTTCTAAACAGAATGAGGGAGATTCATCTTGCAACTCTTTTTTGAGCAATGGCATATTCTGATCCCTTTCTATAATTCTCAGTTTTATTTTTAAATCTAAGACAAAATATAGGGCTCTATTAAAACAAACACACACAAAAAAAAACTACTCTGTCCCAAAGGACCACATATGGGCATTTCCACGTATTTCCAATATCCAATAGAATCTCTCAAAGGCTCCCCATAAGAATGTTTATGTTATTATCATAATTTTTCAATGAGGAGAGAGAGGTTCATATAGGATAGGCAAATTGTTTCATGATTGCAGTAGTAGGGCCAGAGTTGATGTTTAATTCCAAGTTTTTCTGACACCAGGTGCATTTAGTTTATTTTTAATATCATTGTGCTTCCTACAATGCATGCAAATGTAAAAAAATTGAGTTCTGCAGAACTCCAGAAAATAAAACTTTTACAATATTAAAATAAATAATTCCTAAGTATAAGAATAAATATATTTGGTTTAGTTACCATCACCTATTGCAACTTAGAAAACATTCAGAAAACTCAGAGTCAAAGATTAGTCAAGGCAAAAGAATATATTACAGTAATTGTGATTTAAAGACTGTGATTTTAACCACAGTAGGCATGCCACGTTGCTTGTGCCCAGTGATTTCCTTGTAGTTAATAATCTCATGAGAAAAAGTTTCTAGAGGTGCTGTCACAGATTGTCTTATTTTAAACCAAGCCTGCCTCTGACATCTTGGCTTCAAGCTTTCAGTCAATGTTATTGTTTGGACTTGACTCCTAAACTATCAAGGAAGCTCTTGACAGTGGAAATTTCTCAGGAACCAAAGCATTAATTCTTAAAATGTTATAAACATATGGAAAAAATGATTTTCAAATTAATAACTTGTTTAAACAATAAACAGTATAAGCTTAAACCACTTACCAATATTTTAAAGAACACACAAGAAAGATTATGAGGGAAAATATTAAGAGTAAACATTTTTAATGAACCTCATTTAAGTAAATATTTGAAAAATCCCTTACTGAGGACATGCATTGAGTCCAGCAGATACCAGGCATCACATAAGTTATTTATTAAGTATGGCCTATCATTGAAATCCCCTGCCAAATGTCCATAAGAAGTTGAAGTGCTTAAATCCGAATTTTGGTGTTTCTTATCCTAAGCATCATGTTCATTATATAAAACACAAAAATCATTTACAGTGAAAATAATTAATGCTATATGCAAGTAGTTTCATAGGAATAACTATTATCATATAAGGTTAAAGGAGGTCTAGATTTCCACAAACATTCAGACCTAAGTGTCCAACCAGACAGGCTCAAGGTAAGATCAGAACAGCATTTCATAATTTGATTGCAGGATCAAAGCAGGCGCATTGGATTTTTTGTGTCTAACATGAAAAGAAATCAAAATAAAGATTTAAAGAACAAACAATGACCTTTAGTTCTATAATCAAGGAATATCAGTGAGTAACTAACTAAATCCCCATGTAAAATTCCTGACTGCTAAATAGGAGAATTTTACCCACAGTGTAACAGTTCCATGTAATAATATGTAAGTTTCCTGAGATACAGGATGTCTATACATAAGTCTTGATTCAAAAGAAGTAATATTGTAACAGCAGTTTTAGAACTTCCTCCTACAAGATTGTTAACTACAAGGAAATGACTGGGCATGAGTAAAGTGACATGCATACTGAGGTTAAAATTATAGTCTTTAAATAGTAATTACAGGAATACATCACTTGCCTATTCTAACCATTGATTCTTTGAGTTGTTTGGATGTTATATTCAAGTGCAATAAAGTCTTATTGATTTGTAATTTTATATTAGAAAATAATTTTATGAAGAAAAAACTGTATGAACATGAAAGAATAAATAAAGTGTTTTGTTTGATGTCAATTTTTAATACACTCATATTTTATAGATACATCATTGTTCCTAATGCTTTTTTTCTAGATTTTCACATTTCTTCAGATCTTTTTGCCAAAGAGTAACCTTGCTGACCTGCCATCTGTATTAATTCAAGCAAAGGCATGGGTAGCCTGGGCTCCTGACTTCCATAATGAGAAGAAAGACTTTAGGTAACAGCTGCCTTACAGAGAATGGAAGAAGTGTGGGGAAAACCCAGACCCAAACAAAAGCCTACCCTAAAGTTGTTCAGAATAGAACAAGTGGCAGAGACTTGCAAGGAATACCATTCTGATTGTGTAATTGTTAAAAATCAAACCCCAACTGGCACAGAATTTTGTACCAATAAGTGTAAAGTACCAATAATCTAAAGTTATTTATTTTAGTGATTCAGGCTTTAAAATGGGCAGTGAGTGGAGAGGACACTCTTATTGGAGGTTGGAAGATGCCTGCCCACATTACAGTTAGAAAGCATTTAGCAAACGGTCACCTGGGGTAACCGAAAAGACAAGCAACTTGGAAGATATATTTAATTAACTTGTAGCATTGAGAGAGGAGATTTTGATTCAAATATCGAAATGATGAGTTGTTACTAGCAATTGTTTATTGTTGCTAACAGGATTTCAAAAGATATTATAAGGAAGAAATAAGCTCAGAAAATTAATAATTATTTTGCCAGATTTTAGAGGACATAGTCCAGAGATTTCAGGTTTAGGAAGTAAAACTGTATGTCCCCAGACAAAGGTATGGCCATTAAAATATAGTCCCTGATATCCTGTGCCCTGCTATTAACACATCACTTTAGGATAAAGACCAGCTCAAAGGGTGATTACCAAGCTCCTTAGTAAGATCTGTGAAAGAAATAAGATAGATTCTAAATCCTTATATTTGGAGAGCATGGGTCCTGAAAGATTCAAGATGTAGTTCAGTGAAGTCTGTAGAGCTCCAAACGCACATTACTTAACCTAGAGGGAGGGACAGCTCTTTAGAAATGTTGTTTTCATGCCTGACTTTCAGCATGTGGAATTAACTGGAAACAACTCCACACAGAACATCCATGAAAAGTTCAGAGATCACCGTTGACAAAAGGGCTGCCAGCCTGCTCTAAAAGAGGCTGAGTTTGCTTGGCATATAGAAATACCTATGTGTGCTCAACTTTGTACAGACAAAAAAAATCAGGCCACTAGTAATGTTCACCCATATGCCCAAAGAAAGACATATTTTGAATACTCACTTAAGAAGTTGCCAATGAGGAGGATTAAAAGTGAAGAAATTCCCAGAGAGAGAGATGGACTAGAGACCCACAGGAGCTAGCAGAACTAGGTCAGTGTCTGCTGTTGCCTCCCACCATTCCCTTTTCTGGATACAAATATTTATTATGATTCTTCTGTGCCTGTTCTATCCCTGGCTAGTTGAGTGTGCATGTATGTTGGGTGGTGCATGGAGGGTGAGGGTAGAGGGGTAGACTCAGAATACTTGTCTTTTTATTTTATTTTATTTTATTTTATTTTATTTTATTTTAAATTTTATTTATTATTATTTTTTTAAATTTACATCCAAATTAGTTAGCATATAGTGCAACAATGATTTCAGGAGTAGATTCCTTAGTGCCCCTTACCCACTTATCCCATACCCCCTCCCACAATCCCTCCCATAACCCTCAGTTTGGTCTCCATATCTATGAGTCTCTTCTGCTTTGTCCCCCTCCCTGTTTTTATATTATTTTTGTTTCCCTTCCCTTATGTTCATCTGTTTTGTCTCTTAAAGTCCTCATATGAGTGAAGTCTTATGATTTTTGTCTTTCTCTGACTGACTAATTTCACTCAGCATAATACCCTCTAGTTCCATCCATGTAGTTGCAAATGGCAAGATTTCATTCTTTTTGATTGCTGAGTAATACACCATCATATATATATATATATATATATATATATATATATATATATATATACCACCTCTTCTTTATCCATTCATCCATCAGTGGACATTTGGGCTCTTTCCATACTTTGGCTATTGTTGATAGTGCTGCTATAAACATGAGGATGCATGTATCCCTTCAAAACAGCACACCTGTATCCGGTGGATAAATGCCTAGTAGTGCAATTGCTGGGTCATAGGGTAGTTCTATTTTTAGTTTTTTGAGGAACCTCCAAACTGTTTTCCAGAGTGGCTGCACCAGCTTGCATTCCCACCAACAATGCAAAAGAGATCCTCTTTCTCTGCATCCTTGCCAACATCTGTTGTTGCCTGAGTTGTTAATTTTAGTCATTCTGACAGGTGTAAGGTGGTATCTCATTGTGCTTTTATTTGTATTTCCCTGATGATGGGTGATGTTGAGCATTTTTTATGTGGGTCGGTTGGCCATCTGGATGTCTTCTTTGGAGAAGTGTCTACTCATGTCTTTTGCCCATTTCTTCACTGGATTATTTGTTTTTTGGGTGTTGATTGATAAGTTCTTTATAGATTTTGGATACTAACCCTTCATCTGATATGTCATTTGCAAGTATCTTCTCCCATTCTGTCAGTTGCCTTTTAGTTTTACTGATTGTTTCCTTTGCTGTGAAAAAGCTTTTTATGTTGATGAGGTCCTAGTAGTTCATTCTTGCTTTTGTTTCTCTTGCCTCCGGAGATGTGTTAAGAAGTTTCTGCGGCCAAGATCAAAGTGGTTTTTGCCTGCTTTCTCCTCAAGGAGTTTGATGGCCTCCTATCTTACATTGAGGTCTTTCACCCATTTTGAGTTTATTTTTGTGTATGGTGTAAGAAAGTGGTCCAGGTTCATTCTTCTGCATGTTGCTGTCCAGTTTTCACAGCACTACTTGCTGTAGAGACTGTCTTTATTCCATTGGATATTCTTTCCTGCTTTGTCAAAGATTAGTTGCCCATACATTTGTGGGTCCATTTCTGGGGTCGCTATCCTGTTCCATTGATCTGAGTGTCTGTTCTTGTGCCAGTACCATGCTGTATTGATGATTACAGCTTTGTAGTATAGCTTGTGATTCCTCTTGCTTTGGTTTTCTTTTTCAAGATTGCTTTGGCTATCCGGGGTCTTTTCTGGTTCCATACGAATTTTAGGATTATTTTTTCTAGCTCTGTGAAGAATACTGGTATTATTTTGATAGGGATTGCATTGAATATGTAGATTGCTTTGGGTAGTATCGACATTTTAACAATATTTGTTCTTCCTATCCAGGAGCATGGAGTCTTTTTCCATTTTTTGTGTCTTCTTCAATTTCTTTCATAAGCTTTCTATAGTTTTCAGGGTATAGATTTTTCACCTCTTTGGTTAGATTTATTCCTCGGTATTTTATGGCTTTTGGTGCAACTCTAAATGGGATGGATTCCTTGATTTCTCTTTCTGTCGCTTCATTGTTGGTGTATATGAATGCAACTGATTTCTGTGCATTGATTTTATATACTGCAACTTTGATGATTCATGAATCAATTCTAGCAGTTTTGGGTGGAATATTTTGGGTTTTCCATATAGAGTGTCATGTCATCTGCGAAGAGTGAAAGTTTGACCTCCTTCTGGACGATATGGATGCCTTTTATTTCTTTGTTGTCTGATTGCAGAGTCTAAGACTTCCAATATTATGTTGAATAATAGTGTGAGAGTTGACATCCTTGTCTTTTTCTTGACCTTAGGGGAAAATCTCTCAGTTTTTCCCCGTTGAGGATGATATTAGCATTGGGTCATTCATATATGGCTTTTCTGATCTCGATATATTCTCCTTCTATCCCTACTTTCTTGAAGGTTTTTATCAAGAAAGGATGCTGTATTTTGTCAAATGCTTTCTCTGCATCTATTGAGAGGATCGTATGGTTCTTGTCCTTTCTTTTATTGATGTGATGAATCACATTAATTGTTTTGTGGATATTGAACTAGCGCTGCATCCCAGGTATTAGTCCCACTTGGTCGTGGTGAATAATTTTTTTTAATGTATTGTTGGATCTGGTTGGCTAATATCTTGTTGAGAATTTTTGCATCCATGTTCATCAGGGAAATTGGTCTATAGTTCTTTTTAGTGGGATATCTCTCTGGTTTTGGAATCCAGGTAATGCTGGCTTCATAGAAAGAGTTTGGAAGTTTTCCTTCCATTTCTATTTTTTTTTCCATTTCTATTTTTTGGAACATCTTCAAGAGAATAGTTGTTAACTCTTCCTTAAATGTTTGGTAGAATTCTCCTGGAAAGCCATCTGGCCCTGGATTCTGGTTTTCTGGCAGATTTTTGATTACTAATTTGATTTCCTTACTGGTTATGGGTCTGTTCAAATTTTCTCTTTCTTCCTGTTTCAGTTTTGGTAGTGTATATGTTTCTAGGAATTCGTCCATTTCTTCCAGATTGCCCATTGTATTGGCATGTAATTGCTCATAATATTCTTATTATTGTTTTTATTTCTGCTGTGTTGGTTGTGATCTCTCCTCTTTCATTTTTGATTTTATTTATTTGGGTCCTTTCCTTTTTTTTTTTTTTTTGATCAAACTGGCTAGTGGTTTATCACTAGTGTTAATTCTTTCAAAGAACCAGCTTCTTGTTTCATTGATCTGTTCTACTGTGTTTTTTTTTTTTTTTTTTTTTTTTTTTTGGTTTCAATAGCATTAATTTCTGCTCTAATCTTTATTATTTCCTGTCTTCTGCTGGTTTGGGGGTTTATTTGCTATTCTTTTTCCAGCTCCTTAAAGTGTAAGGCTAGGTTGTGTATCTGAGATCTTTCTTCCTTCTTTAGGAAGGCCTGGATTGCTATATACTTTCCTCTTATGACTGCCTTTGCTGCATCCCTGAGGTTTTGGGTTGTGGTGTTATCATTTTCACTGACTTCCATATACTTTTTAATTTCCTCTTTAACTGCTTGGTTAGCCCATTCATTCTTTAGTAGGATGTTCTTCAGTCTCCAAGTATTTGTTATCTTTCCAAATTTGTTCTTGTGGTTGATTTCAAGTTTCATAGGGTTGTGGTCTGAAAATATGCACGGTATGATCTTGATCTTTTTGTACTTACTTAGGGCTGATTGGTGTCCCAGTATATAGTGTATTCTGGAGAACGTTCCATGTGCACTGGAGAAGAATGTATATTCTACTGCTTTAAGATGAAATGTTCTGAATATATCTATTAAGTCCATCTGGTCCAGTGTGTCATTCAAAGCCATTGTTTCCTTGTTGATTTTTTGATTAGATGATCTGTCTGTTGCTGTGAGTGGGGTGTTGAAGTCTCCTACCATTATGGTATTACTACCGATGAGTTTCTTTATGTTTGTGATTAATTGATTTATATTTTTGGGTGCTATCACATTTGGTGCATAAATGTTTACAATTGTTAGGTCTTCTTGGTGGATAGACCCCTATATTATGATATAATACCCTTCTGCATCTGATACAGTCTTTATTTTAAAGTCTAGATTGTCTGATATAAGTATGGCTACTCTGGCTTTCTTTTGTTGACCATTAGCATGATAGATGGTTCTCCATCCCCTTATTTTCAATCTGAAGGTGTCTTCAGGTCTAAAGTGGGTCTCTTGTAAACAGCATATAGGTGGATCCTGTTTTCTTATCCATTCTGTTACTCTATGTCTTTTGACTGGAGCATTGAGTCCATTGACATTTAGAGTGAGTACTAAAAGATATGAATTTATTGCCATTATGATGCTTGTAGAGTTGGAGTCTCTGGTCCTTTCTAATCTTTGTTGCTTTTGATATATATATTTTCATCTTTTCTCCCCTCAGAGAATCTCCCTTAAAATTTCTTGCAGGGCTGGTTTAGTGGTCACAAACTCCTTTAATATTTGTTTATCTGGGAAACTTTTTATCTCTCCTTCTATTTTGAATGACAGCCTTGTTGGATAAAGAATTCTTGGCTGCATATTTTTCTGATTTAGCACACTGAATATATCCTGCCACTCCTTTCTGGCCTGCCAAGTTTCTGTGGATAGGTCTGCTGCAAACCTGATCTGTCTTCCCTTGTAGGTTAGGGACTTTTTTTTCCCTCGCTACTTTCATGATTCTCTCCTTGCCTGAGTATTTTGTGAATTTGACTATGATATGCCTTGTTGATGGTTGGTTTTTGTTGAAACTAATGGGGGTCCTCTGTGCTTCCTGGATTTTGATGTCTGTGTCTTTCCCCAAGTTAGGAAATTTTTCAGCTATGATTTGTTCACATAACCCTTCTATCCCTATTTATCTCTCTTCCTCTTCTGGGACCCCTATGATTCTGATGTTGTTCCTTTTTAATGAGTCACTGACTTCTCTAATTCTTAAATCATGCTCTTTTGCCTTAATCTCCCTCTTTTTTTATGCCTCATTATTCTCTATAAGTTTGTCCTCTATATTGCTGATTCTGTGTTCTGCCTCATCCATCCTTGCTGCTGCTGCCTCCATCCGTGATTGCAGCTCAGTTATAGCATTTTTAATTTCATTCTATTTTTTACTTCTTTTTACTCTGCAGAAAGGGATTCTAATCTACCTTCGACTCCAGCTAGTATTCTTATTATCGTGATTCTAAATTCTGGTTCAGACATCTTGCTTGTATCTGTGTTGGTTAAATCCCTGGCTGTCGTTTCTTCATTCTCTTTCTTTTCAGGTGAATTATTTCGTTTTGTCTTTTTCAAGGGAGAAAAGGAATTAATGAGATAGAAAAATTAAAATTAAAAAAATTAAAATTTAAAAATATTAAAATTTAAAAATTAAACACGCACACACGAATAAATGATGCTAGAATCTTAAGTGTGTTTTGGTTTCAGTGTTGAAAGTGGTTTGACAGATTATAGAAAAAAGGGGGGGAGAGAAAAAAAGGAAATCATTTGAGAATTTGAAAAAATGAATACACTGAAGTAGACTAAATTGAGATGATGGGAGTAAGATAGAATTTGAAAAAATATACACAAAAGTAAAGAATAAAGTAGAAAAAAATTAAAGAAAAAAATTAATTTTTTTTTTACATTTATTTATTTTTGAGAAACAGAATGAGACAAAGCATGAGTGAGGGAGGGGCAGAGAGAGAAGGAGACACAAAATGCGAAGCAGTCTCCAGGCTCTGGGCAAGTGGTCAACACAGAGCCTGATGTGGGGCTCGAACCCACAAACTGTGAGATCATGACCTGAGCCGAAGTCGGACGCTCAACCAACTGAGCCACCCAGGAGCCCCAAGAAAAATATTTTTAATAAAAATTAAAAATAAATATGAATTTTTTCTTTTTCTGTATTCAAGAAAAAGAAGTGAAAAAGAGAAAAAAGTTTAAAAAAAGAAAAAAGGGAAATCATTTGAAAATTTGAAAAAGTGAATACACTGTAGTAGACTAAAATAAAATGATGGAAGTAAAATGGAATTTGAGAAAATTTACATAAAAACAAAAAATATAGTAGAAAACTAAAGAAAAATAGTTTTAATAGAAATTGAAAGTAAAAATGAAGTTTTATCTTTCTGCATTCAAGAAAAAGAAAAGAAACGAAAAAGAGAAAAAAAGAAAGAAAAAAAAGGAAATCGTTTGAAAATTTGAAAAGGTGAATACACTGAAGTAGACTAAAATGATGGAAATTAAATAGAATTTGAAAAAGTTTACAAAAAATAAAATATAGTAAAAAAAGTAAAGAAAAATACTTTTAATAAAAATTGAAAAGGAAAATGAATTTTTTCTCTTTCTGTATTCAAGAAAAAGAAAAGTAGTGAAAAACAGAAAAAAAGAAAGAAAATTGAATAGATGGACCTGCTACCGGATTGAAATAGGACTGAAATTACTTCATTTTTTCCTAGAAGTCGGACTACGAAGCACTTTATAGTCCATAAAGTAAGTAGGCGGTGAGACTGGTGTTCTTAAAGAGTGATGTTGGCCCAGTTGGGTGGGGCTCAGTGTAATGGCTCTGTTCTCCACTAGATGGAGCTGCTAGCCTACTGGGGTGGGGTGTTGCCGCGCTTGTAGGTGCGTATGTGCATGCGCAGTAATGGTGAAAATGGCATCACCCAGGTATCCAGTCTCTAGTATTGGAAGGCACTCTGTTCTCCCTGATCAGCAATCGCGCACCTGTCCTCTGTCTTCGGCTTTCATCCACTCCCCGCTTCTTCACTGTCCGTGACCAAGCTCCAGGCAGTACCTCTATCCGGAGTTTTGTTTCAGATGCGGCTGTTCTCCCGGCTCCGTTACTTCTGAAGGACTGTGGCTTTGACCTGTTCCGCCCCTCTGCTGAATGGTCTCACTGAGCAATGGCCGGCTGCCGGCTGCACCCAGGAACCCTTTCGGGACCCTGCTGCTGCCAGTGCCCCGAGACTATGGCCAGGTGCCAGTCCGCCCCAGAAAAAGTTCGCAAGATAGTGTAGGAGCAGCTTTTCGGGGATTATGGAAAAATCACAACACACATCTGGCACCAGGCTTCACCCTTAACGACCTTGTTCCAGCACCAGTGAATGTAGCCGTTTTCTGGGGTCTGCTGGGACCAGGTGGCTCCAGCAGTCCTTCCAGCAGTGGAACTGCTTTTCCCCGTGTGGCCCAAGAACCTCCTGGAGCCTACTCTGCTCCTGGGGATTCGCCCTTCCCACCAGAACACTGCCAGGTATGCAGCTGTGGAGTTGCAGCCTTTGCGCTCCCCTTGTTTACAGTCTTAATGGAATTTAAACCCTCACCTTTCTCCCTTTTTAGTTTAGTCCCTGCGGCTGTTTCCAATTTTCCACTTTCCCTCCAGTTGCTTTTGGGGAGGGGTGCTTTTCCCATATTCTCCCCCCGCCCAGTCTCCGTCATCTCTCCGCTCGCAAAAACACCTCTCTTCCTGCTCCTTCTCGCTCCTCAAGTTCGCCCCTCCGCGCCGTGTACCTGCTGAATTCTGTGGTTCACATTGTGCAGATTGTTGTGTTAATCCTCCAATCAGTTTTCTAGGTGTGTAAGTTGGTTTAGTGTTGGTCTGCCTGTATTTCATGGATACCAGGCACACAAAAAACTTCCACGCTGTTCCACCATCTTGGCTTCTCCTTCAGAGAGCTTCTCCAATTTGTTTTACTCATGTACTTTGACTTTTAATTTTTTTTAATATACATATTGTAGATTTAACTTTTTTCTTCAAAAATCCCTATTGGATTTTATTCTGAAAATCACATATGTGTTTCTTAACTTCAACAGTGTTTACTTTTTCTCTGAGGGTCTTTCTGCAAGCATCCTTTCTTGATTTGAGGATGCTTTGCCTTCTTGAGTATCTCTCATTTTGTTAATTAGAATTTTAATTCTAATCTCCTTCTTCCATTCAGTTACCTCTCCATGCTATCGTTTTCTACTCATTACCTGCAGTTCTGGGCTTGATCAATTTTATTTACAGTGTAACTACTGGTAATGTTGAATATGAATGTAAACATTCAATATTCAATATTTGATAGTCAGAAAGACTCCTAAAGTTTATGGATAGGATTTTGTGAAGTCTGAAGAGCCCTAAAATGTCTTTAATTCCAAAATCTCCACTAAAAAGCTACAATTATATCAGTCTACAGATAGCTTAAAGTCAAGTGAAGAAAACTATAGACTCAAATGTACATTCCTGTTTCCAAATGCCATTTGCAACATTTTTATATAATTCTTTTTATTTATACTTTAATAATAACTATATTTATTTTTAAACCAAACTGCATACATACCTCTAAGATTGCTTGACTCTTGTTTTTTATTTATTCATACATATTTTACCTTGTCTATCTGAATCTTCTTTTGAGTAAACAGTGAATGCTTCTTGGCATATATTAGTATTCTCCATATTTATGCACTTCTCCATGCCTATGGTAGTTCTGTCTGGGCAATATTTATAAGAACAGCAAAATGTAAACAGAAAATACCACACACACACAAAGTAAACACAGGTATTGTTTTTAATAGCTTGAATTGCGCTGCTTTATTTTGCAAAGAATGAGCTATTCACTTGCTATAATTTCCATTTACCTATTAATGGTTTTATTTAAGCAGAATGTGATATTAATTAAAGCATTTTGTTCACTTTCCATGTCACCTAAATATTCACAAATAGTTCAATGAAAATCTAGAACTTAACTTCTGCCCCAATTATCATATATTGAAAATATGCAAACTTCAGTTTAATAAAATTGCATAATAACATGCTGATCAAGTATAATAATTCATGTTTAAGGAACAATTGTTGATATATAATAGTCATAAGTATTTAATTGTTCTCATCTAAATTAGTTAAGCTGTTTTTTGACATGTTCATGAATAGGCAAATCTACTGTTAACTGAACATAGCATATTTTTTCTTGTTTTTTATTTACTAATTAGTAAAATAGAACACTTGTAAATGGTCTGATATTTTTAAACCATCTGTGGTCTATTATGAATGTTTAAACAAATGTAATAAATGCTTTGATTTAACTGCATTTCCCTTGATGCTTAATTTGAAAAGAGAAAGATGAATTTTCTTGGAAATTTATTATTTCAGACAGTATCATTAGTTATTTAGTAACAAAAATGATTCTGACTTTCTTACTGTAATACATTATGTTCGGCATTTAGGGAATAAGTGTTCTTCATTATTTAGATTTACTTTAGCTCTTTAGATTGTCTTCACATTTTATGAAGTTAAATGAAAACATTTACATGGTATTATTCTGTTCTGATTTATATTTGGCTACAATTAATGCATGCATTTAAGGTGCATTCCATTCATTTTAAGACGAAGAATAGTTCTTGCAATATCCATTTATATAAACATCCTATGGGATTCAGAGAATCCTTTCCCTATTCCTAGTTTAGATTTTTATGGCAATAGATCTTGACAAAATAATGTTGATAATAAAATAGTAGAGGCATTTACATGTCTTAATTTCTTAATTTATAATATTACATAAGTAGGTATACTATATGAGGAGAATAAAACATAAATGTCTACTATACTTCATAAGAACACTTAACAAAATATATGCCTAAAACTCATTTTGTGGAGCACCTGGGTGGCTCAGTCGGTTGCATGTCTGACTTAGGCTCAGGTCATGATCTCGCAGTTTGTGAATTCAAGCCCCATGTCGGGCTCTGTGCTGACAGCTCCAAGCCTGGAGCCTGCCTCAAATTCTCTCTGGCCCTTCCCCACTTGTGCTATGTTTCTCTCTCTCAAAAATAAATAAACATTAAAAAAATTTAAAAAAAACCCTCATTTTGCTAAAGAAAAATATAAATATTATGTAATAAAGCTCAATTAAATGTTTTAAATAACAATGTAGAGGACTTTATCTGTGAAGTTTAAAGAGCTTGGACTGTTCAAGTAATTTAACATGGAGGCTATTAGACTGAGATGGCTCTGACACCTTGGTAGTCTCTATAGCAAACTAAAACCTAAGCAACGGGTCAATGCACTTGAAGATGAGAAAATGAAACTTAAGAACAACCAAGTACATAAAGTCCTTGCTTTTTCACATCTTCTCTGTAAAAGCCTCTACCCTAACTCCTGTGAGTGGAATTGCACCTATCCAGTTTAGGTTTGGAGCTACCCAACTCAAATGAATGTATACTTAAATAAATTCTTGAAAATTTGATTGTAGCTCAGTTTATTTTATTTTAACAGAAGTCAATATCCCGATCTTACAACATATACACACACAAAAAAGGGCAAACTGAAATCGATGACTTTTTCTTGGACTCATCGGATAACTCCAACCTCCAACAATGGTTAGAGAGAAACTGCCACCTTGAAATCTGAAAAGACAGTCATGTTAGAGACACAATTGAGACATGTTGACCTGGAAAATAATCTCCTGAGGGGCATAAATCGATATAAACAATTGATAGATGGTCATTTTGATGAATTACAGAGGCTGAATGGGGACAACCAGAGAGTGAAAAATTCCTTGAGGAGGGGGCAGGTCACAGTTTGAGAAGGCTTTTCACCCTTTCATGGCTTTACCTCCAGAGAACCCATCAGGTTCTTGGAGAAGATTAAGAAAGATTCTCTATTGAATCTGGCAGGAGGAAGGGAAAGTAACCATTATGATATACACCCAGAACATTCTCTATTAAAAAAACAACCTATTCTCCAATTAAAGGTAATTGCCAGAAACTTATCCAAGCTGAAGAAAGGGAGTTTCTCCCATGGCAAGCCCATTCAGTCCTTTTGACTCACCTAAGATTGGGGGAGATGAAGAACATAGTAAACAATGGTTAAAGATCAAAAAAACATGTTGAGAACATGAAACCAGAGAAATGAATAAGCCTATAGAAGAAAAACTTGGCTATATCACTGGAAAAACACTGGTGAAGGTCACAGCCTGAAGATCAGATAGAAAAAAAACAGACTGAATTTCAATATTGTAAACTAGTTCCCTTTCTCCACGTCTTTTTACCACACTAAGAGTGTTCCAATATAAATTGAACATACCAAGGACTCTGAGGAGGAGTACATAGGAATTTTAATTTTTTCTCCATTTTGAATCTCCTTTTTATCATTCTCCCTTTGTAGAGTTCATATTATTCAAATGTACATTGCAAGAATAATGTTATGATTTTATTTTATTTACCTTTTTGTTACCTTTTCAATCTTTTTTTCTTAAGATATTTTATTTTTTAAAGCAGTTTTAAGTTTACAACACAAGGAGCCTATGCTTTCACACATAGGTAGCTTCCCTTATTATCAGTACCACTCAGAAATAGTACATCAATCAAAATGATGATTTTTTTTTTTAAAAAGGATAAACCTACACTGAAGTATGATAGTTAACCAAAGTTCCTAGTTTACCTTAGGGTTCACTCTGGGTGTGTATATTCTGTGGGTTGGGACAAATGTATGAAATATTCCATCATTCATTATAATAGTATACAGAGAACTTTGTGCAATACCTATGTGTTCATCTTCTTCTCCACCACCATCCCTGGAAACCACTGAACTTTTTAGTCTCCATAGCTTTGCTTTTTCCAGAATGTCACATAAGTTGGAATCATGTAGTATGTAGCCTATTCCAATGGCATCTTTTACATGGTAATATGCACTTATTTCTTTCATGTTTTTTTCGTGATTTGATAGCTCATTTCATTTGTACCTTTGATTAATATTGCATTGTCTGGATATGCCACAGCTTATTTATTCGTTCACTTTCTGAAGGACATTTCGGTTGTTTCCAGTTTGGGCAATTATGAATAAAATTGCCACAAGCATTGGTCTGTGGGGATTTGTGTAGACACAGTTTTTGACTCCTGTGAGTAAATACCAAGGAAGACTATTTCTAAACTGTATGTTTAATTTTGTCAGAAACCACCAAACTACCTGCAAGGTGGCTATATCATTTTGCATTTCCTCCAGCAATGAATGAGGATTCCTATCACCACATATTCTTGCCAACATTTGGACTTGGCAGTGTTCTGCATTTTGGCCATTTTATTTTATTTATTTATTTTTAATTTTTTTTAATGTTTATTTATTTTTGAGACAGAGAGACACAGCATGAGCAGGGAAGGGGCAGAGAGAGAGGGAGACACAGAATGTGAAGCAGGCTCCAGGCTCTGAGCTGTCAGCGCAGAGCCCAACGCGGGGCTCGAACCCACGAACTGTGAGATCATGACCTGAGCCGAAGTCGGACGCTCAACGACTGAGCCACCCAGGCGCCCCCATTTTGGCCATTTTAATAGGTAAGTAGTGGTATCTCATTATTTTAATTTGCCTTTTCCTGATGACATATGATATCTAGTATTTTTTGTGTGATTATTTGCAGTCTGTGCATCTTATTTGATAAGGTGTCTGTTAAGGCCTGTGGCCCATTTTTAATCATGTTATTATTTTTTTTTATTGTTGAGTTTTCAGAGTCCTCTGCATATTTTGGTTAACAGTTCTTTGTCAGATGTATCTTTTGCAAATGTTTTCTTCCAATCTGTGGCCTTCCTCTTATTTTTGTGACACTGTTTTTGCAGACCAGAAGTTTTTAATGTTAATGAAGTCCAGGTTATCAATTATTTCTTTAATGGATCAAAATGTGTTTGGTACTCTATCTAAACAGATATCACTAGGCCCAGGGACATGTAGATTTCCTCCCATGTTATTTTTTAGAAGTTTTACATTTTTGTATTTTACATTTAGGTCTACAATCTATTTTGAGTTACTTGTGAGGATGGAAGACTTGTATCTAGGTTCAGTTTTTGGCTTGTGAATGTCCAGTTGTTCCCACACCATTTGTTAAAGAGATGATTTTCATCCATTGTATTGCCTTTGTTCCTTTGTCAAGATCAGCTGATAGTATTTATTCTATTCGATTCCATTGATCCATTTGTCTATTCTTTGGCCATTACCACATTTTTTTAAAAAAAATTATTACTTTGGCTTTATAACTGGCTTTGAATTTGGGTAGCATCCAACTATGTTCTTTTTTAGTATTGTGTTGGCTATTCGAGGTCTGAGTTCTTCTCTTCCCTCACCCAGGTTTATTGAGATATAATTGACATATTACATTATGTTTTAGTGTACAATGAGTATACAATGTGATATTAAACATATATAAATTGTTAACTGAGTACTACTATAAAGTTACCTAACACCTTGCCACCTCACAAAATCACCTTTTTGTGTATGTTATTAGAATACTTAAGATCTACCCTCAGCATATTTCAAGTATACAAAAAAAGTATTGTTAATACTTTTATTATAATGCTGTATTATAATGCTTATTATAATATTAATATAATGCTGTACATTATAATTGATAGTTTGTGCTCTGATTTGCAGTTCCTCATTTCTCCCACCTCCCAGCTACTGCAACCAACATTTCACTATCTATGAGTTTGGCTTTTTGTTTTTCTTAAGATTCCACTTACCGCTAAATCATATAGTACTTATTTTTCTCGGTCTGGCCTATTTCACTTAGCATAATGCTCTCATGGTCCACTCATGTTGTCACATATGGAAGGACTTTCTTCTTTTCTATGGCTGAATAATATTCCATTATATATATAAACATATATATATATATATATATATATATATATATATTTCATTCATCCATTAATGGGCACTTAGATAATTGCCATATCTTGGCCATTGTGAATAATACTGCAATGAATATGAAAGTTCAGATATATCTTCAAGATCATTATTTCATTTCCTTTAACAGAAATACCCTGAAGTAGAAATGGTGGGTCATGTGATAGTTTTATTTTTAATTTTTTGAGCAATCTTCATACTGTTTTCCTTACTCGCTTTACCAATATATATTCTCATCAAAAGTTTACAAGGGTTCCCTTTCTTCCACATCCTCAACAGCATTTGTTAGCTTTTGTTTTTTTTATAATAGTCACACTAGCAAGTACAAAGTCTATTTTAATGTGGTTTTCATTTTTATTTTCCTGATTATTGGTGTTCAACATCTTTTCATATTCCTGTTGGCCATTTGTATCTCTCTTTTGGAGAAATATTTACAATAGCGAATAAATATGCATGTATATATATATATTCCATCCATTTACTTTTAATGTATATATAAATTAAATATACGTAATTTAATGTATCTAAATTAAAGGTTATGTAATTATATATTTAAAGTGGGTTTCTTTTTTTAAGTTTTTATTCATTTATTTTGAAAGAGAGACAGAGCAAGCACGGATGGGGGAGGAGCAGGAGAGAGAGGGAGAGAGAGAATCCCAAGTAGGCCCTGAGCTGTCATCCTGGAGCCCAACACAGGGCTCAAACCCATAAACCATGAAATCATGACCTGAGTTTAACTCAAAAGCTGGACACTTAACTGACTGAGCCACCCAGGCACCCATAAAATGAATTTCTTATAGACAACATTTATAGCTAATCTGAGTTCACTTTCAAATAACACTATGTTATTTTATGAGTAGTGTGACTACTTTATAAAAACCAAATAATGTTTATTACTCCCCTTAATCCCTTGTATCATTGCTATCATTCATTTCACTTGTTTATAAGCATACATAAGCATACACACACACACACACACACACACACACACACATATATACATACACACACACACAATGAGTGTTCATAATCAAATATATTGTTGGTATTATTATTTTGAACAAACTGTTATCTTTCAGATCAATTAAAAGTAAGAAAAATAAGGGCATCTGGGTGGCACAGCTGGTTGAGACTCTGACTCTTGGTTTCAGCTCAGGTCATGATCTCATGGTTTGTGAGTTCAAGCCCTGCATCAGGCTCTATGCTGACAGCACAGAGGCTGCTTGGGATTCTCTCTCTCCCTCTCTTTCTGCCCCACCCCTGCTCAATCTCTCTCTCTCTCAAAATAAATAAATAAACATTTTAAAAATAAGAAAAATATGTTTTTATCTTACCTTCACTTTTCCTTCTTTGATGCTTTTTTTTTTTTTTTTTTTTTATTTAGACTTGAGTTTCTTACCTATATTGTTTTCCTTCTTTTTCAAATACTTAATGTGGGAAACTGGTCAAGATCCTGAAGCTAAAGCTTACAATATTGTGGAGCCCCCTATGACTGGATCTCCTTGAAAATTTTAACTCTCAAAGTTGTCTGCATTGAGCCTCTAGCAATTCATCAATTACAGTTCAGATTTTCCTTCCTTTGCACTTTTGTCTGTGGTGTTTCCTGCCTTTGAATCTCTGCTAAGGTAAGCCAAGACTCCCTGCTTGCTTAGTTCTCTCTGTTCTGGGAAGAAGCAGTTTGCCCTATGTCTTCCGCTCACGGATCTAAGAAGAGTTGTTGATTTTTCAGTCCCTTTAGCTTTTTACTTGTTATAATGAGGTTGTGGTTTCCAAGCTCCTTACATGTGGAACCAGAAACCATAAGCTCTTTATCTTTTTATTCCACTCTCTGTGAGTTCAGTTGACTCTCTCAACAGTTCCATTATTTTTAAAATTTTTATTTTTAAAAAAAAAATATCTTATTTTTCAATAATCTCTGCACCAAACTTGAGGCTTGAACTCATGACACTGAGATCAAGAGTCTCATCCTCCATCAACTGAGCCAGCCAGGTGCCCCAAATTTTTCTTATGTTTTACATCTCTGTGGTATAGTTTTGAAATTGCTTTTGTTTTATTGTTTTCCTTTTTTTTCCCTAGTAATATTTCATGAACAGAATGTTTTCTCTGATTTCTTTTTGGTAGTAATACTATTGTTTTCAAATTTTATATTTATATTCTCCCTGAATGGTGTGTATCTTGAGTTTTAAAGTTTTCTTATTTTTAAATTTTTAGTCAAAGTCATTCTTCAAATGTGTCTGAGGTTTTAATTTCTTTGCATTAGAGAGTGAAAAGGTGATTGGAAACTTCATGTGCAGGAAATATGGTTGCCAGGGTATGTGCCTTACTGTGAGGATGATGTGGTTGGCCAAACACTGAGATCTGGCTGTCTTTTCTCTTGTGCTGACCACTTCCTCCAAGAGCAGAGAGGACTCTTTCAAACTCCTCAGACAGTAAAATCCTGGTTAATGCTGTTCTCGAAGACTACCAGAGGAAAAGCATTTGGTAAATAGTTTCTTTTAATCACTCTGGTTTTAAGTAGCATCTTCATTTTCAGCTTGCCTGGAATGCAGATACTCTCTGATTAAGTTCGTCCCAGAAAGCCATAATGAAGTCATGTAGAGGCAGGCGGAGTGAGTTTGGTGAGGTGATTTGGAAAGCCCTCTGGGCAAATAAATTTGGAGAAAGGATGAGGTGTCAAACGAATCCTTAGTCAGATTTTGTGCCATTCCTCCTGTTTTTTCACTCCAGCCAAGAAAACCACCTGAGAGAAACCTGATGCCTCATATTCCTAAGCTTTTGGAGGCTCTGCAGGGAGAATTTGCTAGCTACATGATTTTTCTCTGCACACTGTTTCAATTCTCCATGATGAACTAAATTAGATGATATCCTTTCCAGATTCCAAACTTTTGCTGCTTCATATACAGTGTTGTAATCTTTGATCTTGTGGATATATCTTTTAATACTGCTTCGTGGTATTTTGATGGGGTTCAAATAGGAGACAGTAGTTTAATATGAGTGTTTAATAGAGTGAATTAAACAAAAAGCCTGTTTTCTCTTTCAAGTAAAATAAATTGCTTTCTTAAAGAGAAAGCACTGTCTTCTGCAATGTATTTAACATCATTTATTTGCTCACTTTTCCTTGTGAGATTAGCTTGCAACTTTACTTAATACTTTCTCCATTTATCCTAGTGTTCTCTTGTCACCATCTTCATTTGCTTCCATCCTTCAAAATTCTCTGAAATGTAAAATAGATGTGAAGAGTAATATAATGCCATCTCAATTGCTTATCAGGATAGCACGTTTGTTAAAAAACTATGGGCTTTAGAGTTATGTGACCTGAATCAGTGCCTGCAAACCTACCCATTCACAGTGTAGCTATCTTCAAGTTATTTGACCTCACCACAAGTAAGCATTTTTTTCTTTTAATGTAACAAAAACATTTACCTACATTACAGTGACAAAGTATTAGAAATGTTATTTAGTATCCATTTTGTAATAAACATTCTGACAGCTTTCAAGCCCCTTCTCCCCATTTCTACAAGTTGGTCAACTAACAAGAGAGCCAGTGAACTCCCTTCCTTAGCCCTGGTGTTAAGTTCAGACCTCACAAACATCCAGACAGTGCACAGGAGCCTTTCTCCTTTTTCACTCCACAGCCATTGTAAAGTCCCAACCCACTCATTCTGCCTCCCTCTAGCCATTTCCAACCTGCACTCCTCGGAAAGCCTTATTATGTAAATAAGAAGTCCATTCCTGCTCCCTGGGTGTATTTGTAATCATTAGTCTCAACCTCCAATTCAAATAAACTTTTGGAGTTAGTTTCTGCCTTTCTTGGGGCAGCAACAATAGTAATACATTATCTAGCTCATGCTTTTTGTTTCAACCAATATTTATGAAGTCCCTCTTCTCAACTTATGACCGATGATGCTGTAAGGTACAAGAAGAGAATAAACCCTAGCCTGTTGGAGCTTCCAGTGGAGTGAACACTTCAAAACATTGTTGTAAGATTTAAACAAGATTTAAGATATTCAGCAGATTGCCTGAAGTGTTTTATTGTGTTTATGTAACATTTTTAATGATTTGTGCCATGCAAAGGATTACAATAACTTTATCTTTTGAACCTTTAGAATCAATGATTGTCTCATTGTTAACATGCTTAAACTATTTTTATGTAACCCCTTGTTCAATAGGAAAGAAAATCATTAAATGAATAGTTGGTCAAACCTTGATTTAAACCATCCTACATTTTACTTAAAGAAGTATAGTATTGGAGTGACTTGGTAGCTCAGTTGTCTGAGCCTCTGACTTTGGCTCAGTCATGACCTCACAGTTCCTGAGCTTGAGCCCCACATTGGGCTAACTGCTGTCAGTGCAGAGCCTGCTTCGGATCTTCTGTCTCCCTTTCTCTCTGCCCCTGCCCCACTTGTGCTCTCTCTGAAAAATAAAATAAACTTTAAAAAAAGTATAGTATTCTGTGAGAGTACAACTAAATAAGGAAGTCAGCAAAGTTGAAAAATATACAAATATTTTGAAAAGATCAGCGTAACTATATATATGTAATTTAAATAAATCACTTTGGTTGCTGTAAGGAAAAAATAGAGTGAGACAAGGTGAAAACAGACCAGTTAGGGATTTCCTTTCCTCTCTACTTTCCTCAGAATAAATTGGATTCTTAAAGCAAATGATTTAATGAAAGAAAGCTGGGGACTGAACATTAATAACCACTCCAGTAACAGGTGAGACAATAAAAAGCGGTTGAGGATAGAAAAAGGAAACTGAGAGAAAGAAGCTCTCCATGTTGGTTGGTAGAGGAGTAGCTAATGATACAGATATCAAGATAATGAAGACAGAGAAAACCTACTAGTTGTTAACACAAGTGAGAGTATTCTATTCAACTAGACCTTAAATCTATCAATTTTTTAGTTTCTATAAGGAGACAAAAAGAGTGTTTTATTTGGAGTTTCCCACAAAACTGAGCCTAAGACAAGGACTTGGTTCCAAGTATTTTATTTGGAAGGCAATTCCAGGCAATAATGGTAAAGGAATTGGGAAAGGAGATGGGTAAAGAGGAAAAGCTAATATAGGTTTCCATTTTCAAGGATGTTGTGGTCCATGTAAGCTTGTTTCCTCCAGGACCTCATGATAATTGGACAGAACTGCTCAAGTTCTTTGCTCAAGAAAGGGCAGACTGATACTGTGGAAAGAAATACAATCCAGGACACCAGCAATATCTGCTCAGTTGCAGTAAGAAATGTACTTGGAAACCCAGCCACACATAATCACTAAATAAGAAAAAAAAATTAATGAGAGAATAAAAAGTTCAGAAATTGACATGAATATGTACATGAATTTAATAATTTGTATGTTTCATCAAGTTATTTCAAAATGCCAAGATGGGTATATTCTTCAACAATATTTATCCCACATTTTATCCCGAGAACTATTAAGCTTCTCCAAAAGTATAATTTCATAGCATGAATACTGTATGAGTTACCCACATTGAATACTGCCTTAATGCTCAATTGGTTATATACTTCCTTATATTCTCTTTTCTTCCTTTTAAAAAGTAAATATATAATGTGTTCATATTTTATATATTTCTCATACAAATTCCTTTTTATCATTCTTCTTTAATATATCTTTTTTGTCTAAGTCGAGAGCTTATAAATAAAAATGTCTAAGATGAACAGTAAATTTTAATGGACGTAAAGAACTAGGTGTTCAGTGACAGAAACGTATTTTGTAATTTATGCTGTGGACTTATGGCAGCCTTAAAGCTTATGTATTTTATACTTTAAATATTTATGCCTCTACAGCCAAGAAAAAGCTAAGGATGGAGTAAATGTATTTACTCAAGTCTACCAATAATAACAATAATAAATAATGGATGTAGTGAGCTAAGTATAAAACTTGCCCAAATGCATAAGACAATAGGTCAAGCATCTCTGTGTGACTTGCTGTTGTGTGGAAGCTAGTTTAAAGCTCAAGGTGTCATTTCTCATTTATTCTATTAGAATCCAAGGCTTTATATTTTTAGATAATAAATATTGCACGCTATGGTTTTATGCTTTAATTTGAAACACTCTCTCTCCTTAGCCATTGAGCAAAATTATACAAAGTCACAATTCGGTACTTTACACATTGTTTGGAAATTCTTTGTCGTAGTTTTCTTTATAATACTCAATTCATTAAAAATTATTAAATAGATAAAATAGCAATTTATAATTATCTAATCCATAATATACACTCAGGGTGATCTGAACTACAAAATATGAACAATGAACAAATTATGTAGTATCACCAGACTTCTCTAGCTGCTTTTGATACCTCAGTATAGTTTTGAAGTTCCATAAAAATGACATTGTGATAAAAAATATTCAAATATGTGTTTTGTAGTTTTAACTATGGGCTTGTTCCATTTGTGTGTTTAAAGTCATTTCATAGCCATCTATCACCATTGTGTAAGTAATGATATAGTATGAATTGATTTGTAATAATAGCTGCAAATCATTTAGTTCTGTAGCAATTTCATACTGATAAAGAGAAAAACACTTGGGTAGGCTGTTTGCCTCCAATACTTAGAATGTAGTTGTATATGCTTGCATCTTTACACATTTTTTTCCCCTGCTGACCTAATAGAAATCAGTTAGTTAGTTAGTTAGTTAGTTAGTTAATCTTTTGTCAGTTATAATGTCACATTTTTCTTTCAGTCTTGTATTACACGATTATAAATTTAGTCACAAAATGTCATATTGAATTCCTCCTTGGCACTGACACCGGGCTAATTTTCCTGTTGAGTTCAGGAAAGAGTTGAGCAAGAAGAGGCCAAAAATAAAAGGGTCTAACCCCTGTGAGATATCCACTCATTTTTTTTCTACCCCAAAGGAAGGTCACAGTATGTTTTCACAATCTTCTCCCATCCAAATGAAAGACACATATCCAAAAATTGTTTTGTTTTGACAAATAATAATAGAAATATAAACATTTAGTGATTGTGTGCATTCACTATTCCTTTAGGTTAATTTCTGCTGCTTTTGGTCTCTACTTTCATGGCTGTTGCATGTTACTTAGCCCCTTCTTTCCTTGAATTTTTCTTACATTAAGTGGATGAGAAATGGGAATATCATTTTTCTCCAATGTGGTGATGTCATTTATTATTAGCAAATTTGGAACCACACATGAATAATCATTAGCAGAGACTTCACTGTTGCAAGAGTTAGGTGCTGACATCATTTGCTTAACATTGATTTTTTTTTTTCTTTCATAACATTTAAGAAAACTCTCTAACTCTAATACATAAAACTTTCTCCTGTTGAGAAACTAATAATTCAAAACAGTGTCAAAAAGGCTCTTCTCACAGTTGATTTCAAATAGAGTCTTCCATTTTTCTTGTTGGAATTTCTAAGTAAGTAAAAATTCACCCAAGTGTTCAATTTCTGCAATTTGAGTTACTGCAAATTCTTGGTTAACTCTCTTCAGAAGCATAGAAGTCTTTGAATGCTACTTAATTGGCATTCAGTGTCCTTTACCTTATGCATTATTGTTAGTACATGTATAGTGTTTAGTTTTATCAAGCAATCTGTTAAGGTAAGACCTTCTTTTTCAATACAAATCTTTTCAAAGAAGTTAAGTCAATTTTCCTATTTCTTTATTGTAATAATGGATATTATTGCATTATAACGCATATATATATATATATATATATATATATAATAATACATCAATTGATGTTCAAATGATTTTTCTGCTTCACACTGTTTATATGATGGATTTTTGGATACCTTTCCAAATGTTGAACTATCCTTGCATACCTAGAATAAATTCTATTTGGTGATGGCATTTAATACAATGCATTTGTAGGTTTTTGTTTTTGTTTTTTTTTTTTTTTAATTTTTTTTTAATGTTTATTTATTTTTGAGACAGAGAGAGACAGAGCATGAACAGGGGAGGGGCAGAGAGAGAGGGAGACACAGAATCTGAAACAAGCTCCAGGCTCTGAGCGGTCAGCACAGAGCCCAACGTGGGGCTCGAACTCCCGGACGGTGAGATTATGACCTGAGCCGAAGTCGTACGCTTAACTGACCAAGCCACTCAGGCGCCCCACTATACATTTGTAGGTTTAATGTGCTAATATTTTTGTTGAGGAGCTTTGAGTTTAAGTTAATAGAAAATTTTAATTTTTAGTTTATTTTTTAAAAAAATCTTTGGTTTTGTGATACTGACCTCATATAATGTGTACTCAAAATGTGAAATATTTCCTCCTCTCCAATTTTCTGAAAGACAGTATAAAATTTGTATTAAACGTTTGAATGTTATAATTATCCAGTGATTGGTGATTTTAAATTATGAATTCAAATTAGAGACTTAAGATTATTCTTAGTTGTCTTTTGATTGTTTATAGTGTTTGAATAATTTGTCCATATCTTCTAAATTATTGAGTGCAAAAATTTTTATAGTCTTATTATTCTTTTATAGGGACAGCATCTTATAGTGATCTTCTTTCATTTTTGATATTGCTGATTTGTTTCTTATTTCTTTTTATTTTTGACTATCTGCTAGAAGTTTATCAATTTTATTGAATTATCTTTTTTGAAGAGCCAACATTTTGTTTCATTAATTTTTTCTCTATTACTTAACTATTTTCAATTTCATTGATTTCTTGTTCTTTTCTCCTTCTTTGTATACTTTGGGTTCATTTTGCTTTAGCTTTTTTAGTTTCTTGAGTTAGGAACTTTATGTGAGAACTTTCTTTCTTCCTAATTATTTTGAGCTATAAATTTCCTCTCAGCACTACTTCAGAAACATCCTTCATATTATATATATTGTATATATATTTTCTTTCAGTTCTATATTTTTTCTTTTCTTTTATTTGTTATTTGAGATTTTCCTTTTATCTCTCTGATACTGGTTTCATGTTTGTCTTATGGTCAGAACATATTCTATAAATTTCATTATTTAAAATCTTTCAACATTCATTTTGTGAGCTGTCATTTAGATCCTGTTGTTTGATTGGATTCAGGTTTTATGTATTCTTGGTAATTCTCTGTCTAGCTGTTTTATCAGTCACTGAGTGGCAGGCGATGAAGTCCTTAAAAAAATTGAAAATATTTTTATTATTTTTTTCCAACTCTATAGGTTTTGCTTCATGAATTTTGAAACTGTTGTTTATTGGGGCATACACATTTAAGATCATTATATTTTTCCAGGGGAAAAAACCTTTTCTTATCATTATGAAATGTCCTACTTAATCTCTAGTTGTTTTCTTTACTGTGCTATCTGTCATACATTAACTTCACCTACTTTTATAATGTTTGCACAGTAAATCTTTCTTCATTCTTTTACATTCAACCCACCTATGTTATTGAATTTCATATAAGTTTTCTGTAAACAGTCTCTTGTCAGGTAATTTTTTTTAAAAAGTCTGCTCTGACAATATCTATCTTTTAATGGTGTATTTTATTATTTATAATTTAACATTTAGGCAACCGTTGATATGTTAGAGCTTGATTCTGTCATTTTATTAGCAATTTTGTGTTTACTTTAGCTCCTATTCTTCTGTCTCTTACTGCCTTCCTGTGAGTTACTTGAACATTTTTAGGACTACATCTTGATTTATTTATGGTGTTTTGGAGCACATATCCTTATACAGTTTTGTTAGTGATGCTCTGAGTATTAAAATACACATAGATAAATTACAGTCTACTGATATCAAGTATCCACCACGTCAAAAGAAGTGTAGAACTTTGCTTCCTTTTCAGGGCCTTTACCTCTCCCACTTTTAAATATCCTATCTCTAGTAACATATAACATTTAAGTGTTTTATAACTTAGTCATCAAATATGATTTCTAAAATTTATGAGGTAGAAGTTGGCCTTTAAAAAAAATAATGTTTATTCATTTTTGAGAGAGGGAGAGAGAGAGAGAGAGAGCACGAGCGGGGAAGGGGCAGAGAGAGGGAGACACAGAATCTGAAACAGGCTCCAGGCTCTGAGTTGTCAGCACAGAGCCCGACGCAGGGCTCGAACTCACAAACCGTGAGATCATGGCCTGAGCCAAAGTTGGCAATTAACTTACTGAGCCACCTAGGTGCCCTAGGTTGGCCTTTTTTATGTACTCATATTTCTGTTCTTTCTATTGCTTTTTCTTCCTTTTGATGTTTCAAGATCCTTTTATCATTTCCTCTATGTTCGAAGAATTTCATTTTGTCCATCTTTTAGAGAATGTCCATTAGAAATAAATTTCTTTAGTGTTCCTTTGAACAAGGAAATCTTTAGTTTCTCTTCATTCTAGAAAAAACAATAACAGTTTCGCCAGCTATAGAACTTGCAGTAGCCAGTCAGCATTTGAAAATACCAAACTACTTTCTCCTGGTCTCCCTGGTTTCAGAGGAGAAACCACTTGTTCTCAGATTGCGGTTCCCCTGTATGTAATGTCATTTCTCTCTGATTGGTCTTAAGGTTTCCTCTTGGTCCTAGTTAAATAAGATGTATTTTGGCATGGATTTCTTTAAGTTGAGTTTGCTTGAGGTTTTCTTAGCTTTTTTAATCTATCAATTTTTATATTTCACCAAATGTGGGAGCTTACTGACATTATTTCTTGGAATACTCTTTCAGAATCATTTATTTCTTTCTGGGACTTCAATGATACAAATATTGAACCATCTGTTATTATCCCACAGATCCTTTACACTCTGTTAATATTTTTTAAAATTTATTTTCTCTTTGATTTTTAACTTGGGATGCCTGAGTGGCTCAGTTGGTTAAGCATCTGACTCTTGTTTTCAGCTCAGGTCATGATATCACCATTTGTGAGGTCAAGCCCTGTGTCAGGCTCTGCACTGCTAGCACAGGGCCTGCTAAGGATTCTCTGTGTGTCTCTCTCTCTGCCCCTCCCTTACTCAATTTCTCAAAAATAAATAAATAAACAAAAAGAATTGGGTGAATTCTTTGGTTCTGTCTTCAGTTTTATTGATTCTGTCCCAGGTCATTGCCACTCTATTATTGAGCCCATCCATTGTTTGTTTTTTTGTTTTGTTTTGTTTATTTGTTTGTTTTGATTTGGTATTTTATGTGTAAATTCTAGGATTACCAATTGGTTCTCTAACTTTTTCATTTTTTTCTTCCAAGTTTTTATTTAAATTCCAACTAGTTTATATACAGTGTAATATTATTTTCAGGTATGGGTTTTAGTGATTTATCACTTACATATAACACCCAGTGCTTGTAACAAGTGCCCTCCTTAATACCCATCACCCATTTAACTCATCCCCCCACCCACCTCCCCTCCAACAACCTTCAGTTTGTTCTCTATAGTTAAGAGTCTGTTTCTCTGTTTACCTTTATCTCTCTTTTCCACCCCTCATGTTCATGTTTTGTTTCTTATATTCCGTATGAGTGAAATCATATGATATCTGTCTTTCTCTGACTTACTTATAATCTCTAGTTCCATCCATGTCATTGCAAATGGCAAGATTTCATTCTTTTTTATTCTTTATACACACACACACACACACACACACACACACACACCACAACTTCTTTATTCATCACTTGATGGACATTTGGGTTCTTTCCATAATTTGCTATTGTTGATAATGCTGCTATAAACATTGGGGTGCATGTATCCCTTCAAATCAGTCCAACCATATGCTTGGTGAACATGGATGTAAAAATTCTCAACAAAGCACTAGAAAATAGAATACAACAGTATATTAAAAGAATCATTCACTATGATCAAGTGGAATTCATTCCTGGGTTGCAAGCATGGTTCGATATTTGAAAATCAATGTGATACACTACATTTATTTTAACTTCTGTTTATTTGATAAAAATGTCCCTTTAATTTTTTTGGAAAATAATTTATAATCTCTTATTAAAACATTTTAACTTATTTAAAATCCTTGCCATATAATTCCAATGTCTGATTTATCTTAATGTTGGCTTCAACGGATTGTCTTTTATCATTGAACTTATAATTTCCCTCATTCTTGCTATATTCACTTATATTTGTAGTCTGGTCATTTTAGTCAGGCTTCATTGGACATTTTGGCACTGACTGAAGGAGCATAAGCTATTTTCCCTGATTGGCTCAATTAGAAGAGAAACCTATTCTATAGTCTGTAAAACTGAATAGCAATAACCACGCCTGCCACTGATTGTGATGGAATCTCCCTTTGCAATGTCCCCTGGCCACCAGTTTCTTTCTCCATAGAGGAAAGGAGTCTTAGACAAAGAGATTTCATGGACTTGACATTTGTTATGGTGCAATTCTTCTTGCCTGTCCCCCTATGCCAGCCTGTGTGTTTTGATTGAATAGAGTAGTCTCAAATGTAGCAGGAAAGGTAAACATTTCAACTGTTCATTTTTTGTTAGCTGTGCTCTCTATTAATACCCTTGCTAGTGGGATCAGCTGATATTGTCAGTGAGACTCACATTTGATCTGGGGGCAGGGGCTGTCTTAAGTTACTAGATTTGGGGTTACAAAATTCAAGCCTGGTGGCCTTATTGTATTGGGTGAGAGAGTAAGACAATTTGTTCTCTTGTCCCTCTAGTTATATTGTCCTGAACCAATTTGCTTTCTTCTTTCCACATTTCAGAGTTCTTCTTTTGTGTGTATTCCATTATTTCTATGGTTTGTAGTTAGGTACAGCAGATAGGAGCAAGGAGTCTATAACATCATGTCTGGCCCAGAAGTCCTGGTACCTTTTGAAAGTATAAATCCCCGGAGACTTCCCCTATAGATTTAGATTCACTATTCTATGTGGAATGCTTTAGGAGAATCTGTATTTTTGACAAATGCTAAAGTTAAAGGGAAAATGATGAAGTTAATAAATAAAATGTTGGTTTATGTTATTGTGTTTGATAGCAGAAAGAAAAATACAGAACTGTACAAAAATACAGAAAAATACAGTCAGTGTTTGAGCAAGCTATGTAGCAGGGGATATTGGTTCTAGTAATGGTTCCTGCTTGTCAGTCACACAAGGAGCATCAAGGCTGTGTAATTTTTGTCTATTCACTTATTCAAGCCGTAGCTTATCTAACAATTATCATGGGCCAGACACTATTCTAGACAATGGAGATACAACCACTAACAGAACAAAGCCTTGCCTATAGGAAGTTTATTTACATTTCTCTGACCATTATTCTTCCACAAAGCAGGGCTTAAAACAACACATTTATTCTCCCAGTGTTCTGGAAGCTAAAAGAATGAAATCAAGAGGTCAGCAGAGGCTCCTGGTAAGAATCTGTTCCATGACTTTTCTCTTAGCTCCTTGTGTTGCCAGCTGTCCTGGTATCCCTTGGCTTGTAGACATCACTGCAATCTCTGTCATGGTGTTGTCCCTGTGCCTCTGTCTCCATCCCTTCTCTTACAGGGATAGCAGTCATATTGGATTGGGCCCACTCCAATGACTTTATTTTAACTTTGAGCCTATTTTCAAATAAGGTTGAACTCACACTTACCAGAAGTTAGGATGTCAACATATCTTTTTGAGGAACACAATTTAACCCATAACAAAGAAATCTTACTTATAAAGGAACATAGATAGTAATTACAGTAGGCTTCTGAAGAATCATGCAGGCAAGGAGAAAGTAGATTGATAGACTTAAAATACGGCAGAGGAATAAAACACCACCAACATTTAATTCCACATGTAGCCAGATTATCTTTCAAGACAATCATAAATAAATATTTTCTCAAACAAATTAAAACCGAGGGAACTTTTTACTACAGACTTGCCTGTATCTATATAAAGGAAGGGAGTAGGAGAAGGAATAAAGACAGAGAGGAAAAGAAGGTAAAATGGAATCATATGAAAATTCTCAATTAAAACCAGAAAATGCAAAAAAAAAAGTATGAGGAAAAACAGAACAAATGCAATGAATACAAACAAAATTTTACAAATGTAGTAGGAATGAACCCAAATCTGTAACATTTTATGTGAAAAATATAAAAATACAAATGAAAGGACAAAAATTATCAGCATGGACTAAAAGGTAGACAAGATCTAATTATTTTTTCTATAAAAAACCCACTTAAAAGACTCAGATGAGTTAAAAACAAAGAAGGAAAAATATATATATGATGATAACACTATATCAAAACTAATTTCAGACAGGGGTGCCTTGGTGGCTCGGTCGGTTAGGTGTCCAACTTCAGCTCAGGTCATGATCTCACAGTTCATGGGTTTGAGCCCTGCGTGGGGCTCTGTGTTAACAGCTCAGAGCCTGGACCCTGCTTAGGATTCTGTGTGTCATCCTCTGTCTGCCCCTACCCCACTTGTGCTCTTCTCTCTTTGTCTCTCAAAAATAAATAAATGTAAAAACATTAAAATTAATTTCAGAAAAGCCAACTTCAGAATGAGGGAGACTAGTAAAGGAGTAGCATTTTATAATAATAAAAGGGTCAATTACCCAAGAAGACATAAAAATCCTACACCTATATTTACCTAACAATAATCAATATACGTGACCTAACATATGACAGAACTGAGAATAGGAATAAATGAATCCACTGTTATTTATAAAGTTAAGACCCTTCTTTCAGTAATTGATAGATCAAACAGGCAGAAAAATCAGTAAGGCTATAGTTGCCCTGAACAGCACTAAGAATAAATTCTGTTTAATTGGCATTTGTAGACTACTTCATCCAACAACAGCAGAGCACATTCATTTCAGCATACATGGAACATTCACTAAGACAGAACACATTCAGAGCCATAAATTACTCTTTAACAAATTTCAAAAAGAGAAATCTTACAGGGGCACTTGTGTGGCTCAGTTGGTTAAGTACTCGACTCTTCATTTCAGCTCAGGTCATGATCTCACAGTTGTGAGATTGAACCCCACATAGGGCTCTGTGCTGAGCATGGAGCCTGCTTAAGATTCCTCTCCCTCTGCCTCTGCACCTCCCCCACTAGTGTTTGTGCACACTCTCTCTCAAAAAAGAGAGAGAAATCATACAAATTACATCCTCACACCAATAATGGAATTTGATGACAAATATGTAGTTGTAAAATCTCCATATATTTAAATTAAATAATACCTGGGTCAAAGAAAGCTTAAGAGAAATTTAAAAATACCTTGAACTAAATTAAATTGAGAATACAACACACTACAATTTGTGGGATTAAGTAAAAGCAAGAAAAATTAGAGTAGGTAAAAGTATTCTTTTTTATATTTTTATTTAATTTCATTTTTAATTTTATGAATTATTTTTAGGTATACAACATAGTAATTCAATATGCCTATATGTTATGCTATGCAATGCTATGCTCACTACAAATATAGCTACCATATGTCACCATCTCATGCTATGACAATAACATTGACTGTATTCTCTATGCTGTGCCTATTATTTTCATGACTTATATATTCCATAACTGAAAGCCTGTATCTCCAACTCATCTTCACCCATTTTGCCCATCACCGACCATCTGGCAACCATAAGTTTGTTCTCTGTATTTATAGGTCTGATTCTGCTTTTGTTGCTGTGGTTTATTAATTGTCTTTTTTTTTTATTTTGCTTTTAGATTCCATATAAGTGAAATCATATGGTATTTATCTTTCTCTGTCTGACTTATTTTACTTATCACAATGTCCTTTAGGTCAAACGTGTTGTCACAAATGGCAAGATCTCATCCTTAAGTATTTTTTAAAGCACATGTCTAGTAAAGGAAGTATATTTGAAACATTCCAATAATTTTTAAAACCGAGCAACTAGAGAAAAACATAATTTAAAAATTGGGCAAAATGTCTAAATACCAACCCCCCAAAATACATATTATTGGGGAAAAAGACATATGCAAAAATTTCATTTGTTTGTTGCACATTAAAACAAAATGAGAGGGGTGCCTGTGTGGCTCAGTCAGTTACGCGTCTGACTTTAGCCCAGGTCATGGTCATGATTTTGAACCCCACATGGGGCTCTCTGCTGTCAGTACAGAGCCCACTTTGGATCCTCTGACCTCTGATCCTCTCTCTGCCCCACCCCTACTCACACTCTCTTTCTCCTTCTTCTTCAAAAATAAATAAACATTAATAAAACAAAATGAGATATCACTGAAACGTTTTTGAATCACTAAAATAAAATAAAAAATACTGGCAGTATTGATGGTGAGGATGTAGATAAATTCATTGCTGGAGGGAATGCAAAATAGTGCAAAATTTCTAACTTTGTAAGAAATTTTCAAACTTTCTTCTAAAGTTAAACCTAGTTTTATCATAAGATCTAACATTCATACTCACAACTAATTTGAAAACTATGCCTACACAAAAACCACAGGAAATATAGATATTCATACATAGATTTATAGCCGTGTTATTCATAAACCACCAAAAACTGGAAATAGCCAAGATCTCCTTTCATATGTGAATGGGTAAAGAAACAGTAGCACATCTATGCAATGGGATACCATTTAGCAATTAAAAAGAAAGAGCTATCAAGCAAACAATTACATTGAGTCTTTAATGTATATTGCTAAGTAAAAGATGCTGGTCTGATAAGACAACGTTATTTATGATTTTATTTATATGATATTCTGGAAGATCAAAATTATAGAAAGTGTAATACAATCAGTGCTTGCTAGGGGTTGGGGACAGCAGATTTGAATAAATGAAGCACCAGGAATCTTTAAGGCATTGAAAGTATTCTATGTTGCTGTGTATGATTCTTTAATGTTGAATATATGATGCCTAGCTATGGTAAAACCCATAGCACTCCAAACACAAAGAGAGGACCTTAATAAATATAAATTAAAGAAAAAAATCATTGAGGAATCTGGGATGGTACAGCCACTTTGTAAAGACAGTTTGGAAGTTTCTTACAAAACTAACCAATGAAATAAAATATATTTGATGAAAACAACAACAACAACATCAACAACAACTAACCATACTCTTACCATAAGGTCCAGCAGTTGTACTCCTTGATATTTACTTAAATTGATGAATTAAACCTATGCCCACACAAAAATCTGAACAGTTGTTCATACCAGCTTTATTTATGTTGTTAAAACTTGGAAGCAACCAAGGTATCCTTCCCTAAGTGAATAAATGAGCAAACTGTCATATCCAAATAATGGAATATTATTCAGTGCCGAAGAAATGAGCATGAAACTGAGAAAATATATGGAGGAACATTAAAATGCATGTTACTAAGTGAATGAAGCCAATCTGAAAGGGTAAGTCCTATGTGATTCCAACTATATGACATTGTAGAAAGAGCAAAACCATGGAGATGGTAAAAAGATCAGTGGTTGTGAAGATTTGGTGGGAAGGACAGACAAATATGCATGCACATAGGAATTTTAGGGAAGTAAAACTATTCTGTATGCTACTATAATGGTGAATATATGCCATCATGCATTTGCCAAACACATAGAATTTACAAGAACCCTATTGTAAACTATGGACTTGTGGGTGATAATGATGTCAATGCAGGTTCACCCACTGAAACAAATGTATAATTCTGGTACCAAATATTGACAGTGAGTGTACATGTTTATGTGTGCAGGTAGATGGTATATGCAAACTCTGCAATTTCCTTAATTTTTTTTCTTTGACCTTAAAAATGCTCTAGAAAAAGGTCTCTTTAAAAAATTTCATTGGAGTATGCCATCTGAAAGGCAGTGTATGTCCAAAAAAATTTTAACTTTACTATAAATACATAAAATAATCCCCTGAAAGGGGTGGATAAAGAAACTTTGGAAATGAGTGGAATATGAAAGACTAAATGCAAAAAGAACTGCTCACAAGCATTGCACCATAGCTAATAAACTTTGACCCCCTGGGTACAGGTTAATAATCCTGATGCCACTATATGTACATGGTGCAGTTAAACAAGTAAGTAAAAAGATGGCAGATGGTGGAAGCCAGATTTCTCATTCTTGGAGTGGGAGTTGATAGATAAGCAAAAAGAGTAGTTTAGGATTATCTATGTGGTAATGGATTAGTGGAATTGGAGACCTCAACCTGAATGCACGTTTAGCTTAATATAGACACATTGGTCACATTTAGAAATCTTTATAGACACGTAGATATACATTGGTTGATAACGCACATATCTTCTTTCTCTCTCAGGTAAGGGAGCCTAGAAGCAACAACACTCAGTAGCAAGGAGCACACCCATCAGCCAGATCTTGATATCTAATACATTTCTCAATAGAAGGAGCCAGTTGATACTATACTCCCTTGTTATGTTGTGATGAAAACAGCACTTTCTCTCTGGTTTCCCATTAAACATACATTCTCCAATCCAATCGTGAGAAAAACCATAAACAAATCCTGGTTGAGGGATTTGCTACAAAATACCTAACCAGTCCCTCTCAAAACTAATAAGGGCATCAAAAACAAAGAAATGCCAAACTTGTCACCACCAAGAGTTGCCTAAATAGAAAGGATAAGTAAATATATTTTGGATGGGATCCCAAAACAGAAAAAGGACTGTTAGCAAATAAGAAAATCAGAACAAATTATAAGCTTTAGTTAATACAAATGTCAGAATAAGAGTTAATTATATCATAATAACATAAGATGTTAATCCTAGGGAAACTGGGTAAGGGATACATGGGAACTCTGTACTATTCTCAAAATTTTCTAAATATATATAAATGTTCTGAAAATTTTATATGAACTTATTTTTATGGAGAATGAATTAGAGCACAGATGGAGAGGAGACAAAATTTAAAAAGCTGTTGTCATAATCCATGGACCAGATGTTGGTGGTTTCTCCTAGAAAAATGCCAATAAAGATGGAAAATGGCAAACATCCTCCAGAAATATTTAGGAATTAGAGAAAAAGTGAGTAATTATTGATTTTGGTATAAGGGTATAGTGTCAAGGAGTTAAGGGTTACACACAGATTTTGGTGACTGAATGAATAAGAGTGGTATTTATGTTTAAGTGGAGTTTGATGAATCTTGAAAAATGATTTAAAAAAATGCATTCAAACAGTTGCCTTAACATTAGGCAAGTTAAGACAAACAACAGATTAATGTACTCGGCGAAGGTCTTTGGTTTTACAGTGTGTTTATAGTAGATTTACCTCTGTCATGAACACATATTCAAATGATAAGTAATTCTTCAAAACTGTTTTCCTTCATGGAGATGGTTAGCATATTTTAAAATCGTTCCCCCATACCAATTTGCATACATGATTTCAGTGTTTTAAAATTTTAGGTAAAGATAAATAAAAAATTCAAATGGGAATCAAAATTATTTTACTAAGTCTTAGAGACTCTGAGTATTCTTTCTTGATTTTATATGAGATAATAATAATAAATTATTGAAATGTTAAGTGCATTCTAACTTCTCTCAAGTATAATGTTACATGTAGAAAACCAGAGAGGGAGTTACAACTGACACTTACCTTTGACCTGCTGGGTTCAGGTTAATAATTCTGATGCTGCTATATGTACATGGTGCAGTTAAACAAGTAAGTACCATTATATAAGGTAATGGCACATGTTCCCTCCTACAGATTTAATAAATTAAGTGGATGCTATATTTTAATTTTATACACTGATCTAGTTTAAGAAAAAAAATGTCTTGGGACGCCTGGGTGGCTCATTCAATTAAGTGTATGACTCTTGATTTACTATCAGGTCATGATCTCACAGTTCATGGGATCGGGCCCCCTTCCCACACCTCCTGTTGGGCTCTTCACTGACAGTACAGAGCCTGCTGGGGACTCTCTCTCTCTCTCTCTCTCCCTCCCTCTCTCTCTGCCTCTCTCCTGCTGACTCTCTCTCTCAAACATAAATAAAGAAATTAAAAAAAAAAGAGAAAACATGTCTTGAATAATATTAGATTTCATAGACATAAGGCACATTTTCTGACCCAAACAAAAGCGTCAAAACCAAACAGAAAACAATTTTATTATAAAATGACTAACTCAATTAATCGTTTGAATCTCAGCAATTCCTCCAAATTAGCTTTTGTCACAATAGACATATCTGGCACACAACGAGTAAAAATGTGCTAATGTTATGATGGAAAAAAATAAAACCTTCCTTCAACTAAAAAAAGAAAATGTTATGAAGCTGATAATATCATTAAAGCCATGGCTCTCACTTCCTAACTTTTAAAGTCATTTTTGTTAACAGTTTTAGTGAAATGGATACATCAATAGTGCCACATAGATCATTTATATGTCACGATCCTTTGACAATAGCTGGATTTGCAGATGTGTTTCTTGATAACGCTACATTTTCACTTTAGGGAGTGATAAGCTCCCTCTTACAAAGCTGATGTCAGCAAACTTGACTACTTTGATCTTCATAAGGTTATGCTTTGAAAATTAATGGGACAGCTACATATAAAATCAAATCAATTTACTATTTTCTATAGTGGGACAAGAATGAATTATCCAATATAAAGTGTGGATTGCTATAAAGCCTGCAATCTCATCTCACTATTCTTATGTTTTTTTAATAAACTGCTCATGCTTTTTTCTTGTAGTTTATGACATCAAAGGGACTCTTCTGTAAAATTACAGCAATAAATTTCACCTTATGCTGGACAGATTTTATTTCTTTTCTCTCTGTCATCCTGTTTTGCAAATAATCAAGACATGACAAAATTGATTAAAGATTTATCTTGCCTTCATGAAATACAATAACTGCCTTACTTAGTTAAAAAATGGCAATGCAAAGGCAGAGCTAAGTTTAGACTAAGTTGCTACTACTTAACACCGTTCAAAGAGGTGAACGATATCCAGGTAAACCAAAATAGTTGCCTTTATTATCACTGAATATTTAATTCCTTGTAGTCCAAGATAAAGTGGATTTCTTTAATACCACTGGCATTTGGCAAAAGTTGTTAATCAGTTATAAAAAAAAATGCATTGTTTACTACCATCTGCTGTCACATCTGTTTTACAAATGCATGGTTCCAAAGAGATTATATATAAGCTGAATATAGAACAGATACTTCTAGATATATTTTTAAATGCCAAAGAATTTTTTTTCAAATTATCCAACATCTTAATCTTTAGGATTTTTGTCAGAACACCAAAAAGCATTAAAGTTTTTACAAATTCTTTTTTTTTTTTACCTTTTTCCTCCAAGAATATTGACATCTAATCCTTTATATGATTCATGACACAATTGGTTTTTTCTAAAAACTTTCTTTTTCATTCTTAATCTTTTACCTAAAATTATAAAGAAAATATAAAAATATGTATATACATATATATTTTTAATTTTTCTCTACTCCCCTATAACAATATTTAATTATTTATCCTGCAAGATTTCCATTGTCATCCCAACTGTTCACCACATACAGATACTGCCCATTTCCTCCTCTTTCCACTACCTACATATCCTTTGCCTGGTAGGCCCATTTCTTTGCAAATTCCTGCCTTGTTTTATATATTGTAAAACTCACACGACAGGAAGACTTGATAACACACACCTACTCATTGATTGCCCAGCACAGCTTCTGAGGCTTGGTCTATGTGTGTGCAATAGACACCAGTTTTATTTTTTTAACCTTCCCTCTTTTGCTTGATATTGCTTTTAACCAACCCTCTACGTATCGTGAGGCTAAGATACAGTCATCAGTGTGTAATTCATTCTGCCATGAAAGAGCAGGATATTGAAAGCTATGCAGTAAGACAAGCTCTTACTATGAACACTATTATTAAGGAAACCAATGTTAAAATTGACACACTGATTTTGTAAATGAGATCGTCTTCCTCAGGATTTAAGGGAGGCCCACCCAGTTCTGAGATATCTGATGCTACCCACATCTCTTAGGTAAGTGATACTTCCATAGGTAATCCATAAAGTTGGCCTACAAAATATGGGATAATGAGGCCCCAGATTTTTTTTCCAGTGTCCTCACACAATTCCTTATCCCAAACATTCCTGACCAGCCCATATCCCTGCTAAACACGAGTACTTTGTCACTCGAATTTATCCAAGCATTCCCCCATAGCCTAAACTCCTTTACATGTTCCCCTTACCCTTTTTCCTTTTTGCCTTCTATGAGGACACTGCTTTGGGACTACCAAATATTGGCTATTTCCCCCTGGCTAACTACCCTAGGTCCTAGAGTTTGGCTATGGGCTTCTACTCATTATTTTCACAACACTTATCAGAAGTAAAAAGATAACTCAGGTTACAGTTGTATAGATTTAGAATGTTAATACGATGTAGAAATGAATAATTGTGTGTTTGTTAATATTGTACAAAAATCGTGGTGGAATAATTCAAATTTACCAAACACCAAATCACCCTTAGCAAAAAGTTTTACATATAAATTTAAGCATAAAAAGAAACAGAGTTTTAACACTATATGTGAAAATCCTTTGCAATGTTTATGTCCACAAAGTCTGCTGAATGAGAAATCTACATGCCCCCTGTTTGGATCCTTCTATGGCTTCAAGGATTGTTGTGGAAAATATTCAGTAATACAGTATAGTAAAATTTTTTCCATTGGTAATAAAAATATTTAAATGACCCTGATGCTTCAACCAAAATGCCATAGAATTTAAAACTGAGTTTTTGAAAGATCTTCAAATTAACAACCAATTTAAAGTTTGTAGTTCTCTTGAAGGTTTTAGTAGCGCACAATTCTTTTTATTTTAGTTTTTTCAATGTTTACTTGTTTTTCAGAGAGAGACAGAGCAGGGTGAGCAAGGAAGGGGCAGAGAGAGATGCAGACACAGAATCGGAAGCAGGCTTCAGGCTCTGGGCTGTCAGCACAGAGCATGATGCGCTGGGCTCAAACCCACGAACTGCGAGATCATGACCAGAGCCGAAGTTGGACACTTAACCGACTGAGCCACCCAGGCATCACAGTAGCGCACAATTCTTATAAAATGCAGAATGTGATTTGGAAAATCAGATAAGATTTATGTATCTGTAAAGCTCATTACAGAAATAGGCTCACAGTTCCATTAAGCAGCAACACCTGCTTTTTTTTTTTCAGTTCTAGTTTGCTTGAGAGTAAATTTAATCTCTTGAGCAACTAATCCAGTAGCATGTATTTGGTATGAAATATACAGGAAAACCAATTATGGAAAATATTGACTCTGAAGTATACTTATCTCTTAAAGCTTTGTTTTTCATTGTGAAACAAATGTGTTCTTGGTACAATGTGTATCAAAAAACATATTGCATGATGATTTTATTTAAAAAAAATTATAGTTATCTGTTGTCATTTTTATTTTGAAACTTTTTAAAAAATAAAATAATGGGTTTTTTAAAGAATATTGACAGGACTGTACACTACTTTAGAAAGGGAGAGAGGGGTGCCTGGGTGGCTCAGTCAGTTAGGTGTCCAACTCTTGATTTTGGCTCAGGTCATGATCTCAAGGTTGGTGAGTTTGAGCCCCGCACAGAGCTTGCTTGGGATTCTCTCTCCACTTCTTTCACTGCCCTTCCCCAACTCATGTTCAATCTCTCTCTCTCTCTCTCTCTCTCTCTCTCTCTCTCTCTCCAAAATAAATAAATAAATTCTAAAAAAATAAAAATAAAGTAATAAAGCAATTTGCATTTCTGGATAGGTCTTGAATAATATTATGCATTTTTATGCAAATAAAAATGGGCAGGTATAACTGTTTTTTTTTTTTAATTTTTTTTTTCAACGTTTATTTATTTTTTTGGGACAGAGAGAGACAGAGCATGAACGGGGGAGGGGCAGAGAGAGAGGGAGACACAGACTTGGAAACAGGCTCCAGGCTCTGAGCCATCAGCCCAGAGCCTGACGCGGGGCTCGAACTCATGGACCGCGAGATCGTGACCTGGTTGAAGTCGGACGCCCAACCGACTGCGCCACCCAGGCGCCCCGGTATAACTGTTTTTAAACATAGCCCACTCTGTATAGGAGCCTGAGTCCTTAGAAAATTATATATAACTGACAGAATTTTAGGAATTAAATGACACATTTTATTTGTGTGGCTTAGAATATATTTAGTGCCTAAAAATCCTCTTTGGCTTCATACTCTGCCCCCCAGCCCCAAGAAGGCTGCAGTTTTGTCCCTGCTACTCTGCTGTGTTGGTGGGGGTCCTCCCCCTGAGCCCCCATCCCCACCAGGCTTCTGCAGGACAGAGTAGAGGCCCAAGTGGCTTTGGGCACAGGACTGAAAGCAAGGCAATGGCTCCTTCTTTTGAAATGGAGCAGGCAGCCCTAATGATGTCTGAATTACCTTTCAGCTTCATTCTTCCCTTTCCTAGAAGAGCACAGCACATTTGTAACTGAACAGTATTATTGTCCTGTGCTGTGAAATCCAAATAGGCTGACAGCCTTCCTTCATTCCTTCTGATCTCTTTTCTATTCAGTTCAAACTGGCAGTGTTCTTACTGATTAAGGTGCTGATCAAGTTCCTGGTTCACATCCACACTGATCTACTTATCACGTGGTTGTTTGGCCAGACTCCTAATGTTTTCTTCTGAACATGCTTTCTCATTTTTTTGGAATACAGATAGGTTGGGAATTTCCAAATTTAAGTGCTAGTTTCCTTTGGCTTAATAATTCTGTCTTCAATTTACTTCTTCTCACACTTTACTGTAAACAGGCAGGAGGAACCAAGCTGCTCCTTCAATACTTTGCTTTAGACATGTTTTTAGCCGATATATCCAATTTCATTGCTAACAGATTTTACCTTTTATAAAACACCAGAACATGGACACCATTCAGCCAAGTTCTTTGCCACTTTGTACCAAGCATTGCCTGTCTTCTAGTTTTCAATATCACGTTCCTCATTTCCTTAGTAGAATCTCCTGTGACGTCCATATTGCTACCTGCATTCTGTTCATGATTATGTACCCTCTAGGAAGATGAAAGTGTTCTCTAGAGCTCTCCTTTCAAATTCCCTTCATGGCAATATTGGCTTTTTCTAGCATACTGTTCAATGCTCTCCCAGCCTCTACCTATTATTCAGCTCCAAGATTTTGGGATATTTGTTACAGCATCAGTCCACTTCTCAGTACCAATTTCTGTCTCAGTCTAGGCTGTTATAATGCATTACCATAAAGTGGCTTAAACAGCTAACAGTTATTTCTCGCAGTTCTGGAGGCTGGGAGTCTAAGATCAAGGTACCAGCAGACTTGGTGTCTGGTGAAAGCCTACTTCCTGCTGCAAACTGAGAATTCTCTTTCTTTTTTTTTTTAATTTTTTTTAACGTTTATTTATTTTTGAGACAGAGAGAGAGACAGAGCTTGAGTGGGGGAGGGTCAGAGAGAGAGAGGGAGACACAGAATCTGAAACAGGCTCCGGGCTCCGAGCTGATAGCACAGGGCCCGACACGGGGCTTGAACCCACAGACTGTGAGATCATGACCTGAGCTGAAGTCGGATGCTTAACCAACTAAGCCACCCAGGTGCCCCGAGAATTCTCTTTCTATCCTCACAGAGAGGCTAGCTCTCTGGCCTCTTCTTATATGAGCACTAATTTCACTTATGAGGGCTCTACTCTCATAACAAATATTTCCCAAATGTCCACCTCCAAATACTATCATATTGGGGATTAGATCTTAATGTATTAATGTTAAGACATTCATATGTTTCTAACATAAACATTTAGTCCATAACAATTCCCAAATATGTCACCCACACATCAATATATGCTTTGGTTATGTTCCATGTGTTACTTATTCTGGAACCATATTAAAGGAATAGATTTTCTATTTCATATGTGAAACCAAGGAAACAGTACATGGTGAAACCAAAGGAAAGCACTTAGTTTCTGCTGTGATGTAGCACAGTTCAATTTTCCTTACTTTTTTTGGCTAAAGCAAGTGAATGGTCATGCTTCTCTCCTTAGGGTGTGAAAGTAAACCCTCCCTCAGTGTAGCATTTGAAGTCACCATTGGTGGGGTGTGGTAATCTTTTCCCAGAGACAACAGAAAATAGGTTTGGGGTGAATTGACATATTTTTCTGATAACTGAATCTTCCTATCCAAAGGTCTGGTACTTTTTTAACATTTTTTTCAAGTATATTTTGTGTACCTTTGGAGGTTTTCTTATATATGTTGTAAAAGAAAAATTGTTACATTTAATGTCTAGATAGTTGATCGTTTTTATTGTTATATAAAATAGAACTTTTTTCTTATTATGTTTTTAATTCGAACTCAATTTTTAATTGAGTTTTCTTATTTACTCTTTAATGAACATGTATTTTTTTAAAGACTCCAGCCTGGGAGATGATATAAAATGTACAAAATAAGAAAGTATCTCTGTTATTCAACAGCTTATAAGAGATAAAACATTCAGGTAGTGACATTTCTGATGAAATTAATATAGTAGGTGACAAATATGTAAAATGGGTTGATTTCTAATATGATGGATATAGGTCTGTTGCCACATTGAACAATTAATTTAACTGACCTGAGTAGGTTTACATTACGTGGCTCCTTACTTTCTAAATATCTCTCCTGAGCCAGAAAATCTTATGCAATAATATAAACAAGCATGTGAAAGAAAAATCTTTTCTGTGCAATGCCATGTTGCTTAATCTAGGTTTTCCAAATAGGCGATATAGACAAAGTAGGTAGAACACAGGTGACGTGATTAATTTGATTGGCATGGTCACTGAAGTTTAAAGTAAAATGTTGTATTTTCAATTTTCTGAAATAAGCTAAGATTTTAATCATTTTAGAAGATGGATGCTCCAAAGCTCCAGCGCTTGAGTTCTACTCCCAAAATGACACAGTTTCATTTTTCTAGTGTGTACGTGCATGAACAAAATTATTATTATTTTTTTTGATGTTTATTTATTTTTGAGAGACAGAGACAGAGAGTGAGCGGGGGAAGGGCAGAGAGAGAGACACACACACACACACACAGAATCAGAAGCAGGCTCCAGGCTCTGAGTTGTCACCACAGAGCCCGATGCGGGGATCAAACCCACAGCCTGTGAGATCATGACCTGAGTGGAAGTCAGACACTTAAGTGACGGAGCCGCCCAGGTGGCCCTGGAACAAAATGGTTACTATTTAAAATTTAAATATATAGGTTTAGGGGTGCTTGGGTGGCTCCCTCGGTTGAGCGTCCGACTTCGGCTCAGGTGATTATTTTGCTGTTTGTGGATCCGAACCCCACCTGGGGGCTCTGTGCTGACAGCTCAGAGCCTGGAGCCTGTGTAGGCTTCTGTGTTTCCCTCTGTCTCTGCCCCTCCCCCGCTTGCACCCTGTCTCTCTCTCTCTCTCTCTCTCTCTCTCTCTCTCTCTCTCTCTCTCTCTCTCAACAATAAATGAACAATAAAATTTGTTTTTAATATATAGGTTTGCTTAAAATGATGGAAACCCTTAGAATTTGATATTAGTTTAATACTTGAAGGCTAGAGAAACTTCAGTCCTTAGAAATATTCTGACAACAGTAACTACTATGAAGTTAATTATTGTGTCAAATATTTTTTAACTACTTTATGTATCATATTATTTAATATTTAACAAGCTCTTACGAAGTAGGGGTTATTAGTTTATGTTGTAGACCAGAAATCTGAGGTTTAGAGAGTTTATGTAATTGACCCAGCAACAATAAGCTAGAACCCAGGGCTTGAACTCTGGTCTATATTTTCCAAAGTACGAACACTAAATATTATCTCATGGTTCAGGCAAAAAGAACCTATTATGTGTATCTTATGTGTTTGATAATTTGAAAGATGAGGAAACTGGAAGTTTGGAAGCTGGCTAGGAGGAGATGATAATAGTTGAGGGATCATCTGCTAATAACCTGAATTAGAAATCTTCAGTGAGATACTGGTTGACACTTCAAAACCAAGTAAATTTCTGTGTGACAAACAATGTCGAACACATTGTATTTTAGTATTACTGTTGTAAACAGATGCCAAACAGAAAATAAATAAGCAAAATCATATTTTAGGGTTAGGAAATTAGTTGGAAAGTTATGAAAAACATTGAAAACACCAATACGAAATTATAAACATCATGTTAACAAATTTTCAAGTGATTTTATTTTTCTTTTAATTCTGTTTTTAAGTAATCTCTGTGCCCAACATGGGGTTTGAACTCACAACCCCAAGATCAAGAGTAGCATGTTCTACTGACTAAGCCAGCCAGGTACCCATCAAGTGATTTCAATGAGGTATTGACATTCAGAAAATGAACTAAGTGAAATAAATTATAGGAAAAATATGTACTTTAATTTTTTTTTTTTTTTTTGGTTAGTAAATGCCAATAAGGGAAACTTTGTAAATGGAGTTGATAGGTTTATATTCTATAATTATTCAAATAAATCACTCATTTTCCAACTGTGGCCTTCCCATTTTGCTTTTAAATCATTTCTAACTTGTATACATACTTCTGACTTTACTGGGTTTATTATTGTAAAATACGTAAATAAAAATCTAATCCTACATTTCAACAAAAGTAAGCAAATTATTAAAAGAGTCCATTGTATAATTTTGCGTTTAAAATAATGGCAATAGGGGCACCTGGGTGGCTCAGTCAGTTGAGCTTCCGACTTCGGCTCAGGTCTTGATCTCTTGGTCAGTGAGTTCGAGCCCTGCGTCAGGCTCTGTGCTGAAGCTCAGAGCCTGGAATCTGCTTTGGGCTCTGTCTCTCTCTCTCTGCCCCTCCCCAGCTCATGTTCTGTTCTGTCTCTCAAAAATGAATAAACGTTAAAAAAAATTTTTAAATAATAAAATAATGGCAATAATGGGGCGCCTGACTGGCTCAGTTGGCTAAGGATCCGATTTTGGCTCAGGTCATGATCTCAAGGCTCCAGGTTCCAGACCCGCATTGGGCTCTGTGCTGATAGCTCAGAGCCTGGAGCCTGCTTCAGATTCTGTGTCTCCTTCTCTCTCTGCCCCTCCTCCGCTCACATACTGTCTCTCTCTCTCTCTCTCTCTCTTAAAGATAAAAATTAAAAAAAAAAATTAAAAATAAAATAAAATAAAATAAAATAGTAGCAATAAGATTTTGAATTAAAAAACATAAAGTAACAGACTTTAAGTAAAAAACTATTCAAGGAGCGCAAATATTAATATTTTGTGCAATATTGTACAGAGGACACTGATTAGAATATTAAAATATAACTATTTAGAAATGAATAGAGTGATTAATATATAATATAGCCAATGTTATCACCATTAAGAACAACATTAAAATACGACACGAGTAATAGAAATTAAGAAAAAGTTGATGGCCATATTGGGTATATACATGAGTTGTTTTTTTAATTTACATTTTTTCCAACCAAGTTTTATGTTTGTTTCTAGTGTTTCATGTGACAGTTCTTTTGTTCAGCAATAATTTACATTGAAACTTATTTACATTGATATTCTCTTTGTATATACCATTCTAGATGCAGGTACTGAAGATATAAGAATTAATAAAATAGAAAAGTGAATTCTGCTCATAGAGCTCTTTCATTTTATTGCTATCATTATGATCCTATCCTTATGACTCTCATGCATTTATTATATACACAGATAAAATTTTATCTTAATTCTTCATTTAAAAAATAAGAAAAATTCCCTCCATTTCATTATGATTTCTCTTGTTAGTTAATAATTTTTGACACTAAATGGGAAATAGCTGAAAAACAAATTCTTTCTATGCTCTCACAACCATCCTCTGAACACTGAGAAAGACCATACATCGCATCAACTATTATGTTGCATGTATGTTAGGTTAAGTGGCATTTATTTCCTTTATTTGATTACAAAAAGAGTCTATAAGATTTGACCACTGATGGCTAAGTGAGAAGGAAGAATGGATGGCAAAAGTGTCAGCCTTCAATGTCTCTTCACTATCAGACCATTCATATAAATTATTGCTATAATCTTTGCAATCTTTTTCAAAGAGATTATGCATAAAGGTAATTATAATGTAGAATTAATGCCTTCCTTTAAAACAACACTTAACTGTGATGGGCTGCCATCTTTTAAAAATTTTTTTTTAACTTTTATTTATTATTGAGAGACAGACACAGAGCGTGAGCAGGGGAGGGGTAGAGAGAGAGGGAGACATAGAATCTGAAGTAGGCTCCAGGTTCTGAGCTCTCAGCACAAAGCCTGATGCCCGGCTCAAACTCAAGAACTGCGAGATCATGACCTGAGTCAAAGTCTGTCGTTTAACCAACTGAGCCACCCAGGTGCCCCTAGGCTGTCATCTTTTGAATACTTCTCCGGTTACTTAGGGATGTAAAATTTAGTCACAAAACATTTAGATACAGAGTTTGCAACATAACAGCCCCAACCTTGACTGAGGTACTTATTGTTTTTCTAGGAAGAAAGAATTTTACTTCAAGGGACTTAGGCCAAGGCTGTTACAATTAAAAGAATAATTTATTTCTCATGTATTTTTTTCCTTCCTAGGACCCAGGGGAAAATAAGGAAATGTTTATTATCATTTACTACTTGAAAGATAATTTAGTACCAGTAAACAAAAATCAAATATACTTTTCCAGATCCTGATGACCAGTTGATATTTAGCCACACATTTTAATTAAATGGAACATAGTTAATAATTGCCAGCAAAATATCCTAACAATATTCGGCATGAAAATTTTCATGCAGAGGGTAAAAACCTACTTTATATTTTTCTTATCCTTCATAATTAAAGAATAACAGAAAATTTCAAGAAATCCCTTCGAAAACAACATATTTTGTTTTTAAGTTTGAAAGTCTTATTAACAATAGGGCAAGGGGAACCTGGGTGACTGAGTAGATTAAGGGTCCAACTTTGGCTCAGGTCATGATGTTGCGGTTCGTGAGTTCCAGCCCTACACCAGACTTTGTGCTGACAGCTCAGAGCCTGGAGCCTGCTTCAGATTCTGTGTCTCCCTCTCTCTCTGCCCCTCCCCTGTTTGTGCTCTGTCTCTCTCTCTCAAAAATAAAGATTAAAAAAAAAATAGGGCAAATTTTTTTAGCCTATTCTAGAGAAAAGGGTATTTCATAAGTTGATAGCTAATATCAAAACCAATTAGTGAAAAAAGACTATACAATAAGAGATGCTTTTATTTTTATTAATATTTTATTCAAAATGTTTCAGGCATGAAGAATACTAGATTAAAAAAAAAAGCCGTACGGATGCATCACAGAAAGAAAGGGAACGACAACAAAAATCCTCCTTATCTATACATAAATAATGGCCAAGCTGTTGTATCCTACTGTTCCTGATAAAAGAACAGGTCATTTGTGTACATATTTTCTGACAGAATGGGGACGTTCATGTTATCCCTGATTAGTTGAATAATGTCCCGTGGCATTTTCTCCATTGATGCAACTTAGCAATGACAGCCCCATTTGCTGTTCATTCTGACCTTCCTTTTTTCTTCTTACTACACCCCTCTCCTCTAACAGACTTAAAGTGATCAGTGTGTTCCAAGCTCTAAAAATAAAATGCAGCTTTTTTTTTCTGGCTTACAATACAAAAATGAGGACATTCTCATTAACATTCCCACCTACATTTTGCTTTTAAAGTGTGTGCTTTTCTAAAAAAGTAAAAATAAAAAGACTGTGCTTTTCTAAAAAAATGTCATTAATTCTTATCAAAATTGTCCACATAGGTAAGGTTTTAGTTTGGATAAAATTTAATTTATATGTATTGTCTTTTTGATAATAGCCATTAAAAAAAGTTTTTAACATTTATTTATTTTTGAGAGAGAGTCAGACCTAGAGCTGGGAAGGGGCAGAGAGAGAGGGAAACACAGGATCTGAAGCAGGCTCCAGGCTCCAGGCTCCAAGCTGTCAGCACAGAGCCCAACATGGGGCTTGAACTCACAAACTGTGAGATCATGACCTGAGCTGAATTTGGACACTCAACCGACTGAGCCATACAGGCACCCCTGATAATAGTCATTTTGACAGATGTAAGTAATATGTCATTGTGGTTTTATTTGATTTTTATTTAATTAATTAATTAATTTATTTATTTATTGAGAGAGAGAGGGAGAGAGAGAGCAAGCCGGGGAGGGGCAGAGAGAGGACAGACAAATCCCAAGTAGGTTCCGTGCTGTCAGTGCAGAGTCTAACAGCAGAGCCTGACATGGGGCTGGGACTCACAAGCTGAGATCGAAACCTTAGCCCAAACCAAGAGTCAGCCTCTTAGGCCTCTTAACCGACTGAGCCACCCAGGCACCCATGTCACTGTGGTTTTGATTTGCATTTCCCTGATGATTAGTGATGTTGAGCCTCTATTCAATATGCCTGTTGGCCATCTATGTGTATTCTTTTGAAAAATATCTATTTGTATCCTCTGCTCATTTTTTTTAAATTGGATTGTTTGTTTTCTATTGAGTTGTATGAATTCTTTATATATTTTGGATATTAACCCTTAACAAATACATGATTAGTAAATATCTTCTCCCACTCAGTAGTTTGTCTTTTCATTTTGATGATGGTTTCTTTCTGTTGGCGAAGATAATGGAAATGACATGACTGCCAGGTGCCCCTGGGTGATAGAGGCTCCTCACCCCCTCTCCTGTCTTTGGAATGTGGGTTCTGGTTGGCTTTCTTTCCTGCTCCCAGAGGCTGCTTCAAGGACAAAGATGCTGCGTGCTGTATGAGACTGAGCTCAATTAAAGCCTCTATATAAACTTTTAAGATTTGATAATTGTATGCAGGTATCCATTCCTCTTACTGCTGCTCAAGACAAACCTTATATATTAGCTCCCTTTGTTTATTAAAACTACCAACTACCAATCTGGAGTGACCTGCCTCTAAGATCTCTCCCTGCCTTCCTTATATGGGGGCCCATTTCAGATTACTCCCTCGGAGCTCTGGAGAGGGATGCAAACCAACAACATTGCTGTGCAGTTTAATTTGATGTAACCACATTTCCTTATTTTTGCTTTTGTTTTCCTTGCCTTTGGAGTGAGATCTGCAAAAATGTTGCCAGTATTTTGTCTCAAGGTTTTAAATGTATTACCCCATTCTGTATTTGCTTGCATGGTTTCTGAGTTGCAGTTGGATGTGATTCTTACCTTTTGTTCCTGTATAGGTAAGGATTTTCCCCATCCTGTTGCCTTTTCAGGATGTTTTCTTTATTTAATTTCTGTAGTTTTAAAATAATATGCCTAGACGTCATTTTTTGACTTCTATCTTGCTTAGTGTTCACTGAGCTTCCTGTATATATGGTGTGGTGTCTGGCATTCATTTGGGGGTAATTCTCAGTCATTAGTGTTTCAAATGTTTCTTCTGTTCCTTTCACTCATCTTCTGATATTCTCATTACATGTATGTTACACTTTTACAGTTGTCCCACAGTGCTTAGATATCCTGTTCAATGTTTTTAATCTTTGTTCTTTGGAGCTTTGGAGCTTCCTTTTGCAGCTTTGGAAGCTTCTGTGGAGATGTCCTCAGTGTCAGACACTCTTTCCTCAAGTGCGTACACTCAACTAATTAGGCTATCAAAAGCATTCTTCATTTCTGTTATAGTGATCTTTGTAGAACTTCCTTTTTTTTCCTTCTGATTTCCAAGTCCCTGCTTAAAATGTCCATCTGTTTTTGCATTTTGTCTATCCATTAGACCCTTGGCATATTAATTATACCTGTTTAAAATTTTTGGTTTGATAATTCCAGTACTCCTATCATGTCTGTTCTGGTGCATGCTCTGTATTCAAATTGTGTTTTTTGCCTTTTATTATGAATGGGATTTGGGGGTTTTTTTGATCACCAGAATAATGATGTACCAAGTAAAAACACTGCCGTATGTAGTATTTTAGTAATATGAGGTAAGGTGTCCGGGGATAGAGAATGCATTCTATAGTCTTATGACTAGGTCTCAATCTTTTAGTGAGTTTTCCTCTAGACTGTGAACTTCATAAGTTTTCTCAGTCTTTTTTTTTTCCCTTCCCCTACATGGCTAGAGTGGGCTGGACTTGGTTACTTTAATTCTCCCAGGTGGAAAGCTAGAGCTGACTTAAGTTGAGTATTTCACTTCCCCTAGGTCAATTAGGCTCTGATAATATCCCATAAAGTTAAATTCTGTTTAAGAATTTTTTCTGAAGGCAGGCCTGTTTACAGAAAAAAAAGAGTGCCGTGACATATTTCCTAGCATTCCTTCCCCCCTCTCCCTGTAGGAAGCAAGAAGGATTTTTTCTTATATATATACTGTGAGATCTTGTAAGTCCTGGAGGTAAATCTCTCAAGATTGTAGGGGCCCCTTGTGACTGGCTACCCATGGAATGTTTAACTCTCAGACTCACCTGCCATAAGCCTCCAACAGTTTGTCATTATATTTCAGGTTTTTCTACCCTTACTCTGGTTTCTGTGGTTTCTGCTTATGAGTCTCTGCTCCAGCAAACCATGGCTCCCATTTCACCTTTGATCAGTCTTGAGGACAGTGGTTTGCCTGCCCTGTGTCCTCATTTCTTTTACAGACCTAAGACAGTTGTTGATTTTTCATTGTTAAGCTTTTTAGTTATTAGGACAGAAAAAGTTCAAAAACAGACAAATCTAACACTGATGGGAACTTGAACAATTTGGGGGTAGGAAATGGTATGGTCCAGCCTTCTGAGATGCAGATGATTTTATATCTTGAGCTATAGGATGCTTACAAGAGTATTTTCACTCTTTGAAACTGCACTGAATGTGCTCTAATAATTCACCTAATTTTCTGTAGATATGTTATGCTTCAATAGTTTACTTAATAAATTCATGAGAGAAAACTAAATCAGAATTTAGATAAAATAACTTAATATAAATTTAGTAGTAATCAGATACGTTTATAAATTGGTGAGCTAAAGAGTCAACTTAGTAAATTGGAAAAAAAAGAGTATCTCAGGAACTCCAAAAGAAGGAGAAAGTGATGTTAAAGACAAAGGCAGGACAATAGGGTAGTTCTATTGTTAACCTTTTGAGGAACCTCCATACTGTTTTCCACTGTGGCTGCACCAGTTTGCATTCCCACCAAATGTGTAAGAGGGATCCCCTTTCTCCACATTCTTGTCAACACCTGTTGCTTCTTGTTTTGTTGATTTTATCCATTCTGACAGGTGTGAGACGATTATCTCGTTGTAGCTTTGATTTGTAGTTCCTTGATGATCAGTAATGGTGAGCATCTTTTCATGTGTCTATTGGCCATCTGGGTATCTTCTTCGGAAAAATGTCTATTCATGTCTTCTGCCCATTTTTAATTGAATTATTCCTTTTTGGGGGTGTTGGGTTTTATAAGTTCTTTGTGTATTTTAGATACCTTTTATCTGATATGTCATTTGCTAATATCTTCTCCCATTCCATAGGTTGCCTTTAGTTTTGTTGATTGTTTCTTTGCTGTGCAGAAACTTTTTATATTGATGAAGCCCCAACAGTTTATTTTTGCTTTAGTTTCCCTTGCCTCAGAGACATAACTACAAAGAAGTTGGCTATGGTCGATGTCAAAAAGATTACTGCCTGTGTTCTCCTCTAGGATTTTTATGGTTTTACGTCGCACATTTAGGTCTTTAACCCTATGATCCAGCAATTGCACTACTAGGTATTTCCCAAAGAATACAAAAATTCTCAAAGGGCACATATACCCAATGTTTATGGCAGCATTATCTACAATAGCAAATTATGGAAAAAGCTCAAGTGTCATCAAATGATGAATGGATAAGGATGTGAGGATGTGGTGTATATATATATATATACACACACACACACACACACATATATATGTATGTGTATATATATACACATACATAAGACACATACATATACACAATGAGATATTATTGTGTATATATACACATACATAAGACACATACATATATATACACAATGAGATATTATTCAGCCATAAAAAAATGAAATCTTGACATTTCCAATGACATTTATGGAATGAGAAAGTATTACGCTAAGCAAAATAAGTCAGTCAGGGAAAGAAAAATACCATATGAATTCACTCATGTGGAATTTAAGAAAGAAAACAAATGAGCAATGGGGAGGTAAAGGAGAGAAAGAGAGAGGCAAACCAAGAAACAGACTCTTAACTATAGAGAACAAAGTGATAGTTATCAGAAGGGAATTGAGTGGGGGATGGGTTAAACAGGTGATGGGGCTTAAAGACTGCACTTGTGATGAGCACTGGGTTTGTGTGGAAGTGTTGTATTACCATAGTGTACACCTGAAAGTAATATTACACTATATGTTAACTAACTGGAATTTGAATACACTTTTGAAAAAAGGCAAAAAACAGAAACAAAAGAAAGCAGGAATAAATAAAATAGAGGAGAGAAAAAGTGAAGAAATCTAATAAAGCCAAATTTAGAATCTTTGAAAAGATTAGTAATATAGACATGACCTTGGCACAGCCAATAAGAAAAAAAGGAAATAAATACATGGTATAATTTTCACTATCGTGTAATAGAAAAATACAGTATATGATGGCTAGGAAGAATGGCTAAAAGTGAGTAAATCCAAACAACCAAAAAAAATTAAATTTTTCTGGGGCGCCTGGGTGGCGCAGTCGGTTAAGCGTCCGACTTCAGCCAGGTCACGATCTCGCGGTCCGTGAGTTCGAGCCCCGCGTCGGGCTCTGGGCTGATGGCTCAGAGCCTGGAGCCTGTTTCCGATTCTGTGTCTCCCTCTCTCTCTGCCCCTCCCCCGTTCATGCTCTGTCTCTCTCTGTCCCAAAAATAAACGTTCAAAAAAAATAATAATACTATAAAAAAAATTAAATTTTTCAGAACGCTACAAATATAAGTGAAATTACAAATTAAAGGTAGATCGTAAATGTGAAAAACAATAAAAAAAGTAGAAGAATATTTTGTGACATAGTTGTGCAAAAGGGCCTCACAAATAATTCTTTATAAGTGATGGAATAAAAATGAAGGGTTTAATTATAACAGTGATTTTGTTCACTGTAGGGCACAGTGATAAATTTTATGAACATAAGACAGACTGAAAATAATTGCACTGTATGAAAATGACAAGAGATCAATGACTAAATGTATGAAATAGTTGAGTGACTTAAAGACAACGTAATGGAATATAATACACAAAGGACTTAAAAAGTTTACAACAAAAGAAAACAAGCTAAAAATATGAAGTCATGCTTAAACTAGTCAGAAAATGTGAGAATAAGATATTATTTATGATGCTGAAAGAAGAAACAGTCGATGCTAGTTGAGAGCATAGAGCACAAATGACTTTCATAAAGCAGTTTCTAAAGATGCATTTCAGAGTGAAGGAAGATAATTTCAAGCTTAAGAGGCAAGAACAAATGCAGAAAAATATTACATAGCATGCATATATGTCTATTTAAATGAAACACTATCTAAAATGATAACAGTAGGTTTGTCTAATTTAGATGCTTAAAAGGAAAAACTTAAGTTCTCAAAGAAATAAGTATGTGAGGGGGAGTGATAAAAATTAATGTGTTCTAAGGTCACTTTATTATTTATTAGAAGAATCAAGATATCATCATCTCTCTTTACATTTGTTATTTGTAAAATTCCTGGCAAAATTTCAAGTTTCACAGTACAAAAAGAAGAGTATAGAGCATAAATTTCAAACTAGAAATTGAAAAATTTAAATAACAAAGAAATCAACCTCCAAACTGAAACTATAACTCATCATAAAAAAGGAAATAGGCAAATAGTGCACAAAATAGACAATGGAAAAATTAGAATGATGGAAACCAGTATAAATATGTTTTACTGTGATTATAAATGGGCTAAATGCAGGAATGCATTAAAGTGAAGACAATGGTTGCTAATTAGGGGGAAAAATGCAGCTCTATTCTGGCTAGTATATATATCCACACCTAAAGGTAAAAATCATGAAAAGTTGAAATTAAAAAGATTTAAGAATATTTTAGTCAAATATTAATAAAAAACAAGGATTATATGGCTATGTAAATATAAATATTTGCTTCTATAGACAAAATGTTAATAATAAAGTTATTAGGTAAGAGAAAAATAATTTAGGGAAGATGGAGCAGTATAAACTCATATGTTTATAAGATAATAATACATAACTTGTATGTAATAAGATTTAAGTTATTAAGAAAAATTGATGTGGAGAGCAATTCGTCATCATCTGATATGTATAAACAAATGCCTAATGGATCAGCTATCCCTCACAGAGTAACTCAAAGTCTGGAGGGGCAGGGGGATGGGTTAAATGGGTAATAGGTATTAAGGAGGACACTTATGATGACCACTGAGTGTTGTATATAAATGATGAATCACTAAATTCTACGACTGAAATTAATATTACACCCTATGTTAACTAATTGGAATTTAAATAAAAACCTGAAAGAAAAAAAAAAAGTCTGAGTTGAATACAAAAACAATTAGAACTACCTTGAAGGTTTGGAGTGTGAACCAAAGTTGACAATTTCTGGAATGCTATCTAAGAAGGATGGATGAAGAATGACTGCTAATGGGTACAAGGAAGTTATTTGGGGGATGATGAAAATACTCTAAACTTAGATGGAGGTGTTGATTATACAATTCTGTCAGTATCCTGGAAACTGCTAAATTATGTATTTTGAAAAGGTGGACATTATGGTTGAGAATTATATCTCAATAAGCTGTTATGCATATATAAAAATAAAATTTCAAGACAAAATCATCATGGGGAGAATTTCTATTTTTCTTTGATTTTCAGCCTGAAATTAGGTCTCAGCCACAGCCCTGTATGGAAGAGATAAGATTCTGATATTGCACAGATTCTGTTCTGGCCTAAGAACAAAAGAAAGAATTTAGGTAACGATGGCCTCTGGGAATTGAGTAAGTTTAGGAAAGGAAAGCCATCAATGTTGAGCCCACAATCTGCTTTGTAAACTCTGCTCAAGCTTCTAATTGACCCTTGAAACATGCAAGCATGGAACACACTGAAATGAGCCTACGAAGGGGTTGGGGGGATAACAGAAAACACAGAAAAAAATGAGATTCAAGCCAAAATGTCAACCAAGAATTAAGGAGAAATAAAGACATTTTCAGATGAAAGGAAATCAAGAGAATTCATCTCCAGCAGATGTGCCGTATAAGAAATGCTGAGGACATTCTTCAAATGAAGGGAAATTGTGTCAGAGGCAAAATTAAATCTCCAGGAATGAATGAACAGCATCAGAAATAGCATGTATCGTGGTAGAGATAAAAGATATTTTTTCTCCTCTTAGTTCCACTAATATGCACATGTCCTTTCAAAGCAAATTTAATAATATACTATATATGGATCTAATGCATATGATCTAGGTAGCATAAAACACAGTGAGATTGGAATATGGATCTATACAGTGGCAAGGTACCTTTATTTCACAGAAAGTAGAATAACTTAATGAAGTGTATTATGCAAAGTTAAGGATATATATTGTAATACTTAAAGCAAACAATAATAATAAGCACCAAATAGGCATAAGTATAAAAAACTAAAAAGGAACTCTAAAATAACAAAAAAGGCAGGAAAGGAGGAATAGAAGCAAAAACTAAGGGGGATTAACAAAGGAAATTAAACAAAAATAGTAGATGTAAATATAGCCATAGTAACAATTTCATTTAACGTTAGTGAAATGAAAATTGTTAGAATGGACAAAAAATTAAGTTCTATCTATGTTCTATGTATGATAAATCCCTTTTAAATATAAAGAAACATGATTTGAAAATAAATTGAAGGAAAATTCTATACCATACAAACCAAAAGAATAAGAAAGATGGAATGGCTACCTTAATATCAGATAAAATAAACTTCCAACACAAAAAGTAGTTTCTGAGACAAAGGGAACAGTGTTTATAATGATAAAAGGAACAGTATATTTTCTGACCTCAAATCTTATTGTAAAACTATTTTATAAATCAAAACAGAATGGTATTGACATAAAGATAATAAGGAAATCAGTAAGCTAGAATAGAGAACCCTGGAATAGATTCTCACATTTACAATCATTTGATTTTTAACAAGGGCACCAAATCAATCCATTGAAGAAAGGAACGCCTTTTCAACAACTGTGCTGGCATAACGGGGTACCCACAGAGGGAAAAAAATACAAAAAATAAATAAAATAAAAATTTGACCATACTTCAAACTATACACAAAACATAATTTTGAGAATACTTGTTTTAAGTTTATTTATTTTGAGAGAGGGAGAGAGAGAGAGAGCAAGCTCTAGTGGGAAAGGGACAGAGAGAGAGGGATAGAGAGAATCCTAAGTAAGCTCTGCACTGTCAGCACAGAGTTTGACAGGGGGTCTGATCCCATGAACCATGACTTCATGACCTGAGCTGAAATCAAGAGTCTGAAGCTTAACTGACTAAGCCACCCAGGCACCCTGAGATTAATTTAATTGTAAATTAGCCACAATGCTTTCAAAGTAAAAGATAAGACATGATCTTTATGATTAGGAGATGTATAAAGTTTTTCTAGAGAATTTATGGAAGTAATCATTCATATATTTACATATAATCTATCTATATGTATAATAGATTATATCAAAGTATTAATACCTTTATATATAGATTATATAGATATATAAATGTTTATTTATGAGAGAGAGAGAGAGAGAGAGAGCAAGCAGGGGAGGGGCAGAGAGAGAGGGAGACCCAGAATCTGATACAGGCTCCAGGCTGGGAGCTGTCAGCAGAGAGCCCAACGCGGGGCTCCAACTCATGGACAGGGAGCTCAGACTTGAGCTGAAGTCTCACGCTTACCAGCTGAGCCACCCAGGTGCCCCTAGGCAATGTATCTTAAGACCATAATGAAATGCCACCTCACATCCACCAGAATTACTAACGTGGTAAAGATGTAAAACAACTGGATATTTCATATAAAACTGAGCATGAACATTTAAACATTTCTTGTGAAATCCACACTTTGATCCAGCAGTTCCACTCTTGCGTAGTTACCCAAGAAAATGGAAAATGTATTCCATAGATTTCTACAGAAGCTTTCTTTTAATATCCAAATCCTGGAAACAACTTTGGTATCCAACAATAGAAGATTGAAGTATGTTTACACAAAATACACAGCAAACTGAAAGACTCTCAAAATCTTATGCTAAGATAAGCTTTTTGCATAGAGCAATACTGTGTGTTTCCATTTATATGGAGTTCCTAAAATTGATGCATGTTTAACAAATGTGTATAGCTAAATGTTTATGACAAATCTAGGGTGTGGTTTTATATGTGCTCACTATAAAATTCTTTCAACTTTAGTAAATGCTTGAATATTTTCATAATAATAATTTCTTTTTTTTACATGGTGCCAGGGTTTATTTGCTTCTCCTCTAACAGAGTGAAAGATCCCACTAAGTTATTTTATTATTTTTTTTAAATATGAAATTTATTGTCAAATTGGTTTCCATACAACATCTAGTGCTCATCCCAACAGGTGCCCTCCTCAATACTCATTACCCATCCCCCTCTCCCTCCCAACCCCCATCAACCCTCAGTTTGTTCTCAGTTTTTAATAAGAATCTTATAATTTGATAGAAAAGAAACAAGACAGAAATTTCTATACTCATATGTCACACAGGAATTGCCAAAGAAATAAAACAGTATGTTTTTAGTTCTCATCATTGTTTGTTTGTTTTGTTTTGTTTTGTTTTTAATCCATAAACAGCAACATTTAACATTGACAAGTTGAGTTGATATTTTCTTTACTTGGCTTATAAGAAACTACATGCTCTCTCTCTCTTTTTTTTTCTTGGCATTATTTTACTGAGAACTACTTAATTTTCTTTGCTGAATCATTTCATGGTTTTTTTAGTCATTGGGGTATCCTAGAATTAAGAAGTTCTCTTTTCTATTTACAAATATTATCTTGGTAAACTCTATTTGGTCTCTTGCCATAAAATGCTATCTACATATTGTCAACTCACAGTTGTATATCTCTTGACCATATCTCTCTTCTAAACTCCAGACTTTTCCTACTAGGTATCTCTGTTACTGTCTGGATATCTAATTGTCATCAAAAACTTAATAATCCATACTGAACCACTGGTGTTTTCTGAAATATTCTATATCTGTAGTCCTTCCTTAATTATAATATCATCCTTATTATTGACCAAGCCAAAATTATCAGAGTCCTACTTTATTATTCTTTCTTTTTCTCTCAAACCCAGTCCTATTGACAGAATAGTCCACTATCTATCTTCAAAATATATTCAGAACCTAGCCACTCATCTCTATCTCCGTTTCTAGGACCGTGGTTTTACTCACCATCATTTCTGCATGGACTCCTGCACTTAACTAATAACTGCCTCCTTCTACCAAGTCTATTCTCAATAGAGTGGAGTAATACTATGAAAACAGAAAGCAGATCATGTCATAACTCACCATTTCCTGTGAGTAGAAGCCAAAATCTTACAAAACTGTCTAGCTTCATGTGCTTTCTCTGACTTCAGCTGTTACTACTCTCACTCAAATTTGATTACCTTTCTCCAGCTTGCTAGTTCTCAAAATGGCCAGGGATCTTCCCAAATAAGTGAATTTGTATTGGATGTTTCCTCTGACTGGAGAAAGATATATACTTGGCTCATTCCCTTACATCAATGATATCTGTACACAAAAGTTGTTTGTCAACGAGACCAACCTTAATCACCTTATATAGTGTTGCAATCCATCAACATCACCACACCAATAGATGTCAATGATACTCATTCCTCATTTTTCTCTCATGTGACTTATTATTTCTAATTTATACTTACTTAGCTATTTAGTTAGTTATTATGTTAATTATTCCTTTTTTGTCTTTATAGAATACAAGCTCATTGGGAGGTGGGATTTGTGTCTATGTTCTTAATTCACATTTTCCTAACATAAACACCAATTCTCAGGATATAGAAGATACCAATCATATTTTATGAATCAGTTTAAACAACATAATTAACATAATTTGTCAAATGTGTCTGTGTATTAAAAAAATAAAATCAACAACTAAGAATACACATTCTTTTTAAGCATACAAAAGTTATTTATATAAATTGAGAACAAGCTGGATCATTTAAAAAAGTTCATAAACTTAAATCATATTAGTAAATTACATGTTGTGACCACAACAAAATTTGGGCAGATAATAATGAAGAAAGAAAAATGTAAAACATAGTACATTTAGAAACTTATAAACATAATTGCCTAAGTTAAAGAGTAAGTTAAAGAGTATCAAATTGTAAAATACTATAAGCTGTGCTCTGAGGAAAATTTACAGTTCTGGAAATTTATATCTGTAAATATGTCATGATGCACACAAGAAACAATCAAATTTTAAAATAATTTGAGCTGTTCCATGAGGTGAGTTTAGTCTTGAGTGGTGATATCAAAAAATTAGAAAGTCTAAAAAGTAAATTTAAATTTACTTGTTAGGAAGTTACAGAAAGAATGACCATTTTTTAAAAATGTGGCAGGTTTTGCTTTCCAAACCGGGTTGAAGAAATATGTGCCCTCTGACAATGTGATTGACTCTGCTCCCAACAAGAGGTGTGGTCTTCGTTTGCTCCCCTTCAATCTCAGCAGAAGCTTGTGACTGTTCATGTTAATAGAGGATGGCAAAGTTATGATAAGCAGTTCTGAAGCTTGGTTATAAAAATCATAAAGCTTCCACCTGACTTCTTATTCTTATGAAAGGTACCATTGGACACCTGAGCTGACATGTAAAAAGTCCAAATACTGTGAAATAAAGATGCCTAAGGAGGTTCAGCAGCCCTAGTTCTTAGCTCTTTTGGGTTTCCCCAGCACCAACCACCAGACTTGTAAGCGAATATGTTTTCAGATGATTCCACCTCTTGGTCTTTAAACTTCAGCAGAAGATGCCAAGTGGAGCAGAGACCAACCTTTCCTGCTGTGCCTTGTCCAAATTGCTGGCTCACAGAATCTCTGAGCATAATCTATAGTTGTTAATTTAGCTAAAACTGGAAACTCTGTTTCCCATATTTCTTTTTCATGTATATTTATAAGCTGGAATTGATAAGAATTGACAGTCAGAAATAAAGAAACCATTACTTTCTAAAGATCTCAGGAGCAGATCAGGTTGAGAGAGAAACAGAGGTTTACAGCAGATTCCAGAATCCAGGGAGTATCCCAAAGTACTGGCCCCAGGCAACCAGGAGTGGACCCAAGTCAACTGACAAGCCCTTCACACAAGTGTCTTTAAAGGCAGCAAATTCCACCAATCTCTACCAGTTTGCCCTTGATGGTTTCACCTGACAGCCAGCTATGTATGACTTTGAGGATTTCCCTTGAAGCTCAACTCTGCCTGACTACAGTGACTCAGGCTGTTATTGACAGTGATTGTAGCTTCTCTTTCAATTCTCACCTTTCTGACTTTCACTTACCCAGTTCCTTTCACGTTCATGTAAATTCTAATTTCTATAGTATTCTCTTTAACCTGACAAAATTTTTGGTAGTTCTATTGTCCTGATTAAACTCTAATGCAACTATGAATTTATCATTTACTGTATTAAAATATCTATGACAAATATAAATTTGTTTTTACCTCTCTGGCTTATATTAGAGGCTATATGGTTAAATAAGAGATCTTAAAGAAATCCACAAATCAAACAATGTGAATTAAACCTTTCATGATTTTAATGCAGTAGGGCTAGTAAACTTTTTTTTGTAAAGGGTCAGATAATGAATCTTTTAAAGTTTGTAGGCCTTTATAATCTCTGTTGCAGAAACTCAACCCTGCAAGTGCAATACTAAATCAGCCATAGACAGTACATGAATAAATGACTGTCACTGTGATCTAATGAAATGTAAACAACAACAACAACAAATAACTGTTAATAGGCCAGAATTGCTCTATGGATCACTGTTTGCTAAACTGTGGTTTATAGAATCATGTTGAAACAACTAAAAAGAGAAGAATCTGAGAATCTCTTCTACTTTGGATTCTACTCTATTTCAAAATTCACAAAACTGCTGTGTGCTAAAGCATATTTTATTACACTTTCCTGCCTTAGTCATTCATTATGTCCTAATTTCTGACACAGATGTGTCTTTCTTCTGACACTAAATAACGTAGATACTACACTTCTACTTTTGAAATACTCATTTCCAATTAAAGTCTAATTCCACATATCAATTGACAAATTACATTGACTTAAATTCTCACAATCTCGTGTGTATCCACTCATTATATGCTCCAAATATCCTCCTGTACTTACTATGGAAGCCTGGTAAATGTGTGGGATCCCCCTATGGTGAAATGTCAAGGGAAATAGTGGTACATGAAATTCAAATTGATGCGGCCCCACAGTACTGAACTTTAGCTTGTCAAACAATTGTAAGGATTTATTCCCTTTGCTCCATGCTAATAATACAGCACTTATGGAGTGAAAAATAGAAAGAATAAATGAAACTAGTGTTCAAAGAGCCTGAAGAATTTGTTAACATTCACATCTTGTGGACTTCACCTCTTTTAGGCAATGAAATCTCAGATTTATTTGGTTACCCATAGAAGAAAACAAATTACTGTGGCATTCCTGAAACATTTGTAATTCTTTCCACAGGCGGCTTTAGAGCTTCTCCTTCATTAAGACTGCATTCTGTAGCTGCTGTGGTCTGTTAAAGTCACAGTAAACACTGCTGACAACCAGCTGTTCCTTTCTCGTACCATAACCGAACTGCTTAAGGTAGATCATCACTTGGCTTAAATCCACATATGTTATTTTTGCCACTCAACAATAAAAATATTAATCTACAAATATTCCTAATGTGAATCTTGAGTAATATGACATACTTCCCTGAGAGAATTACATTTCGAGTTACAAAATCCATTCTTAATTATACATGAGAGTTAAAATACTACTGAATATTTATATTCCTATGTTTTGACTTTGAATGGTGACTGGTTAAGAGGATTTGTTTTTTTTTCCCTCCATGTGACGTGACATTATTAAAAAATTTAAAGCACTATCAGTCAACTACAGCTGTTGATTGTTCAATTACACTGAGCTTAAATTTTAGGCATTAAAGTGAATGTCATCCTTCTTCCCAAGTAAATAATGATACTTCCATCTTTGAATTCAATTCGTGCAGATATTTTTAATCTGAAGTTCACTGAGATACATGGACATATTTTAGCGTTTAAATCCTCTGAAATCATATGCACAATTGCTCATGCCATTTTGTTTTTCTTTTAGGAAAAAAAAAGTCTGCAGATTGATATCAGTAGATTAAAAAATGGAACCATGAGTCAAACTTATCAGTAATAGAAAAATGATTGCTATAACTTTATGACTGAAATAACTTCTAATTTTTCTCTATGTTTCAACTCGATTTTGGTAACTTGAACTCAAAATTATTCTGTTTCTGGATTTAAAGCCTTTAAATTAACATTTAAAGACAATTTTCATATCACATGCAGAAAGGTATTGAATAATATTTAAAAGAAATGACAGCAGACCTATATCATTTGCTAAAATCAATCAATAACATTATGTGATAAATGAATATATTGTAAGACAGAATTTTTCATTATGTTTCTAATAATGACATGTGACCCTGTGATACAGGACAGCTACAAAAACTTGTTGTCAGTGTTGTGATGTAATCAAGCTTTTCAAAGGTCTGTACCAGAGCACCAACTGTTGTTTTTCTTTTTTACTATATGCCATTTGTAAAAGCCCCAACAAGGTTTTGTTGGCTGCTTGATTGATTTTGTTGTTTAGATGGCTTTCTCCTTCAGAGTATTTTTAAACCATGACGTCAAGTCTTTGGAGCCTGCTCATCTAGCAAATAGGTCTGGGTTAGGCTAGAAGAGAGCTAATAGGGCATATTTCTAATTATCCTTATATCACATTCAAATTAAAAATAAAATAGGATCCAGTTTCAAAAGACTGAATAGAAGAAAAGATGGTTAACCTTCCTGTACCTTTAGTTTTATCATTTGTAAAATCTCTTCTAGCTTGAAAATGCTATGATTTCAGTTTCAAGAAACATCCAGCAAGTGAATCATAAGAACAATACCGCATTGATCAGGATAATGGTTTGAGTAGGAAGTAATAATGAGTGTTGATGACCCCCTCAGAGGACCCAAGCTATTAAACATCTAAGGTCAATTTCAACCATCAGATATTTTCACTTCAACTACCAAGTGAATTTATTTGAGCAGAATCTGGGCCTGTGTACTTGAATCAATAATATACAATGAACACAGAGTTATGATGTCTCATGCTAATGAAGCAGAGAACCGATCTTTATTCTTCAGGCTTATTGGATTGACCTAAGAACAGGACTTGCTAAATTTTATAATTGGTGGATGATCTACTCTTCACTGTTATAGAACAAGACAGAAAAATAAAGACTCCAGTAGAGGTATATCAGAGGTATCAATCTTCTGATGTGAAATAAATATGTAAGTGCTTCCAAACTGAGATGGTCTGCTGAAAAAGAACATAACTTCTGTTAGAGTTTAACTATATTGCAACATTTGGCTATATATTCCCTATTAAATGTACAGAAATTTTAATTATGGAAGTTCATTTTCCTTTCATTTATATATTTCATACCAGAAGAATCAACACCTTTTTTCAGTGAAATAGCACAAATGAACGTTAGTATTTAGAAATATATTTAGCTACAATTGTCAATGCTATTAAAGTAATATAAAAATGCTAATGAGGAAGATACTTCCATCAAAATATATTTAAAAGTAAGCCTCAGTGATTAAGATTAATAAATACAAATATAATACAAAACACCCACAGACAAGAATTACAAATATAAGAGGTGGAAATCATTATATCTCTTCTCTTTGTCATCCATTATGGTCAGTTAGAATGTGCTTCTAGATCACCTTTACTGGAATAACTATCTTAAGATTTTTTTGTTGTCTTTAATTTAAGACTTTTGAGAATCATGGTTTACTATTGCAAGGTAGAAGCTATGAGCATTGATTATATTAATGAATACAAAAATTGAACATCTAAACTGATTTACATTTTAAACTATATCTACTTATTGAAGAAAAAAAGTAGATCTAAAATATGGAAAAAAGAGAAGATGAAAGTGATTTTGTGTGAGAGGATCTACCATTATAAATAAGCCTTTGAAAAAATAAATGCAGTTGTGACTCAGTCGGTTAAGCATTGACTCTTGATTTTGGCTCACATCATGGTACCACGTGAGATAAAGCCCTGTGTTGGACTATGCACTGACAGGGCAAAGCCTTCTTGGGATTCTCTGTCCCTTCCCCACTCAACATGTTCTTACTCTCTCTCTCTCAAAAGAAATAAACATTGAAAAAAAGAAAAAAGAAATGATAAAGAGGATATTTGGGTGCTTTTCCATGGGTGCATCTCACGATGCAGTTCCTCTTTTTTGAGCCTTTTCAGGGAAAATGGAGAATATTTTAATTGTTTTATAATACTTTTTAGATACCTGATTTAATTTTTAATAGAAAACCAAGAAAAGTTATCCCTATGATTATATTGTTGTTTTTTTTAACTTACTAAGAGTAACATAAGATTTGGGGGAGGAGGAACCTCAATCTTTAAGTAACATAAAATTTTGGGGGAGGAGGAGCCTCAATCTTTAAAAACTGATTCAGTTCAAAAGTCTCATTTTATTTGTGAAAAATATATGCAAAAATTAACTTTATTGAAGTATAACATTAAGTAAATTAAAAATTTTGCTTTCCATTTTAGTGTTTTTCCCTAATTTCAGAGTTACCTGTGTCTGAGAATCTGATAATGAGATAGGAATTAGAAAGTGTTATAATCTCAAGTATGACACCCTTCAAATCCTGACTAAATTACCTTGATTCTTTTCATACAAGAGAACCATAACATCAAAACTGGAAGCTGAAATATCCTTCAACTGTTGAATGATAACCTACTATGGTACATGAAATAATATATGGAATACTATTCAGCAATAAAGAGGAATGAACTATTGATACACAAATCAACATAGATGAATTTCAAATGCATTACAAGTGAAAGAAGTCAGACTCGAAAGTGTACATATTATGATTCCATTTGACATTCTGTAAAAGTTAAAATTATAGTGACAGAGAACATTCCTGCTTTCCATGGTTTGAGGATAAGTGGAGTGGTTGAATCAAGGAGAAGGATAACAGAATTTTTTTGCATGATGGAACTATTTTGTATCTTGATTGTGATGGCATATGTTACATGATTTTATATATTTATCAAAAGTCATAGAACTGTCCACTAAAGAGAATGAACTTCTTGAATGCAAATTTAAAACAATAAATTAAGTTGCACAGCTAAAGTACTTTTCATAGTCTATGTAGTTTTCATGAAAAATTTATGCTTTGTTAATTTAGTGAGTACACTATAATTTATTGAACTTTCACTTTATTGATGAATACTTAGCTAACTTCTGATATTTCAGTGTTATAGCTCTGCATTGGGTTTCCTTAAATATGTTCTTTAATGTTCAGAGCTTCTTTAAAACATAATGCCTATTACCTTCTGAAGGGACTAAATTGAATGTCACATGACTAATGATTATATTATTTTTCCATTATCCTTATCCCAGTTGGGCATTTTCATTCATTTTTCCCCTTTTAAGTAAGATAAAATACAAAGAATATAAAATTTGCCATCTTAACCATTTAAAGTGTACAGTTGTAATGTTACTACATTCAAACTGTTGTGTAATCACAGAAAATCACAGAAATTACCAGAACTCATTTCATGTTGCACACCTAAAACTCTATACCCACTAAACAATAACTCCTCATTCTCTTCTCCACCTAGCCTCTGGAAACCACCATTCTACTTTCTATGATTTAAACTACTCTAAGTACTTTATGTAAATAGAATTATATAGTATTTATCTTCTTGAGAATGGCTTATTCACTTACTATAATGTCTTTAAGGTTAATGCATATTATAACATATGTGACAATTTTCTTCCTTTTTAGTGCTGAATAGTATTTTAGTTTATGTATGTAAATGATATTTTGCTTATCCATTCATCTGCCCATTTGGGTTGTTTCCACATTTTAGTTGCTATGGATAATGCTACTAAGAACATGGCTGTACAAATATCTCTTTGAGACCTTGCTTTCAATGCTTATGGCTATACCCAGAAATGCAATTGTTGGCTCACAGGGTAACCCTATTCTTAATTTTTGAGGAACCATTATTTTTTTTCATATAGAAGCTGTATCATTTTACATTCCACAATAGTTTGCAAGAGTTTCAGTCTCTTCACATTCTTGTCAACATTTATTTTCTGTTTTATTTTGCTTTGGTAGTAGTTATCTTAATGGGTGTGAGATGGTAACTATTATAGGTTTGATCTGTATTTCCCTAATAATTTGTGATATTGAGTACCTTTTCCTGGGCTTATCTGCCACATGCAATATTTTTTGAAGAAAAGTCTACTCAAGCCCTGTGCCCATTTTTGAATCAAGCTGTTTATTTTTGGAAATTCAATTTTAGGAGTTCTTGATATGGTCTGAAAATTGATGCCTTATTAGATCTATGATTTTCAAATATGTTGTCCCATTTCATAGATTATCTTTTTACTCTGTTGATAGTGTCCTTTGATGCACAAAACATTCTTAAGCTTCTTGAAGTACAATTTATCTATTTTTTCTTTTGTTGACTGTGCTTTATTGTCATATCCATGTAACCATTGCCAAATTCAATGTTCTGAATTTTTGGTCCTTTTAAGAGTTTCATAGTTTTAGGTCTTATATTCAGGACTTTGATTTGTTATGAGTTAATTTTTTTATATAGTGATAGATAATGGTCCAACTTTATGTTTTTAGGAATTGGAAATCTTAAAATTAGAATATCCAATTTTCTTAGCGTTGTTTGTTGAAAAGACTATCCTTTCCCCAGTAAATGATCTTGAGACATCATCAAAACTCATGTGACCATATATGAGAATTTATTTATGGGTTCTTTATTCTATTCCATTGGTCTATATGTCTATTCCAGTAGTACACTGCTTATATTTCTGTAGTGTAGAAATTTTAAAATCAGGAATTATGAGCCCTCCAATTTTGTTCTTTTTAATTATTGTTATGGCTATTTGGGGTATCTGGAGATTTTATATTGATCTTAGAATGTTTTTTTCTGTTTCTGCAAAAAAAATCTTTGGGATTTTGATAGACATTGCATTAAATCTGTAGATCACTTTGGAGTAGTAATAAGATTTTAAAAATATTAAGTTTTCCAATCCATAAACATGGGATGTGTTACCATTTATTTATGTCTTCTTTAATTTATTTCAGCAATGTTTTGTAGTTTTCATCACACATGTCTTTTGCCTGCTTGGTTAAGTTAATTTTATTTTTCAATGCTTTTTTTAAATGCAGTTTTCTCTTCTTTTCTTTTTATTTTAGAGAGAGAGAGAGAGGGAGAGACAGTGTGAGTGGGGGAAAGGGGCAGAAGGAGAGAGAGTATGAATCTCAAACAGACTCCACATTCATTATGGAGCCTGACCAGGGCTTAATCCCACAACCCTGGGATCATGATCTGAGCTGAAATCAAGAGTCACATGCTCAACAGACTGGGCCACCCAGGCGCCCCTAGAGTTGTTTTCTTACTATCCTTTTCAGATTGTTCATTGTTTGTATATAGAAGTGCAACTGATTTTTTAGCATTGACATTGTAATCCTGCTAATTTGCTGAATTCATTTATTGATTCTAACACTATTTTGTGGAATCTTTAGGAATTTCTACATATAAAATCATATTATATGTGAAAAGAGGTTATTTTACTTTTTCTTTCCAATTTGGATGCCTATTATTTCCTTTTCTTGCCTAATTGTTCTGGCAGGGTCTTCCAGTGCTATGTTTAATAGAAGTGGCAAAGCTGGTATACTTGCCTTGTTCCTGATCTTAGAGGAAAGTTTTCAGTTTTTTAACATCAAATATAAATTCTCTGTGGATTTTTTATATATGGATTTTATTATGTTAAGGTAATTTCCTTGTAATAACATAATTTGTTGAGTGTTTTATCATAAATCGTGTTGGATTTTGTCAAATTTTTTTTTCTGCATCAATTGAAATAATTGAAATGATCATGTTTTTATCTTTCTTCTGTTAATGTGGTATATTACATTGGTTAATTTTTGTTTGTTAAGCCATTCTTATATTCCAGGAATAAATCTAATGTAATTATGGTATATAGTCTTTTTAATATAATGTTGTATTTGTTTTCTTTCTTTCTTTCTTTCTTTCTTTCTTTCTTTCTTTCTTTCTTTCTTTTTTTCTTTCTTTCTTTCTTTTTTTCAGGATTTTTGAATCAATATCCACAAGGGATATTAGTCTGTAGTTTCCTGATAGTGCCTTTGTCTGGCTTTGGTATCAGGGTAAATTTGGTTTCATAAGATGAGTTACGAAGCATTCTCCACTTTTTTTTTTAATTTTAAGAAGAAATATTAGTTCTTTAAATGTTTGGTAGAATTCTTAAATGAAGCAGTCATGTCCTGGACTTTTGTTTGTTAGGAGATTTCTAATTACCGGTTCAATCTCATTACTAGTTATAGGTCTATTCAGAATTTTTATTTCTTTATGATTCAGCCTTGAAAAAATTGTGTTTTTAGAACTGTGTCCATTTTATCCAGATTATTCAATTTTTTTGCCTTACAATTTTTCATAGTACAAATTCTTGTATAAATCTTTCATTTCTATAGAATTGGTAGTAATGTCTCCACTTACATTTCTGATTTTAACAAGTTGAATCTCCCTATTTTGTAGTCAATCTAGTGAAAATTTTGTTAATTTTGTTGATCTTTTGAAGAACCAATTTTTGGTTTCATTGATTTTTGTATTTTTCTGTCCTCTATTTTACTTATTTCTGATCTTTAATATTTCCTTGTTTCTGCTAGCTTTGAGTTTGAGTTTCTCTTGTTCCTTAAGTTGTAAAGTTAGATTGTTGACATGAGATCTTTCTTGTTTTTTTAGATCTGTTTATAGCTTTAAATTTCCCCCTTAGCACTTTTGCTGCATACCGTAAGTTTGGTATATTGTGTTTTTGTTATCGTTTATCTAGCATTTTCTAATTTATCTTGTGATTTCCTTGACCCATTGATTATTTAAGAGTGCATTGTTTAATTTCCACAAATTTTTAAAATTTCCAGTTTTCCTTCTGCTATTGATTTCTAACTTCAGTCTATGTGATCAGAAAAGATTAAAAGATTTGATCTTTTAAAGTATTTAGAGACACAATTTGTGACCTAATGTATGCATATTCTGGTGTATGTCCCATGTGCACTTGAAAAGAATGTATTCTGTTGTTGGATAGTGTGGAGGAATCAGTGTCTGGAGTCTGGGACATTCCCCCAAATGGATGCCGAGTGGCCATCAGCTGCTTGCCCATATATTCTTCTTTCTCATTAGAAGAAAATATTGCCCTGTTCTCAGTACACAGTAAAATTCTTTTGTTGCTTAATAGTATGCATCGTATGGCATTTGGCCAGCCCCTGCAGTATATCTGCCCTTATGCTGGAGGGGAATAGGATCTTCACCTGTTTTAGAAGAAGGGTGCATGTAGTCCATCACCCTGAGTGGGCTATCAGACAGGCCTGGTGGCCATGGGAGACCTGCATATACTACAGACACTGATCTTTTATTTCTTCTCCTTTCTGTAAGTAAAGTGCTGTTCCAACTAGTGATATACATGGTGAGTCCTCTTGGCAGCTGCAATGCTGTAGAATATGCAGTGGACCAGTGTCTGTGAACTCCTACTTCTAATGGTTGACATTGTCATGATTTTCACATTTTCCACACAATGGGTATACTCACTTGGGATTGGTAGCTGGATCTTCTTCCCTGACAGATACAGTGTCCTATATGTGCTAATTCTAGTTAGTTTATTGTGTTATTTGGGTTCTTCATTTCCTTATCTTGTGTCTAGTTGTTCATTATTAAAAATGGGATATTGAAGTCTGTAACAATTGTGGAAATATCAATTTATTTCTTTAATTCTGTGAATTTTTGCTTCTTATTTGATTGTTTGTTGAGACATAAATGTTTATAATTGTTATATCTTCTTGACGTATGGGACTTTTTATTTATATGTCTTTTTTTCTCCTCTTACAAACTTTGTTTAAATTTAAAGTATATTTGTATTATATTAGTATAATCATACCTGCTCTCTTTTGGTTACTATTTGCATTGAATATCTTTTCCAACCTTCACTTTCAACTTATTTGCATCCTAAGATCTAAAGTGGCTCTCTTGTAGACAACATATAGCTAGCTCAGATTTCTTCTCTATTCTGCCAATAGCTGTCTTTTGGCTAGAAAGTTTAATCCAATTATATTAAAACTACTTACTGATAAGAGGAAAATTAGTTTTGTCATTTTTCTATTTATTTTCTAGATGTCTTATAGCTTATATTGTCCCTCATTTCCTTCATTACTGTCCGTTTTGTGTTAAGCTGGTATTTTATATTGAAAAGGTTTAAATTTCTTCTCATTTACTTTTGTGTATATTCTATAACTCTTCCTATCTGGGTTACCATGAGAATTATATTTAACATCCTAACATTATAACATTTATTTAAATTTATACCAGCTTAATTTCAATAACATAAAACCTGCTCATTTAAAGCTCTTTTCCCACTTTTTTTTCAGTTATTGATGTCACAAAATTACATCTTTGCACATTGTGTGTCTGAAATCATAAAGTTATGTTTTTTCATAAATTTATGTTTTTAATACATTAATCTCTTAAATTATTACAACATAAAATAAGTAGTCACAACCCACAGTTACAATAATACTAGCTTCTAGACTAATATTTTTGAAATGTATTAGTCTCTTAAATCATGAATAAAACCAAAACCTGTGTTATGAACTATCATTACAATAATGCTAGCTTTTATAATTGCCTGTGTATTACTTTTACCGAGATTTTAATTTCTTTATATCACTTTTAGTTACTGTTCAATGTCCTTTCATTACAACCTGCAAGAATACCTTTATAATTTCTTTCAGGACCAAACTCTAGCGATAACAAACTCTCTCAACTCTTCTTATCTAGGGATATCTTCATCTCTCCATCATTTTTGAAGGACACTTTTGCTAGCTATACAATTCTTGACAGTTTTTGTGTTTTTTGGTTTTTTGTTTGTTTCGTGCTTGTTTTTCCCCTTCAAATGTATCAGCCCACTGACTTCTGGCTTCCAAACTTGCTGATGAGAAATCTACTGATAATATTATTGAGGATCATCTTTTGTATAGGATGTCACCTCTCTCTTGCTGTTTTAAAGATTCTCTCTTTGTCTTTCCACTACTTGATTATTATGTGTTTGGGTATGAGTCTCTTTGAAATAATCCTACATGGAATTCATTGAGCTTCTTGGATGTTCATATTCAGGTCTTTTATAATGTTTTTTAAAGTTATATTAAGTGGTACTGCTTTTTCAGTTAGGTTTCTTTGTTGATACAGAAGAATAAATACATCTTCATTTATTTCTTTTCTTTAATTTTAAGTTTATTTATTTATTTTGAGAAAGAGAGAGTGAGAGAGAGCAAAAGTGCTAGTGCAGGGGGAAGAGAAGGAGAGAGAGAATACCAAGCAGGCTCTGGGCTCTCAATATAGAACCCTATGAGGCCCTCAACCTCCCAAACTGTGAGATCATGACCTGAGCCGAAACCAAGAATTGGATGTTTAACTGAGCCACCCACAGACCCCTTTTTTCATTTATTTCTTAACCCTATTCTCTTGATTTTTAAGTCTTCCTGTCCTTAAGAGAAACTATGTGATTCAATGGACTAAAGGGAGAACTAATTAGTTCTAATGTACATATATTTTATCAATAAAGCTGTGTCAATTCTATCTTGACATTTCCACCATCATTCTTGATAAAAAAAAAAAAAGCACTTCCATGCAATGAGTCAGAAAGACTCAACACACACACACACACACACACACACACACACACACACACAATGACCAAAGCTCCAAAAATGGAATATGTTATGTTAATCACCAATATAAGTAGAAATATATATATATATATATATATATATATATATATATATTCATCTAATTTCATCTAACCTTTCAATTCTGTATCATTAATTTCTGACACAAAATGTTGAATTAGCAATTATATTGAAGTTTAACTTTAATGCTGCCTTGCTTTTCCATTCAATATCACAAATATATACTACTATTTTGACATTTTAGCAACTGCCTAGTATATCCCCTGCCCATTAGTGTATTTAATACATCAAAGAACCCCATAAGGGACTGTTATCTTTTGTCTATTTTTTACTGCTGTATTTTTTTTCCTATGTTATAAATTATCTGTAAATTGTATATGTCAATAAGATATTTGAGTGCTCTGAGAAATAAAATTTTATTTCCATTTTTTGAAATATATGAAAAAGTATTGTTCTCTGTGTTTCTCAGGGACAAACTTCTTGTTATCATTCAAGAAGATAACAAAGAAGTATAATGTTTTATAATTTATTATTTGCAAATAACAATGTAGAAGCAATGTGATCATCCTCTATACTCGCACTAGAAGTATGAAAATTTTAAGATTTTTTTCTCACATATGTTTTTATAGTCCTCAATATAAAACTGCTTGCTTTGCTCTGCATTTCTCAGTAGCCTGTTGCACATGACCAGATTTAATGTTTTTTCATGAATCAAGTTCAGGTAGATGGAAGTGACCAGTTTGTCTCAATAATCACTGAATGGCAGTCCAATTGTCAGTCTTTTAAAACTGAAATTTTCCCTATGTAACAGTTGCTAAGAAAATATAATTCATCTGAATTATATACTATTGTAGAATAGAAACTCATTTCACATTAGCAACTCTAGATTCAGTATCCTTAATTGAAAAAAAAAAAGATAAAGAAAAAAAGAAAGACCTCTAAAACTGAATGCTTACTGATGTGTAATCTGTTGATTGAACCCCTGTAGTGTTCTTAAATTTTTGCTCATGACTACACATATAAGGATGATTAAGTCTTGATTCTTGCCTGCAAGAAGTACATAGAATATACTATCTATTAAGGCAAGAAGGTAAGTACTTATAATATGATGTATGGTGTATCAACTGATATAATAGAGTGTGTTTAAGTATAATAGAGAATAAGTATATAAGAAACAACCACAACTTGTGAGAAGAGGAGAGTATAGGAGAGCGTCAGGTTATGGAAAGTTTCATAGAGAAGTTATCAGATCAATTTATCTTCAAAGGTGATTTCATAGCTTTATGATTTTGTTCATTTGGGGATAAACACGTATACATGTGTGCATGTGTGCATATATATAAACACATTTAATTGTAATGATGAAGAAGGCTGGTAAAAGTAGGATTAAACAAACACCTTCAAGAGACATTTTGAATATTTAATTTGGATCCATATTGTTCTGTTTAGTTGACTCAAAGGCTGGTACTACTAGAAGACAGATCATTATTTTCACTTACATTTAAGTTAACCTTAAATTTATATGTTAATTGAGTTATAAATGCTTAATCATGACAAGTAATTATATATATATAATACTTATATATATATGTATATATACATATATGTATATATATATGTATGTATATATGTATGTATATATGTGTGTGTGTGTGTGTGTGTGTGTGTGTATATATATATATATATATATATATATATACACTTACCTCTGCTTAATCACAGATGTGGAGAATCTGCTGGCAGTAAGAAACAGCTATTTAAAACAAAATATAAAAAAAGCCAAAAGAGTAATGCGCCCCTTTATTCTTTTTTTTCTTAGTGAAACATTGTTGGATAGTAATGAGGTTACTTTATTAAGAGATTATATATATTCAAATGCTAAAAATGCACACACACACAAAAATAAACAGAAGATTCTCTGAACTCACAGAGGATACACTGGTGAGAAATATGTAAATGATCAAGTAAATGCAGGAGCCTAGAGTGAGTAGAAATGAGAACTTAGAGTCTAATCAAGATCTGTTGTCATGGAATGACATTGGACATTGGATTCTCAATATCCAGCACAGAAACAATCAGTTTAGTAGGATAGTCTGTAAAAATTTGGAAAGTGGCCAGCGACTGGCAAAGGTTAGAGGTATGTAAAAGAACTTTTCATTCGTAGAGTGAAAAGCCAAAGTAAAATTGCATAGTGGTACCAACATAGAATGTCATTTTCACTGAATATTTATCATTTGTCTGTTGTTGGTATTTATGAATTATGTAGTTTGGCGAGTTTTTGCAAATGAAAAATTCATGGTTACTGAGATTCCCCACCTCCTTGAAATTTTAAATACAATTTTTGAAGTGGTTTTGCATGACTATTAAATATTAATAGAAAAATATCTTAAAATCTTTATTGATTGTATGTGTTCTATTTTTATATACCCCATAATTAATTTCAGGTCCACTGGAACCAGCTTATTGGCCTATAATTTCTAAATTATTATCCTTATCATATTTAAAGTCTAAATTTAGTAAATGCTAAGTATAGTTTTAAAAGCTAATTTAGTATTTACTACTAATTTAAGCATAATTTTGTATGTATTAGATTTAGTATTCATATATAAATTTTTAAATAGTAATCCTTATGGAATGTAATATTTTACAGTAGCTTTATATCCAAACCACACCTTCATGAAGACTACAAGATAGCGGTAAAATTAATTTATTGAAGTAAATTGACGTGGCTGTGTCTTATAGAAGACACCAAGTTATACACAGGCAGATCAACCTAATTTTGACAGGTATTGAATAAGAACAAGTAAACTCTTACCTTGATTTCAGAAAAGTGTTTATACACTGACTTAGGTTCTTTGATTAGTTCTTACGATTTTAGTCTTTTAGCAGTAAGAAAATAATACTAAAATTATATATTTACATTTATTTGTGCATTTACTTATGTATTTAATTAGTTTGAATCTACCTAGTTCCAAATAATGTTCAGAACAAGATAATAACTCAAAGATGATACTAGATACATAATGCTGAATCATAAAAATATCAGTTGGGGTGTGAAAAGTCATCCTGAGTTAAAATTAAGTTGTTAATAACAACTTTTAACAAGTGACTTGAAATATATCAGAAAGTCACATGAAGCAATTATATTGGAAAAGTAACTGAAAGGTACATTCTTATATGTCACAATAATCCAGTTGAATAGGTTTTTATTATTATTCTTTTGTTACATATGAGAAATTTACCTCTACTTAGCTAATTTAATTTTGTCTTTAAATGTTTTGTCTTTATATACTTTCTTTTTAAGCCTATGCACTTTTATCTCTTCTCACAGAATTAAAGAATCTGTATTTGTAAATAACTACACCGGACTGTAGAGTAATTAATTTTCGAAGTTATTTGTTTCTGCTATTGGCAAACAAAGAAACAGAAGGTTAAAATTCACATTTGAGAACATAGAAAGCAAATCCTCTTAACTGAACACTTCTTGAGTAGCCATTCCATACAGTGTGCTAGAGTTTAGATAGACAGATGAAAATCCCATGGTTCCTGTTCTGAAAGATATTCTCTAATACCTGAGGGAAGTACTTTGATTAAGTTAACAATATATCTGAAATCATGATAATAAAACTGGTAAAGCCATCATTTATTTATTATAGACCAGAAACTGGGCTAATTACTTCGCTATGATTTAAACATTATTGTTCTTATTTTACTGAGACCTAAAAATCTTAGTCTTATCAAATATCACACATTTAATAAATATGAGAATACAATTTGAAGTCTTGTCTGCCTAACTCTATTTCCATGATTTTGACTACAAAAGTAAAATAGATATACATACACATGACATTAGGGGAAGAGAGAAGGAAAATATAAAACTTACTAGAGGAAAAAATTTTGGAAAAGAATTTCTGGAGATGATAAACTTTGAGTTAGGTCTTGGGTATTAGAAAGAATTAGGATGAGATCCAATTTATTACAAGTAGGTACAATGCATGAAGGAAAGCAGACATATTGGAAATATTATATTATGATCAAGGAAATGTAAGTGATTATTTTGGCTGAGTGGGAAATTGAAATGCTTATGGCCCGATAATAGAGAACCCTACATATCAAAGTAACCACCTTGCTGTTGAAAGTCTATGAGAATAAATCTTAAATGTTCTTACCATACACACATGAAAGTTATTATGTGAGGTGATGGATATATTAAATTTATGCTGATAATCACTTTAAAGTATATATGTGTACCAAATCACCACATGTATACCTAAATCTACACAATGTTATATTTCCATTATATCTCAATAAAGTTGGAAACAAAAACCAAAACCAAACCAAAACAAAATGAAGCTGACCAGCTTAATCTTAATTCTAGTATTGAGAGAGATCCTCTTAATGGATTTAAACAAGGGAGAGAGAAATCTATATAAGCATATGACATATGTCACTCTATCCATTTTGTTGAAAACATATATATTGACTAGGAGTAGTTTTAATAATGTCACAGAATATGAACATTAAGAACCACAAAATATAGAGAAAAGAGTAATTTATGACATACTTTTAAGAAATAACCTTCAAGATACATAGTTTGGAGCTCTAAATCAGTTAAACATAAATAGGACATACACCTATTATACACACAAGTACATACACACAAACTTAACTTCATATGCTGAAATTTTAGGTATTTTTAAAATTTTAATTAGAGTCCAAATAGAAGAAAAATTGTTCTTTGGAGCATATGGAGAATGTTTTAGAAAGTTCCTAGATCAGCAGAGAGAATGTTGCTATAATTAACAGCCACTGCATATGGACTGTGTGGCCTAGAGATCACTAAATGCCTGAATTCCCAAAAGAGCTCTAAAATGGTATCAAAAGCTAATGTTTAATTTTCAGTTGCAAACTATGTTGTACAATTTAGCATGGTTTGTGACTTATGTCCTAGATTCATTGGAATAAAATAATAACAAACTAAAATACTGTGAATATATTTCTTTATATTTTGGTAATCAAATTCTTATATATAATATACTCCTTCATAGTTTTGCCCTATCAAGTCTTTCTGAGATCTTAGGGATGGATTACGATTTTTAATCCTCTTTCCTGTAAGAATTGCAAATTTATCGATTCCTTCATTAAAAGTAAAAAACTAAACTCAGTCTCAAGCAGTTCACATATATAAATGACAAACTTCAAACTTAAACCTGCTGTGTTGTCAATGAAAAGAAAAACAGTCTTATCAATTTTATTTGGTTAAATTTCATTTTTTTACACTTGTTGATTTTATTCTGTACTTTGAAGTTCATATTGTTATTTAGGAAAGGGTTTTCTGTTTTGTTGTTATATCATTTGGAAAAGCCAATGCAAGTCGTTAGTGAATTTTCCTTTCTAAAAATCATTTCTTTATTCTATCTATACTTCAAAAATTCCTCCACCTCATCAGTTATTTCGTGCTAACCGAATTGTCCCATCACACTGTATACTTTTCTTCATAAACCCAAACAAGGATTTCATTTCAATGTTTATTTGTTTTTGAGAGACAGAGTGCTAGCCGGGGAGGGGCAGAGAGGGAGCGAGGTGGACACAGAATCCAAAGCAGGATCTAGGCTCTGCACTCAGCACAGAGCCCAATGTGGGCTCAAACGCAAAACCTTGTCAGACATTTAACTGACTGAGCCACCAAGGAGACCAAGGGTTTCATTTCAAATGACCTTTGTGTTCCCTTTCAATTCTATTGGGAAAATTAACAGAGATTAGCATTATAATTTTAGCCATACACCAAAAAATTAAAATGTTACCCTATTTTATCCCCATCATTGTATAAAGCATAAATTACTGTGATAGTGAATAGGTAAGGAAAGTGAGCCTCATAGATATTACCAAAATAGACCCATGTTTTAAAATGTTTAAATGTAGAACTTATAGAAGATGGTTTTGCAGATGTTTGGGTTCATCACAAGAGCAATTGAAGTTCCTACTAAAATTTGAGGGTTTTTTTCAGTAATACATACAAATTTCACATATGCAAATAAGTCAATGTTAATAGCTTATGATATATATCAATAATGCATTGTGCATTTTTAAATATGCAAAGGACTGAAATTCATGAAAGTCTAGTAAGCTTATATAAAATGTGCACATATTGCAACATTCATATTTTTTGAGTGTACAGGAATTTACCAAATTCGACCATATGCTGTGTAACAAAGTCTCATCAACTTTCAAAAATAAAAGAAATCTCAAATTCTGAGAGACTACAAGTTTACTCTTAAATAATCCATGAGTCAAATCAGAAAAACATAAATTGCAATGTATTCTTACTAAAATGTAAAATAGTAAATGAGTGATATATCAAAACTTTGGAGATACATCAAAAGCTGTGGTTAGTGGAACATTTGTTATAAAATTTAAAATGTTAAAAACATTTGAACTCCATTCTGAGGAAGTTAGAAAAAAGAACGGGAAAAAAACCCTAAAGAATAAGAAGAAAAAAATGTGATCATTACAATAGATGAAAAAAACCATTTGAGAAAACTCAATACTCCATCTTGTAGGTGCCAAGGGCAGGCAGTCCCAAGATGAGCCACTTTGGCAAGAACACTAGTTTGAGTTAGAAGCAATCAAAACTCAGCAGTTTCAGGAAAAACTCTATACCTCCCCCTTAATTACCTGCTTGTTACCAGGAAGAGAGCTATTGACAGAAATTGCTCCTTACTAAGAAACTTATCTACATAATAGGGCAACTTTGGTTTCCAAACATCTCTTCTCATCTCCTGCTAATGATCTTTCTCTCCTTTGTATCCTCAGATCCCCTACCCCTTTCCAGAGCTCAGGAAGTCTTGTTGCCTGTCTTTGGAATTTCCATGTCTGTGTGGATTCCTCATATGTTTGCTGTTAAATTTTATTTTCTCCTGTTAATCTGTTTCATATCAATTTGATTCTTAGCTCAGCTAGAAGGACATTGAACTGTAGAGGAAATTTTTCTTCTTTGACAATTATAAACATTTAACAAACTAAATATAGAAGGAATACTCCATAATTTGATAAGGAACACCTACAAAAACCTAAAGGAAACCTAATAATCAGTGATAAAACATTGATGTTTCTCTGATGTAAAAATGCAAATTATCTCTCATTATTTCATACACTACTGTACTGAGAATGTATATACACACATATGTACATGTATGTAATTATTAGAGAAAAATAAAAAATATTTGCACATTATACAGTTACATTGCTGAAAAATCCAAATTTTCTTCAGAAAACTATTAGAAATAATGCGGCAAATTTTTGAAGGTAATAATTTTTTTAAACCTGACATGTAGAAGATTAAAAAGTTATAATTTAAAATAGTGATAAAAATATCTGTTAATAAATCTAATGAAATATGTAAATATCTCTACATGGAAATGATTTTATTGATAGAAAGTAAAGACTGAATAAATTGAGAGATTGTGAATTGTAAAACCCAATATTGCAAAGATCAATTTTCCTTCAGTTAATCTATAAATTCAATATAATTCCTATTTGAATCCCAAGAGAGTTTTTAATTTACAAAGTGGCTCTAAAATTCAAATAAAAATGTAATGGCCCAAATATAAACAAAACAGTGTTTAAGAAGATGAAGAAATGTGAAGAGGTAGGACAAATGCCACCAGGAAATGTCATTAAATAATGCCAAGGTAAAATCAGTGCAAGGTTAAACCCAAACCCAAACAAAAACAGCCTAAGCCTGACTAATGGGATATATTTGTAAACCCCTAACATAGACTTAACATAAACACTCAATTTATAAAACTGAAAGGTGATGGCAAATTTTTTCTTTATAAACAGTTTTAGGACCCTGACTATCTATACAATATAAATGGATTTTGACCTCTATCTTACCCTGAACACAAAAGCATCAGTTCCAGAGCATAGTGAGCATAAGTGACCTTGGATGAGGGAAAGAGCATTTAAAAAGACACAAAAGGCAATAACTATACAAGAAAAATGATTAGACTATATTAATGTTAACATTACTATTAAAATATGCATTGAAGGACTAGAAAAGCAACTCACAGAACAAGAGAACATATTTGTTAGGTTCATAGATCCATAGAGAAGTAAATGAAGGAGACAATGGTGAAGGAACCCAACAACTTAATCCCTGAAGATTTTCTATATATCAATAAGAAAGAAAATTCAACAATCTTTTGGGTAAAAGACAAATAGCAGTTTACAAAACAGGACACCCATTTGACTATTAAACATATGAAAAGTGCTTAACTTCTTTAGCCATGAGAAAAATGCAAATTAAATGTATAGTGATATATCAGTATATACCCGACCAAATGAAAAATGGAAAACACCGCGTGTTGGAAGAACGGACTTTGTGACAGTATTTACTAAAACTGAAAAATAAACCTACCCATGACACAGCAAGTCAGCTGTGAGGTACATACTTAATAGGCCTATATATGTTTATCCAAAAAAGTACTAATACGTTCATAACTACACTATTTGTGATAATCTAAAGTCAGAATTTACCTAAATGCCCATGAAAATTAAAACCGATAAAAAATACCAAAAAGGATGAAGGTATCACACACATTAAGTAGAAGAAAAATATACAAAAATACATGTAACAATATTTATTAAACTTGTATGATTGAGTAAAGAAAAACAGACACAGGAGTGAATCACAAAACTTGCAAAATTAATTTGTGCTATTAGAAGTCACACGAGTTTTAGAGAGGTTAGTGATAACAAAGTTGCATGAGGAGGGGGTTGGGTTGGGGACTTGGAAAGCTGCTGGTAACATTCTGTTTCTGATAATCTATATATGCTTAGTTTGAAAAATTCATTATACTTAGAATAATGTATCATTTTGGGTATACATATATATATGTATGTGTGTGTATATATGTGTGTGTATATATATACATATATATATAAAGATAATTTCAATATAAACTAAAAATCTTTAAAAGAGTTCATATTGTAAAATAAAGAATGTATGCAGAAACTTAGTCACTTGAAAAGTTGAATATGTGATAAGTTGATTAGTGATTATTTGAACACATAGAGTATAAGGAAATATATTTGGAAATGACACTAGAGAAAAAAATGGAGGAACCAGCTTATAAAGAATCTGGTTTGTTTAATAAATTATTTACTTTATAATTTATAGTGAAATAAACCATACTTGTACATGGAAAACAATCTGGAAAGCATAGAACAATAGAAAGAAAAAAGTTTTAATCTTCCTAATCCAAAACAATTGTGAATATGTTAATACATTTTTTGTGGTATTTTTGTTTTTATATTATTACTTAATATTTAAGTTGGATCTTATCATCTTTAGCAGTTTTATTTATTTATTTATTTATTTATTTATTTATTTATTATTTATTTTACTTTAGTGATGTAAAATGCCCACAGGTTTACATAAAGTATCCATTTGTACATTCTATTTTACTTATTTAAGTTTTCATTTGAGAGTTTAATTATGCCAATTAAAATTCATAGAATATATATTTTACTTTTTTTTTAAATTTTTTTAACTTTTAAAATCCATTTTTGAGAGAAAGAGAGAGACAGAGCATGAATGAGGGAGGACCAGAGAGAGAGGGAGACACAGAATCCAAGGCAGGCTCCAGGCTCTGAACTATCAGCACAGATCCCGATGCGGGGCTTGAACCCACAAACTGTGAGATCATGACCTGAGCCAATGTCGGATGCTTAACCAACTGAGCCACCCAGGTGCCCCTAGAACACATATTTTGAAGCTGTATAGTACTCCATGATTTAGAGTGGATTGATTTGATAGATCCACTTGTTAGATGCATCCACAGATGCATTGTGCAGCCTCATAGGCTTTGATAAAGTTTTCCATATTCTAACTAAGGATGTCATTCAGGGATATGCTTGGCAAATGCAAGAATGTCAAAGGGCATGGGAAGCTCTTGCTCTTTATGTGTGTACACACACACAAGGAGATTAGACTTATTGACACTGTAATGGTTTGGGTTTGTTTATTCAGGCCAATAAGATTCGAAATCTAGACCCACCATGCCTTCACCCCAACTCTTTCCTGGAATCTAGAATGTTCTATAGACATTCTCTGTAACACAAAAGCAAGACCCAGAGCATCCTGTAGCAGCTAAGCATTTCTCCCTTTGGATATTACCGGATTCTTCTAAATGTTCTCCTGTGTCATCTCTTTATCCACACATTTTTTTTTCACATAAGAAACAGAATGAGCTATTTTTAAAAGTATATCAGATCACCGGGACACCTGTGTGGTCCAGTCGATTAAGCGACCAACTCAGGTCATGATCTCATAGTTTGTGGGATCGAGCCCCACCTTGGGCTCTGTGCTGACAGCAGGGAGCCTGCTAGGGATTCTCTCTCTCCCTCTCTGAATAAATAAATAAATAAATAAATAAATAAATAAATAAATAAATAAAAACTTTAAAAAAGTATATCAGATCACATTATATTTATTTATTGCCTTGCATATTTTTTTCTTTCAGTTGGAATAAAATCTTAATATTATCCTCTTGGAAATTACCTTGATGGAATTTCTTTATGTGTCTCCTTTAATACATACATCCTTATATTCTATAGCAGAATTGAATTTTCTACAATAATATACCAAGTAGTATAAGATTTAGACTGGGCCATACATGAAATGTATATTCACTATTTCTGTATCACTATTTAAAGCAGCCTTTAAAATAAATGTTTTTTAATTATTATCATTATGCAAAAGCTGCATAAATGCCTTTAATTGTGCTTATAAAGTAACATTTGCTGTAATCACCTTTAAAATCCAGGATATTTCTCCAAACTCAATGTGCATGACTCTTTCTCCAAGTACACTCCATCTATACTGGATGGCTTACTGATCTTCAAGCATAACAAGTTTTTCCTGTCCCCATACCTTATACATGTCAATTCCATTTGTGTAAAATATTCTTTCTTCAGTCCTTCACCTATCTAAATACTCTGAGTGTCTGCTAAAAGGTCATCCCCTTACAGAGTAAATTCTTGATCACACCATCTTCCTCATTTTACCCCTCATATTATTACTTAACTTTGTCATAGCACATAATTCATTTCCTTACATCATTGATCATAGTCTAAAATTAGTTTGTCACTCATTTATTTAATTGTTATATTCTAATTTTTTTTTAAATTTTTTTTTTCAACGTTTTTTTTTATTTTTGGGACAGAGAGAGACAGAGCATGAATGGGGGAGGGGCAGAGAGAGAGGGAGACACAGAATCGGAAGCAGGCTCCAGGCTCCGAGCCATCAGCCCAGAGCCTGATGCGGGGCTCGAACTCACAGACCGTGAGATCATGACCTGGCTGAAGTCGGACGCTTAACCGACTGCGCCACCCAGGCGCCCCATGTTATATTCTAATTTTATACCTCAAATACAAAGCTCCAAGAAAGAAGAAATCATGTTTAATTCATTTAGGAAAATTCAGACCTGCTTTTTGGATACCTCATACTAATAAATACATTTAACAAATTAGTAGAAATTATGCTATATAAAAAGTAAACATCGATCATATAATTCAAACATGGATTTTATGATATATAGTTTTTGAAAACAATAAGAATTGACAATTATTTGAATCATCAACAATTTTCTATAAGAATATTAGGAAAGGATATTCTAGGTTATTTACCTCTAATGTCTTATTTTATGGATAGGAAAACTCATATTTAAACAGGTAAACAGGGGTGTCTGGGGAGCTCAGTCACTTAAGCATCTGACTCCTGATTTTGTCTCAAATCATTATCTCATGATTATAAGATCAAACCCCATGCCTGGCTCTGTGCTGGGCATGGAGCCTGATTGGGATTTTCTCTCTCTCTCCCTCTCTTTCTGCCCCTCCTCTGCTCATTCATTCTCTCTCTCTCTCTCTCTCTCTTTCTCTCTCTCTCTCTCTCTCTTTCTCTCTCTCTCTCTCTCTCTCTCTCTCTCTCTCTCTCTCTCTCTTTCTCTCTCTCTCTCTCTCAATATGAATAAACATTAAAAAATTATACAGCAAAAGAATGACTCATTTTTTAAAAAAAGAAATAAGTAAACAAACTTCAGCTAGTGTCAGATTTTCACAATAATAAATCCTAAATTATTTTTTATTTCTATAAACTTCTTAAAGTATCAGTACTTGGATTTAAAAAGTCCTATTGGGATTATATATATTATTGTATTCTGTATTGAAAATTAGCAACTAGGTCAAGTGTAATGATTACCTCTACTTGGAGATTCTGTCTGGAAATATGAGAGAGCTTTCAGAAAATGCACCATCTGGTGAATGGATAGTAAGTAGGACATCACTAGTAGAGGAAGAATGAATTGTTAAGTGAGAATTTATTATAGAAATAGCATTGATTTCCAGCCCAGTAGAATGACGAGATACATAGGAAATTATGCTTTGTAATTGTTTTGAAAATTTCTTATATTTGTTGTAAATAATAAAATTTTCCAGGTAGCAGTCTTATGGGACTTCATTTCCCAAACAAATTATATGAAAATAGGTCTTCTATATGTCTTCTCAATGAAATCAATCTGGGATGGTTATAGATTCATTTTTTAAAGTATTTCGGAGCATTTGTTCTCACATATTTTAAGCACCATTATCAAACTAAAGTTAAAAACAAAATCCCATTTTAGCAGTGAACTTCTGCCTTTGGAAATGCCTTTATGTGTTTCCTCAACCAAACCTCCTCTGAAGAAAGGCTAATTATAGGCTTCAATATGCACCTGGGTGAAAATTAACTTTTAAGCAGCCTTTAAAATAAATGGTTTTTAATTATTATCATTATGCAAAAGCTGCATAAATGCCTTTAATTGTGCTTATAAAGTAACATTTGCTGTAATCACCTTTAATATCCAAGAGCAATATAAAGGTTTTCTTTTTTATTAAAATAAAAATATAAAGATCCCTTACTACTGATTCACAGGTCATTGTATTTCATCTTATGAGAACAAATATTTTAACTGAAATATATCAGCTGCTAAAACTTAACATGTTCTGAATGCCAGTTACTTAAAATTGAACTTAAAATATCTTTAAAATGCATTTAGTTACTGAAGATTAAATGTCAGTATACAAGATATTCAACTACAACATTGAATTTTAATATTTGACTATTCTTAGACATTAGACTTAACATTTCTATAGAAAAGATAAAACATGCATATTTAAAAAAATAAGAATATGCTTAATTTACTTAAAAATTATTTGACACAACATAGTCTTTCTCTTAAGAAATATTGTTTAAAATTTCTGTGTGTATGTGTGTGTGTGTGTGTGTGTGTGTGTGTGTGTGTGTTTGCGTGTGTGTACGAGTCAGAGAATAACTTTGTTTACACAAAACTTGCTAAAAGAAAAAATGAACTACAGGTCTATTTTTATTCAAAATTAGCCAAAACATTTTTTAAAAACACATGCAAACAAACCAGAAACACCTTTAAAATAGCAGCTTGAGGTAGACATGATGAGGAGTGGGGAATAGAGGCATGCTGTGATAATATGGAGTAGCATAGCAGCTGATTTAAATTTTGTTGTTTTTCCTCTGATTATTTTCTTTCTCTAGCTACTTTTTATAAGAAATGTGTGAGAGATAAAGATGTGGTATTTGCAAAATTTTATTTGGGATCAGAGAAAGTATTATTCCAGAATTATTTAAAAAAAGCAGCTATTAGAGGAATTATTAGATTAAGTGAAGTCTAATTTTTTAAAGTATTATATGTAATCACAAATCCAGTATCAGTCTGAAAACTCTGATGTTAATTTATTTACTTTCATAAGATTAATTACATTCATAAATTTAAATATATTATTGGCTACCATTCTTAAACACTCCAAATGGAAGGTGCAAAGCTATAGTTTGGTAGGGATCATAATAATCATTTTATTAAATGATCTGGACAATAGAAGCTGAAATCCGTGATTATATTTTTGAACCCCTGCTTAAGTTTATTTCCAGCCTTTGTTTTGAATGAGGCCTTTATTAATGAAGATATAGTAAGTTCTATTTTTGATGGAGGGACACGTTACATGAGACTCATTGCCCAATCTGGTCTAGTCTACTTTGCATAGATTCATTCTCCTAAAGACCCTGTAAACTGATTTATATCTAGATGTGTCAGAGGAGTTATAAAATACCAAATAAACCAATAAATAACCCAATCTATAAAGATATCATTGGACACAAATTTATAGATCTATGTATTTCTCAGAAAAAAAGATTTATAACCCTCATGATATATTTTAGGTTCAGACTTTAGGGGTGTTTGCTTTGTTTTTAGAAATGGTATGTTCTGCAAAAATGATAGAAATGGAAAGAATATGCATTTTAAGATATTGTAATAGAGAAGTGGCCTGAGAGAAGACAGATCATGTCAATCAGGTTCCCAGTTCCAAAATTTGAACATGAATTTACAGCTTGAGGTAATGTCCATTCCTTTATATCCAAACAGCGCAGTAAATAAAAGAATAAAACATAAGGATAATATTTTTAGTATGTTTATTTTAATTAATTTCAATTAATTCTACTAAATATTTTTAATGAATTGTTATGTCCTAAATATGTAAACTATATAAAAAGCAGAACTACATATTCCCATTTTTTCCTCTTATGATTGCCCACAGCTGACATTTATTTTTTTAACAAATTCATCAATAAGTGGATTATGAAAAGTTGGTTGTGAAGTGGCAACATCTTAGAATTATTTCCCAATTGATATAACTACTGATAGCATTAAATGTGTCCATTTCCCAAACTACAAAACTCCTTGACCAAACTCACATCACTTATATGAAGATATCATGTATATACATACCTCATTCAAATCAGAAATAGGGCCTCTTTTGTCTTTTTTTTATGAAAGCAGGGAATGTATAAGTTTTTTATATTCCCAGAATCTTCACCTTGACAAAAAAAAATCGCTATTGTTGAAAATACACAAGAATTTCAGAATTTGATGATGTAAGTGTATTTTACTTATAAGGTGAGAATTTTGACACTCAGGGAGACTATGGTATAAAGAAACATATTTGGGACAGCATATTATATAAACAAATTATTTTGTTTAATGTCTAATTATTTTTTAGATTGTTAAATCAGAAAGTAGAGGACATTTGGAGAAATTATACATTACTTTGGAATAGCCATGAAAATATAACTTAGAATGCTATTTTTATGTTGTTTTTATTAATCATGAAGGGTTGGTAGGCAATTCTATATTGCTCTGTCAGTTATCAAAGAAGAAATTTTACATGTTTTTACATGATTTTACGTGTTTCCATTTGCCAAATATAGAAATAAAAGCTAAGACATATTGTACCTGCAGAAATTTTTTTATTTTCAAAAGTTTTTCTCCAATTAAACTTAGCTGCTTGAACATCTCATTTGTGCAGTATCCTATTTGCTGAGGCATCATATCTGCTCACCTTTGAGAAGACTTTAGGAACAACAGTGTGACTGCTGAGCTACTGATCCACTTAGAACAATTATTATTCTTGTCCACTAAGGACAAATCCTATGGCCTGCTTTGAAATCCTAGGGTAATAAAAATGGAAGTATTTTGTTTTGTTTTAAGTTTTTTTTTTTTAATTTTAATTCCAGATAGTTAACATACAGTGTTATATTAGTTTCAGGTGTACAATATAATAATTCAACAGTTCCATACATTACCCTGTGCTCATCATGACAAGTGCACCTCTTAGTCCCCATCATCTACTTAGCCTATCCCATTCCATAACCATCAGATTGTTCTCTATAATTAGGAGTCTCTTTCTCTCTCTCTCTATGTCTCTCCCCCCCCCATTCTTAAAGCCCCAATAGGATTGAAATCATATGGTATGTCTTTCTCTGACTGACTTATTTCACTTAGCATAATACCCTTATCTCCATCCATGTCATTGCAAATTGGATGATTTCACTCTTTGCTATGGCTGAAGAGTATTCCATTGTATGTATATACCACATCTTTATTCAGCAATCAATGGACATTTGGGTTGTTTCATATCTTGGTTATTGTAAATAATGCTGCGGAAACAAAAGAGTATACGTATCCCTTTGAATTAGTGTTCTTATATTCTTTGGGTAAATGCCTAGTAGTGCAATTATTGGTCAAAGATCTTCTAATCCTATAAGAATATGCAAAGTTCCTGAGCTGGCATCAGTCTGAATCCAGTTAAGAAAACATAAACTACTCTTTGTCTTTCAACAAAGGGATGATTATCACAGGTGGTTGATAACATAGATGCATTCAGTGTATGTGGTTAATTCATAGTACCTACTGTTAATACTTTCAAATGAGTCCATGATATTTTGCTGAATAGGTATTAGGTAATTAAAGCTATGCGTCTTCCTCTGAGATATTTTATCACTATATATTTAGGGAAGATAACAGAGCTTTTCAAAGGGGTGCTTTTGTTATTTCTTGAATAATTTGCTACATATATTAATGATAAACACCCACAGAAGGTATATATACCTACATTTACCAAGAACATTTTACAAATATGTATATAATCTAAGAACTTTAATTAGAATATTTTGATTATGTAAAACTTAGAACGCTGCAGAAATTAACCAATCTAAAAAATCCCAGTTTAAAAATAAGGAAACTCAGAATTTCTTTAAAATGTTTAACTAATGTGTACTTGATTTTTATAACATCAGTCATCTCTTTGTCAAAATATATATGCATAGTCACATACATACTTACATATATGCAAACAAAGTTTGAGAGGACATAGGAATTTAAATATGTAAAAATAAAGCAAAAAATATTTCCACTCTTAATTAAAAAAAATTTCCAATGTTGTCATCACATATAGCCCATTTGAAGTATACATAATTCAATATATATTTACATATAAATATAATTTATATGTAAATATAAATATATATTTTGATACAAAGTATATATTCAAATGATTTAGTAAATAATGTCTAGAAGATATTTTTAATTATAGTTTCAGAATGCCAACATACAATGTATGTATGAATAAATAAATATGATTCATGAGAAATTATGTTTCACTTTTAATATTGGCAGAATTTTCACTAGAAATTGAAATACTACTGTGACATATTATACTTTTCAATAACATGCTAAACAATAAAGAAAATAATAAATTACCATCAAAATGTGTAAAATTCAGGTGATTTAAAATCACAAATTTTTAGTTTATAATTCAGATATTTTAATTGTCTTAAGCAGATAGTATTATGAAACATTTAATGAAATAAAAAAATCTTGTTCAAAGACCAATCCCTTGAAAATATTTGGATGTATCTTTTATTAGTCGTATCTACAGTTTCTACTTTTTATTTGCCTCAAGTTTATTACTCTAAAGTTAGCTAGAATCTACCATTTAATATTTTTATTCAATAAAAGTACTGTTTGTTTTGAATTTCTGTTACATAATATTCAACTATTGACCAAGTTTGATTTAGTGAATTTATATACTATTTTTATATATATGAGATAAGATAAGTTATTTTTACTATAGTATGAATGGAATCATGGCTGATTTTCTATGCATATAAGAATTGAATTTCTTCAAATAAATCTTATGCTTCTTTTGTGCCCACAAAGACATCTGGATACTCATCAGAAGTGTAAAAATCCCAACTAGAAGAAAAAAGAAATAATTATCCTTTCTTATTTTTATGATCAATATACCCAGTTATACTGGGAAAAAAACTATCTTATGTAGCTCTTAAAATATTTCTCAAATGTTGCATACTTCTATATCAATTTTCTTTACTCATATTAATTGCTTAGCATAATATATGTTCATCCATATTTATTGCATAGTTGAAGAAACATAGAAAGTATATAGCAGAGTTCAAAACAATCCACATTTTTTATATCCCACTGCCATAAAGTATTTCCAAATAAGGAATTGTTATCTCTTTGAATTGTTCAATAATAGTTTTCTATATGCAGATAATATATGTCTACACACATGCATATGGCAAACCACAAAAATTATGATTTAAAAATTTTGTATAGTGAAATAAATAATGTGTGAAATGGATGTAATCCATATACTTTCCAATACATGAAGTTCAATGCAATTTAACTCTCTTATGTGTGTTAAAATGCCCAGCATTTGAGATTACACACTCATGCTCCCAGCCTTCCATTCAGAGACATTCATGAACACTTGAAGGACATAATACATACATATGCCTATATTCATCATAAAAGAGATTTTCAAGTGAAGTGCATTATTAACACAACTTCTTATGAGTAAATCCTTTTTGCTTAATTAATTTTTGGGGGCTACATTAAGCCATAAGACCTAGAGATTTTTGTTCCAATATATTTTAATGCTGCTAAAAATATCCAAAATAAAGATAAAAATGAAAGCAAAAAAATCCTTTTGCAAAAATGCAAAACTTTAGCACTACAGAAACTTGTTCTCAGAAATCACTTATCCTAAAAGAGCATTTACTTAAATGTCAAATAACCAAGGTCTTACCTGGCAGTGTTTGTGTCATGACAGTGAAACTAATCCATGATCCAATCTGTTATATTAAAGCATAAATTAATAAATACTATGATTAATCTAGGAATTTTTCATTTGTGGTTTTAAATAGGTAATGTGAAGCTTAAAACACGATAGAAAAACTACTGGTAGAAATACATTTTCCCCAAATAAAGATTTTGTTGTTAATTAGGATAATCATAAAGAATCCCATAAACAGCATCATATTCATAAAATAAGAAATGAAAGACATTATTCCAAAAACTTTGATAAAAAACAGAATCCTGAAACATCTCAAGACATTTTATATGAAAATTATAAAATTTTGTTTAAAAATATATATATGGAAAGATATTCATTTTCTGCAGGGAAAATTGTAGTGTACGTAAATGTTCCAATTTCCCATGCCTATAACTCGAATTGAATCCATATCATAATTTATATCTTTGTCTATCCCTATATATACAGATAAATCCTCTGTATAATTATATATGTTAAACTTTAATACTTGTAAATATAGAAACACATGCATTTAGTTTCTCATAGAATAAAGTTTAATTATTTACATACATAAATAGCATACCTCATAGGTGTAATTAGGACATGAAACCAGAAAAAACATCCATGTGAAGGGGTTATAATTTGGACTTGGAAAACAGGCATTAACTCCTTTTGGAAAGAATAAAATATCAATGATGGTACATACGGCAATTTAATCATATATGTATTATATAATTCTAAATTCCCTAAAACAACTTACACCACATAAAATGTTATCAATTATTTATAGAACCAACTTCCCAAATTACTCAGAAGAGTCCCAGTTTCAAATGCTATGGCCTTTTGACTCAAACAATATACCTGTAATTTTCTATGTCTACAGCTATGTTGCCATACATTTATACAATATACCATGATAATCAGTTCTTTAAAATTTAATACAAAAATGTTATTTTGCGTAACATAATAGTTGCAGCTGAATTACATACTACAATTAGTAAATATGCTTTAATAATTGCATGCCTCTTCTCTTTTAGTGTCAAAGAAGATATTTTTGGTTGAGATTGTTTAATACTTCAAACCTCCCTTTCTATTTAATTAGTGAAAATCCAAAAGGAATTTTTAAAGGATGTCATTTATATCAGAAAAGTGTGAAAAATCTCTCATAAGAGGATTACAATGAATATCAGCATAGTTAATATTCAGAAATACCACATAAATTATTTCTGCTCAGCAATCAGGGTTGTTATTTACAATTTTCATTATATTTAGCATATTGTCACTTGATTTTTGTGATTCTTTGCCTTTTAATTTTGTTCAAGAAATATTTTAGATAGCATATTAAAATGATTTCAAGTTGAACTTTGAGCTGTGACATTTATAAAAGTAAATATGAATTATAAAATTACTGTTTATTCTCCATAACAAGTTTAATTGGATAACACATCAACTAATCTCTTTTAGTTATAATTCTAAAGTCATAATGAAATGCCAGTATGTTGTTTTCAGAGTTGTATCTATTGTTAAAATATCAACCAAAAATATATTAGGTACTGTACAGATTTCACGTACTGCTCATTTCAAGATAAAGATAAATACATATGCCATTTAATATCATATTCTCTTGATAACATTCATGTAAATGTCTTTGTGTAATGCCCATATATTCATCAAAAGAAAAATAATTGAGGGAGCACCTGGGTGGCTCAGTCTATTAAGCCCTGGACTCTTGCTTGCAGCTCACATCGTGATCTCACAAACCTGTGAGATGGAGCCCAGCATCAGGCTCTAGCGCTGACAATGCAAAGCCTGCTAGGGATTCTTTTTTTCCCTTGCTCTGTGCCCCCACCCTGCTCATGCACGTGTGTGAGTGCTCTCTCTTTCTCTTTATCACAATAACTGAATAAACTTAAAAAAAAAAAAAGGGAATTCCCAAACTCAAAATAGATATGGCCAAAGCAGGAAGAAAAAAAGAAAAGATGAGAGTTGATTGAACTCAAGAAAGAAATTGTAGAAAAAGAAAAAAAAATCATCTCAGTAATATAGACATTTCAATTTTCTTAAGAGTAGAATGTTCACTAGAATAGGGGATATTAAGTAGATGAACAAAACCAGCCAAAACAAGCAAACAAGAAGGAAAAAAATAGAAAGTGATAGATATATAAGATATAAAATATAATACATATACAATTTACCCCCTGACCCAGTCCACAAAGCAACAAAACAAATTTTAAATTAACAAAACTTTCTGGTACTAAAAAAAGGGACATGAATCAGTGTCCTGGAAAATTACATCATGTATCTGGGAAAACTGACCTGAAATGATCAACTCTGAGACACACCTCACAAAATTAATAGATGTAGTGATAAGGAAAAATTCTTTTGAGTCTGAAGGCAAAAAGCCCAAGTCAATAAACAAAGAAGAGAAGATTAGATTTCTGATTTCTCAAGAGCAACATACAAGCAAGATAAAAGGCGGAGTGAACCCTGAAGAAAAAGTTTTTTTCATTTGAACAATTCCAAAGTTACATTTGACTTTAGAAATATGATGATTTAAAATTTTTCATTTTCTTTATTTTTTAAATGTTTATTCATTTATTTTGAGAGAGAGAGAGAGAGTGCACAGGAGGGACAGAGAGAGTCCCAAGTAGGCTCCATGGAGTCAGCACAGAGCCCTAGGAGGGGCTCAATCCTACAAACCATGAGATCATGACTTGAGCCAAAATTGAGAATGGGACACCCAGCCAATTGAGCCACCCAGGAACCCCTGAAATTTTCATTTTCATATAATGATACCAGAATCCAGACAAGATGAAGAAACTTGAGCAAGGTAATGTTGTTAAGGGTTCATAGTCAAGACTAAAATTAGTGATATTCATAACTTTGGTAATGTTAGTATTTTTATAGGACTGTATTGTGTTTCTACACGAAAACAAATCAGACTATCAGAACTTTTAGGCTTCAAATACATCCAAAGAGAACTCAGTAAATCATGAATATAGATAAGATAAAAATGGCATCCAACCATCTAATTAAATGCGGGCTCTACTGTAAGGCAAAAGCAGACAGTAAACCACTATAGTACTGGCATTAATCTGTTAACACTTTTCAGCAAGAGAGAGTACAGACATTTTCAAATCATATTATAGTTATTTTAGATATCTATGTATCTTTATCTATCTCTATATGTTCATCAATACTCAAGAAGTTGAGTAGTTATCACAGGATTATGTAATGTAATAAAAATGTTATATATTTTGGCTTTTTTATACATTCACAAATATACCAACATAATAAATTTCCTTTTTAATTCTATATGTGTAAGTATTATTCTGGAAAATGTTTCCAGACTGCCAGAAATATACAAGGCAAGAAAATGTTAAGACATTCAGGTAGATATTAAAACATACTTGAGACAAATACACGTTTATATTTTCAGTGAGATTGATAACAAAATGAAATCCAAATGTTGACCATTGTTATTTGAAAGTATAATATAATCATGTATCATGTACAAAAAACAGTGTGAATCCTTACATATAATTAAACCTGAATGACAGGACTGATTTACCAAGAATAGCTTTAGATAAACAGTATAAATTTTAAAAAAAAATTTTTTTAGCTAACTACTGAATTCAAAATGTCCTCCTAGGCATTGCTATTTTATAGCTACTGTATTTGCTAAACAATGATCACTTTTATTAGAAAAAAGCTTAAGAAGTCAATTGAAATATAGTGAGATTGTGTCCATTATTATGCAAATTAGATCAAGATTAAGAGTTAAGAAATTTGATCTGTATCACTGAATTTTATATTGCCTTTATTAGTAATGTCTCTTTATTTTTTCATATATTTAAGTGAGATTATCATTTGTTCTGAGGAGGGCATGCATACTTCATTTTAGAGAAACCATTATTAGGAAATATTTAGTTCAAATATTTGAAAAATTTAGACATAAAGGGGCTAGCCTTGGGGCATATTGTCTTAAATGTTTCCAACTATTGCTTTAAAAAAGTGTTCACTTAAGGCTTTGAAAGTAATAATTAACATCACACTAGATTAACTCACACTAGAGAAGATAAAGAGAAAAAGGGACTAACCTGTGTGATTAGGATGAGACAAAATTACATTGATGAAATGATTTCCAGCTTCACAAATCTGTAAAACATTTAAAAGTTTTCACTGTGGTATACCTGTTCCCCTTTAAAAATTGTATTCTCTCTATATATACTAATGTCCATGTAATATATTAATTCCAAAGATCCAAGAGACATATTATTACTCTAATTGCAAGAAGAGGACATGTTGTATTGTAACAGTAAAAAAAGCTGTTGAATATATATTGAGTTAACATAATGAGTCACATTGAGGTAGAAACTTTGAAGATATTACTGACACCTTTTGATAACTAGGTTCAAATTTCCTTGTTAATCAGGCATTGCTGACTATATGCTTTGTACTTGTTTTAGTAGGTAAAGTTTGCATGCTATGAAGAGGTAAGTCACGTCGGGAAAGATAGATTTGGCATAGGTTAACATGTTCTAAATTCATTAGCACAGCAGCACTACTTCAAGGGTGGTAGTGTGATTCCCAGGTGGATTCAGCTCAGTTTAGAAAAGTTATTGTAAGAGGTACTGTCCCACCAAGACACTTGCTGCTTGTCTGTCATCTAGCCCCTTGATCATGCACACTCCACATGTCCCTGTAAATAGGCCACTGTGACCCTCTAAGAAGCTTGTGTTACTAACATCTTTGGAGAGGGGTTGGGGAGGGCTAATAATGTTCCCAATTTGCAGCATGTATTCCCAGAAGTTACATGCCTTATCTGATTAACACAAAGTGTGTATTGAACATTTAAATACTATGGTATTAATAACAGATTGTTATTCAAAACCTTTATCGTTTAGGGTCATCCAAAGTTTTACTATAACATATTCCATAATTGAGCATGTTTTTAACTCAGTGTCTTTAATGCTATTAATCTCTTAAAATATATCTGATTTTGTTCTTTTCAACAATTTCTGTATGGATTTATTCACATTTTGTAATTGTAGAAGAAGCTCCTAGTTTCTCAAGTTATCATTAGGAATCAAAGTTGAATTTCACATTTTCAGATAATAATTTTATAGTTGAACTTATTTGTAGGTGAATGTGGTTAAGAGTGTGGACTTTTGTTGGACTAATTTGTGTTCAAAAAGCACATCTTTTAACTTACTTATTAGAGATTACGTGATTAAGACATTTCAAATTTCATTTCTTCACCTAAATGCAAATATTACTTCCTATCTCATGATGATTATTTTAGGATGATTAAATGAAATCCAGTGTCTGACATATGAATTGCCCAATAAAATTATGATAATTTTAGTTACCAATATCATCAGTTAAAAACTTCTCCAGAGAATGATCCTACATTGATTGATCTTCTCTAAATTTCTGTGTCACACATTGGCTACACTACAAAACATATAATTACCAAATTAATAATTTGTTATATTTGTTTGATCTTAATACCTTTGCTCATCTTTCAGTCAAATAGAATGTCATACTCATTTTTCATCACTCACAGTGCCAAACACACAGTGGAATATATGATAAAAGTAAGTAGTATTAATAAGCAAATTACCTTAGCAAATCTTTGTAAACAAATTATTCTTTAGAAATATGGATTTTCTTCTGGTGAAATGTATTCACTTTTTGAGTCTCAATATTTTATACTTATTCAACCATCAAAATATTTTCTCCTTCTTACTTTTTACAGCTAAATATGGAGACATCAATTTTCTACCCAAAGTATAGGCCATGGAAAAAAGAGCTTTTAGGCCTCAGTCAAACCACTAGAATAGCTGTAACTAATGCCATAATTTAAGATTATGTGCCCCGTGAAGGGCCCAGCCCCAAAATAAAACATATAACATACTGAAATAAGAAAAATAAAAGAAGGGGATTAAAAAAAAGTTGTAAATAAGACAACTAGTCCATTGCTGTCTACCGATGAAATGCATATCTATATACATTCCAGGGGTGGAGAGAGAAAAATAAAAAAACATATCAGCTATATCCATATGCCTAGACATACTTAGCTTATCATCAACTTAGCAACTCCATAATGGATTTTAAAGAGCAATGTGACTATTTTCAATTTTCACCTTAAGCACTGGGTTTAAAATTCTGAAGAATGAATGAGTCCACTATAGGCTAACTGCCCTAAATAGAAGTGGTTGATATAATTTCCTCTTGGATCCGGGCTGAGTAAGATTAGAAAATTCAGTCAGTGCTATAAAACTCAATATACGGTTCTATTACCAAATAAAATTTCAGAAGCACATTAAATGTGAAACACTGGAACATTTTTTCAATATGATTTATACATTTCTTCTGGATTGATTCTTTTCTAAATTAGATGTATTCATCTGGCACATTATATGTTAACACAACAGTTTCATAAATAAAGCTTGAGGAAGTTGCTATCATTAGGTTTGATTTTTACGTTACTTAAAATTTAAATTATCTTATGTAGCAAAACATACAGATGCAATCTACTATGAACTGTGTATGATTCCTACGTAACACCGATGGTAAAGACATTGTAGATAATAAGTACACAGGAACATAAGAAAAAATGCCAAGGAAACATTGTCCAGATATTTTAAGAAAAAATTTATATTTAAATAATACGTGCAAGAAGAAGCAGTTTTCCTGCATCATAGTAGTAGAACAAATGAGTTTCAAAATATTTCATTTGATTTGCTCATATACAAATTGATAATTTGGAACAATGTTACCTTCTTTCAAAAAGTTTAATTAAAAAATAAGTTTATATTTTCCAGACACATTCACAGAGAGATCAGCAACTCAGGGGCATTGCCAGAATCACCTTACTTACAAAGAACAAGATGACCTAGATTTTAAAAGTCACTAAGAGTTTGTGCACAACAATGTGGATACACTTAACACTACTGAGTTGTGCACTAAAAATGGGTAAGATAGTAAATTTTATGCTCTTTGGGTTTTTACCATAGTTAATGTTTTTTTACTTCCTTGGATATATTGTTTTAATTGCAAAAGAATTTTAGAAGAGTAAATAATGAAAATTCAAATGTACTTTCATTTGGAAGTATATGTGTTGCTTAAAGTAAATCTAAAAAAAATTATTTTTGCTTGTTTCATATAGTCTTTATTGAATAGCTTGACTATATGTTGCGTCATACTATATGAATAATAGGGTGTTAGTGATTCAATAATCCATTTTCCTCTTGAGCGTTAACATTATATTGATAAGTATAAAAATAAATTTGTCAGCTAATTGGAAGTATCACAGTGTTTACATGAGAAAATAATCTTTTCCTTGAATGTTTTGATTTAGGAAGTAAATGGAAACACTTTTATTTTTTCAGCACCCTCAGTATTCTCAGTTCTTTGACATTTCAATTTTGTTTTTAATTAGTATTACTAAATATTTAACAATGTGGGATGGGTGAAATAGGTGATGGAATTTAGGAGTGCACTTGTGATAAGCACTGGGTAATGTAAGTGTTGAATTACTGTGTTGTACTCTTGAAACTAATATTACATTGTATGTTAACTAACTGGACTTTAAATAAAAACTTAAGGATAAATATATAGACCTTAAGAAATATATAATAATATGCATATGGGGCAGGGAAGTATCAAATTAATAGCTCATAAAGGACTTTTTAGTTACTATATCAGAAGTGTGGTTGTCCAAATTTTTATCAAAATATTTACCATTAAATCCCACTGTTTCCATATTGAAAGACAGATCAGAATATATGGAATTTCAGTAGTAAAGATGCTTCCTGTTTACTACTCGGTACTGTACCTCAGTCCATAGCATGTTGTCATTGTGGTAAAGATGCCTATGACCAATGTCTAGAAGAAGGCCAACTTGCAGAGATCCACTTTTTTTTTAAGTTTTTATTTACATTCTAGTTAGTTAACATATAGTGTAATATTGGTTTCAGGAATAGAATTTAGTGATTCATCACTATATTCATCTGTTCTATTTCTTAAATTCCACATATGATTTAAATCATATAGTATTTATCTTTCTCTGGCTATTTCACTCAGTATAATATACTTTAGCTCAATTCACATTGTTGCAAATGGCAAGATTTCATTCTTTTTGATTGCTGAGTAATACTCCATTGTGTGTGTGGGGGGGGGGGTGGATGTATACAACATCTTCTTTATCGATTCATCAGTTGATGAATGTTTAGGCTCTTTCCATAATCTGGCTATTGTTGATAATGTTGTTATAAGTATCAGGATGCATGTGCCCCTTCAAATCAGTATTTTTGTATCCTTTGGGTAAATACCTAACAGTGCAATTGCTAGATCATAGAGTAGTTCTATTTTATCTTTTTGAGGAAATCCATACTGTTCTCCAGAGTGGCTGCCCCAGTTTGCATTCCCACCAACAGTGTAAGAGAGTTCCCCTTCCTCCACATCCTCAACAACATCTGTTGTTTCTTGTGTTGCTAATTTCTGTAATGTTCTTTCTTGCAAGCTTCATCAAGTGAAGCATTCTCTACTTATATAAGTGAAAATTATGCACCTAGGGAACAAACTCTAAACATCCTAATATAGAATTTGTAGCCATCAAATAGTCAGGCTGTGTATTTTGTCTTAGTAAAATTATTTTGGTTTCCACTGTAAAAGTCAGTAATCTTTATTCTGTGATGTAGTAATATTTTTATAGGAATTAAAATGATTATTTCTGTCTATATCTGTTCTTCCCAAAGTTTCATATATGTTATATATGTTATCATTATTATTAGTTATTGGCAGATGTAAGTTTATCATTTGAGCAATGTAATGGTCATTTTATTAATATAATTAAAAAATAGAATCTGCTAAAATGTTTCTAACACTGATAATCAGGTGTGTTTTGCATTTCAGCTCTTAATTTTTCTATTTCTAGTAAGTATTATTATTATAAGTTGTGTCTTATTTATTTTATCTTAATATTTCAAGGAAAATATTGGATCACTATATAATTATGGAAAGCTTCCTCTGTGCTATGTATCAACTATTATAAGCATGAGAAGTTAGTTTCTACTCTTAGGGATAAAATATATTCACACAGACATGCTATTTGATAATACAAGCCAATATTATACTGTTTTAGCATAGGTTTTATAACATGATAATTTATATCACTATGATCATAATATTCTAATAATTTATTTCAACTCCTAATCTCTATTTTTATTATGAAACTCATTTATATACATTTCTATAAGAAAGGATAAGATGTATCCAATATGAGTAATATTATATCCAATATGAGTAAATATTGGAGTAAATATATCCAATATGTTAATTATGGATTTATCAGAAAATATATATACTAAATGATACTTTTTTTCATTAAGATTTTTTTAGAGCAGTTTAACATTTATAGCAAAATCCAGAGGAAGGTGCAAAGATTTTTCAAGTACCCCCTGCTCCAGTACATGTATAAGCTCTCCCATTATCAATATCCTCCACCAGAGTGGTACATTTGTCACAAATGATGAACCACAATAACACATTATAATCATCCAAAGTTCATGGTTTGCATTATATGGCTCACTCTTGATGTTGTTTGTACATTCTAAGTTTGGACAAATGTATATTGCCTTATATCCATCATTATGGTATCATGCAGAGTATTTTACTGTCCTAAAAATTCTCTGCACTCTTCCTATTCATTTCTCTCTTCAATCCTTGACAACCACTGATCTTGTTACTGTTTCCACAGTTTTGCCTTTTCCAAAATGTTATCTGTTTGGAATCATACAGTATTTAGCCTTTACAAAATGGCTCCTTTTATTAATTAATATTCCTTTAATCTTTCCCCATGTCCTCTCATTACTTCACAGCTCATTACTTTTTAGCACTGAATAATATTCCATTATCTGGATGTGTCGTAGTTTATCCATTCACCTGCTTTGGCTTAGTTGCTTCCAAGTTTGGGCAATTATGAATGAAACTGCTATAAACATCCATTTGTAGGGTTTTGTGTAGTCATAAGCTTCTAATTCCTTTGGGTAAACAAGGAGCACAATTGTTGGATAGTACAGTAAAAGTGTATTTAAGAAACCGCCAAGCTGCTTCCCAAAGGGGCTGGATCATTTTGCATTCCCATAGCAATGAATGAGAGTCGCTGTTGTCCCTCATCCTTGTCATCATTTGGTGCCATCAGTGCTCTGGATTCTTGGCCATTCTAATCAGTTTGTAGTGCTATCTCATTTCAATCTGCATTTCCCTGATAGCATATGATTTGGAGCATCTTTTTGTATGCTATTTACTATCTGTATATCTTCTTTGGTAAGGTGTCATTTTTGAATTCAGCTGTTTATTTTCTTATTCTTGCATTTTAAGTATCCATTATATATTCCAGATAATGATCTTTTATCAGATGTGTCTTTGGCAAATATTTTTTTCCAGGTCTATGCTTTTCTTCCCATTCTCTTGATATTGTCTTTTGGAGATCATTAGTTTTTAATATTAATGAAGTCTAGCTTATTGGTTATATTTTTCTTGGATCATTTGTTAGTGTTTTATCGAAAAAGTCATCGTGGTACCTAAAGTCATCTAGATTTTCTTTTATGCTAACTCCTAAGAGTTTTATGGTTTTGCATTTTGCGCTTAAGTCTGTGATCCATTTTGAGTTAATTTTTGTGCAGGGTATAGGTCTGTGTCTGGATTGATATTGTGTGTGTGTGTGTGTGTATATCTAGTTGTCCTAGCATCATTTTATTATGACTATTTTGTTCTATTGTATTGTCTTTGCTCTAACCAATAAATTTCACTTTTGAAAATGAGTAACTGTAGAGCTCTAAACAAAAGTTCAGATATTGTATTTATATTATTACAGGGTATGAAAAGTAAATTTTAGTAGTTATTTTATGAATTTATTTGTTGCATGAAACTAATATTTTATTGTACAAAACTCATTATAAGAGATAATATTTTCACTCAAAAGTATAACTCAAAGTATTTGATTTGAAATTTAGTGTTTAAAAATAGCTTATTTTGTTTCTGTGGTCTATCTCATCACATTTCTGGGGGTCCCTGAATTATTTTTTTAATCCATAGAGCTTTCATGAAATATTGTATAAGACAAGAATGTGCACATATGGTAAAGAATATAGTATAAAAATAGCATCATAGAGTAAAATTTTAAAAAAGATACTTCATAAATATTGACTATGTGGTAAATGATTATTAAAAATACATTTATGATTATTTTTTCAGAAATTTTTATATATTAGCTTTGATTGTATATATTTTAGCAATGATACATTTTATCATTATAGTAGTTGCTGTTTTTAATTTAAATTATTACTGTTTTTAGAAGTAAGTCAGTTTTAGCTAAAACATAAATGATAATTATAACAAATTATAATAAAATCAATTTCCATTAATTTTACATTATAATTTTTAAAACTAGTTTCTAAACAAATTATTTAAGAAGCAGTAGTAACTCCAGCCAAATTTGCGTATAAAGTTGATTCCTATTTATGTTATTAGGTATCTTAGATACTTGAGGGGATTTGCGAGGAAATTGACAAATGATGAGAAAAGGTAGAGTCCTATATTTTAAGTCTTCAGTAAAAAAGTAATGTGAATCTTTTTTATTGGTGTCTATAACTGTCTATCAACAAAGCAAAAGATAGAAAAAACTGTCACAAAGAAACCTGAGCACGATGCTGAGAATAAAAGCATTACCTTTGGCACACTTTTCATCCCTTATTTATCTTCCCCCCACAAATACCAAACATTCAAGCAGTTTCCTGGCCTTACTGCAGTTCCCATTGCATGGCCCCACTCTCCTCCAGCCTTGCTATGATATATGCTATGATAGATAGTGTTCCCAGCACCCTCTCTCCTAATCAAAAATTACTGTTCTATGCCCAAGGTCCTTCTTGGTTCAGTGTTACAAGTGAAGTTGTGACTGCTTGAGAAGAGCATAATTTATTACCTCTCCAAGAATATTTTCATTTTAATAAAAAAAATTAACCTAAATGACTGGATAACTAATGGTGAGACTGAAGACACAGAGAGCAAAACAGGAAGTAGAGTGATTTTCAGTGTTTTGCAAACCATGTCTTATATGTTATCTATTCTCTCATTTCCTACGTTGTTGAAGACAGTAAGAAATTCAGGAGAAAAAATTCCTCTTCTGGTGAAGTGCTCAATGTACAAAGAATTGATGAACTGTAACTGCTCCTGGAGAGTAAAACTAAACTGAGAAGAAGAGAGGATAAAGAAAACAGGAATATTATTTATAAAATAGCAAAATATTAAAAATTATAGAATATATTTTGTTTTGCAATAGTGATTTTGTTTCTTTGTGGGTGGACTTGAGTTCAGAGAATGAAGAGAGGTCATAGAAATATGAAGATACTGGGTTATAGTGTATGTCCACATTATTTCTAGCAGAAAAACAAAGATCTAAAAGTTGTGGAGAAAAATATTATGATGCCTTTATAAATTTGCCTAATTTTGATTCTACCTGTTTGGTTTTTTTCCCTTATAGATTTTGTGATTTCAGAACATATTTGAGAGAACAAAGACACATTGAAAGTCAGAAAGAATTTACACAGAGAGGGAGGTGGTAAAATACTTCTCAGAATATAATATAAACATGGCAAAACTCACAAAAATCAAAGAGTTTCCAAAAGGAATTATACTCTACTTTGGAATGTTTTAAGTGTTCATTGTAAAGTGTGTGGTTTTGCTTACAGTATATTTTGCTTCATATATTAGAAAACAGAATGGCAGTAGAAAAAAAAAACAGAAGGCGGGAGCAGAAGAGAAAATCATAATTGTTAATAGTCCACAAAATGCCTGATTCATACATAAGTCATTAAGAATTAATTATGACCTTATTGAACATAGTTCTCATACATTGTCTTCTAGCCAGGTGATAATGTGGCTCTACACAACAGAAGCAAATTCAACTTTAAATGAATAAAGCATTTTTTCTTAGATTAAGAGGGTACATATATCAATAAATGAAGAACAGGAAATTTTGCAAACATTTGCAGAAAAATTAGCACTTGGAATTAAGATAAGCATTTTCTGGTTAGACTTTATATTATACAAGACTGGCCTATGAATTTCCCCTGAGTTTCTTCACATAATAGTAATTAATTATAATATATACTGATAATCTTACTATAATATAATTTTAGATGCACTTGACTTAAAAATATGTGCTTTGGGGGCACTTGGCTGGCTCAGTCAATAGAGCATTCAACTTTTGATCTCAGGGTTGCAAGTTGGAAGCTCATGTTGGGTGCAGAGATTACGTAAAATTAAACTCTTTAAGAAAAAAAAAAGATGCTTTTCTTTCCAAACCATTTGCATATATATTTTTGTGATATATGTGAAAGGCACACACTTAGGCATTCATTTATTATGAATGAAGAAAATTAACCTTGAAATACAGAATGTTATGCTCACAGTGATATGGTAAGTATCTTTAATTTAGGTGATAAATGTGCAAACTCAAACAACTCAGTTTTTATTACATTCTGTATTAGAATCAGTTTCCTAACTTACATCTTAATATCATATTTTATTTGTGAAAAATAAATGTGTTTTGCCTGCATCCAACATTATTAGGAAATTCCAGGGCTAGCAGACCTTTTTAATTTGCCATCACAATTTATAATGTTAAGAGAGTCCCAGTGGCCCCTTTACCTTATTTCTTAATGTCTACTTGCAACAGAATAGACAAAATTCAAAATTTTGACTTTTAAACAAGGTTTTCTCAGATAATACCATCTATAATTGAAAACACAGATGTTTCTTTTTATCTTAATTTAAGTCTAGGATTGAGATAGTCAATGTTTGTTATGTGCTTAGAAATGTGGAATTAAAGTCATTGTATTTACCTACTGTCTATATTGGACTTAGACAATGCTACTATTTATCACTATTTATTTTGAGACCTTGGCCCTTATAAGACAGCAACTATGATAAAATTATAAGACTTGCCTAATTCTCCTCCTTCTTATTTTCTCCCCATGTGAAATGTATAAAGAAACATTTATTAATAAAAGAATGTGTGAAGATTGAACACTAGTAGCTTAATTAGGAGGCAGCATCTTTAAAAATCCTGGAAAAAAATGTATAGTGCAAACTATTAGAATTTTGCTTGTTTCCAATTATACCTTTTTTACACTAAAATATTATAATTGTTATGACAGTTTTAAAAAGCTGTAACTTTTTTTTTAATTTTTTTCAACGTTTTTTATTTATTTTTGGGACAGAGAGAGGCAGAGCATGAACGGGGGAGGGGCAGAGAGAGAGGGAGACACAGAATCGGAAACAGGCTCCAGGCTCCGAGCCATCAGCCCAGAGCCTGACGCGGGGCTCGAACTCACGGACCGCAAGATCGTGACCTGGCTGAAGTCGGACGCTTAACCGACTGCGCCACCCAGGCGCCCCACCTCTAATCTTTTGTGCTCAGATGGATGTGTACCCAATCCAAACAATGCATATGTAAAGTTAAACAGATTTATCTAAATAACTGGATTGAAAACAATTAGAAAAGATCTGTAATTCATTCAAAAAAGCAGATTTTGTTTTCATTCAGAATTAGTTAATTAACAATTATGCCAAAGTGTTTTTTTTTATTTTTTAAATTTTATTATTATTATTTTATAACATTTTTAATGCTTATATATTTTTGAGAGAGAGAGAGAGAGACCAAGAGCGAGTGGGGCAGGGGCAAAGAGAGAGACACATAGAATCCGAAGTGGGCTCCAGGCTCTGAGCTATCAGCACAGAGCCTGCCATGGAGCTGAAACTCACAAACTGCAAGATCATGACCTGAGTGGAAGTCAGAAGCTTAATGGACTGAGCCACCCAGGCACCCCACCAAAGTGTTTTTTAAATGTTCATCTTTTAGATTCGTAAAACTTTTTGCTGTTAGGGGTTTATAAGTGTGCAGACAATAGGAAGAACTACTAAGTATGATTTTTTTCAAAGTTTACTATACTTCAAAAATTTTAATCATTCTTTATAGTTAAGTAGAACATTTTGATTAAAATATTTAGAGATTTGGGGTGCCTGGGAGGCTCAGTCAGTTAAGCGCCTGACTCTTGACTTCCGCTCAGGTCAGGATCTCACGACTGGTGGGATCATGCTCCATGTCAGGCTTTGCGCTGACAGCATGGAGCCTGCTTGGGAATCTGTTTCTCTCTCTGTCCTTCCCCACTTGGGCACAAGTTTGCACATATGTGAGCGCTTTCTCTCTCTCTTGTAAAAGTAAATAAACTTAAAAGATTTAGAGAACTAAAAAAAAAAGATTTAGAGAGCTAATGGCTTGATTTTGGGAAGTTGTTTGACCTACTTCACTTAATAGCATTAATTACAGAATATAAAAAGATATCATATTTTGTACATGGCAAATTCTCAAATATTTGTTTTGCATTTTTAATAACACTTCAATTAGAGCATGAATAGTAAAAAATATAAATAATACATACCAAAAAATTGATAGCAGATATTGTGACTTGCCGGTTTCCAAATGCTAGAAATTAGGAAAAGAAGATGTAATGCATGCATTCACATTTTGGATTGTCTTGCTATAAACATAATTGAAGCAGTGTTTATTGGATATTACTATCCTCTAATCCAAAGTACTATGCTGTATATAATTGACTTTTTGGGGTAATACATTTGAAGTTTAAAAGAATGAAATATTTTTGCTTTCCACATGAACTTTTCTTCTAGTTACCTAATGATATTTAGAATAAAAATGGAATCTACTTTTAATTGGTATTATAAAATTCTTTGAAGGCAGATTTAATTTCTCATTTGTCACTTTAAAAGCACATCATTATATAAATTTCATATATTAAAAAAATAAATAAATAAAAAAATAAAAGCACATCATTGATGTATGTGTGTTTCTGTGCCAGTACCATATTGTCTTGATGACTACAGCTTTGTAATCTAGCTTAAAATATGGAATCATGATGTCTCCAGTTTGGTTTTCATTTTCAGGATTGTTTTAGCTATTCAGAGTCTTTGTGGTTCCATACAGATTTTAGGATTGTTTGTTCTAGTTTGTTCTGTGAAAAATGCTGGTGGTATCTTGATAGGAATTTCATTAAATGTGCAGATTGCTTTAGGTAGTATGGGCATTTTAAAAATATTTGTTCTTCTAATCCATGAGCATGGAATGTTTTTCCATTTTTTTGTGTCCTCTTCAAAATCTTTCGTAAGTATTCTATGGTTTTCAGAGTACAGATCTTTTGCCCTTTTAGTCAGAATGTATTATGCCAAGCGGAGTAAGTCAATCAGAGAAAAACAAATGTCATATGATTTCACTCATATGTGGAATTTAAGAAACAAAACAGATCAACATATAATAAGGGGGGAAGAGAAGAAAGGGAAACAAACTACAAGGAACTCAATGATAGAGAACAAACTGAGGGTTGACAGAGGGAGGTGGGTGGGAGATGGGCTACATGGTTAAAGGGTATTAAAAAGGGCACTTGTGATGAGCACTGGGTATTGTGTGTAAGTGATGAATTACTGAATTTTACTTCTCAAACCAGTATCGCACTGTATATTAACTAAAATTTAAATGAAAAGAAAAGGAAAATGATTCCTTTATAAATAAATACATACATATCATACGGCCTAATATATGATTGCATTTGATCATATGTCTTGTTTTTTAATGTTTAACAACAAAAAGAGACATGCTAATAATAATTTTTTTCATTGATGTTTTAGAATAGGTAATATTTTAAGTATTTTATATTTATCATCTGGAAACAAATATATGAGCTAAGATTTAATGTTCTCATCTTAAAGAAAAATATAGATTATATCAGTTCCCAAGTCATATATGAGTAATTAATAAATTAGAATTTAAGATAGTATCTTAAAGTCACCTTTCTGATGGCAGAAAAGTTGTAATATAAAAAAGTACTAAAATTAAATTTTCTGATAAGCTCATCAGCTGTATTAATAGTTGCATTTTTTCTAGATTTATGTGAGGGTGTGTACATATAAATTGTATTTATGTAAACACATTTACAAATAAAAAATATAATGTCTCATTTTAAATCTTGCATATTTTATAAGGATATATTTAAAGACTTTTCCAATACTATTAAGCATTCATTGTAAAAGCTATGACAGCATATGCATTATAATGTGTAATATGGCTAGCTCTAAACATTAAATATTATCTAATTGCTGCATAATTAGTGTAACTTTAATTTTATGTATGATAAGTAATACAACTTCAAACATCTTTCTTTGTAAGACATTTATAGAAGTTCTATTTCCATGGGCTAGAAATTTGAAAGTATAATATAGTCAAAAGTTATATAAGTATTTATGTATGAATATATATGTGTATATTCATACATAAAACATGTATAATTATTGGAGATTTTGTTTTTATAAAGTACATGTATCTAATTATGAAATAAAATACATTAATGGAGAAAATTTGGGAAATAGATAAAAGTACAAAGAGAAATAAAATGCATAAAAATCCCATTATCCATTGTAAATCTATTAAAATTCAGATTTTCCCTTGGAAATATACATATTTTCTCTATACTTTTTATAGTATGTGGTAAAACATTCTTATAATCAATTATTCTTTAATATCTCTTTGCCATATAACTAAGCACATTTACCATATAATTAAACATTCTTCTATAGCTAAATCAAAATATTTTTTTATTTGTACCTACTATTAGACAAAACTTTGTTCATTCAACAATACTTATTAAGAATTTATATGATAGGCACTATACTATGTACTTGTGATAAATCAATTAAACTTAAGCCAAAAGCAACTCTTATCTTAATAAAAATTACTGTCTGACAAGGAAACAAATAATAATCACAAGATAACAAATGGAAGTTTGCAATCCTGGTAAGTGTTACTAAGAAAGACCTATATAGTATTTAATGTAAGAGCTAAAATGAAGGATTTATTTTAATCGAGGAGATCAGGAAGGACTGTCTGAGTACATGACTGCACTCTGATTTAGAAAATGAATAGATGCTAACATACACAAGAGAGGGGTTCAGAACATTTCATGTATCAGGACAGTGAAGATATACCTTGTTTTCATTTTTTAATGAGAATAAATAACTGTATGATTAAAACAGGTACTGGGACAGAGAGTATAATTTTTAAATATTTTAAATGTTTATTTCCAGTAAGCAAACTTACAGATAGTATAACTTGAAACAAACTTTCCAGAAAAAAATCTAGCCATCATTAAAATTTTCTGTAATATTTTTATAATTTTTATAATATTTCACATTTAGAATTTTTACAAAGGCCATTTTCCTTGCTAGCTGCTGATACTAAGCATATGTATTGAATTTTCTGAACATATGCATACAGTTTGCAGTTAATGGAATATGCCTGCCATTGGGCAGTTTTCAATTATGACAATTTTTTTCCTATTTACTTTTAAGTATTTTTGAGAAGTAAGAAAAATGACCTCCTTAATGGTATATGTGTCAGAAATACATAATAATATGTTGTGTTTTATTTAATGTGTGTAAATGTACAGATGCCATTAATTTTATGCAGTCAAATTTATTGAGAATAGGGCTTCTCTTGATATTCTCAAGGTATTCTCATGATATTGTCATGAAAATATTCTCATGATATTCACTTTCCAGCTGGGATCAGCATTATAGGGCTATATATATGTTCACAGAATTTGATTCCTACTTACACCTTATGCATTTGAGAGTCTTGAGCCAGTAAAATTAGACTTTCAGGGTCTCATTTTCCTAATCTATAATAGGGACTATTAACACATCATAATGTTTCTTAATGGCATTTTTACATTTCTTGACAAGCATTTCCTTTTCAATAAATACTTTACATATGTTAATAACAATCAGCCTCTATTTTGTATCACATATGTGAATGCAACATTTTTCGGAGTCTCCTCTTCTTAAATATACTATGGAGCAAAAGTATCTATCTGTTAATGTTCTAAAGTTAGTAGGTAAATATTCTGATAACATACCTTTAAGTATCAGTTATAAGATGTTAGGAAATTTCTTTCTTCAATATTCATAGTCGCTAGTATTTAGAAGAATTAAAGTTTTGAACATTGCAATGATATACTCTTAGCAAGCTCGACTAGATTTCTTGATCTTAACAAAGACTCTGTCTTGGTACTTCAAGTATATATTAAGACAGTTTAACTGATTTTGTAAAATCTAAAATGAAGCTTGAATACTCTATTCATTTCTATTTATTTCAAACTTTAACAACACCAGAAATAGATCACAAAAAATAATTATCAATTAAATTTGAAACCTCAGCCCTTTCTCACTAGAACCCCGTGTGTGCCTTGTGAGCTGCAGTAAAAGCTGAGGAGAGAAAAGTCCAGAGTAAATAAAAGAAATGGAATTCTTTGTTCGGTACAGCTATTTCCCTCCAGTTTTAGGAACTGAGAATTTAGGTTTGGTCCATTGTGCTTTCCACCAAATTGCTTCAGCTGAGTCAATGGCCAGGATATTTTATAAAGTTATAAATAGAAAATAGTATGTTAAAGAAACAAATTGCTTCTTACTGAATTATATTTAATATTTTAACTACATATTTATATTAATTGTTTATTTTTTAAATCCTGATAGTTGATTTCATGTGATTGTGCGATGATACAGAATTTTTCTTTTTAATCTTCACCCTTTCATTTTTACTATCTGTCACTTTGGAGATTTACAACCAACTCATATATTTGTTAGAGTTCCTATGGAAAGAAAATAAACCAATGTCAAAATGGTCTTTAAGTATACATAAAAATTTAATGGAGCATTATACAGAAGCAACTTAAAATTGACATTTTTTTCATTATTTGCTTATTTTTTTTAACGTTTATTTTTATTTTGGAGACAGAGAGAGACAGAGAATGAACGGGGGAGGGGCAGAGAGAGAGGGAGACACAGAATCGGAAGCAGGCTCCAGGCTCTGAGCCATCAGCCCAGAGCCTGACGCGGGGCTCGAACTCACGGACCGCGAGATCGTGACCTGGCTGAAGTCGGACGCTTAACCGACTGCGCCACCCAGGCGCTCCTATTTGCTTATTTTTTAAGTGTACCATGTTTCATAGCTTCAGTGTAGTTTAGAAGAGAGTCTTGATGTTGGCAATTTAGTATGGATTTAATTAGAAAGAAATCATACATACATGGTGGTGTATACTGTGGGTGATTAATATAGTAGGCAATCCAAGAAGTAAATCCCCAATAAAAGGCACAGCCCTGCAAATAAAACATAATAAAAGTTAGGGAATATATATATATATATATATATATATATATATATATATAATCTATCATATCATTTGAAATCATCCCATATATTTATATGCCAAACTGCAGCTTTTTTTAATATGAAAAATGGTATAAATGTTCTAAGCCAGATAAATGAAACACTTCCTCACCCAATGAAGTAGCATTTTACAAGTAACTATTTGATACCACTAAGGAAATGCATTACTTTGCTCAATCCTTATAAATATAAATGGGAATTTAGGATATAAGACAAATGTAACAATATATTTTAAAAATATCTTTCAAGAGTGGTATTGTCATATCAAGTAATATATATGAATGAAAGCATAAAATAATAATGTATTACATAAAATATATTAATATTCATTTTCCATCAGTAAATGAATAAAATAATGAGTTATTTAATCATTAGTAAAACCTGTCTTGATAGAATATAAAGGGAAATGTCCTAGTTTTAAAAGTCCTAGGCTATAATACTGATCTTGTACTGATATGATAAATCTTAATGTCTTCTGCAGAATAGAAGCAGCTAGTCTAAATGAGTTTTGAGGTTTCTAAGAGTTTTAGGGTTTATTGTTTTAATACAACGACAACAATAGAATAGCTTGTTGAAATTTTTACAAAACAGGTATTCGCCAAAAAAAAAAAAACAAAACCCAGGAAATCTTCAATAAGGAAATACTTCCTATTGAAAGTCAATATTAAATTGGAATTAGTACTGGAAAATTGAATTGCAGTATGTTATATCAAGTACATTTCCACTTTAATATTTCACAAAACTTCCCATTTTCTTGACAGCTCTTTGATGGGATGGTTATTAACTCCTGCATTCACCATTTTTGGAAGAGCAAAGACACTGTCATCACACTGACAACTGTCATCAATACAGAATGTAGTTTCATCATTTCAAATATAGGTCACACAGACCTATATTTACACAAAGGTTCATATATGACATCCCTCCTCTTCAAGTGGCACTTAAAGAGTCTGAATTCAGTGCTAAGTACTTCCAAAATCAAATGTGCCTGAGCATATGTGGCCTGTAACATAAAGGACATGGCAAATCTTTTATGTAGGGTCATTGGTTGAGGGCAGCTCCAGTGAAAAAGGTCATGGAGGAAGTGGCATTTCAGGAGCAGAGGTTTATGATGTGCTGATACAGTTGAACGGAAGAATCTAAGCATAAGGGAAATAAAGATGATTGCATTATTTTATGGATGACCCAATACACAAAATTTCTCAATAGTAATTAAAATGACAAAACATATCAATCCCACCTTTATCAAATTTTTCAAAGGTGTATGTCCTGCAGAAACTTTATGGACAAATAAGGTTTCCAAAAGATAGCGGATATAGTGTATACAATGACAGAAGCAAGCCACACTAGAAAGAAGATAAAAAATGAACATTAAATTCACTTCCAAAGGTCTGGCTTGCCTTCTGTATAAGACGTTTTATTATTTATTTTTATTTAGTTTGCTACAATATTTATTAGGAAATGTTTCTACCAATCAAACACTAATGTTTATTTCAATATTGTTATGCTAGAAAATTTCTAAATTTATTTCACAATAAAAGTACTATTACAACACTCTCTATAAGTTTACTTCTGATGACACTCAAAATATTTTATAATACCAGTCGTAAGCTATATGCTCACACCTACCCCAAGAATACATAAAACTATAGATGGACTCATATCAAAATGCCTCAAGAATGAAGCAGAAAATGTACACTTTTGTTTTGTTTTAGTATGGTTGACATACAATGTTATATTAATTTCAGGTGTACAACATGGTGATTTACCAAGTTTATGCATTATGCTCTGCTCTCCACAAATATAGCTGTCATCTATCATCATACAATGCTATTACAATATCATTGACTATATTCTTTATACTGTGCCTATTACTCCTGTGACATGTTTATTCTGTAACTGGAAGCCTGTGTCTCCCTCTCTACTTAACCCATTTTGCCCCCCCCCCCCGCTTTCTCCCCTTCCCCTCTGCCACTTGCTACTACATGGATAGACCTAGGCTATTATGCTAAGTGAAATAAGTCAGATTGGGAAAAACAAATACCACATGATTTCACTCTGTGGAATCTTAAAAAAAAATAAATTAAAACAAAAACACAACAAAACAAATGAATAAACAAACACACAAAAAGCAGAATCAGACCTGTAAATACAGAGAACAAACTAATGGGTTTCAGAGGGGAAAATTTACAAGTTTTAAAAATATCCAAAACCTACTTAGACTTCATTTGACATTTATAATATTCAGAATAACTTTTTCATTGTTTGGTTTTCCTTCAACAAGAACCTCACATTGAAAAAGTTTGAACTTCATTTTTTATGGAGTCAGGACAGCTTTTTTGTTTTGTTTAGTTGGTTTTATGTTTGGTTTTTGCCTACCTAACAAATTGTAATGTCTTGTTTATCTCTTTGAGTATTTGTTTTGTTGCTGTTGTTCTAAGTTAACATCTCTCTTGCCATTTATAAAACTATTATTTTTTTAAAATTTTTTTTAACGTTTATTTATTTTTGAGACAGAGAGAGACAGAGTATGAACGGGGGAGGGTCAGAGAGAGGGAGACACAGAATCTGAAACAGGGTCCAGGCTCTGAGCTGTCAGCACAGAGCCCGACGCGGGGCTTGAACTCACTGACCGTGAGATCATGACCTGAGCTGAAGTCGGCCGCTTAACCGACTGAGCCACCCAGGCACCCCTAAAACTATTATTTTAAAAGTAAATGTCAGATGTGATTTACAGAAATATATATTCTTGCTTATGCTTAAAATATATTTCCATTAAAATCTGTACTGCATTTGTTAAAATCATAAATTTCAAAAACTGACTTCTATTCAAGATAATCAATATGGATCAAGATTTGCATACTTAAGCCAATAAAGTTTGAACATAAAGATCATGTCATTTACTCTATGTAAAATCAAACATTGAGTCTCCCCCGGGAGTTTATTTTAACAAAATGAATTAATGATTTCTGGTTAATGATATCAGTGACTTTAGGGAAAACAAACACAAATCAACCTGGCTAAATCCCAGGGAATTTATTATTATTCATTAATTCATAAAAATATAAGTTTGCATCTATCAGGAGAGGGGCATGTTCTATGTGCGTATATCTATGAATAACAGACGAATTCTGTGAGAAGTGAGAAAACAAGTGTGGATATCTGGGGGCAGAACTTTCTAGACAGTAAGAAAAACAAAAGTGAAGTTCTAATTTAGGAAAATGTCTTACGAGCTTAAAGGATTGATGAGGGAATCAGTATCTTTCCTACCTTGCTGGTTCTTTGTTAGGAGTATTTCTATAAATCCTTGAGTGAGAAAATTTTCCATTTTATAAGAAAGCATAAAGTGAGGTTATGCCCAGCTATGTAGCAGATCAGTAAATAAGAAATTTTAGTTCAAGCCATGGTTAAATTAGTTCACTTACTTTTCTGCTCCTACAAAGCACCAAATTTCTTTGTACCACAAAGAATTTCCACATGAAGATTTGCTAGTTAAAATCTGACTCATCCTTCCAGAAAACAAAGAAAATGGTTGATATGCCACTTTCTTAGAAAAGCCAGCTCAGAACTCCCATCCAAGTTAGGTTCTTCTCTTTTATAATCTAAAAGTGCCCAATGTAAAATAAATATGTTTGTAATTGGTTCATCCTTCTAATCATTCAAAACACTTTTACTGAGTACTTCTTGTAAACCAGGTCATGTTAAACAGTGAAGCTAAACTGAACATGAAAGTAGATCCATCATAGAACTTTGTAGAGGGAAAGATACAGACAAGTGATTATGTGAAGATATAATTTTAAAGTAATAAATTGCATAAAGGAAGAACATTTCAGTAGCATGCTTGTCATACAAAGAATAGGAATGCCACCCAGAGTAACTTTTGAACTTTTTGAACTTTTTTTGAAGTTTAAATAAGAAAGAAGAAATAAGTAATTGGGATGGGAGAAGAGGGATAGCATGTGTAAATGTCCTTGTGAGAAAGGGAACATGGTAGGTATCAGGACAAGAAAGACCAGTGTGGCTGTGGCACAGAAATTAAGGGTAAGGGAAAGCTTGATTTGAGATGAGAAAGTCAGAAGTGAAATCACTCTCTATCTTCTAGTATTCCTATGACCTAAATTTTGCTTATTTTTTTTAAGTCGATTTATTTTGAGACAGAGAGAGAGGAAGGGAGAGAGAGAGAAAGGGAGAACATGTGTGAGTTGGGCAAGAACAGAGAGAGGGAGAGAAAGGGTCCCAAGCAGGCTTCACGCTGTCAGAGCAAAGTCCCAGGTGGTGCTCGATCTCACAAACTGTGAGATCATGACCTGAACCGAAATTACGAGTCAGATGCTCAAATGACCGAGCCACCCAGGCTCCCCTGAATTTAGGCTTTCCTTAAATTTTGTTCCTTATTTCACTTAGAGTTTAGTCATTAAATCAGGTTCTTTTTTTTTCTTAACAAATTGCTAACACTACATCTCAGTTTAGCATCTTGAATAATTATTCTTTCTCTTTAATTTGGTAGTAAGCTGAGAGAAATACAGAGACAGAGACAGAGAGACAGAGAGACAAAGATTATTTTCACAGTATGTTATATATTCTGCTTTGATAACTGCCCTCATCCTTTTGTGTACCTTATTTTTACTTTTCACTTTAAAGTAAAATTTAATTTTGGATTTTGACCAACTAAAGGTAACTTATAAAACTTTTTTGGGGGGAGTGCCTGGGTGGCTTAGTTAAGTGTCCGACTTGGCTCAGGTCATGATCTCACAGTCCGTGGGTTTGAGCCCCCGTGTTGGGCTCTGTGCTGACAGCTCATGGCCTGGAGCCTGCTTCAGATTGTGTCTCCCCCTCTGTCTGCCCCTCCCCCACTCGGGTTCTGTCTTTCTCTCAAAATAATAAACGAATATTAAAAAAAAAGTAAACCTATTTTTTCCTATTTAAGTGTCATTGTTTCTTTCCTACAAATTTTGCCCATATTTCAGAGAAGTATGTATTTTATTATATTTTATTTACTATTACATCTTCAGCCCTATATATGACCTCTCAACTTTATAATCTTAACCTTTTTGTGATATTTTTAAATTTCCAGATTTCTCCTACTGTGATCATTATGAACTTATATTACCTCCACTTTAAGGTATATTTAATAGTTCTTTGTATATAAATTTGCAAGTTGGTGTGTATACATTATTTAAAGTTACTTAAAATATATTTCTATAACTGTCATCCTCTTTGAGCTTATAAACAACCTTAATATCTGTGTGCTAGTTTTATCTCTTCCTAACCTATAGATATGATACGTATTACTTACTGTACCACTGGGTGGCGCAATCTTCTAGAGCTCTCTTTCATGTCATATATGTATGGGATCCTCAAATAAAAGAGGAGATATATCAGCAAAGGTCCTGTGTATTCAGCCAAAAATACCTGAAAGAAGGTGATATAAATAAAAAATAATAGAATGTTATTAAGATTTCCATGTAAACATAATAAGCATGTCCACCGGCAGCCTACTGAATGAACTGGTAAATTGGATAGGTAGCATTATTATTTAAAATGTATTAGACTGTGTGCTAACAAAATTAACAAGAAGTCTTCCTTGGAAGAACTAGTCAAGACTTAAGGAAAGAACAATTATCAATGGTGAATTTAAAATAAAAATATTGGGGCACCTGGGTGGCTCCATCGGTTAAGCGTCCGACTTCGGCTCAGGTCATGATCTCACAGTTCGTGAGTTCGAGCCCCGCATTGGGCTCTGTGCTGACAGCTCAGAGCCTGGAGCCCGCTTCAGATTCTATGTCTCCCTCTCTCACTGCCCCTCTCCTGCTCACACTCTGTCTCTCTCTCTCTTTCTCTCAAAAATAAATAAACATTAAAAAAATAATAAAAAAATAAAAATGTTGAATTTAATGTAATGATTTCTTCACAAAGGAGTTTTTAACTAATCAAACCATTATAAACCTATTTCTTTGTGTCTCCTCAGTCCCATATACATTCCATCTTTTATGTAAACTGTCTCTGTCGCTGAATGGAATCGGCTACAGTATCTATCTTTTTTTTTTTTTATCTTTATATGGCTGTGTCATCTTGAATTCAATTGATTTGACACTGATTCAAATAGAAATAATTTAGTTCTCTCTTTTGGAAATTTTAGACCTTGATTCTAATGAGTCTAAGTAGGTAGTTAAAAGGATTGCCTTCTGAATTCTGAAACTGAGAGTCAACCATATATGTGGAGAGAGATATCTGATCTATAAAGAAATAATCATAAGATTTGGAAAGATAAGTGGAAACAAGGCTGTTTGATTGCATGAAGTTTCACCAGCTGACTATTTTTCTGATAGTTTTCTAAATCTTATAACTGTCCATTATTTGGTTTTGTTTTGATGCTAAAACAAGATTAAAGTCACTCTGGAATTTCAGAGAGAAAAAGGAAAATAATTTACCTCTGAGTGTTCAAAGAGAAAGGACACAAACATGACAATGATAAATTCAACTGCCATTACTGCTTTGCTTTGTCTTTGCCAATTTTCATCATTTTCTAAGAAAGAAAACGTAAAGCTGCACATGTTTTACTCAAATATACAGGTGTGCACATTGATTAAAAATTATGTTGTTATCTCTTGTGAGAATTTTATGTAACTGCATCTTTATAATATGATATATATTCATAATTATATATAGAACTATATATGTATATATATATATACACACATGTATAAATATTTATATATGTAGGTTTGCTTAGATTTTTTTTTCATTTAACAGTATTTATCATCTCATTAGCCAAAAAAGACTTTTATATGACGGTAACATGCAACATCTGACAAATTCAGTATCAAGCAAACCCTTTACTGATGGACTATATTAATTTATGGCATACAACATGCCTGATTATTCAAATGTAAAGAAAAAAATGTTTACCACTTTTGAATGTCTGATAATAGAGTCTGGTTAATATTCCAGAATAATTAGAATAATTGTTCTATTAAAACAAAATATTCAAAATATTTATTTCAATGCCATCTGATCTAGTCAGGTCAATTTTGAGCAAGTCTTCCAGTAATATATCAGTAATGAAAAATGTTATGAACAATAGTTAACCTTGATCATATGTCACTCTTTATTAAGTTAATAAAAATGCTATCACAAATATGAAGTTTCTTTGAATCAGGAAATTAAACTACAGTTTTATCTCCATCATACCCTAAAAATAAATCAGGAGAATCTGCTAGCTTACAGTAATATGTTCTAGGACGCCCAGGATTTTATCACAAATATTGTGCACCTGAAACATGGGGGTTAAAATAGTACCAAAGTATGAAGGCTGTACCCTGACCTGAAAGCATTAGAGAATGATAAGAATAATTTTTGGACAATGCATTTTAAAAAAAAAAGTCTATTTGGGTGCAAGTAGAAAAAAAAAGAAGAGAGGTGTTTTATTAAACCTAGAAAGTAATAAAAAAAGTAGTTTCAGAATAAAGAGCCAGATAGAGAAAAATAATAATTAGACACACTTCTGAAAAAGGATTTTTTCTTCTCCTACTAAACAAGACCAATTCAAAACCAAAGCCAAAGAAACAAATAATTGTGCTGCTTATAAGGCCGAGCAAATCAGATGAATTTACAAAGACTAGGAAGTCCACTATAAACCAAAATTTAGTGGAAATTATATATTCAAAATAAGCAGATATCTTTTTTTTTACTTTGAAGACACACACACGCACGCGCGCGCGCACACACACACACACACACACACACTACTTTTAAATTCCAACTTGTTTCCAATATCATTTTCTTGCTTTTGCTTTATAGAATGTTCATTCACTGTATTGTACTGTATGACTCAAAATGTAAAATTCAATGATACTAGGAAAGCTAGGTAATTGAGATTTGTTTTTGGAACTTATGTGGAATATTCAACTTGGGATATGTCTAAATTGAAAAAGGAGGAAGACAATAAGCTGTTTTAGAAATATAAATTGAAACACACAGCTGCAATTGTTGCAAATTGATTAGAATCTTTGTGCTTAGATTATGCTTAATGCATTTCATTCTCTCTTGAAAAAAAAAACTTTTTAGTCCTATTATGATTAGGATACTGTGGACTTCATATCTTTTTTTAAAATTTCAGTTGAGGGGCACCTGGGTGGCTCAGTCGGTTAAGCAGCCAACTTCGGCTCAGGTCATGATCTTGCTGTCCGGAAGTTCGAGGCCCGCGTCGGGCTCTGTGCTGACAGCTTAGAGCCTGGAGCCTGTTTCGGATTCTGTGTCTTCCTCTCTCTGACCCTCCCTTGTTCATGCTCTGTCTCTCTCTGTCTCACAAATAAATAAACTTAAAAAAAAATTCAGTTGACAGTTGAAAACAAAATAAATTGCACATTTCATAGTTGTTGAAAATTACTGACAAAATAGTGTTGACCTTAACCTTCTAATGATGGGAGAGCTATTAAAATTATGAGAGCATTTCCCAATAGTAATATCACTTTTTACTGAATGAGAAGTATTGAAGCTAATATAATACTTAAAGAAGTTTTTCTCTTAATTTAACCATTATATGAATAATATGTAATGGAGAGTTTTTTTCTAAGTTATTCAAATAAACACTGTAATGAGATCAGCAAGATAAGTTGATCAAAATATTTTTCAGTGTTCAAAGAGCTACTGAGTCATTGAAGAATTAGAAAGCCAAGATATTTTAATCAGGACTCTGGAATAGTGATTGAATCTAGGATGTGAGGATATGTCTTTTTGTTTTGTTTTGTTTTTAAATGTTTATTTTTGAGAGAAAGAGAGAGAGGGAGGGGCAGAGAGGGGGAGACAGAGAATCTGAAGCAGGCTCCAGCCTCTGAGCTGGCAGCACAGAGCCCTATGAGGGGTTTGAACCCATGAACCATGAGATCACGACCTGAGCCGAAGTCAGCCACTTAACCGACTGAAGCATCCAGGAGCCCTTAGGATATGAAGTCTGATAGCACCCTGGAAAGAAGACTAAATTTTTTGAGGGTGCCGGAGAATGGAAGGACAAAAATTGTTGGTTAGCATTTTTCAAAGACAGAGAGATAGCCTTATAAAATCTCCAGGTTTTGGGTTGAGACCTAGAAGAGTTACACCCAGGAACAATGATGAAGCAGGAGTAGATCTGTCTTTATAGGTGCTAGAACTCAGCCTGAGATCATTTCAATCATCAATTGGATTAAGATGACCTAGACCAAATAACGTCATTAGTCCTTCTGCAGGAAAATAAGTCACTTTGAAAAGAAGTTAATATCATTCTATGCCTCAAGTTATCTTTAGAAGTTTTTCATACACATTTTTCTGCACTAGGTCAGAAATGTAAGGGTGTAACAGGAGTAAAGACATGTAATCAGGGGCGCCTGGCTGGCTCAGTCAGTTAAGCATCTGATTTCAGCTCAGGTCATGATCTCACGGTCCGGGAGTTTGAGCCCCGCGTTGGGCTCTGGGCTGATGGCTCGGAGCCTGGAGCCTGCTTCCGATTCTGCGTCTCCCTCTCTCTCTGCCCCTCCCCCGTTCATGCTCTGTCTCTCTCTGTCTCAAAAATAAATAAACGTTAAAAAAATTTAATAAAAAAAAGACATGTAATCAAATCCAAAGAAACAGCAGATTTGAAACAGATAAACTGAATATCCACATAACAGAATTATCAGACACATACATTTAAAAAATGATCTTTGTATGTTCAAAGAAATAAAAACCAAAGTTGAGAATTTTAGCAGATAGTTGAAACCTCTGAGGAGAAAAATATGGAAATGGGTGTGTGTCCCAGGAGAATACAAAGAGAATAATGGAAAACCAACTGTTAAAGAGATTATGATAATTTTCAAATGACATATTTATACAAAACAGAAGACTCAGGTTACACTCTAAACCCAAAGCGGGATAAACAGAAACAATCACAACCGTATCATTTTCCGACAGTGATAATCAAACAAAAGACAAATTTCATATGAGCCAGAGAAAAGGCACATTAATTTCAGAAGACTGTAGTGGACTTTTAGAAACAAGGGAGTCAAATATCAAAATAATGAAATTTTGTGAAATGAAGACAAATACAACTGCCAATATGGAATTATTTTTTCCCGTAAAAAGTATTTTCCAGAATAAATGTTAAATGAATATATTTAGAATGAATATGACAGAACTAGAGTAAATTACTAAAGATATTCTTCAGGAAGAATGATAATGATCACAGTTATAAGAGCAGCATTAGAGGTACTCACTAAATTACGGTGAAACTGATAAATCTAAATAAATATTGGCCATATAAAATTATAGTAGTTGGGGTGTGCTTGGGTGGCTCAGTTGGTTAAGTGTCCAACTTTGGCTAAAGTCATGAACTCATGGTTTGGGAGTTCAAGCCTCCTGTTAGGCCCTATGCTGACAGCTAAGAACCTGGAGCCTGCTTCCGATTCTGTATCTCCCTCTCTCTCTGCTCCTCACCCCTTAGCACTCTGTTTCTCTCTCTCTGTCTCTCAAAAATAAATAAATATTAAAAATTTAAAAAATATTTATAGTTGTGGATTTTTACTTAAAAGTACCTAGAAAATTAAAATATATCACAACAATAGAAGATGAGTCAGGAAGAGCTCAAATATCATAAAGTCATTCAATTATCTATGAAATATCTTCACATCAGCAAACCTAAATTCAACAATGTATATGAGTGTTCAATATCTTAAAGATATACATTATAATCTCTTGGGTAACCAGTAGAGTTAGTAAAAAAGAAACCAAAATAACAGCGAGGCTAATAGACAATAAAGTATGACAATTAATTCCAAATGGAGCAAGGAAGATAAAAACAAAACAAAAGGATTGTAGAACACATGAAGCAAATTGAAAGAAAATATTAAGTTTGGTGATAAAATTCAATATCCTTTATAATAAAAATAGACTATGATTAAAATGTAAAACATTAAACTATTATACCACTAGAAGAAAACATAGAAGAAAGCTCCCAGACCTAGGGCAAGACAAAGGGTTCTTTCCTATGACAGCAAAGACAAGATCTTTAAATCATTGACAACTTAAACTGCATTAAAATTGAAAACATTTTGCAAAGAAAAAGAAAATCTCATTAAGGGACTGAAAAGACAAACTAAAAACTGAAAATATTTGCAAAACACTTAGCAAAGGACTTTATCTAGAATATAAAAGATAATTTTGAAACTCAAAAGTTTGTGCTAAATAAATGAAAACTTATGTTTATACACATACCTACACAAAGATAGATAACAGCTTTATTTGTAAGAGCAAAAATATTGAAAGCACCCAAATGTCCATCAGTGGGTGAATAGATAAACAAACTACTACATTCATACAACCAAATACTACTCAAAATAAAAAGAACTGAGTATTGATATATGCAACAGATAGAATGGATCCCAAAGGCACTATACTTAGAGAAAATTAAACATCAATCTAACAAAAGAACCTGTTTAATTCTGTTTATAGCATTTGACACATGACAAAAATATAGAAATGAAAAACAGGTCAGTAGTTGCTCCAGGTTAGGGAAAAGAGTGTGTAAACATAGAGGGATAATATGAGACAGTTCCTTGTGGCAATGGAACAATTCTGTATCTGATTGTGGTTTTAGATACTTGAATCTTTAGTTAGTTAATCGGATCTATATAATGAGGATTATTATATTAATCTTTTATCCTAAGTCTTTCAATAAGTTCAATGAGGCAAATATTTTCTCAATAATCTGTGACAGCACACTCTTACTTGATGAAAAATATTATTAAAATCTTAATTTTGACCTTGTAAAGAGACTGTTTCTAAAAAAAACCAAAAAACAAAAACAAAACCCAACCCTATGATAATGCCTTTATTATAGGAGCACATTTTAATGTTTTATAAATGTATAAGAATGTTAGGTGCAGTAAAATATTGCTTTTATTGTATAATTTACTTGCTATAAAGTGGGTGTGATTGCAATGTAATGTGTATATTTTTAGCATTTAATAGGACTGACTCATTTGGAGCAAAAGATTATGTGAACCATAGGGTTGATTTAAAAATATTCATCCTATTTCCAGAGTTCTCTTTGTCACCTAAATGACTTTCCTCTCAAATAAGCTATAATTTTCTAGTACAATTGTCCTAGAATTCCACCTTAGCACTTTCTCTGCTCAGTGCTTATCCAAATGATGCAGCTGGAATTTTTAATGAACTCACCATTAATGCCACTCGGCTTGACACAACTTCTGTAGACAGAATTCCCTTTTCATCATAAATGTGGACAAAGACTATGAATATTTTAACCTTTGAAGATCAGAATCTGCTTGTCTAAAATCTCCTTTAGTAAAGGTCTGTTGATAACACATTTAAGTATTAAACCCTTTGCTTACATAATGCATGCATTAATAGGTTCTTTTATAAATATTATACTTCACAAGGATTCAGAATATTCTAAACAGTGTTTTTGTACAACAAATTAGTACTCAAAACTGAATCAACAAACTTTGAAAACTAAAGCAACTATTTAACCAATAACACTAAAATATAAATAATGATCTAAATTTAGGAATAATATATATTAAAGGAGAGATTGCTAGAAAAGCAAAAGATGTGACAATATTGTAAGTAATAAATGCAAACTTGAATTTCTCTCTTTGAGGATTAATAATAATGAATAAATTGTTCTGTTTTTGGAATAATTTTGAAAATTGAATGAGCACTGCCGTCCAGATGGAGGAGAACTTGGTGAATTCAGAACCACAAGTGTCAACATTGGTTCAATTAGTACTGCAGATGGTTCCACGTTAGTGAAGCTGGGAAATACTACACTGATTTGTGGAATTAAGGCAGAATTTGCAGCACCACCAACAGATGCCCCTGATAAAGGATATGTTGTTCCTAATGCGGATCTACCACATCTGTGTTCCTCGAGATTGCGGTCGGGACCTCCTGGGCAAGAGGCCCAAGTGGCTAGCCAGTTCATTGCAGATGTCATTGAAACACAGATAATTCAGAAAGAGGACTTATGCATTTCTCCAGGAAAGCTTTCTTGGGTTCTGTAATGTGATATCATTTGCCTTGACTATGATGGGAACATCTTGGATGCCTGTACATTTGCTTTGTTAGCAGCTTTAAAAAAGTGTACAGCTACCAGAAGTTACTATAAATGAAGAAACTGCCTTAGCAGAAGTTAATTTAAAGAAGAAAAGTTATGTGAATATTAGAACTCATCCAGTTGCAACTTCTTTTGCTGTATTTGATGACACTGTGCTCATAGTTGACCCTACTGGAGAGAAGGAACATCTGGCAACTAGAACCTTAACAGTAGTAATGGATGAGGAAGGAAAAAACTATGTTGTCTTCACAAACCAGGTGGAAGTGGACTGAATGGAGCTAAACTTCCAGACTGTATGAGCCGAGTGTTAGCAGACACAAAGAGGTAAAAAAGCTAATGGATGAAGTAATTAAGACTATGAAACCCAAATAAACAACCACCACATTTTGAAAACAGATTTCTAAAAACTGTATTTGTTACACTGTGCACAAACCTTTTATACTAAATAAATATCAAACTACATTCTTCTGGAAAAAAAAAAGAATGTTTAACTCTAAAGGGAAAACTTAAAGCACTGCCGATGATAATGTTGAATGTTGATTGTTGTTGATGGTAAAAAGGAAAGCTATCTTAATATAGAAAATATTAAAAATGCAGTCACATCACAAATATGGAATAGAGTGTAATCAGAAAACCTTTAAAATTCTAAAAAATATAAAATAATTGAATAGAAAAATAGAATGATTGTACTATTCTTTGTATATCAGTATCAAAATTATTTATCAAATTAACTCTTTTACTGCCTCTATCACTAAATATCCCCTAGTATTTCCTCTTACTACTGAAGCTATTCCATCTATCTATTCCACTACTCATCAATAGTTCAATGCTTGTGAACTAGTGCTAAAGTATGTTCTCTGTTTCTTAGTCCTACATGTCTTTAAAATGTTTTTTTAGGGGCACCTGGGTGGCTCATTTGGCTAAGTGTCTGACTTTGGCTGGGGTCATGATCTCGCTGTTTGCAAGTTTGAGCCCAGAGTCAGGCACTGTGCTGACAGCTTACTCAGAGCCTGGAGCCTGCTCCAGATTCTGTCTTCCTTTCTCTCTGCCCTTCCCCCACTCATACTCTGTCTCTCTCTGTCTCTCAAAAAATAAACAATTAAAAAACATTTTTTAAATTTTTTTAATTTTTTTTTATTTTTTATTTTTGAGAGACAGAGACAGAGTGTGTGGAGAGGGGAGGGTCAGAGAGAGAGGGAGACACAGAATCTGAAGCAGGCTCGAGGCTCTGAGCTGTCAGCACAGAGCCTGATGTGGGACTGGAACCCACGAGTGTAAAATCATGACCTGAGCCGAACAAAGTCATATGCTCAACTGACTGAGCCAACCAGGCACTCCAGTCCTACGTGTCTTTTAATGTAGTTTTCATTCTTATAATGCCATTGGATTCAGCTGCCACCACTTTGAAAGCTCCTCCTTCAAGGAGAACCAAAAGTATGCCACAATCTCCTAACTCAAAGATGTCTCATTACTTCATTCTGATTTTCCAAAATGTCTTCCCCTTGCCTTAGAATATTTTTATTGAATATCCTATCTCCTCTCTTTCCAATATCAAAAGTCTTCATATCCCCAGGTTCCTAGAAGGAAGAGCCAAAGAAACACCATTTAACTAACAGCATAGAGGAAGCAGAAATAGGACCATCAGTCCTAGGGTAGATTGACACTTAAAAAAACGATTTGCCCTCGTTATTCCAATCGAGTATTTCCATTGCTCTAATTCTTGTGTAAAATTTTGGCCACTAATCTTAGTAAGCATGGAAAACTTAATATACTATTCAGTATAGTATTTAGTTTCATTATGAATTTATTTAATAACAATTGTCCTATCAAAATGTGGGACATGCATATTGTATTTTAAACTGATACTTACTGTAGTCCAACTGACCTGTTGACCTAGGTCTGTAAAATAGAGAGTGACAATGGAGGAAGTTGCAATGCTTTGAATGGTTATGTAGTCCTTCAAAAAGGGCCCACCTTAAATAATAAGGAAATAGTAATTTAATACAATTTCAAGGTATAGTCATTTAAAAAAACACATTTTTAATGTGAAACATGTAAAAGCAAAGGATAAATTATACATAGAAATTTCAATGTATTATGAATATATAAAGTAAAATAAAATGTGAACAAACCCATTTTATAAGTGATACCAGCTATTTTTCAAATGTACAGTGGTTTCCCACCTCTACCTAAACAAAGTTCAGACCACCATCCGCTACTATCCTGTTGTGTTCTGAGAAAATGTAATATTAGATAATATCATAATCAAACCTAATACAAGGTATTTTTATAGTATAATTTAGGGTGTCAGTAGATATAGATGTCAACTGTTCTCTAAATGCTTTTATTATATGATAAAATAGTTACGGTGAATACATTTTAGTGGTCATTGCAAAGCACTAGTGGATTGACATGATATGTTTTAGAAGATCTCTATGGATGCTGTGTGGAAACCGGGAGGAAGGGGAAGCAAGATTACTTAGGAGGAATTCAAATTCATCAAGCAGGGGACTTTTTTTTTTTTTATCTTTATTTTTGAGAGAGAGAGAGAGAGAGAGAGAGAGAGAGAGAGAGAGAATGAGTGGGGGAGGGGCAGAGAGAGAGGGAGACACAGAATCTGAAGCAGGCTCCAGGCTCTGAGCTGTCAACACAGAATCCAATGCGGAGCTTGAACCCATGAACTGCAAGATCATGACCTGAGCCAAAGTCGGATGCTTAATTGACTGAGCCACCCAGGTGCCCCATGCAGGGGGCTTTTTGGATTAAGATGGCACTGATAGAAATGTTAAAAATGCATCAATTTTAGATCTGTTTTGAACATAGAGCAGGTTCAACTTGAGAGGAGAGTATATCAGTGAAATAAAGACAGCTCTTAGATTTTGGCCTGAGCATTTAGGTGCATTATAATTTGGGGGTGGAAATTAAGATTTAAGTTAGGGCATGTTAAGTGTGTGATATTTATTAGACATTCAAGTAGGAGCTGTCAAATAGGCAGTTGGGTAAGTATGTCTGTAGATATTTGAAAGTCATTAACATTTAAAGCCACGCTGCTTGATGAGATTATTTATGTATTCAGTTTGGAAAAAGAATGGAAACTAAGACAGGTTTCTAGCACTCCAGGCTTTCAAAGTAATAAGAGAAACATACAGCAAAGATTACTTGGAGTTTCTCATGAAATAGGAGGAAAATAAACAGAACCGATGTCTTAGAAGACATGTAAAGGAAATGTTCCCTTCTTAATAATAAACACTAGATAAGTCTGGCATGTGTGTACTAAAAGATATATACAAAGATATTCTTATTAGAATTATTTATAATTGCAAAACAATTGTAAAGACTTAAATGTTCATAAAAAGATAATGGTAAATATAATTTATTTTATTCAAAGATGTACTATACAGAAAATACAGTAGAGCTAGACTAATCTCATAAGTATAATGCAATTATTATTGCCATTGTTGTTGTTTTGTTTATATTATTCTTTATGCTAATCTATTTGTGATTTATATTATCCTCAGTCATGGAAAAGTGTTATTTCATTCTCTTTTTTGCAAGACACATTGAATGTTATTTTATGACTATTTTAGATTATTTTCAGAATCCAATACATTGATTTGTAATTACAGGTATCTTAAAGTAAGATAAAATATATAATTGATATATACTAATTTTGAATATTGTATTTGATAAATCCAATATGAATACAATAGGCTATCATTCCCTTGATCAGGTTATGTTATGTGGCTTCATAAGAGAGATTATTCAAGTGAGTCTGAGTTAATCATGTATTATTTAAATCTGCATGAATAGATAACAGAAAGGAATTTAGGTTCAAAGTACTAGAGTACTAGGAATAAAGTACTAGAAAGATTTCTGGAATGAAGATGGAGAGGGCCATATAGCAAGAATGCAAATAGTCTCTAGGAACTGAAATGGCCTATAGGATGTGACAACTAGCCAGGAAATAGGAACCTCTGTCATAAAACCACAAAACAACGTGAATTCTTCAAACAAGAATGAAGATGGAAATAGAATTTTCTAGAAGTCTTGAGATGAGAATTCAGTTCAACCAATACCTTGATCAGCTTTGTGATATTCTGAGCAGAGAAGCCAGCCATACTGTATCTTCAAGCTAATAAATGAGTGTTAATTTTAATTTGTTACACAGCAGTAAGAATTTAATGCGACATAGATCAAGGTAAAGACTGATATAAAAATGGTCAATAATATCTTGACAATCATGTATGACAACAAGAAATGTTAATTGGAACAAAAGAATATGATAGCCTTGTAACACCAAAAAAAATGCTGAAAACATCTTTACAACATACATCTATGTATTGTCACCTTTGAGGAGGGGATTCATTTCTACTCCTGTATCACTTGATGACTTCAAGGAACAAAGCATTGGCATATTTTTTTATTATTTTTATTTTTTATTGGCATATTTTTAAAATGTTGTCCCATCAATATGACATTTGAATGGAAGGAATCGAGAAAATCCAGGAATATCATTAATAATGCCACTCAGACTCAGTAATCCAGGAACTTTGCCCCTGGCCTTCTATGTCTATGTATGTTTTCCAAAGGGAGAGGAATATGTAGGGCCAAGAAAATATGCCTAAAACAGGAGCTGATGCTGTCTGTATCATGCTTCAGCATATATCATGCTTCAGCCACTTAAGGCCCCTGAATTTCCTGCCCAAATTAATTTAAACAAATCATCTTTCTTGGGCATTTCTTCCTAAAGTGGACCAGAATCTAGGGTATGTACCTAGGGGTTTTTCAAAGCTGTTGTATAAAGGGTGTAGATGATTGGAGCCAGCAATGGGAAGGACAGGGCTAACTCTTCACCTCTCTATTGTAGAAATCCAATAATTTTAAGACTTGGAAATTTAACTCTGTGCTTCTAGAACATTATTAAGTATATTAATCAAGGTAGGAAGAGACAACACATTTTAGTTACCAATTTGTATGACAGATTTATTACAGAAATCAGAGTTCTTTACCATTTCCATATCTGCACTATTTGCAATATGAGTTTTAGTATCTCTTATTAAGACTTGGTGTCCATTTCCCCACTTCCTTGAATATAGGTTAGCCTAGTCACTCACTTTAGCTAACAGAATGTAGGGCAAAGATCATGTGACACTTCCAAGCCTGGGCCTAGACAGTCCTTGAGTTCTTGTATTCATTTGTTTGTACCCCTGATTGCACCATGAGAACAAGCTCACGATATTCCACTGAAGCCTGAGAAACCACATAGAGTAGAGAGGATTTGATTGGCTGAAGTTATGACCAACCTAGACCAGCCAGTCACCAAGAACCTACCAGCTGACAGCAGCTGATTGAGTGAACCTACACAAGTAAGGCCAAGTCCAGCTCAGCTCAGCACAATCCCCAAGCTAAATAAATATTTGCTCTTTTGCCCACAAAAAGCAATGTTTATTATTTTGTTTAGTTTTTGTGGTGTCTTTTGTGTGATTAAACTGTAAAAGACTAAATTTACATGATGTCATTGCTCACAGTACAAGTATTCTGACAAATATATTCTAGCAGGAAATATAGGTAAATATTGAGGACCTGCTTTGTTTCAGTGTTAAGTTTTATTTCCTTAATATTAACAGCTATATCATCAATCAGCTATAACTGATTGATAAAGCATCTACCATATGCCAACCATTATAGTGCTTTATAAACAGAATCTTATTCAACACTTATAAAACAAAAACCAAACCATGAGTTTGGTTTTTATTAGCTCCCCTTTACAAAAGAAAAGATCCTATAGATAGTTAAGTAAAAGGTTTAAAATTCTGCATTACTTCAAACAACTTCTTTCTACCATATATTGCTTAGCCTGCTAAATTAATTGACTCTTTTTTTTTTCAAATATGACATCATACTTTTATTCAAGGACACTTAATGGCTATATTTCATTTAGATTATACCCTGTAAATGTATGTGAGGAGAAATCAAGTAAATACATGTGAGGAGAAAGTAAAAAGTCACATTCACCAGGAAGGTTGAACTAACAGAAATTCCAATTCCTTATAGTGTTCTTCAAACTGAGTTATATTTTACATTGATGCCTGTGGCATTCTAGAGTCATCATTATATACTAGTCAAGTTCAGAAAACAATATCACTATATAATTTTATATTACTTGGCATCTATGTGTTGAACTACATTTATATGCTCGGCATATATTAGGCTCTGCAGAGGCAAAAATAAACAAGATAATGAGTCTTCTCTTTTAGGCTCTAGGAATTTGTCTTGGACATTTGAGCTTGGAAGAATTTGGGACCATCAGGAAAGTGTGACTTCCAAGAATACCATGTATTCCTATGTTTTCAGCATAGAGGTTTCAAAGAAAGGTGTAATGTCTAAGAAACAATGAAAGCAAACACGACAGCTTAGATCCAAAGAAATCATCATTTGTCCTTGAGTAATGGTAATATGAGAGAAAAGATGGCCTGAATATTAGCAAAAGTACAAGGAAGAAAAAAAGGAGGCTGTTCATTACAGTGTAAAATAATTATAGATTGAAATTCCTTAAGAGATGTGTATTATAGATTTACTATAATTGACTTCAAGTAAGTATTTTCTAAAACTTATAACAGCTCTTATTGAACAAGTCCAAATTTAAGATCAAGTTGATGTAATGTTAATTACAATGATTCTTAAGAGAGCTAACTTTTAAGTGTATCCATTTATAAATTTTCTGAATGGAAAATAGGATTTGACAGTTTGAGAAACTTGAGGCTTAATACTGGATATAATATTTTCCCTAAAATTAATTCATTTCTGCTCCTCATTACCTCCTTCATTTTGCTTTAAGTAGAAAATAAGAGAAATAAAGAAAAAGAAAAAAAAAGAAAGAAAAAGAAATTGCTGACCAGTATCCCTGAGAACCTATTAGGAGGTAGTAGGATGAGAGAAAAAAAGCAGTAAAACTTCTAGAGATAGAAAGATGTTAGTTCAGATCCTGCATCCAATGCATGTTGACAGTGAATATGTGAAAATTATCTTCTTGAGACTAAAATTCCTCATCCATAAAAATGGAGCACTAGCTTTCGGGAGAATCAATTGATATAATTGATTTACGGCACTTATTACAATGCCTGTCATTTAGTAAGTGATAAATAAATATTAGCTATCGATGAGAGAAAAGGGATTCTAAATTAAATAAATAGATCAATGAAATTTGCTTCTTACCTCGTTCTAGCTGCAGGCCAACTCTAGAAGGGTACCACTTCGGACCTGTTCAATGAAAAATAATAGCATTTAGTTGTCAACACAAGTGTCAACACAGTTTAAAATCCAATAGTTTCTTTGGATAAATACTTAGAGTGCAATCGCTGGGTCATAGGGTAGTTCTATTTTTAACTTTTTTGAGGAAACTTCATATTGTTCTCCAGAGTGGCTGCATCAGTTTGCATTCCCACCAACAGTGCAAGGAGGGTTCCCATTTCTCCACATCTTCAGCAACACCTGTTGTTTCTTGTGTTGTTAATTTTAGCCATTCTGAGTGGTGTGAAGTGATATCTCATTGTGGTTTTGATTTGCATTTCTCTGATGATGAGTGATGTTGAGCATCTTTTCAAATGTCTGTTAGCCATCTCGATGTCTTCTTTGGAAAAATGTCTATTCATGTCTTCTGACCATTTTTCATTTGGATTATTCATCTTTGGGTGTTGAGTTTGATAAGTAGTTTACATATTTTGAATACAAATCCTTTATCAGATATGTTATTTGCAAATATCTTCTCCTATTCCACTGGTCTCCTTTTAGTTTTGTTGATTGTTTCCTTCCCTGTGCAATTTTTTATCTTGATGAAGTCCCAGTAGTTCATTATTGCTTTTGTTTCTTTTGACTCAGGAGACATATCCAGAAAGAAGTTGCTACAGCTAATGTCAAAGAGGTTACTGCCCGTGTTCTTCTCGGATTTTCATGGTTTCAGGTATCACATTTACATCTTTAACTCTATGATCCAGCAATTGCATCACTAGGTATTTACCCAAAGTATACAAGAGTACTAATTCAAAGGGATACATGGATATGTTATATATAACAGCATTGTCTACTATAGTCAGATTATGGAAACAGCCCAAGTGTCCATCAACTGATGAATGGGTAAAGAAGAAGTAGTATATACATACAATGGAATATTACTCAACCATAAAAAGAATGAAATATTTCCATTTGCAGCAATGTGGATGGAGCTAAAGAGTATCATGCTAAGTAAAATAAGTCAGTCAGAGAAAGGCAAATACCATATAACTTCACTCCTATGTAGAATTTAACAAACAAAACAATCATAAGCTAAAATAAAGGAAGGCAAAGCAAGCAACAGACTTGTTAACTATAAATAACAAACTGATGGTTGCCAGGGAGGAGGGGGGGGTAGAGTGATGAGTTAAATAGATGATGAGGATTAAGGAGTGTACTTGTAGTGATGAGTACCAGCTGTTGTATGGAAGTGTTGAATCACTAAATTGTACATGTCAATCTAATATTACACCGTATGCTAACTAAATGGAATTTAAATGGAGTTTTTAAAAATGAATAATGCAACTAAAAATGGGCAGAAGACATGAATAGGCATCACCCCCTCCCCCAATAAATCTAATAGTTTCTATTGAACAGCAGATTCAATCTTAGGAAGTGCATAAAGAAGTTATCCAGTGTCATAAATGGAGATAGTAGTTACTCTTGCAGTGTGATGATGAGCAGTAGTGGATAGTTCTGGAAGAAAGCATGATGTGAGCCTTATGGGTGATAATTTTCTGTTTTTCAATTTAAGAACTGGCTACATAGATGTGTTCAATTTGTCGACCTGTACCAAGGTATATGACATAGAATTTATGCACTTTTAAGTGAGTTATTCTTCAACAAAATGCTTCAGCATCTTCATTTGACACTAAAGAACTTTGATCTCATTAATTTTTTAACATTTTTTTTTAACATTTATTCATTTTTGAGAGTGAGAGAGACAGAGCATGAGCAGGGGATGGGCAGAGAGAGAGAGGGAGACATAGAATCCGAAGCAGGCTCTGAGTTGTCAACACAGGGCCTGACGTGGGGCTCGAACTCACGGACTGCAAGATCATGACCTGAGATAAAGTTGGACGCTTAACCAACTGAGCCACCCAGGAACCCCAAATTAAATTTTTAAAAAAATATTGGCACCTGAAAGTGGGTTATTTTCTTTATCAAGAGTAAAGCACACAATTGGAATAATATGTATTATTGACTTTTAATAATTATGGGCCTATTGATCATAACAGAACATCACTTTAATTTAGTATCTTCTCCTACTACTGTTAGGAATAAATACAGTTTACTAAAGAATTCTACCTGGATAAGGAAATCAAAACATACTTACTATACACAGCCACAATGGAAAAATTGGCTCATAATTACCAGAATATAATTATTTTCTCTTAAAATGAATTCTGTTATTATTTTAAAGTTTGTATTGAAAATTTAATTCTTAACTTTAATATCCAATGTTAAGCAAATTAACTTGATTTGTAATAAATTAACAGAAGAATATTGACAAAGGAACATTCCACATTGCTCTTTACATTAAAGGTGGCACCTTTACATTAAAGGTGGCAGTAAGAGTGATGATAATGTAACATAACTAGACTATTGCAATAAATTCTATCTAAATTTACTGTAAAAGACAATTTATACATGTACATTATCTTGGACAAATAATTCATACGTCAAAAATTATAATCACAAGTTTAAAATTATTTAGGATTATATTTAAACCAAACTTAGTAATAGCATAACAAATAAGCAGGCCCAAAATTTAACTTTGGCATTTGATTTTTTTAAATTAGAAAGTATGCAGATAAAGACACTTTCTTTTTTTTTTTTTGTATTTACTAATACAATTATTATTTATATAGGCACTTGTTCTGGAATGTGTATTAACATTATTTGCTGAAAAATCTTTTAAAATATTTACTTTTATTACTGTTAGTGAAAATCGGCTGTCAAAGAAGATATGATGCAAATGCATACAGCAGAGGCTTCTATAAGTTTAAATGAGTTTCCAATATGGGTATTGGAGAAAATACAAAGCTAATGGGAATCCAATTATATTGAACATTAGTCATTGAGCACCTATGATGGGTGAACATAAGCTGTCAATTCCTGTCCATTTTAATAATATTTACATGAAACACTGCTTTCGATAGTTATTTCATGATGCCTCCTATAGTGGAAATGCAAAATTATCATTTGAAGCCCATAGATATGTCTATGATCTAGATGAGTGAATAATGGTTGAATACACAAAGATTCATCAGAGAAGTTAGAAGCTCTAAACACTTTCAGGGAAATCCATATCCTCCCAAATCTCTCAGCATGGATAAACTATAAAACTACTTATGAAATAAACTTGGCATTTATAGGTTATAACCTTTGAACATTGTGTCCTAGTGAAAAAGTTATTAACTGTCTATATAAGTCTTTAGATTAGTTTCAGTCACCTTTTCAAAGGGCAAAGCATACATTTGCTGAAATGTTCTATGCTTATTGTGGTGAGGTGGAATAGGTTCGAAGAATGGCAGAAAAAGACAGTTTATAAACATAAATTATAAAGAACATATGTTGCATAAGGATTTTTAGCATGGATGAATAGTCTAAAATATTATTTGTAATGTATTAGTACATTGAAGATAGACAACTGGCATAGAGATGAATTACAACAACATAAGAGATCTAATGCATCTGTGTGTCTAAAGTTGTCAAGATACATAACTTGATTTGCGTAACTTTTTTCGTATTTTAGCCATGACTTACAGTTCTTTCCTTGATAATTGGAAGTGTTTATATCACTAATGGATTAACATTCTAAATGAGTATATATGATTTGATATATATGTAGTTCAGTATGTAATTCAAATATACTTATTTTAATATACTTATTAAATATACTTATTGTAACAAGGTAGTGTTTTCCAAACTGCTGGTTGTGACCCATTAGTAAATTGGAAAAAAGGAATCAGTATTATTCTTAGCATTACAAAAAGAAAGAATAGAATAGAATAGAATAGAATAGAATAGAATAGAATAGAATAGAATAGAATAAGTAGAGATGGATCATCATGACACTGAATAAAATATATTGGAATAAACTCTAAATAGGTTAAGTATTACTTCATGAACTTTCATTCAATATTTTAAATTTTGTAAATACATTGTATTTTTATAAGACCAATAAGCATTTCACATTCTGATTCATAGTCAAAAAGTTTTGAAATCCAAGAATCCAGAAGATTTCAATTTCCTAAATTAATTTCTATTTGTATACAGCATTCACATAGAAAGAAAAACTAGTGATTGAATTAAATTCCATAAGATTAAACAGATTCAAAGTATTTGATTATTTTACTTCTTCAAAAATATTTTTAAATTTGCATTATTAAGAAGAACAATAATACAAATTATATAGGATATATATCACATAAAATATGTCATCAGCCATATTAACTCAAGTAATATGTGCCTGATGCCTGCCTTTGCTTTCTTGTAATGTAAGACTGTGTTAACTGCCATCATTTTTACTATGATTTAAATTCCTCTTGTTGGATGTTGTTCAACAGTATAAAAATGCTCCACTTGTATTTTTAGAGGTACAATTTTATTTTATTTTATTTTTTTAAAGATTCCTTTTTTTTTAAGTTTATTTATTTATTTTGAGAGAGAGCAAGTGAGAGCAAGCTAGGGGCAGAGGGAGAGAGGGAGAGGAGAGACTCCCAAGCAGACTTCATGCTGTCAGCCCAGAGCCCAATGTGGGACTCATACTTATGAACCTCAAGATCATGACCTGACCCAAAACCAAGAGTCAGACACTTACCTGACTGAGCCACTCAGGTGCCTCTAGAGGTACAATTTTAAAAATTGGTAATAGATAAGTGAAATGTTTGCTTCTTGACTTGCTAGTATAATCCACCCTATCTTTGTATATATGAAAATATAGAGCCAATTAATAGGTCATACAGACTAAAGCATACATCAAGTTATTAGCATGGTATAGTTTGAAAGATGTTAAAAATTATTATTGATAGTTCTTGATTACAGATGGCATTAAATATTTAACTGAATTTATATTATTGCTGAAAGAAGAGAAATTTAGAAGAAAAATGACTGGAGAATTTTTCAGAAATACTAAGTGTCCTTCATGACCTAGAACACTTATGTCCTCACTTAAGGCTAGGTAAAACCTCAGCCTTACTCCTACTCTTTTCTTGATTTCACCAGTATCACTAGGAAGAAGTTCTGAGAACAGTTTAGAATTAAGGAAATTTAATTCAAGTAATGAAACCTCCATAGTAGACCATAGAGACTTCTTGGAATGGAGAAAATGGTGATCAATTTTTGTTGTTTACATCCTGGTTTCTTTGTGGTTGGTGTTGTGAGATGGTACAAAGAATAAATAGAAGCAGAATATAATACTGAGAAGTATGCTATTCAGAGCTGGCTTTGTTCAAGAGTTTAGTGCAAGAAAGATATAGGTCTACAAGTTTCTACTTGGTTCAGTTTAATTCCTCAAGATTCCAAAATTGGATGTAGACAATAATAAGCAAATTTGACAAGCTGGTTCACTGTGACCTGCCACTAGATACACATGTGGTGATCAATGCCAATCTTGGAGATGACAGTTCCAGAGAGTTAGAAGAAAAGAAGGTTTATTTTCAAATAATTGATATACGCAAGTTATTATAAAATAGATTCTAAGTAGTCTGAAAAATAATGAAACCTGTCAACAAAACCTTTAGGTAATAAGCCTCAAGAAAATGTAGCATTATTTTTTTAAGTAATCTCTATGATCAGGGTAGCACTTGAATTCACAACGCCAAGATGAAGAGTCACATCCTGTACCAATTGAGCCAGCCAGGTGCTCTAAGACAACATAGCATAATAAATTAAAGTGAATCAACTGTTCTTTGTAGTAACCCATTTGAAAGAAAGAGTAAATTGTATGTGTATATGATTATACTATATAATACACTATGCAATATATGTATATATGTTTGTATAATTTATAGTTGTTTATATAAATAGAAGCTTATTTGACAAATATGAATAAACTTTATAGAAATCAAATTTATCAGAGGCACCTGGGTGCCTCAATTGGTTGATCATCAGACTTTTGATTTAGGCTTAGGTCATGATCTCACAATTTGTGGGATTGAGCCCTGCATAGGGTTCTGCACAGATAAGAGTGGAGCCTACTTGGGATTCTCTTTCTCCCTCTCTCTCTGCCCCTCCCCGACTTGTGCATGTGCTTTCTCTCTCTCTTTGTCTCTGTCTCTGTCTCTGTCTCTCTCTCTCAAAATAAATAAATAAACTTTAAAAAGAAAGAAATCAAATTTATCACCAACTCATTCTTGGTAATAAAAAATTATGGAATGATAGTATAGCCAATTAGACCAGGGAGAAGAGAGAATTAGTCATTTGGAATATGGACCAGAGGAAATTACTCAGAAAGTAAAAAAACATGAAAGGATTAATCAAATGTGAAAAGCAGATTAAAAGAATAAGGGCTATGGGGCACCTCAGGGGCTCAGTCGGTTAAGCATCCTACTTTGGCTCAGGTCATGATCTTGTGGTTTGTGAGTTCAAGCCCTGCATCATGCTCTGTGCTGACAGGTTGGAGCCTGGAGCCTGCTTCAGATTCTGTGTCCCCTCTCTCTCTGCCTCTCCCCCACTCACACTCTCTCTCTCTCTCCCTCAAAATAAATGAACATTAAAAAAGAAAAAAAAAAGAATAGGGGCTAAAATTGGACAATATATTAGGGATACGCAAGCATAAGCAAAAAATTTTATTAATTATAATGGTAAACTATATATTCTTTCTTATTCATCCTATTGAGGACAACTAGAAAAGTATGGCAAAATATTTTATCAAAATCTCCACAGAGTAATTAAGAAAATGAATAATTATGAAGCCAAGCTCCAGCAGGAAGGGAAGCTCAGAAAACTGAGTCCAACAACCAGAGCCACATTCCCCAAAGGATATCTGCTTGTACTAGAAGAGGTGAACAGGACTTCCCACAGACTCACAAGTTTAAGGGGACAAAAAAGCAGACTTTATGCTCAATTGAAAAGTAGAAACCCTGGTAAAAGCCCAATATTTCAATTAGTATTGTAAAATAAGGGCAAATCAGAAATAAACCAGTTCCTATAGGAAATGAAGCTGAATTTTGAATCATCTCAATCCCTGTTTGGATTCAAGTGATCTGTAATCTCCAAGGTCCAGCTCTCCTACCCAAGGAAGTAAAAAATAAATCATCTATGGAGGCAGATAATTTCATTCAGAGTCTTCTATTTTCTTTACATATTTTCATATTTTTCCGTATTTCATGTGGCAATTAAACTGACAGCAGACTTCTAAATAGCAACAACAAAAGGTATTGGACAAATAGTTTTTAAATGGAGTATCTTGTAAAGATAACATAAAATAAGGAGTATTACAGTAAGAAATCCTATACTCTATAGACCCTTTCTGTCTTTTGGTAGATAAACATCTAAAGGATCAACTTCCATAAAAATAAATAAGTACCAAGACTAAGAGATAAGATAAACTAAATAATATTCAGTACAGGAACTGACATATATATGGATAATTCTATAAAAAATATCATAATATCTATATAACTCATTTATATAAAAATATAGATAACAGCCATAATAGTGTATATGTATATGCAGAAACAAAATACTGTATAACAATAATTACAAAGTGAAAAGCATTCTTTGGACTAGAGCATTCTAAATACCTTAGATTATTTCAGAAGAATGTAGGAATATTGATCAATCTCAAATTTTGATAAAAAGATTTTTTTTAACTTTGAACAGTTTTTTAGTAAAATTTCCTATTTCTATTAAGCCAAACTTTCTCTTAATAACTTCCACATATATTAGTTGATCTGGTATCCAAAGTATACAACTTTTTCTTTTCCTGTCAGGCAAAAGATGTGCTCTGATTACAAAGTTCTCATATGTACAAAATAAAATTAAAGTACAGGACGTGTCAACCAAGTAATGGAATCCTAAATAGGAAACATGATGTCATGACAGAATGTCCTGTACACTTTGCTTACCACTTTGTTTATAATGTTTTATTATTTAGTACTGCCATAGTCTTTCCAAACAATACAATCCTATAAGCAAGCCTGAACAACAGGGCAGACACATGAATTCCGCTTCCTTTTTTATAAGAAATAAGCATCAAGTATATTATATAAATCTCTTATGTACCAAAATATTGGCTGCTGATTTAATATTGTTGGTTGAGTTGTTCTATTTGTTAGAAATGATCCATTCAGTACAGTACTTCACTAAAACTAAATGGGCCATTCTCTTCCTTGTAAGCCATTTCTTTGTAGTCTTATAAATGCCACCTACATAATTAAGTGATCACGTTAAAACAGAATCAAGGAAGCCTGTAAGATATGAAATGTGGAATAGTGTTTATATATCTGAAAAATAAAAGAACCATTTCCTATCTCACCCCAACAACGACAAAATGTTTTAACAGTAAAACCGGCACCAACCAATGCATATAATTTTGCTGACCTTGAAAAGAAAATGCATCTGCTAAAGAATTTGCTATTACAAAGTGCTCAAATAAGAAAGACAGAGTGCTATCACACTGTATAATCAGCAATCACAAAGCAAGGCTCCTTCAGGAAAACAGACATGGTTCTAAAAATGGAAAATTTAAAAGCTGCATAAAAAATATTCAGAATTATAAAATAAAAGAGAGCATGAAAGCAAGAGGCATAAAGTAACAAGCCAATTTCATAGTAAATGCAAGGCATAAAGCAAGAATAATGTGAGGCACGGAGAACACGCAGAGTATAACCAGACTGATTCGTTATCTTCACTGGCTTAAATTTATAGCCAGTTTGTTCAGCAAATTACCCACTAAACTTCTAAGAAACTACCAGCATTGATCATCATGCCTATATTCCCATTTACATTGGACACCATCAGCTGTCAAGTCTCCCACTATATCCACCAGCACAATGACACTTCTCCCAATTTTGCTTTGCACAACCACTAATCAGACCTGATTGTCCACTTCTCCATGCCTTCTACTACTCCCCCAATGTACTTTAAGGCACTCCTACTCTGTCAACAGCAAAGCCTTCTAAATGATCAATCACTCAAAAAAGTCCCTCTAACTTCTTACTTTAATAGAAAAGTTCTCTGCATATCTTTCAACTAGTATTTATTATTGACATTAAACTTATCCAATTTTGGGCATGAAAATGTATAAGGAATCCTCCTTGCTTTAAATGCTGTTTCCAAAACATTTTTCTCCATTCTCCTTGTGGATTTCATATATTCAGACTTTACTATCTAATTTTATTTCTTCTTGTTGCCATCTATGATGGACTGGTCTTTCCACTTAAAACACTCATGGAGAACACACTATCCACCATTACTTATTTATTATTGTTGGTGATTTAAATATAACTTTAAACTGAAATATTCTTTGATTCTTCAAATATTTTCCAACAATTACTATATTATTATTATTATTTCTCTCACATGTCCATTCCTCTCTAGGCTCAATCCTAGGGTCCAATAACACACTAATGAAAAATCTACTACTTTGCACTACTCTCTCTCTCTCTCACTACCTGGCAAACACTAAACCCTGAATTGTTCAATTGTTGGTGTCTAAATCGGAGTTTCTGGATGATTCCTGTACAGAGAGAATCTCCCTGTTGCTATCCAATGGAGCAGATCCCAGTATTATTTTCCAGTTACTTTTTTTCATTACCCTGTTTTTGTCTTCCTATCTAAAATTATTTATGCACTCTTAAAGATGTTTCTACCTCCATAAGAACAGACAGATGCAATCATTTTTATTACCA